>NC_091699.1:33020100-33645100 GCF_041296265.1 Equus caballus | reverse complement strand
AAACACAGTAAGAGTAATTACTATTCTGTGAAATTTGGGTTCAATTACATATGTACTCATGTATGCATACATGTACTGGACTGTATTATTTTCCACAAATATTTCCCTTCCTGTCTCCCCTACTCCCCACCATTCCTCCTTGAAGGAGTATTCAGCCCTCCTTGTTACCAGTTGACTTGCAGGGCTCCTGTGAGAGGGGTGTGCTTTTGCGCTGGTGTCTGGGAGGGGCCGTGGGACCTACTAGAGTCCATGGAAGCTGCGCATGTGAGGTAGGCCAAGCATGAGCAGTAACTTTCAGAGCAATTATATAATTTGGCTCAGAGTTTTACTCTTTCCCTCTGCCATGAGCACATCTCAGGATGGGGCTGCTCCTTTAGCCTGAGTCCTGGAATGACCAACTACTTGGAGCAGAGTCACAGCTTCCCTATAGCCTGGGAGAGAGAGCTACAGCCCAGAGCAGAGCCACTGTGGATGCACAGTCTACACGTAACATAATGAGCCAGAGACCTTTGGTTTGAAGCCACAGAGATTTTGACTTGTTTGTTACCAAAGCATAACCCAGCCAAAGACGACTAATAAAGATGTACAGGTATATTGGGTTGATAAGATGCAATGTATTTCTTACTGAGGACAGTGGTCAAAACATTTATAAATCACTTCATGGAATGACATTTGGGAACTTGACTCTTTAAAATAGTAGTTTGGCTCACTTGATTCTTAGGAACACTTAGCTGTTTCTGTGGATTTCCCATCGATTTACGCTTCACTTTTATTTTTGTCTGCTTTCCATTGGACAGACTTAGACATATTCTATCCCTTAAAACTTAGATCAGTATTTCTCAAATTATGGCATTCATAGATCAACTAATAGATTTTCAGACATGCACATCACCATATTTAGTCAATTAAAATATGTAAGAACGCAACAGCATTTACTATTTAATGGTAATAAAAGTCAACATCAATGAAAGAGATGGTTTTTATAACACACTAATAATATAAGCTAATATCATAGGCTAAGTAAGGTATACATAGCCACTTACATTATCTGTAAGAAAGCTGCCTCACCCCCTCAGTTTATTTTTGTATCCTTTATTTCTATAAAATTATAGTATCTAGGCCAACTACAGACCCAGATTACAAGGAAATTCCTCATTGAAGACCATGTCGGCTCACAGTCTGATACTGAAGATAATAACTATATCACATATCACACTCAAATGCTGGGAGGCTGAGTGTTTAACTTGAAGGATCATAGTGAATGGAATCCTAATCCACTCTGGTTGTCTTCAGCTCTAGGAAGTATTTTTCCTCTTGTTGCAGCCTTTGGATGGGTTTTGAAGCATGCCCAATAATATGTCAATGATTTCCTTCATAGACAAGCGAGAGGGAAAACACATTAAGCATTTGAAAAGAATTAAATATGCAAAGACTGTAGTGTTTGCACCAAAATTTGTTGTTCTTAAGAAATCCTGATGTCTTATCTCCAACAACAAAAAATGATAATGTTTCCTTGAAGCGATGGGTGCATGCATTCAAGGTTCTGAATGCATCGCTAAAATCTGCCGCTTGAACAAACCATCTGAAATCATAGAAACAGTCTTTACTGGCATCATCAGTGTAATGAAGAAATGTATTTTTTCTCATCTCTCATTTTAGAGTTATGCAAGCATCTTATTCCTCAACAGCAATGTGGAAAAGCAGAGTTTTGAAATTGCTATATATGCACCGTATTCTGTAAAGAGTTAAAATCAATTGCCATGATTTAATCTTTTTTTTTTTTTTTTACTATTTCTTCAATACTAAATACAAAGACATATTATCGAGTACCATTTATTCTCTGTAAATAAAGTGGTGTTGGATTGATAAGCAGGCACAACCGTTTTAATTCAGTCCTTCATTGTGTCACATGTCGTTGGTGCTCTTGGGTACTGATTACAACATACGTTTTCTATTCTACCTCATAGCTTTAGAATGATCATCGACCACACAAAATCTCTCTTCTTTAGAACGGATGCTCATTGGTAAGGGGAACAGAGAATCATCAAGCCCTTCTCTCTCTTAGATATACTATGCATATACCGAGAACACTTAGCCTGTTATCCAGTTGTGATGCACAGCACCTGCCAACTCCCACAATGCGGCTTTATATTACCCAGTGTGTGCCACTTGCATTCAATAATGGCCATCAGCGTCACTTGATAAAGAAATTGTGCTGGAAGTTCACTCAGCTCTCTTTCCAAGTATGTATGTCACTAACTCTGCTGCTTTTTGCCATGAAGCCTTTGCATGATGCCTCTAGTTTTGTTCCCTTCTCTGTCGTTATCAGCACGATTCATCCATTTTTTACTGGAAACTTTATTTTGCATTCCTTTTTCTGAGAAACACTTAGTTTACCAGCATCCTATTTGAAAACGATAAAAGTGTAAAATACATTATGGCATCATCATAAAAATTGATAATGCAGTGAGCATTGGGCTACCTATTTGTCCAATAAATTCTAACTTTTGGATGTTCATCACTGTACTTCTTAGACCTATTTTGCTGTTTGGGCTGCCTGGGTAATCTCCTCATGCCTGTAAGTTTGCTTGTCTCAGCAAACACAGATTCAGATTCCGTATTACATCCTAAGCTTTACAACTTCATCTTAAGCTGCAGTAAATAAGAAAAGGTAAATAATTTTACTTTTCCTATTACTCCTTTTAAGCTTAAACTATTTCTAGTCATTTATTCATTTTAGTGAATTGGTGGAATAAGATAACAAAATAACAGCAAAAATGCATACAATAATTATAAATAATAGCACCAAAGTCATAAAAGTACTATAGCTGAGATGAAATAAACCCTGCTGTCTACTTGGAAAAGCATTTTGAAAAATGTTTTTATAAGGCCTATTAAATGAAATCTAAGCTGATGCCTGAATAGGGGGATTGTTGGCCAGTATTCTCATCTACTTCTCCATTTTCCAATTTTAGACCTCCTTTAGAAAGTCACCCAAGGTACCTTCACACAGCCTGATACTCCATGTTATCATTCTTCTCATTTGAAAAATTGATGAATACTAAGAGATAAGTTTCTCCTATCAAAAGGGCCAGCTTTTACTTTTCTTTTTAATGGTTTATGTGTTCAGTGTCTTATAATCAATATTTTTAAAAGTTATTGATGGATATTCTGAATACTGCAATTTTTATCATCTGTAAAGAGGTAATTTTGTAAAATGAAAGAACCACAAAGGGATACCTTTGCATATTCTATGATGCAGAAAATCAGAGGTACTGTTTTTAGAGAAAAAAATAAAACAATGTTGAGAAAAATCCCATACAAAGATCTCTGATGCCTTGGCAGGTAGTCATCACACCAGCTGCAATCTTTCTAATGGGGACCATTTTGCTTAATCCTTCTTAATGTTTAATAGAATGATGATTCAGCCAAATGGAAATGTATGTGAAAATAAAAAACTTGCCATCAAATATTTTCACCATAAAACACTGTTGTGTGAGATATTTTAATCTGCTACTGATGTTTGACACAGGTTGATATTTTTATATTTAGATAGCTATCTGGTGTATTCATAAAGTGGAATTTAAGATACTTATCATTACTAAAAATAAAATGAATAGTGGTCAAAACTTAGGCTTTGATGTCAGATTGAACTGGGTTAAAACACTGGGTTTTTGCAAATGGTGTGATCTTGATCAAGGAAATCAACTTTTCTAAATTCAACTCAAGCTGCATAAGTGTCAGGACATTATCTACCGACCTCATAATTATATCTACAAAATTTAATACATTACCTGGTACATTCAAAGACTGAAATAACGAATTTAATAATGGGGATAGTCACGTACTTTACCTCGTGGGGTAGGTGTGAGAATGAAATATGATTAAGGATGTAAGTGTTGAGCACAGATCTGGAATTTAAATATTAATAATTAGTTATTATTAGGGTGACCATGTAATTCATCATACAAATCTAGATGCTTTTGAGAATGAGAAGGATGCTATTATTAATAACTACATAGGGACAAAAGCTGTAAACTAGGACCATCCCAGTTGAACTGGGATATGTAGACACCCTAGCTCTTGCTATTATTATAGGAAACCAAGAGTAGAGAAAAATACGTAATTATAGGTCTTCTTTGAAAACATCTGCAAAAGAGACAAATAGGAACACAGTAACAGTGTCTAATCTGACAAACAGTCCCCCATCTACTTGCCCAAGGCATTAGAGAGAGGAAACACTTAAAAATAACTTCCTGGGTCCAAATTTTCACATTTTTTATTTTGGTTCCTTTAATTTACCAAATCCAATTAGATTAAAAATTCTCTTTTCAGATTCTTTATCAAATCTCTCATAGTGATTGTTTTATACCTTCACCCGTTGTAGACCCATTCCTGGCCCTGCCTTCTCTAAGTAGAAAATCTCGCTTTCTAATCTAATAACAGCTTACTTATTAACCTAGGCTTCTCAGTCAACATTTTATCTTCCTCAGGATCTTTCTGTAACATTATCTTTCCTTTTTGCACATCTCCTGTCTCCAAGGAACACAGATCCTTCCTTAGGCCATGACCCAACCCTCCCATGGGCTATTCATCTCATAGGCTCTATGGTGTTCCCCCATCAATTATTCACTTCCATCTTATTTGCATCTTCAATAGCTCCATCTTGTCAAGATTCAGAAGTTCAGATTTTATGCTCCAGAATCAAAAATTTAGGCTCATATTTTGGCTTTCCAATGTACTATTCTTGTGATCTTGAGAAAACTGTTTAACATCATTGAGCCTCAGTTTCTTCATAGATAAAATGGCAATGGTAGTATCTACTTCAAAGCATAGGGATGAGGATTAAATGAGATGATGCAAACAAAATATTCAGGCAATCTCTGGGCAAGATGGCACCTTAGATTTAAGCATTGGTACACTTCCTCTGCTCTAACAAATAACAGTGACGGGCAGAATATGAAAAGAGAAAAGCAGTAAGATATGCTGTGGCTCAAAAACAAGATAAGTATACCCTGAACCAAAATAAAACAGAAATACAAAATGGTAGATGGAGCTGAAATTGCAGGCCTGCTGGAATCTGTTTCTGAAAGTGGGCAGTGGCTGTCAAGAGCTAGGCTCCTATGTGTTAAAAGGCACCAAAAGACATGCACAAAAGAGAGACAGTTGGAGTCAGGTTCACTGCTAGAAGCTAGGGATAGGGTAGCTGGGGAGAAAAGTTGCACACAACTTCATGGGACTAAGGCTTTTAGCAAGTCGTAAGCCTCAAGGGGCAGGATGATAAATACAGAGCTGTGTGAATGGAAATTTAGTCAATATCCCTGATATCACAGCCTCAAAGTGACATTATAAAGACTCCAGGTCCAGCTCCAAATGTCAGCAACTGAATGAGGGAGAGAGAGAAAGGAAAAGAAGGAGGGAGAGGGGCCGGCCCGGTGGCGCAGTGGTTAAGTTCGCACGTTCCGCTTCTCGGCGGCCCGGGGTTCGCTGGTTCGGATCCCGGGTGCGGACATGGCACTGCTCGGCAGCCATGCTGTGGTAGGCGTCCCACGTATAAACTAGAGGAAGATGGGCACGGATGTTAGCTCAGAGCCAGGCTTCTAGAGGAAGATGGGCACGGATGTTAGCTCAGAGCCAGGCTTCCTCAGCAAAAAGAGGAGGACTGGCAGTAGTTAGCTGAGGGCTAATTTTCCTCCAAAAAAAAAAAAAAAAAAAAAAAAACAAGAAGGAGGGAGAGAGGCAAAAACAAAAATTGAAATACTGGGTTTTTTTGTTGGCAAAATTCATTTTCTTTTCTTTTTTTTTTTTTGAGGAAGATTAGCCTTGAGCTAACTGCTGCCAATCCTCCTCTTTTTGCTGAGGAAGACTGGCCCTGAGCTAACATCCATGCTCATCTTCCTCTACTTTATATGTGGGATGCCTACCACAGCATGGATTTTGCCAAGTAGTGCCATATCCACACCTGGGATCTGAACTGGTGAACGGCCCCCGAGAAGGGGAATGTGCGAACTTAACCTCTGTGCCACCTGGCCGGCCCCATCAAAATTCATTTTCAAAGAAATTTATTTTATAGAACAGCTGACAACAACTTTAAAATAAATGTTTAGGATATTTAAAGACAAAAATAAAGGACTAAAAGCCATTAAAGTAACAGATTATGACGCATAGACTTAGAAGACAAACGACGACTAAAGAAACTTATGAAATATATCAGTAAATTTAAGTATTGACTATTTGGGGCATGTGTTAAAATTGTGTTTAGATGAAAACAACAAGATAGGAGAAGAGAGAAGTTTGGTTAGAAGAAGGAGGATAGAAATATTTTTAAAACTTTAGAATTGTTTAAAATATTTACATTTAAGTAGGTATGTGTGAAAAAATTAAGGGTTGCTACTAAAACTAAAGAGTACAATGAATGCCTTCCATATGTGTTTCTTACTGCCGTACAGCAAATTACCACAAGTTTAGCTGCTTAAAAATAATATGTTCAATATCTCAGAGTTTTTGTGGTTAGGAGTCTGGGCACAGGTTACCTGGGTCTCTACTCAGAGTCTCACAAGTCTGCAATCAAAATTTTGGCTGAGCTGCATCCTCATCTGGAGCTCAGTAGGGAACGATTGACTTCCAGTCTCCTTCAGGTTGTTCGCAGAATTCATGTTTTTGCAGCTGTATGACTGAAATCCTGGTATTCTTGCTAGCTATTGGCTGAGGACCGGTCTCAGCTCCCAGAGGGTGTTCTCAGGTCCTTGCCATGTGGCCCCCTCCATAGTCAGTTCACACCGTGACTATTTGCTTCATCAAAACCAGTAGGAGAACCTCTCTGACTTGTTTTTGACCTCTAGACCTTTATTTGAAAGGCAAACATGATTAGATAAGGCCCATCCAGGATACCTTCCGTCTGGATTAGCTTAAAGTCAATTGATTAGAGATCTTAATTATATCTTCAAAATCTTCTCACCTTTCCCATATAATACACCTTAATCACTGGAGTGCTGTCCCATCATATTCACCAGTCCTGCCCATACTCAAGAGGAGAAGATTATATAGGGTGTGTTCATCAGAAGGTGGGAATCTGAGAGGCCATCTTAGAATGCTGCCTACCACAGGTTGCTCTTTGATCCCCAACAACTCACCTCCCTCCCCAAGACAACATTCATTTATCCTCCCAAGGTTCCCACAAGTTTCATCAGCTCACAGTTCAGCAATAGGGAAAAAAATAAAATAAAAGATTACAGTAAATTTTATCAACTGAAAAGGACAAATAAAACATAAACAGAATAAGATGTAGAAAGAAATACAAATAACACAATTATCACAATAAATATAAAGAAATTAAATTCACCTTTAAAAATATATAGATTTTCAAAATGGCTAAAATCCAGCCATATGTTTCTTACAATGGAAACACTAAAACAAACATGAAAAGATTAAAAGCAAAGAAATGAAAGAGATATGCCAGTAAAATGGTAACACTCCAAATCTGATGTTATATTATAACATCAGAACCTAAAAGAAAACCTAAGTCCAAAGCATTACTGGAGATAAAGAATACTACTAACAATGGTAACACAAGGAATAGCTCCCCCAAAGATATAATAATCATTCACTTACACACATCTAACAATGTTATCTAAAATATATATAAGGACAAATTGAAACTGGGAACTTGCAACATAACTCTATTAAAAATGAATAGAACAAGCTAATAGAAACTTAATGAGGATAGAGAGGATTTGAAAATGGAATTATTATGTTTGATTTAATAGCAAAATATCGAATTCTGTACCAATACATTCTTTTCAAATACAAATGTGTCATTTACAATAATTCAATATTTCATAAAGAAATGTCAACAAACTTCAAAGTTTCACTATCATACAGAGTATGTTCTCTGATAGTAATTAAATTAAACTAGAAACCAACAATTAAAAAATAGTTACAAAGACCACATATTTAGACGCTTAAAATTTTCACTGCTATACAATTCCTAAGCCAAAAAGAAAATTACAGTGAGAGAATTATAAAATATTTAGGGCAGAACATCAATGAAAAGGCAATATAACACACCAATGGGATGTAGATCAAAAAATACTTGGAGGTGAGTTTAAATGCATATGTTCAATATCAAGAAAGACTAAATATAAATGAGTTAAGTATTTAAACTGAGGATCTATAAAAATATTTTAGAAAAATTAAACCCCAAATATCAGATGAAAAAATAATAAACATTATCAAGAAACAAATAAAATAGAAAACAAAAATACAATAGGAAGGGTTACCAAAACCAAAAATTAGTTCTCTGAAAACAGACAAATCTCTAGAAAGACTAACACAAAATAAGAGAATGCATAAATAAACAATAACAGGAACAAAAGGGAGTCAGAAACACCACAGATATTAAAAATTTGTTTATCTGAGATTCAAGGTAATTCTATTTCTCTTGTCTGTGTTTGAAGTAGGAAGAGACATATGACAATTCCTGTGAAAAGGACAAGACAAAATGGAAACTTTGGTAGAACTCTTCTAGGAAAGTTTTTCTTTTTACTCTTAGGAGATATCACAAGACAAGGAACTTCTTCTTCCTGTCTTTGGATGTTGTTGTCTGAAGAAGTGATGCTTGGTGTTGTGGCAGCCATATTGGATCATGAGGACAAAACTAAGGGAATCCGAGAAGCTAACAAGGATATTGCTGAGCCCCCAGAGTAATCAATCTGAGAACTATCCTACCTTCAGATTCCTGTTATGTGAGATAATACATCCCTTATTGCTTAATTAACTCTCAGAAGAGTATTCTATGAGTTGGAGCCAAAAGCATCCTAATGGACATAGCATTCTGTAAGCTGTTTCTTAATTTTATTTTAAAAAGAGGGATACAATGTAAAATCCATGGCTTTTCTTCCAAACAGAACAGAATAATCTGAGTTGCCTTCTTTCTTGGATAGTAAATTTGATCTAGGAGCCAGGAATGGAGAGAAGATGTTACAGGATGACAGCTGTAGAATCTTCTGAACTCTACCTCTTTCTCATCAAAGCAGTGAACAATGAATGGGATTCACAAGTGATGTCACATAAGACGTCCAAAGAGAGAGGATCAATGGCCCATTCTCCACCTAATTAAGAAGCCAAGACTCTTGGCAAATCTGATCATAGTCCTTGATTACAAATTCCCTTCTTTCCCATGGCTCTTCAAATGCCTTAATCAAACAAGTACATTTCTTCCACAAATTTCCTACCTAGACACAATCCTAAAATATTCTTGGGGATTGCCCAGGTAGAATCACGTCCTTCAATTTTCTAATTACATTACCAAGTAGCTAAACTTTAATGTAAAAAAGAATAACTTTGTGACAGTACTCATTAATTTGTGAAAGCAATTTTAGCAAATGTATCTTAACAAAATCAACCTTTAACATAAAAAGATGTCAATGGCACACTTATTCAGAGTTTGGAAGGTGACATGCTCTTAAAGACCAGTTATATTCCCATTTGAGTTCTCTGTTTCTTGCATAAGTACATACAACTTCCTTATTTTTCATGAGTACTTGAAATTAGAGTCATGATTTTTCTTCTTGCAATATATTTAGATATTCAAGATTACAGGATCTATAACGTCCTGTTAATACTCCCATTCATTGACGGAAAATAATGGATCACTGGTTCTTCTCTCACTGGAGGAGTATGCCATGAAAACTACACTTTTTTTTCTGTCTTTCCCTCATTTGTTAGGGAAACAACTCCATAGTCCCATCAGATTGCTGACATTTGGATAAGGCAGAATGTAACAGGTGAATTTTCTTGTCTCCAGACAGAAATAGACAGTACACATAGGATTTTCTTATAAAACAGAGAATGGAGTGACTATAATATAGCCCAGACTAGAAGTCAGGAATTTTGGGTCCAAGTGTTCAGTCTTAGACTTTTTCTAAGATACTGGGGAAAAAGATCTGGGCTGCACCTATAAATGGTAATTATACTTTCCTATTATAGAGTTCTCTACCATCTATTGTGATATGTAACTATCTCAAAGGAGTAGTTGACAGCTTAGTTAACGCATGGAGTATAAATCACTTTGAGCTTCTCATAAGAACGCAAAATGTACATTAAATCCAAAGTCTAGAGGTACAGGAAGGGAAACAGAAACTGTGAATCACGAACACGGCACTAACAGATGTCTTAGGACAGGGGTTATGTGGAGTACAACTGCAGCCTGTAGTTGAAAAAGGAAATTGATGCAACTGATGGGATGGGTTAATCTCTAAGGCAAGGCTGAGTAGATGAGGCAGACTTCTGCCACAGACTTGCAAATGGGCAATTGTGTGCACCATGGTAACTCTGGTAGAGCCCATGAGGTCCAAAGTGGTATGACCTTTGCCCACTTCTCTGTTACTAGATTAATTACATTAATGGCCAATTCTTCATCCTTTCCTGCATTCATGCCTTCTATTGTGGGATTTTAAGCAACTCTTATGTAGAGGCAGAAGCAGAGTATACTTACGGTATCTTGATTCTGAATTTTGGTCATGTGACTTGCTTTGGCTCATGGGATGTTAGTAGTTATGATGCAAACAGATGCCTAAAAAGTGCTTGCATGTTTTTGCTCTTCTGTGATCGTGAGGAGAACCCACCCTGGCTAGGATGCTGAAGGATGAGATGTGGGGAAGAGAGCCAAGTTGCCCAGGTGTCCCAGCCAAAGTCAACCTAGATCAACTATCAGCCAGTTGCTTTGCAGACATGTGAATGAGCCTAAGCAACAAGGGCCCAGACTAAATCACAACTTAGAATCAAGAGCAGAATAAATGTTTATTGTTGTAAGCCACTGAGGTTTGGAGATGATTTGTTATACAGCATTCTTTTGGCAAGTGATTGGATATACTCTCCGACACTTCCCCCTTGCTTTCTGTACAATTTAAGAGAATGTGCTGTGTTGCCTGCACAGGATCTTTGTACATGCTATTCCCCCTCTACCTGGAACTGTCTCTTATGCTTCTCCCCCTAGTCACTTACGTTAGTCAGTGTCTTAGTTGAGTATATTTATTCATCAGTTCCCAGCTCAAAAGTAGCTACCTTAGGCAAGCCTTTCCTTTCATCCCTAAGTCAAATTTCTTTACCATATATTCACATTACTTTATATCAGAGCACTTTTTACTGACATCTCTGCTAATAATTATACTCTCATTTTTGTGATATTGCTTTTTAAGTCAGTCTCCTACACTAGATTGCAAAGTCCAAGAGTTTAGAGGACACAACTCTTATCTGGTTGTCCATTGTGCCTTAATGCAGTGGACAATACCTAGTAGAATGACTAGTGCCAGTTTTTATTGAAGAAAGAAAGAAGTTGTAGCAGATGGATCTATCCTCCACCTTCTGTGGGTGATGACAGTTAACAAGTTCAACCTGTAGCCTTCTCCAGAGACGTGCCTTTAAGTGACAGAAGCTGCCTTATTCAGAAACAGGTTATCCAAATCAGCCTTCTCCTCCAGGGGGAGCCCATAACCAATGACTGAGGGATGCACGTATTGAATAGTCCCGACTGCTCCCCTCTGGGTGGGACAACCTCTGTGGTGCAATGTATGCTCTAGAGCTCGCATGGGATCAGGCTTAGGCTAGACTTCTCCTGAAATCACCTCTCTTCTAGTCCCTTCCCTTGCATTGTGCTAGTCTCCTCATCCTCTTTATGCTTCTCCAGAGAACTTAACCCCAATAAATCACTTGCACGAGAATCTTTGTTTCAGGTTTTGCTTTCAACCAAACACAACCAAAGACATGAGTTCAACTTGAGAATTTCTTGTTCATTCAAGAATGAAAACTAGGTTAGAACCCTGAAATATTATCTATTTGGATAAATCTTTAGATAGAGGGAAAAAAGAGCTCACTTTTCTCAAAGGGCCCAGAAATTCACAGACATCTAATAATTTCAGAGTTGGTTAGAGCGGCTATGGTTATTAATACTAACTGTTTCAAATATAAGATTTTTAGGGAGCAAATAAAACGCAGGAGCATATAGCAAAGTTTTATTCCTTCCTGGAAATGTGCGCTCCCATAACTGAACCACTCCACGATAATGCGTTTCTCAACAGAATTGCGCAGGTAGAGAGCATGTTTGATATCTGACTACCAGGATTTTTGTCTCACCCCTATATGTGGGTTGCTGCTTTCAGGAGATAATTAAAGAGGTGGTGGTGGCTGCAAAAATACCCATCATATACTGTTAAAAGAAAAGTGATACAAAGCTAAACACAGTGCAATCCTAAATAGCACAACAAATCTCTCTCTCTATCTGGGCATTGAAAAATGAGAGAAAGGAAGCATACCAAGAGGTCAACAGTAGCAGTGGAATTATGAGATGTTAATTTTCTTCTTTACATTTTTTTTTAATTTCAAAAGTTCTAACAAAAAGCATGATTGTATTATTTTTAAACGGTAAAAAAAAAATAAAAATGAGAAACTTAGCAAAAAGATCACAGAGAACAATGGCATTTTTCTTCTCCTAAATGAACTCAGTTCAAGTCTAAGAAGGGAGGTTTCCACTTCCGGGGAGGTGGAAGAGATGTACTTCCCTCTTTTCCTCCCAATAAGTACAACTCAAAATCTCGCACATTATGTATTAAATAAACATAAGACAACTCTGAAAGGTGAAGGAAAGAATATCTCCTAGGGACCCCAGGAAACAAGGAATAATAAGCTGGTGAGTTTCTTGGGTTTTCTTTTTGCCCCATGCATTCCAGAGCTGGAGCTGGAGAAGCTGCCAACCTGGAAACGCCGAAGGGGACAGCCAAGAAAGGACCCAACAAAAGCCTGTTGTCTTTGCCCAAAGGACAAGAAAAGGAGCAGCCTAGCAAGACATTAAAGATCTAGACTCTCACTTCTCTACTTCAGTCAGACACCACAGAAATGACCTGTGACCCACCCCTAGCCAAGCCAGCAAAGGCCGAGTGGGGAGCCTAGACTTCCACCGTCACCAGGCTGTAAGGTGGTGTCCCACCCTCCAATGTCCAGGCCAAAGTGACTAGCTATTACAGCTTCAGCTAGCCCAGGAAGATTCAGAGTTAAGCAGAGAAATGTTTACGATACCCCAATGCTCTATTTGAGTGGTAAAATGATATTTTGGCACTTGTTATGCCTAAGAAATATTTAGACTAACAGGTCAGCATCATGTTTCCATTCTAACATGTGTGACTGAGCACTTGATAAAGACTTGGGATTTTCAATTGAAATCTTACTAAGGATGCAAACAATATCAGCACATTTAAGATAATTTAAGAATGACTATTTTAAACTTAAATTTAATTTATTTGATTTATGAGAATTACGTAAGTGCTTGGGATGGCTTGTCATAAAATTGAGAACACTCAAAAAGAAAATGGAATATATTAAATTTGTACAGACAGTTTGAATGTTTAAAGGAATTTCACTAAGTTTAAAAACAGATCGAAATATAAATCAAAGGCCCCTTAAAAGTGATTTGCTACAATTGGATAGATTTTATATAGACTAAGAAGATCTATAAATTTAGGAAATAGGCTTTAAAATTTATAACTTAATCAATTATTAACGTTTTAACCAATTTAAATCTCTGAAAAATCTTTTCAATGCACAAAATCTGCCCCCAAAGGCATAAAATCCCTCACACTGACATAAACATTACGTGAACACGTGGTATGATTATTGTCAATGGGAAATTCTTGTTAGGTTTTTCTAGTGTTTCATTCTCCATCACTTCTCCAAGTCCTGTCAAGTTCCGGTGAGTTGTTCTACGCATATCTGGATTATCCACTCCTTGAGGAGACAGTTTTTCTTTATTTAATGTTTTCTCGTAGCAGTTGCCATGTTGCCGGGGAAGAGCAGATGTTAGACAAACATTTGTTTGAAGTAAACTTAATTAGCTACATTTTCAAGCTCTATTTTAAAATGGGCGTATGTTGGGACAGTGATCTTGAAGAGGTTTTGTGTTTGTGGCACACTTTCAAATACTAATTTTAGATATCACGCTTCAAAGGAGGGAAAGACTCAGAAGAACCTGAAACACACCAGCCGTATTTGCAACTTGAGCACTGAGGTGATGACAACTTTGAGCAGCATTTGGTCCTCTCCTGAACTCCGGGGCAGTTTGGGAAAATCTGTTGACTGTTTTGAACATGCTTTGTTATGTACTCAGGAGGCAAAGTTCTGCAATGTTCCCTTAGCCAGTCATGTTTCTGAGGTGCTAGCTTGTCCTTACACCACGCTTCTTCCTAAACAGCAAGTTTTACTCCCACTAAATGCCGCAACATAGATTCACATACTGTTGGACACTCATCGCTGGATCACAATGTGGCTCAATTTCAAATACTAGAATTTTAGGCACCACACTTTAAAGGTTTAATGGACTCCAAACAACATGGAACACACCATTAATACATCGCAACTCATACTGTAGAAAAAGTAATTTCTATGTATTGAACAATATTGGGGGCATATCCATGAAACATATGCTAGTTGAGAATCACTAACTATTCCAATCATAGGCCTAAGACTAAAATTAGCATTTATCCTGAGGCACTACAATGTAACGTGAGTGAGGAGGTTTTTAAAAGTTATTTAAATACACCAGTTTAAAAACAAAATTTACTTCTGTCTGTGTTGACCATATTTTATTTTCTTTTACAATATTTATTCTTCCAAAACAGAATATTACTTAAAAGAACAGTATAACTTACATGTTTTTACTCTTATAGAAGATTTGCATTGCAAATTAATCCAAGACCCCTAACACGGGACTGTATAAATGAATTTATATTGTTTTAAGTTGAATGCATTCACCTGCTAAGGAAATTCTTCCCCAGTTTCACTTTATGTAGTATTTTTCTGTTGGTAACTTCATTTTTATTATATCAGTAACCCATATTTACCATAGTAAACTAGTAAATACAATTAAATCAGGGTTTCTCAATCTTGGCACTATTGATTTTGGGCTGATCGATTTTTTGTGGAGGGCTGTCCTATGTGTGAGGATATTTAGCAGCATCCTGAATGCTATTAGAAGTGAGTGCCATTCTCCCACTTGTGACAAAAAAAAAAAAAGTCTCCAGATATTGCCAGATGTCCCTGGGGTAGCAAAATTGCCCCCAGTTGAGAACCGCTAAGTTAAATGAAAAGAAAACAAAATTGCCTATTTTTCTCCCAACTTTAATTAGTGTATAACCTTATGATTACTTTTCTATGTATACATATATAAATATATGGATAAATTTTTACTTTTCCATAAATAAGCCTATGTCAGCCTCATTATTTTAATTGTTACCAGGTATTCCACCGCTTGGACAGAATATAATTTATTTGCTCAATTCACTACTTTTAGATATTGAAGTAGTTCCCAATCTTTCTTTCTCACAGACAATAGTGTGATAAAGGTGTTCATTTGGTTGGTTAACATATGCTTGGCTAATACTTTCTTTTCCTAAGAATTTTACAGATTCTGTTTCATTGTCTTCCAGTGTTAAAAGTGGTTGAAGAGAAGTATAACTTCAGTACAATTGCTTCTCTCTTGTATTTTCTCATTTGCATGTTCAGTCAGGACACCTGAAGGATTCTGTCTTTATCCATGCAGTTGAGAAATCCTGTCTTTAAAATATCTATTTTTGTCATTGATATTTCCTGGAATACAGCGTTCTTTTTGAATACTTAGGCACAATACGACATTCTTTTCAATGAAATTTTCTTCTATTATATCTTTAAAATAACTTTCATTTTCAGTTATTGGTTTTCCTAATTCAGGGACACCAATTATCCTCATGTTGGATTATCCCTGTCTTTCTTATTTTTTTTGAATTGCCTTAATTTCTTCATTTTCCCCTCTGCATTTATTATGAATCATACAATCCTTCATTTCATGTCAGTGTTTCTTTTCATTCTTCATGTCTGGTGATTCTCTCTCTCTTTCACCTCTGCTGGGTAGCACAGACACCGTGCTCTTTTTCTCCTCCTTATGATTAACATAATCCACTCCATCTACCTTCTCTTTGTTCTGATACAGTGTGTGCAAATTCTCTTTGATTCCCTGCCCACCTTATCTGAAATTAATTGTCTACTTCTCTGAGGGCTGAGAAGTACATATTCCAACTCCTCTCCTGAGTCTGTGTGCCAGTGGTGGGAATACTAGGGGGTTGATGGAAACTGTTCAGCTAGGCCTGTCTATAGTCTTGGAAGAACTACGCCATGCTCCCTCCTCTGTGACTTTGCTAAATGTCCTGGGACAGGGTTGCCTCAAGCTAGTTAGGAGAGTATGCTGTTACCATTCACATGACCTTGATGGTGGTAAGGAGAGAGACCCTCTGGCATCTGATCATTCCTGCTTTCAGCACAGACCTTCCAGCCTTTGCTTCAGCCAGACAGATCATCCCAAGTGTTCCCTCTTCCTGTTTTTCCTGTAGTCAACCAGCAGCCATTTCCAAACTCTGAAAGAGGTGTAACTATGAATATTTTTAAGGCTGTTAATCCGTAGCAAAAAACTGCCCTCCAGAAAGGTTTTAGTGATTATATAGCAACTGCCAAATTGAAGAGGTGTATCTATTTCTCTAAACTCTTACCAACCTTACTTATTAGCATTCTTATTGTTAATACAACTGGATTTTGTTAAAAAATTAAAATAAAACTATAAGAAAACATAGTTTAATGCATTTTAAGGTATTCAAATATTTTACATATATTCCTTTTTTGAAATCTACATGCAATATTCTGAAAGCTTACAAACGTCATCGTGCCCAAAGTGTTCAATATTCTAAACAATTAACAGAAATTTAATCTTGACATTCATATATTATAAATCAATGTTACTTTAATAAAATTAATTAAATTAAAAAAGAATTTAAGGGTTCTTATTTAATTAATGTACAGAAAATCCAGTGAAAGGCATCTTTCAAAGGCAATCTTTAAAGCAACTATTTAAAAGTAGAGTTTATTTTAAAAAGAACAACATACTTAAATGCTTCAAGACATAGAGTTGAAGGTGGGAAACAATGACTTGTAAAATAGAGGTCTAAATGTTTTTCAAAAAGTAATAGATTTTTTTCATTGGAATCCAGAAACTACTCTTTCCATGAACACATACAAAATTAACATCAACTGGTAAGGTCACCTGATTGTATCCATTGAGATCATATAAATGAAGAGCAGGAAATAAACTCAACCTAACCTATGCTTTTATTAACACATGCAACTCCTAATCCAAGGCCTGCTATCTATCTATCTATCATCTATCTAAAACAGCTTTATTGAGAATAATTCACATACTACAAAATTCATCCTTTAAAAGTATACAGGTCAGTGGTTTTTAGTACATTTGAAGAGTTGTACGACCACCACCACTATCTAATTTCAGAACATTTTCATCAGCCCAAAAGAAAACCTATATCCATTAGCAGTCACTCTACATTCTCCCCTCCCTCCAGTCCTGGCAACCACTAATCAACCTTCTGTCTGTATAGATTTTTTTTATTCTGGATATTCATATAAAATGGAGTCATACAATATGTGGCCTTTGT
Organism: Equus caballus; assembly: GCF_041296265.1. NCBI lineage: Eukaryota > Metazoa > Chordata > Mammalia > Perissodactyla > Equidae > Equus > Equus caballus. Next base: position 33,627,581 of record NC_091699.1, on the reverse strand, counting down.
AAGTGGATTCTATCACTCAGTATAATGCTTTCAGGGCTCATCCAAATTGTAACATTCCTATACTTCATTCCTTTTTACGGAAAAATATTATTCCATTTTATGGATATACCTGGTTTGTTTATCCATTCATAGGTTGACGGACATTTGGATTGTTTCCAATTTCTAGAAAATTCTTCTGGAAACTTTTATTTCAATGAAGTCCAGTTTATGTAGTCTTTGTCAATGTGCTTTTAATACAAAGTCTTTTAAAACTGTTCCCCGCCCCCTTTTTTTGCTCAGGGCAAATAATTTTAAGGATAGAGCACATGAATATTCAACATTAAAAGATAAATGAAAACAAACTCCAAATAAGAACCTTGAATTCTTCCAGTCCCACGTAGTCTGTCTGATCTCAGAGAATAGATCTCTAAATGACTGCTACATAGACTTGACTTCATTTCTTTCTCCCTTAGGAAAAGAGTTAGAAGAGCTCCCAGTCAGAGAAGGTTAGACCATGCCTCCATGCACTGCCTCTGCAAATACATGACAGGAACAAGAGAAACAGAATATTTCCCATAGCTGGCATATAAAACTTACTTAATTTTGGATTTATGAAGTTTGGCATAAGACATGTAGGAATTGCAATTGGCCTATTTTGAATATTAAAATGACACAAGATTATTGGACCTAAAGTTCTCCAGAAGAAGGGTGACGTTGCCAACTAAATTCTCTCCTACTGCTGTGAAAACAGTCTCCAATCTTCACCTCTCTTGTACCTCTGCCTTGTGTCTTGGAGGTGGTCACGGTTTTGTATATCAGAAAAGGCAGTGAATGAATGAGAAGGCATTTGGAATTAGGTCCCTAGAAAACAGCCCCTGCCTTTTGCACTGTGGGAGAAGGGGAAGGTGCCATTCCCACTGTAGTCTATACAACATGCCCAGGTGCATAAGGCGATCTTTCAGCTTTTCAGTTTTCCTTCCCATGGTATGGGGCGCACTAAAAAGGCAACACATTCAAGAACCCAGCCTGCTAAAGGTCTTTGCCTCCAACATTCTTTCAAGTTATCCACGACCATGAGGAGCACAACTATGGTGAATTTGGGTCTTTACAAGTTTAAAACAAAGAGAAGTGGCTTTGGATTCAGAAGATCAGAGCTTTAATCTTGATCAGCCACATGTTAATTGTGTGTTCTTGGTCATGTTCTTACCTTGCCTGAGATAGTGTTCTCATCTGTAAAACAGGAATGATAGATTCACAGAATTGCTAAGGTGATTAATTAAGGTAACATAGGTAAAGTTCCTAGCATACAGTAAGCACTTAATCAATGTGAGCTCCTCTAAATGAAAATAATACATCCTAAAACCCATTAGATTTAGACTATGGAGCTGCACTGTCCAATATGGTAGCTACTAGCAAAATGTGGCTATTAATTAATTGAAATTACCTAGACTTTAAAATTCAGTTCTCAAAGTTCAATAATCATGTGACTAGTGACTACATATTGAACAGCATCAATATTTTATCATCGCCATGATCACAGAAAACTCTGTTGGGCAGTGATGCAATAGAAGTGATAGAAATACATAAGAAACAGAAGTCCAGAAGCCTAAATTTTTGACACTAACTATATAACTTTAGTGGAGCACTTTTATCCCACTATGTCACAATTTCCTCAATGGTAAAATGGAATAATGCCTTTGCAGCAATGTTATTGGGATCAGGTGCACTGAAATCACTTTTTTCCTTGATTTCTCATCATCTTCCCAGGACCCCAAGATTAAATTATGCACAACACAGTCTCCAGCAAGGACCACTTTGAGGACGACTTGATAGGTACAGCTCTTTGGGAGTTTAATATTCATAGCCATGATTTGGTATTACTCCAACACACCTGTAAGTAGTTAAGAATAGCATATGTTTAGAAGCTCACCAAGCTACCTGCAGGCAGTTCTCGTGACGGAGAGACACAAATGAACATAAGTGAATAAGTTTTCATTGGCAAATGGCCTTTTGTAGACTAGTAAGTTCTCACAGGGTTTAAAATGGAAAGATCAAAGATATTTCCTAACTTATTCATTTGTTTCACTTTAATGCCTAAATCTGCCTTTTCCAGGTTTGGAAACCATAATCTCTTGATGTCATTTTGGGGGTAACGTATTTTTTAAATTTATCTACAGAAGGGGTTGGCAAACCTTTGCTGTAAAGAGCCAAATAGTAAATATTTTAGGGCCATAAGGTCTCTATCACACTACTTAACTCTGCTCTTGAAGCATGAAAGCAACCATAGGCAATATGTAAATAATGGGCATGGCTGTGCCAATAAACTTCATTTACTTAAATGGTCCTGCTGGCCTTGGTTCACCAACTCCAGATCCAGAAGGATATACAGAACATACCTTTCCCAACTCTCCCATATTATTTTTCACCACTGTTATATTTTTTTAATTTATTTTAATTTTTGAACATACCGCATCCTGCAAATGATCACAAACATTTAAATGTTTAACTTAGAAATGTCCAAACATAATTTTTCTTCTAATTTTATTAAGGCCTTGAATAAAAAACAATGTAATTCTTTAGGATAACGTTTTTTCCCTCAAGAAATTGAGCGGAATGGACATAGCATATAAATTGCAAAAGAACTAATTAAAAGTGATTCACAGATCTAGTCAGGTCATTTAAAGTTTCCTGGCTACTTTACTAATTCATGAATTGAATTACAACTTAAATAGAAAACTAAAATTGAGCTAAGTGCTTAAATGCCATTGTTTCTTATGTGGACATTACTGCTTGAGACAAACAAATCAAGGTCAATATTTAGATAATTCAAGCAGCATCTATACAAAAAACCCAGTAACTTGTATGCATGGGTAAAAATGGACTCCAAAGAACCGGTGAGAAATTGATAGAATAGAATCATGAAATTTTAGAGTTGGAATTGTCCTTATGGAATAATTTGTTCAACCTCCTTGCTTTACGGTTGATGGGTGTGGTTGACATCTCTTATTTTTCCTTCCCAGAAATATACCATTTCTTCTGATTAGAGCACCAATTTTCCTTACAGAACCACCTCCTCCCTCCCTTACTCCCAGCTTGGTAGTCTGGGTGAGGCTGGTCTCATCCTCAGGCCAACAGGTGTACTCATCAGAGCCCCGAAAACTCCTGGCCAGAAGGACTGGTTCAGGAGAAGGTTCCTGACCCAAAATTGGTCACTCAATTCTGGGATGTCTCTTGGAACTACCAGGAGAGAAAAGCCTCCTTGTTTCCTCTTTCCTTTCTCCCATTCTCACTCTTTTTCTTTCTTTTATTATCTATCCTTCCCCACCCCCCCACTCTCCTTCTCTCTTAGGGATGCTAAGCTTGAGAATACGTACTTGGGATGGCCAGCAGCCTCCTTTCCACATTGTAGAAATGACTGCTGAGAACGAAACCAGCACAGAGACAAGCTGGTCCGACATGCAGAGTCCAAGTTCTGACGGCTTTGAGTCTCTGGATCCACCCTTCACTGTGACCAGAAACCTCAGTCTTTTATAAATCGCCAGAGCACAACAGTTCTCCCCCTTTTTTCTTAAGCTTGAGTTGGGTTTTTGTCACTACGAGAGAGCCTGGACAAATACAATAGGCTAATCAACTCAAATAAGTGAATGTTGATAAGTGGGAAGGTCGAGACTTTAGTCTCCTCTAAATCTGACGCTTGTTCTAGGAGACTGACACGGTAGGCTAGCAAGTCTGTTAAAATCTTGCATGCAAAGCAGTTTACATCAAAAGTGTGTACTACTCTGTAAGCTCCTTGGACACCGGGTACCATGTTTAGATTGTCACCTCCTTTCATGAATACTCTTGCTTAGGATGAGGCCAAGGTTAAAAAATATTGATCAGATATAAAGGAAACTATTTTTCATATTTACACGTAGTACAAGTGAGACAAAGACTTGAAGGGGATGCTGAAGGTCAGAAATAGAGGGCACGCTGGTGTAGGTAATCTAGGGAGGACTTCAGATCTACCACTGACGCAAACTGCCTGGATTCTGCTCTGTGCCATCAGTCAGGAGAGCTGGGTCTACACACACACACCAGTAAGTCATTCTACAAATACTGATGGAATCTATACTGTGCTCAGCACCACGGATAGCATTTGAGTAACATGAACTCAGACACTTGGAGCTTCCAGGAAAAGAAAAGCTTAATTCTAACAACCACTTATTTGAAAATAAAGGGCTCTTTGCTTGTTATAACCCTTTTACAAAATAATGATGTGAATGATTTAATTCCTTTATCCCTTCCTCCAAATTAGATTGATTAGAAACATCGATATATACAGCGAGTGAACACAGGCCTTTACAAAGGACAAAAAATTCAAATATGCTGGTTTTTGTCTAATTGACAAAATATATATTATTTCTATTACCATACTAACTAGCTATTAAGCTGTCAAAAACAAAAACACACCTAAAGAGACATCATTAATATTTTTCATTCATTACATAACATATAGGAAAGGACATAAGACACACCTATCAAACAGTTTCTTTCTCCATAGCAAATATGAATGTATAAGATAATGACTTTGTAACTTTTGTCCACATGTGAAATTTATGAGAACAATGTAAACTGGTAAAAAACAAACAAAAATTTTGGTCTGCTACACATTTGCATTTTGAGAGGAAAACTGTTCATGATGGCGGCTGAGATCATTAAATGGGAAGAGTTCACGGCAGTATATTTCCTTTAGCATGAGGCAGACTGAAGTCACATTTTAACTGTGAGAGATCTGTGACACTTACCTGGGCTTCTGGTTTGTATATAACTTATATTCTTTCATTGAATAATCTCCTAACAGAAATGGTTGCTGATAAAGTTGAGTGGAACTGAAACAATCCTGGGACAACCCTAAGACACCAAGGCTAGTGTCTTAGTAAAATAAAAATTGTCTGAGGAATAAAATTGACTAAAGTGAGAAATACACAGATCTTAGAGCTTATAAAACAGGATTTTATTTAAATTTGTGTACAGATAAAAATTTACCAAAATTTCAACAAAAATCTAATTCAAATTCTTCCCCATCACAAAAATGGACATTATGTAAAAAAGTCATATTCTCTCAATTACATTTTCCCAGCTGGTAGATTCTGGGCAGGAAGGGAAGGGGAGAGAAGATCCTGACACTCACAACATAATTTGATCTTCAGTGATGTCTCATCTTGAAATGACTTAATTGCAGAGATTTCCATAAAAATCAGCATTCTTTAGTTTTGACACTAAAACAGATCGTTCTGCTCCAAAATCACAAATAAGGCTTCTGGCTTGATTTTTAGTGTGAGGTAAACAGTATATTCAACATTAAGGCAAATGGGAGAATACATGTCTAAGACATCCGTGTGGACCTTCCACTGTGATATATATTTTGGAATATTCATGAATTTTCTAAACATGTGTTGGAATTAGAACATTGTAAAAACTGTTGCGGTGTGTAACAGCTCTTTGTTTGAATATCTTCACTCTGCCCTTCTGATAGTGAAATGTTAAATGTAATCTTTTCTGAGTTTTTTAAGGCTTGCGATTTTTTTATTATATAGGACTAAATGTCCACCAAAATTGTAAATGAACTAGGGCCTGATTTCAAATTCTCTCTCTCTAGATACATACTCTGTTTGGCCACAGAGGCTCCCTAAAGTCAGCAAAACAATGCTTACTGAGCAGGCTTACCATGACAGAAGACTATGAGGACACAGGACATTAATTTAATAAAGACTATAAGTGAAATCAGATTATTTAGGCTGTCTAGAAATCTTATTCAAGAAAATAGAGATTTAAAATTTTTCATACAGTGATTCTCACTTATCCCCTCCCCCTGTTTTTTCCCAATGGGATAACCATTTTCTTCACAGTGATGAGAAAAACATCCCTTTTTATGGGAAAGTGGACTTCTTCCTCCAAGGGATCAGGACGAAGGCATCACTTCTTAGTCACACTGGCCACAGCTTTCTTGGCTGCATCCTCCAGGTCGACGGCCGAAGTAATGGGGAGCCCGCTGTTATTGAGTATGTTCTGGGCCTCATGAACATTGGTTCCTAGAAGGGTGGGATGATGGACAGTCACTGAAATGAAACAAGGTGGTACCCTGGGAAGTTTCGTACAACCTGAGATTACGGGATACCCGGTTGGGTCTCACTAACACAATTTAATTACAACTCAGTTTTAGCTTTTTATGATCCAGATTCGGTGATTTAGATAGATCCAGATGAAAAATTTATTTTTTTCCTCTTTTCACCTCAAATGTCTAGCATTACAAAGATACTGCATAAATTTTCTCTGGCATTTAAAAAATGGAAATAATGAGGTGTTTATTAACACTGTGAACAAAGAAAGGTAACCACTTGTTCAACTAGTCTGAAAGAGGAAAATCTTCTGAAATGGATTTCTCTTGATTGAAGAGTCTAAATACTGAATCTAAAGAAAAAGCCTCCTGTAAAAGATGAGCAAGAGAAAGGTAAATCAGGGTGTTGGGATGGTACGGAAGACTGGGAATAACACAGCAGGATGCATGGACTCATCTGTTTATAGCTGTATTCCTTTTCACCAGGAAGTGAATTAAATACAGGTTCTAATCAATGTCATTTACAGGAAAGATTATGTGACAAGATCTATATCAAGGGGTGGTCCTGCTAGAAAAGAAAATGAAAGACAGGACTTGCAAGAGACTAATAGACATTTTTTACTGATAAAAGCTAAAGTTTCTGCTGATAATCCACAGTCAAGCAGACTGAATGTGGCTTGGGCCCATACCAGAAGTCATTTGTCTTCAAGACTTCTTGAAATGAAGGGTCCAGATGGGGACCTAACCGAGATCATAAGTTCAGAGAAACTGCCCACCTATGGCCACGAATCCACTGCTTTGGAGACAATGACAATATCTGACACATGCATTTCTGCTTCCTCCTCACCTACACAACAAAAAGGGTAGAGGCCCTAAAAATGAGCATTGTAGCCTCTGATGATGTCTCCTTGCTGGCCAACTCACCCCACTCAAAGGTGTGCTTTGGCGCCTGACTATTTAACATGCAAACTGCTTTTCTGTTCCTTCAGAGTGAATAAGCTCCTAGGAGAAATGTGATAAAATTTAAGGGTCTAATGAAACATCCTTACATCATTTTCTGTGCTTTTATTTAGTTAGCAAGACAGGGCCTATCTATAAACAAAGACCTTGAAAAAGAGGCCTCAGAGGACCTAAGAGTGCAAATAAAAAGGAAGTGCTCGGTCAGAAAGTTTCATACAAAAAGGCAAAGGCTAAGTTAAAGATGAACAGTTGGACTGAAAAGGTGATGGAGCGACTGTCCCAGGACCCTGGGTCCACCAAAGCAGTGCTGAAGGCGACACTTGGCACTGGGTCGTTGGTTCAAGTCTTCTTGCTGCTGCTTGCCACAGGAATCTGAGGAATGGCCTCTCAGGAGAGCAACAACTCAAAGGGCAGGGCAGTTGTTAACTGAAATCCCTAGCGTCTCATCCTGGCTCTGCCGTGTACTAGTTGTGTAGTTTTGGGTAAATCATTTACTCCTTTGAGCCTCAACTTTATCTCCAGACATAACATTATCATCATCTGCCTTATAACTAATATTCATGAAGCATTTACATATGCCAGACGTAATGCTACATGACTTACACGCAGCCTGTGAAATCTTTACAATGACTACGCCTAGGTCCTATTGTCCCTATTTCACAGATGAGATAACTGAGGCACAGAGAGGTTAAATAACTTTTCCACAGTCATACAGGCTGTAAGTGTCAGAGATGGGACTTGAACCCTGTTCTCTCTAATTACACAACCTTAAATGTTCTAAAGATATGCTGGTCTGTTTCCCTGTCTGTGAAACAAGGATAATAATGCTGATAGGATGGGTTGCAATGAGAAGCAAATGAAATAATACATGTGAACATTTCGTAAATGGCAAGGTATCCGCGGCAGACCTGGCTGGCTGTCCACCCCAGATTCACGCTCCTTTTCTACAGAGGAGAGCCGTTACTGGGAGGAAGCTGCCAGACTAGGAACTGCGTTTTCCAGGCCCCCTTTCATCTAGGTGGGGCCGCGTGACTGAGTTCTGGCCAGTGGAGTGTGAGTGGATACTGACACGCCCATAAAAATCTCCAGTGGGACCCTCCATACTGTCTGTTTTCCCTGTCTGCTTTCTGGAATGTTGCCAACTAGAACAACACTGGAAGGCACCTTTTTAAAGATGGCAATGCCTCCATCAGCATGAATGACTGTAGAGCAGAGCACCCCACTCACTCACCCTCTCAGACTTTATATGAATAAGAAAGAACCTTCTATTATGTTAAGTCTCTGACATTTCAGCATTTATCTGCTGTTACTGGAGTTAACATTACTTTAACACAGTACTTTGTAAATGTGGTAGGCAGCTTCTAAAACGGCTCTTAAATGACTGTTCTCCACCTCCTGGTGTTCACGTCATTGTATAATCCTCTCCCCTTGAGTGTGGGATGGATCCACCAACTTGCTTCTAATGAATAAGATATAGCAAAAGTGATGAGATGTCATTTCTGAGACTAGGTTACAAAAGCCCGTGACTTCTGTCTGGCTCCCTCTGACTGTCCGTTTGTTCTCTCTGATGAAGCAACCCACCATGCTGTGGGCTGTCCTACGGAGAGGCTCACGAGGCAAGGAACTCAAGGCAGCCTCCAGCCAAAGGTCAATGAGGACTCAGGTCTTTGGTCCAACAACCACCTGAGTGTGCCTGGGAGTGACTCCTTGGTCGAGCCAGGACTTGACAGGAGCCCTGGCCCACCCCTTGACTGCAGCCTTGGTAAGAGACTGAGCCAGAGGACTCAGCAAAGCCACACCCAGATTCCTCATCACAGAAACTGTGAGATAATCAATGTTCCTTGTGTTAAGCTGCTAAATTTCAGAGCAATTTGTTACACATTGCTACTTAACTAACACAGATACAAAGATCCATTATTCCATTAACATAACCTCAGTGTGCATTTTGATTCATTCGGTAAAGTTTCAGCCAAGCTCCCAGAGGCTGAAAAGTAGGACAGAGGGTAGGGGTGCGTCAGGTGTTGGACACCAGGCTAAGGAATTCAGACATTAATCTGAAGGCAGGCCTTTCCTGTTGTAACGACACAGTATGGAGCAAAGCCCTGACTGACACAGAAGTGAATTGGTCTTTGGACCAGAAGGTGAATGGAAGTTAAATTAAATTTCTCTCTCCGTCACCAGAGACACAGACTAGAATTCCCTCCCCAACTGTCCTCTAATCTGCCAGGGAAGAAATCTAAGTTAGGGTACAAAAGGCTCCTCTCCATCTTCCTTTCTCTTCAGAGTGCCCTCCAATCTCACACACAGCTCCCAAGACCCCCAGGCATCACCCCAAGAGGCAGACTCATGGGCCCGAACATTCCTCATCTTCTGACTCTATCCGTGCTCAGTGCGAGTCCTCCTGTGGGCACAGATCTTACCCAGCCCTGTCAAGCTCTCTGTAACTGGAGTGATAAAGGCATTGGTAGTGCTAGTAGCAGTAACAGCAGCTATCACTTAGCATGTGTCACACATCGATGTGGGGTCCTAAGTGCATTAGCTCATTTCTTCCCCAATCACAACCCCAAGATAGCTACTATTACTATATTCCCTCTACAGATGAGAAGACTGAGGCACCAACTAGTTAAAGGGTAAAGTCTAGCTAGTATGGCTAGTAATGGCTAGGACTTAGTGGAATGATCATTCAAGGTGATCTCTCACTGGTTTGAATAATTTCTGGAACTAATGCTTGAAACATTCTTTCTGAACCTTGAATAACTCCTTCTCATGATTTTGTAAATATAGGTCATGATAATAATGTTGACAATAATACAAAATCTCTACATTTTTGCGGTTTATGAAGTCCACCGACATTACTTGATTTGACCTGTACAATGACCTTGTGAGCTGGCTGTTTATAAATCAGCTCTTTTTCTTTTAGCCGAGAGCACTGAGGTTTAGTGACTGACAGGATTCAGTCTCAAAATCCTTTGCTCTTCCCACACTATTTTGATTTTCTGGAGACTCTTGTTTGGCATTTAAAATCTGTAGCACTTTCCCATGCATGAGATCATCTGAATCTCAAGGATGCTATAAATTATTTAAGAGCAAGGATCACGTACAACTAGGGTGTCTGCTCTTTCCAATTTCCCCTTCTAATTAAACCTACCCTACCCACTGTCTCTTGCTCCAGGAGGCACCAGAGAGTGCTCTCTGAAGACATCCATTGTGGCCAAGACATCGACTGCTCCTGATCTGAGGGTGGTCCAAATACAGACGTTGGTCATTAGCTTGTCCGGTTAGCTTCACTCTCCTGAGAACCTGACGGGGTAGGTACACCTGAAACAGAAAGCAGGAGCAGGAAAAGGGCTTACCAGCCACACATAAGCAGGCAAGAGAAAGGCAGCCCAAATGTGCTGAGAGCAGTGGAGTGAAGGGAACAAGAGCCAGAGGGCTGCTCCTGAGGTCAGCCTCCGACTCACATCCTGCTCCTTCACTGTGGATCCTGCCCACTCTGAGAACTGTCTGTCCAGTTTTGCCTGAGTTCCCTTCCATGTGTATGGATGAAATAAGCTTTTGACCATTTAATTTTTTTGAGACAACTTAAATGCAACTCTTCCTTGCAACCAAGTAGCCTACTACATCAGTTCCTTAATTAACACCCTCTTCAGCACCCAACTAAGTACCAAATATTCCCAAGGGGAAAAAAGGACTGATTTAGAAATCCATTAACCTCCAGACATGCTGGGCCTTTGGCCTTGCGGTACCCTCCACTGGGAGCTCTGCTGTCCTCTCCGCTTGGCTGATACGCATACCTTCAGGAGCTATCTCTTTAAATGGCATTTCTTTCAGGATGCCCTCTTGTCACCACCTCCCAACCGCCAAACTAGAGCAGGGGCTTGTAAAATGAGCTTCCAGAGTACCTTGGACTTCTAGAATCATAGCACTATTGGGATTGCTTACTGACGTTTCTCTCGTCCCCCCTAAACATAAGCTTCCTGAGGGCTGACTTCTGTCAGGATTGCTGACCAGGAGATCTCGGCGCTTGGCACAGTATCCGTCTGTCACATCAAATGTACTTGTTGATGGACTGAATAACCGTGGATGGACTCATACATACAAAGTGTGCCTGAGGAGGTGAAGTGGGGGGTGGGTACTTTTCTGGTCACCTAGCTGGCCCAACACCCCAAAGTAACCTTTTATAGGGTTGAAACAGAAACCCCAACTGGCCTGAGGGAAAATAAGGAGGGACCATCCCTGAGCTTTCTCAGGGTTCTCCAGGGGCTTTAGCGATGACTTCTTTCTCTAAAAGGGGCCACGTGGCAGCTGGCTGTGTTCAGTGCCCTTGAGTGAGGGCTTGAAGCTGCTGCCATGTCTCTCCGCCCAGCAGCTCCACGTGCCCCAGACAAGTGAGGCCTTGCTCACAGTTAACAACCAGCAGGCGGGGCCAGGATAAGAGAGGACAGGGAGCAGCTCTCCAGAAAAACATAGCCCTTCTCTCCTTCCAGCTGCTCCTGTAGGGCCATATCAAAACGCCTAATTGCTTCATAATTCTAGGATCCACTAAAGTGAATTTTAATTATACTCCCAGTTACACTTTAATTACAGCCTTAATTATTAAGCATATAGTAGGCATGCTCAGAACCAAGCAGTTTTGGAAGGGGTCCTCACATTGAAATAGGAAGCTCAGGCATAGGGCTATGAGGAGAAATGGAGCACAGACAGAGGGACTGTGGCCAGATGAAAGTCTGTCAAACAGGGAGGGCGGGGGTGAGAAACAGAGGCAAGGAAGAGACAGAGAGAGAGACATACACACATGCACAGAATGAGACGAGACAGAGGCAGCAGAGTCAAAAAGAAAGAGACAGAAAGAGAGCCAGGAGAGAGACACAGAGAAAGAGCGACAAGAGATACACAGAAGGAGAAGGGGAAAGAGAAAGGATGAGAGAGGGAGACGAGACTCAAACAGACAAGAGATGGGGAGCGTGAGGCAGAGTGAGGGGTAGAAGAAGAAAAGGAAGAGGAGAGAGAGAGCAGAGACACAAGAAAAGAGAGAGAGAGCCATGAGGAAAACCCAGAGAGGGACAGATGCATGAAAAGAAAGAGACAGGAATTGACAAAGAGTTAAACACCGAGAGTGAGGAAAAAAAATGAGCTTGCCAAGTCCCTTCACACCAGCCCCTACCCTGACCCTGCCAGCATCTCCCTCCCTGCACCCCAGCTGGCTCCTCCCAGGATGGCAGGGCTGTGGACAGGTCGGGGAGAAGCAAAGCCAGGGCCAGCCCTGCTGCCCACCGACCCTGCTAGGTTAGAAACTATGACTTGCTTCCAGGTTCCTGTTGAGAGAGCAGCTGGAAGGGGAAGTGGGAACTCACAGAGAAGAGGGTTAAAACAGAAAACAGCAGCCACGGAAACGAGGTCACCAGAAAAGAGAAGGAGAACAGAGGAAGCCCTGGGCAAATGCTTGCTAGTTTGTGGATTCCTTTTGTTAACAATATTAGGTGAGTAATTAGGTGAGTATTTGAGGTTAGTTTCTTCTTGATTCACCAAGTGGCTGACATCGACTCCCTATCCCCTTCCCCGACTTCATTTCTAAATAGAAACCATCATAGGTACTTTAAACTCCGACATGGAATTAAGAGTTCCAAAGAGAGTGTTTACGCCTGTGTACCCAATTACAAAGGAAATTGATCTCTTCCCCACATTTAAATAGCACTGCTGACATGCTCTAATATTTATTAACTGCTGCATCGCTTTTTAATGAGGCTGCAGGACAACACTTTTAATAACCACCTGTACAGATAACTGATCAACTCACGCTGGGCGAACTTCAGGCACTTCTGAATATCTGCCTGTTGACAGCCACTCAGCTAAATGCTTATCTACCACGGCAGGCCTTCAAAACGGCAACGCACAGAGAATCAAAGGCAAGCAATTTTAAAATGAAATTTGCTCTGCTGGTAGAGAATATTATTAAAAATATAATAATTATTATTAAAATCTCAAAAATTCATCACCTCTTCCGTATGTTTTACCACTGACTTCCTGCCACTGGGTGGAGTGAGAGAGCTGTAAACAGAGATACAAGGGTAATTTATCAACATTTGTTCTTTGCTTTCATTACCTGTGAGAGTAGATAATGGTAGTGGACGCAAATTACAGGGTTTTGTTCAAAAGGTACAGCCCCTCCCCGCCCCCTAGGCCAGCCTTTTAGCTCAGGGCTGTCAAGAAAACCACTCTCTATTCTGGAAGTGTATAGAAGCTGTCTTTTTTTTTTTTTTAAGATTTTATTTTTTTCCTTTTTCTCCCCAAAGCCCCCCGGTACATAGTTGTGTATTCTTCGTTGTGGGTTCTTCTAGTTGTGGCATGTGGGACGCTGCCTCAGCGTGGTCTGATGAGCAGTGCCATGTCCGTGCCCAGGATTCGAACCAACGAAACACTGGGCCGCCTGCAGCGGAGCGCGCGAACTTAACCACTCGGCCACGGGGCCAGCCCCTAGAAGCTGTCTTTTTAAAGTTGTTATTTTAATATGAATTCAAGTTGTTTTTTAAAGAACACAACAGTTAGGACTTAGTATATACTAGGTACAATAAATGTTTGCTGGATATATGAGTTAAGGGGTTCTCAAACATCATATCACCTTCATCTTCAGAGCAACCCAAAAGTCGACATCATTTTTACCCTCATTTTACAGATGACACAACTGAGGCACTGAGAAAGCTGAGGAACCTGCCCAACATCCCCCAACAAGTCAAAGGGTGAGCCACGACTAGAGCCCAGAACATAACACCATGCAGCCTGGCCTCTTAGTGCTAGAAGGAATCCTGGGGATCCTTTAGAATAAGTCTCTTGTTTCCACTAGAGGAAACTGAGGCCCAGGGATGTTTGATGATTTGCTCAGGTCAAACAACCAGTTAAGCAGGACAGGTCTGACCTGGTCTGGTGTTCTGAATCCAGCCCACTGCCTCTTTTGGTACCACCTGTGAGCTAAGAATAGATTTTACATTTTTTAAATAGTTGGGAAAAAAAAAATCAGAAGAATAATATTTTGTGATACATGAAAATTACATGAAATTCAAATTTCAGTGTCCATAAATAAAGTTTTGGTGGAACACAGCCAAAGTGACTCATTTGCAGATTGTCGATGGCTGCTTCTGAGCTACAAAGGCAGAGCTGAGTAGCTGTGACAGAGACAGTACGGCCCATAGATCCTAAAACATTTTGACCCCTGCTCTAAGTAATTGTATCTTTTTTTTTCCCTCAAGAGAGGGGAGGTCAACGGAAACAAAACAAATTCTATAAAGTAGCAGATTCCTCCTAAAATGTTCACTGCCTTTGTGTCCTTGCTCCTCCTTTGTTATTCTCGTCAAGTGACAATCAAACGAAGGAGGTCCATTTTCTTGGTGGCATGTAAATTTAGATAACTTATCACATTTCTTTTGTCTTATTTTCGCACCGCTAGAAATGGAATAATTCATCGAGGATCAGAGGTCAAACTCCTGCTGATTCAGCAGCCCTCACTTGTTTAAGATGACAGGCATCCAATGTGTACCACCTGGCTTTGCAAACTGGAGCAGCCAACGGAGTCCTCCTATGTGGTCGCAGTTGAGTTATGGACAAGAGCTTAGATAATATTCATAGCTAACATTTATTGAGTGGAGGACCATTCTGGGTTATTTTAAAACTCATCTGCACCTTACAACAACCCTCTATAGCTTCCATATTTTTATCTCATTTCCCAGATGAGGGAGCTGAGGTTTTAAACCTGGTTCTGTTACCGACTGGCTGAGTGACCTGGGAAAGCTACCACAGTTGGATAAGTATCTAGTGAAATGCTGGCATCCCTCACATTACATAAAAATTAAAGATGATATAAGATGTCCTGGGGCTGTATCCTGTGCACACTTATTTTCCTCAATGATTTCTTCTCCCATGGAAAGAAGAAACTGATGACCAGGCTGTAAGCCTGACAGTTATTCCTATGAGGACAGCAGGAGTCACCAACGCCAGTGGTAGGCAGTCGATGGCTGGTTCTTCTCTACAATGTTTCAAAGAATGTTGTGTATGTGCTTACGATTGAGGAAACAAGGTTTAGGACCAAGTCTAACGTATATTCATTGAGGGCTCATGCTAGGTGCTCATGCTTTTGCTTTCAACTATGTTAAGCCTCAAAAAAGCAACATATATATTAAGGTAAACCAAAGCAACAGGAGGCTTAATATTAAAGTAGAATGGAATGAGCCCTCTGGCAGGCAAGAACACTCTACATTGCTGTACCTGCTAGGGATAGAACCATTCTTTTAAAGAAAGAACATTCTGTATGCCTAAATATCTGTGTGGACTTTCCTTTCATATCTTCCTTGAGTCTACCCTATGGCTTTCAACCCAAGTATATTCTAATTTATGGGTGATTCCAGGAATTTTACAAAGGTAATTTTGGCAGTGAGACTTTTGTCTGAAATGCTGACTTTGGAACCCTACTGTTGCCTAAGAAGTGACATCCCTGCATCACTGTGCATGATTCTGTACTTATGTGGGGGAAATGAGCTCATTGCTAATGTTTTCCTTGAGAAGAAGTTCGATTCCTAATATTCTTAATATTGACTGTCAAATTCTTCTTGACTTTTACAAAACCTTTAAGAGCTGAGAATGGAGAGATATTTAGACACAAACACCATGGGAGTTCCCAGAATTCTAGGTCTTACTTACTGCTGGCTTCTTCTCTACACCAGGTTGTAAACCATGTCCCACTGTCTGTCTTTGGAAAAAAGATTTATTGTGGCACAGCCACATCCATTCCTTTCTATCTTGTCTACACTGTTTCTGCACTACAAGGGCAGTTGACTTACTGTGACAGGGAAAACATGGTTTGCAAAACCTAAAATCTGACCCTTTACAGAAAAAGTCTGCAGACCTTTGCTCTACACAATCCAAATTTTTGGCCCTGTCGCTGTGGACGATAAGAACCCAGCCTCATTTGGTGCTTTCCCAGCTTGCAGCCCCCACTTCCTACTTCTGACAGAATGGGAAGCTATATTTCTCAGGAAGAAAATTCTACTTATTTCTGCTTTATTTGAATCAACAATGGCAAATACTTGGCTCAAGTGCCCCCACTCTCCTTTCTCATAACTGCGGTAGACAATAATGATCATCAAACTCTTTTCCACTGAGCTAGGAGACAGCCTCAGCATCTTTCTTGGCACAACAGTGCAGGCACCCACTGCCAATAAATTGAAGGTGGCACAAGATGAAAGCTATTTGTCCTCCCTCTACTAAAACATTCTCAGGGAGTCTTTCCACCTAGGTAGCTCTGACTTGGACAGCCTCAAGGTGGCGCTCTCTGGGAGAGTCTTAATAACAGGACACACTTGTTACCTGTAAAACAGCACAGACCAAATCGACCTGTGTGTCTCTCCCCTAATAGCAATGTGCTCTCTCTCTCTCTGATGGCAGATCAAATATGATTTCAAGTGTTACATAAGCAAACTGAGGCATGAAAAATGAACTGACTGGTCATTCAGAAAATATCGAGGGAGCAGACGACAGTGCTGTGATGTTCCAAGCAGGACTCAGAATATGCCAGTGCCCGGACAGGCCGGGCTCTAAGACCTCTCCTTATTAAAGTGCCCCTCCCCCAGACTCTGCTCAGGAAACAACTTCAGGCTCTTGCCTTTGAAGGGAGGACCACTGCCTAGACAGGGGTGGGCACCTGACCAAAAGGCAGGCCATTCCCAGGGCCAACTAATGGCCTGCGATGTGCATTAGAGGGGCATTTCCTTCCACACAGAGGGGCAGTCATTAGCATGACGCTCTTGGTCTCTTCTCTGATTATCAGTGGCTCTGGGGCGTCTGTGGAGAGACTTATCTGATTGGAACGTTTGAAAGGAGACAGTTGGCGTATGTAGCCCAGCCCCTTCCTCTGCCTCTCCTTTTCAGTATGCTGCTCACAGTGAGCCCAGGTCATCCTCTGCCTCTCAGGGTCCTGCCCTGGGGGTGGGAGGCCTGCCCAGGTCCAATAGTGCCCAGACTGAGTGTGTAAGGCTGCCTAATTCTGGGGTTTGGAGAAAGGAAGCTCAGTGTTGGCACACCATAAGGTGCCTCCTTCACTTTCTTCTTTATCAGTGATGAAGGTGATATTTTGGTCTCCTTAGTCCTTTATCTTATCTCTTACCAGGATCAGAACCTAGATGGAGAAGAATCTGTTGGGTCCCCTCAAAGACCCCAACAACATGGCCTGGTCGGATGGGCTGTGGACAACAGGAGTGACAGCTATTAGGTAAGCTTAATAGCTTGACAACCTGTGAGATCTGGACTTCTAGGGAACACAGCGGGACCAGGCTGGCCTTAGCGAGAGGTCGAGCAGGAAGAGGCACAAAGAAAGAATGAGAGGGAGTGAGTGAGTCAGAGTAGCGGGCTTTCCAGGTACAATTCCATT
Source organism: Equus caballus (assembly GCF_041296265.1). NCBI lineage: Eukaryota > Metazoa > Chordata > Mammalia > Perissodactyla > Equidae > Equus > Equus caballus. The sequence continues at coordinate 33,610,131 of NC_091699.1, read as the reverse complement.
AAAGCCTTACAGTAAACCTCCTTTTTCTTTTTTTGAGGAAGATTAGCCCTGAGCTAACATCTACTGCCAATCCTCCTCTTTTTGCTGAGGAAGACTGGCCTTGAGCTAACATCCGTGCCCATCTTCCTCTGCTTTATATGTGGGATGCCTACCACAACATGGCTTGCCAAGCAGTGCCATGTCCGCACCCGGGATCTGAACCAGTGAATCACGGGCTGCCAAAGCGGAATGTGCACACTTAATCGCCGCGCCACTGGGCTGGCCCAAACCTCCTTTTTATTAAGGTGCTCAGAGAGTCTCAAGTCATCACATCCAAAAAAAAACCCAAAACCAAAAAAATGCTGCATAATGCAGAGGCCATCTTCCTTAAAGACGCCCTTGTCCTGTAACTACAATGATTACTTTCTTAAGGTGCATTAGAAGGCAATCTCTTATGTAAGGCCGCAGATGTCCAACACAGCATGAATTCCAGTTACTCACAGGAACTATTAGGGGCAAAATGAAAACCCAGAGTGTCAAATATAGTACATTATTTGTCTTGAACCTTAAATATTAGATCTAAAAAAGCTTTAACTAGACTAATACTTTAGGTTAGGTCCTGTGAGTCTTCGTCTAACGTTTAAGGGCAGCAAAGTTTAAGCATTCAGAAGTGTTTATTGATTTAGACAATGAGAGGATTTAAGGCTTTATGACAAAACAGGAATGTCTCCAATTTCTCATTTGGTTTAACCTGATGACGATGAATTAAACACTAGGGAGGAACAACAGGCCGAAGATGCTGGTGATGAAAGGGAGGAAGGCCACAGATGTCAACGTGAAGTGAAATGGGTCCCAGAAAGGATACAGCCACAGGGACAGTGATGGAGTGAGGAGGTGAAGAGAGGCAAACGGGCACTAGTGAGGCAGAAAGTAAGGTGAGGAATGGGATGTGCAGAATACGGGGAGCAGAAGAATGGGAAAAGAAGGAAGAATGAGAATCAAACACAAAGAGGAAAAGAGACGGTCTTTGACAGAACATCTGATCCCTCTTCCAGGAACCACATTCCCAGTGACAGCAACAACAGAACTGAAAGTGGAGAGAAGGGAAACATGTGCTCAGAGAGGCAGAGGGTGGAGGTGGGTCCATCTCACCTTGCAAGGGAGCAGGGATTGAGAAAGGGAGAGAAGGTGAAAACTCAGTACAGAGCACAAGTTGGGGAATGTGCAAAGAGGCCAGGGGCTGTTAACAGACACAGAGCCAGACCCCTGGTCCTGCTGGGCGTCTGCATTCGCTCCGCCCAGGATCATTCCACCACTCGGCTGGGAGTCCCTTATGCTCTGTTGACTCTGGGTGTACGCAGCCAACACAGGGTTCAAACATGCTGAATGAAAACTTTCCCAAGCTACTCAGCCACAGTCAATCTGCCAAGGCTGCCTCTTTGATGGGAGTCAAAGGAGTAATTACTGCTCTCCTCTCTTGGTCTCAGACCCCGGCATAACTGAAGACCTGCAGAATGGACAGCTGCCAAGTATATGGACGCAGCTGAGAGCTCTGTGGCGGTCTTTTTTTTTTTTTTTTTTTTTTAATATTTTATTTTTTCCTTTTTCTCCCCAAAGCCCCCCAGTACATAGTTGTATATTCTTCGTTGTGGATCCTTCTAGTTGTGGCATGTGGGACGCTGCCTCAGCGTGGTCTGATGAGCAGTGCCATGTCCGCGCCCAGGATTCGAACTAACGAAACACTGGGCCACCTGCAGCGGAGCGCGCGAACTTAACCACTCGGCCACGGGGCCAGCCCCTATGTGGTGGTCTTTTAACTTTAATACTTGGACATTTCTTTTCCACTGTAGCAGACCAAAGCATCATGTTCGCAATTTTACTGTGTCCATGCTAAGAAGGCCATTTGATTTGCACTCCTCTGGTTGTGGCTCTAATTTGTCAGTATTTCAGAGAGCAAGGATACGGAAGTGTTCACACAGAAGGGGTGCTGGTGCCTTGGTCAACAAAATAAAAGAATCAGAATACAAAGTTTTGGACTTAGAGACGCTTACATTCTCAACAACTTTAGAGAGAGTTTATGGAATGTTAGAGAGACTGGTAAGGATAAAGAGGGGGACCAGAGGGGACCCTTGTTTCTAAAGATATTTGACAAAAAGGGAAGCAAAATATGTATGTTGCTGAAACAAACCGTTTCCTATTAGATGGAAAAATCAAAATGAGAAGATCTGGCTAAGAGAAACAGGATCCAATCTAAAAACTATCTAGGCTCATTATTATTTTTTTATGAATTCATCATGGAATCACAATGAGCACCTAAGAGAAAATCAAATTCCTCTTTGGGCACATTTGAGGCATAGAAATTCGGAGCATATTTGCCGCAAATTTAAGTAGGAGAATAACAAAGAAAGAGGAATTCTAAAAAAGAAGTTCCATGAAGACGTTGGCAGATTCTGATCTAGAACTGTAAAACCACTCATACAAAATCCAAAGCTTGGGCTAAAACCCATTTGCACACTGAATGCACTAAGCTGTCAATAAATGTCTGTACACTTCTCAACAGTACTATGAGTTGGGCTGAATTAACCATCTAGGTCATTTTTGTGTCAAGTATGTATACATTTCAGAAAGGAAAAAAATAAAGCTCATTTCAGATGATTTGTTCTTTATTCATGCCAGAAATAACTGCCTACAAAGGCTAAACTCCCTCCCAAAATGCGGTTGTTCAATTTACCCAGGAATCTTTTAAATAAAAATAATCCTGTGTCTCAGCTGGTAGGTTCTATTCTGATAAGGCAAGTAAATACATGTAATTATAAAGTTACCATTTTCAAAGAGGAGAGTAATCCTTTCCTTATCCACTGGTAAAACAGCTTGTAATTATTATACAGCTGAGAACAAAGATTTGTCCACAAAATCCCACTAAATCAAGTCTGATTTGATTGATTAAAACTTTTCTCATCAGGACATTTCTAATACACCGTGTGTGGCAACAGAGTCTTTAAAATGTGGGTCACAAATTGTTGAAAGTTATGGCATGGATCCTGGATCTTCCAAATGGTCACATAACAACCAAGAGGGACCATCTTCTTTATTTATAGGAAAGAGATATTACTAACAAAACATATTGTTGGGCTTTTGAAATGTCTGTTATCTCGGCCATTAAAAATCTCACATTTGTTCAGACTATATAGCCATGCGTCAAAGTGCTTGAATCTTAGAAAGCATTCAATAAATGTTAGAAATAATAATTATTTATTATTGTAATTGAAACTCTGGTAAAATTTTTCTATCACACTCAGTTTTTATGTGTCACTCGGCTTTATCATGGATGCTGGGATAAGGGACACCTCTTTCTCATCTCATTTTCATTAGATAAACCATGGTGTATGTTCTGGAATGTGAACCAATTTTAATATGAATATGAGTAAAGATAATTGAGAAGCTCATCAGCTAAAAAAGAAAGTATGGTGTTATGTCAAGGCAAATAGAAACTACCACCAGAATTGTCCGAAATGTTCCTGCCTCTTTGTACCGCTTTGTCTTTCTCTGTCACGAAAGACAATGAAGAGTTACTCTGTTTAGAAGAACAGAAGAAACCAAATCATACTCTAAGGCTGGGTAAAATATAACTGAATGTGGAGAGATCTGTAGGAAGAGCAGAATTTATGTTCCAACCCAGAGGAAAGCAAACGAAAAATTCAGATTGAGTATAAGAGAAATTCCTCAAAGGGCCCTGTAGTTAGCAACTTTTTCCCCACTGGAAGCACCGAGAACCAGACTTTCTGTGATGAGAGATTTTTGTTTTGAGTCAGTTTCTCATTTTAACTGAGCTACTGCAGGGGAACAATTTCCAGAGCAGCAAGCCCTGAGTGCGGCTTACTGGGGGCCTTCGGAGTGGGGGTGACATCATTTGTCTTTCACACCTCTCCTTGGGCTGTCCCCTGAATTCCCACTTCCTACCTCCACACACATTGTGTCTGATATTATAGCTTCATCTCAAACTAAGGATGACTACGCCCTAATGTAACACTCTCCCACGCTGGGGAGTGCCCACTTCTGACTTTCCCAAGTCCACTAACTATGCCATCGTTCTCCTGGTCGTTAGATTTAAAATTCTAGGTCCCCCTTTTTCTCTCATCTCTTTTTCTATCTCTGCTCTTGTCTCTAACGCCACTGTTACTTCTATATGGCAATCCTGCTTGGGTTTTAGATTCTATCCAATGTCATAGACTCGGGCTGCTAGCTTGATTTTCCCACTGTGTTCTTTTAGCCATAACATGTTGCTGGGAAGCCATTACCCATGCGAGAACAGCCTTCTGATCTAACCTGTTCCTGCGTTTCAGTCTTTACCACTGTCATGATCCCACTACCAACTCTCAAATATGAAACAGATCTGATGACTTGCTTTTGATCCTCTACCAAATTTCCTCCTCCTTTTCAATGAATCAAATCTTACTTATTTCCATGCTCAACTTGGAAATTCTCCTTTTATAATATTTCTTTGCTAACTCACATCTCCAAATGTACTATAATTATAGTAGTCAATAATGAGTAAGCTTTAAAAGGGGGGTATGCCAATGAAAGAGGGCTGAGCTACAAAAGGCACTCAGCTTAAGGGACACGTACATTTCCTAGTGTAAAGAACACTGGCTTGGTTTGTGTTAGTTCCCTTCCATAGGGTCTTTAAGGATAATGTCTCCAAATTTCTGCATTTTGTCACCTATGATCAGCGCCAAAAGTAGAGTTGGAGCAGAATACTTCATCTTTCCCTAGTTTATTATGCAAGACCAATACAATTTTGGGGAGGGCTGTTGGTTTCCCAGAAATTACACATATAGATATTAATGAGTGTTCTTGATATCACCACATTGAGTGTGAGAACCTGTATCTATCTAAGGACATTTATCACACAAGATGCCAATTCCCACAAGAGGAAGAAAAAAACACCAGCTAAGACTCCAGAAATGCCAAAAGCCCTCCTGCTTCTTCTCTCTTGATGAAGGTCCTAGGTGCTTATTATACGATAGGGGCTATGATGGTGAAAGGAGGGTAGTGGCAAAGAAGGTCACCCTGGGTATTTTTAACGTACATAAATTTGGGGGACAGTATCCTCTCTGAGCTCGTCTTGAGTTGTCACATTCAATTCTCCACAATATAGTGGATACTGTAAAGATCAACATTTCTGAATATTCCATAAGCCATGCTGGTGACTGTGTGGGACGCCCCAGTGGCTATTGCTACTAAGAGAGAAGTAGATCCTATTAGGGCAAACACTGGTTAACACTTTATATATATTATCTTGTATTGTTAATGTTTCTATTTTTCTTTTTTGCCCTGGTTATCTAGTAACTGCGATCATTTCTTATATTTCTATACATCTTCCTTAATGTCTAAAGCTCAGTGACTTGCATATAGTATTTATTATATTAATTAACTAATTAAAAAGCCACAGGCATACACTTTGGAAGTGCATTAACTTAAAAGATGCAAATCTGATTATCTAATAAAGTTACATTCAAAGCTTCTTCCTGATAGCTCAGACCTCTGATACAGCCAGCAGAGATTATAAAGGAGATTATCTTGCACATGGTATTTTGCATATTTCAGCAAGTGTATCATCCAGATAGACATGATAGGGATATGTTACATGAGAGGGATCATTTAATGCTTTTGGAATACTAAGTGTGAAAACAAGAGAAGTGTTGCTTTTAATCTTTTGGGAAAAATTAAAAGGGTAACCTTCATTTCTAGGAATGTACCAATAACTAATAATTATGGACCTCTGCTGATGACACAGACACAGGAAGGATCACTAGACAGAATCAGTCCACCATAGCATGCACTCATTTCTAGTCATTTCCAAGTGACAGACAGACTAGTATGATTTGCTTATAGAGCCCTGCTCTCCTCTAAGAACACAAGAAGAAGAGCTGACTTTTAGAATCTGAGGGTCTCTGGTCACTTTGACGCTGAAAACATCTAACATCAACATTTTCATCAAAATTTTATACCCACACTGACGAACCCATTAACTCCTTGATCAATTTTCTTTTCATTATAGCTTTGCAAATCATTTTCCTTTTATAGAAATTGTTTTTATTGGGATCAATTATGGTGCATTTACATTTTTAAGAAGATTTAATTCATTCAGATGTTTTAATATCCATCTTAAACCTTGCCAAATGGGGATTCTGCTATTTCCATTTTTCTTTTGCGATTATTATTTCTATCAAGTCCATATGGCGCCGATCTAAGTTTGTGAGGCAGTGAGTCTCAGGGAGAAAGAAAGGAGAGAGGCAGAGAGTGAGAGAAGAAAGAAGCAGAGAAAAACGGGCTGCAGCTCATTCAGAGGCTTGACTTCAAAGGACGGGGATACAGAGCAGGGTGGAAATATCCCTGGGCTTCATCTTGAGGAGAAGAAGGTCTCTAAGGAATTACGGCACCAATGTAGAACTTGGGGAAACTGAGCTGTCACAAGAACGATGCTGTCGAAACCCACTCAAGGGCGCTGCTTGCTCCCTGTAATCTGAATTTGCTGATGATGTGAACAGGACTTTTGCATAGTTCTCACATTAGAGTGTCTGCTTTTGCTTCTCTCCTACAGTGGTTCTCAAAGTGTGGTCTACAGAACCCTGGGGGACGTCCCTGACATAAAAAACTACTTTTACACAAATATTAAAATAATAATAATTTAAGAAATAATAATACTCTGTTGGCATTTGCGCTGATGAAGGAAAGGTAATGGCACGCTACCCCGGAATCCAAGCAGCGGCACCAAACTGTACAAGTAGCCAGTGTTTTTCACCACCACACATTCACAGTAAAAAGTTGCCACTTGCAAGTAAGAATGTCCTTAATGAAGAGTGAAAAATATTAATTTTATTAAATCTCAACCCTTGAGGACCCGTCTTCCTAATACTCTGTGAGACCAAGCACTCCGCTGCACACTGAATGACAACTGCTGTTCTGACGAAAAGCAATTGTGCAAGTGTTGGAGCAGCAGGCTAAACCGCTCACTTTTCCACGGAATGCTATTTTTTCTGGAAAGAATGAAGGCCACACTATGGTTATTCAGACTTAGTTATCTGGCAGACATTTTCTTGAAAATGAGTGAAGTGAGTTTGTTACTTCAAGGAAAACAAGTGAATGTTTTGTGGCTGCTGACTTTTTAGTCAAAATTAGAATTATGGAAAACTTGCTTCTACCACCTTGACAGCTTCCCAATACTCAGAAACCACTCTGATGAGAATGATACCATATTAACAAATGTGAATTTTTTGATATGTATGTTGGAAGATCTGCATAATCCAAAATTTTCCATACGATCAATGTATGACATTACAAATCAGGCATGCGTAAAATTCATTTAATGTGAAAGACAGATCAACGAATTTTAATATAACAGAGTAGAAAAAGTTCATTGAAATAGTTTCAGATTCCTCATTAAAACTAATCAAATCTTTAATGAAGAAACTATTACTTGCAGACTTTAGTAGAGTACCAAAGAAAATATTCAAAATTATACGAAATGATTATTAAAAACTCCTGCCTTTACCAAATACATAGCTCTATGAGGCCAGACTTTCTTCACATACTTCAACTAAAGCAACATACAGCAACAGATCTAATGCAGAAGCAAATATTAAGCTAGATATTAAAGGGATTTGCAAAAATGTAAAACAGTGCTGCTATTTTAATTAACATTTTTAAAAGATAGTTATTTTTCATAAAGTAGATAGTACATATATTTATATATAAAATATATAATATAAAAAACTAAAATTTTATTATTTAAAAAGATGGCTATCTAAAAAGTTCCAAGTAGTTATTCCTATTACCAAATTAATCAATTAAGTTAATTAATAAATACCAACAGATATAACCCAGAATAAACAAGAAGTCTTTGGGGTTCTCAATTTTAACAAGTAAAGAAGTCTTGAGACCAAGATTGAGAGCCATTGCTCTCCCATGACGAATAATTCTTGGAGCAGCATTTCTCAGAGTGTTTTTCCCAGAACATAATCTCATGAAATGATTCAGAATGAAAGGGCTCTACTCTGGAATAAGTTTGGAAAATTTGGAGAATCATAACATATGCCATTCTTGGAGAGCTGCGAACTGTATTAGCCTGTGAGGGGCTCAGAGAAGTGCTGCTGTACCGCACTTATTTCATCTCATTTAATCCAGTGCTTCCTTATGTTGTCTCAGGAAGTTTCTGAGTGCAGACCACGCTGGTCACCTGGTCTTGAGGAAAGAGTGCTGGCGCTGTGGAAATCTACCATAACTTACCTTCAAGCCGGACCACCAGGGGCACCTTGAGCTCCAGCTCCCGGCAGGCTTTGGTAATCCCATTGGCAATGATGGCACAATTGACGATTCCACCAAAAATATTGACGAGGATGGCTTCAACCTGAAGTTGAAAATAGGAAGGCACTCATCAAAATGTTGACAGCTAACATTCTCAAAAATAATTGGCTAAACAAAAGAGCCAGTTAAAATAAGACTCCATTCTTCTTTAACACAGAACATAAAATATAAAAGTCCCAGAAAATGTTAGGGAAGTTAAAATTTAGTACTGAGTTAATAAATATCAATATATTACATTACCATGTTACCCATATTATCCCATCAATCACTTCTCTAAACTCAAAATGAATTCAATACCCACTCATTTATTATATACTGTCTTCTGCTTTTTCTTCTATTGTTGTCTGGAACTGTTCTTTTATGAGTAGTCACACTTAAAATTTCATGCACTTATGTCTTTTCTCCCCACGGTTTATACTTACATTTTTATCTGTCATGGTGCCTCATGGAATATTTCAAAACTAGGAACTTACTAATTATTTGTTGTTTTGTATTAGTAGGTAAAGTTTCAAAATTTTCCATGCTTCCTTAATACCTCTTTGATAACTAGATGCATATACTCAAAAGTCAGAGATAGTTTAATTATCTTAGATAACAACATTTTTGATTAAAAAACAAGACACCCCCAAAGAAAGAGACACAAGCTCATATCACAAACAAGGACGTAAGAAAAGTCAAGCCAGTGATGGGAATTTTTCAGAAATGTAAATTTAAAACCCTCATGTTAACCTGCTTATACATATTCCATATTCAAAGGCATGTGGGCCCCCCCAAATTACACTTGTCCTGATTTGATAAATAGGCATAAGAAAATCCTGTGTAATTAACATGAAGAACGAGATAATGAAGAGAATTCATTACCTAGATTAATTGATAAGACCCACAGAAAATGGCTATTCATCAAGCTGGAGGCATCAAAATTCCAACAATGGAGTCACAATTAAATTATGCTACACTAATTGCAAAGCATATACATGTGTTGCTTCATGCCAGTTTTAAAGCCCGTTATTTCAATAGGCTAAACTAACTACACAAAACATATGAGAACAGAACACCTTGCATTTGTTCAGCACTTAACTGTTTTAGAAAATGCCTTCACGTGACCTTCACTTTTCATTTTGACCCTTGCCAGAAGACTGTGCAGTAAAGCCATTCAGAGATTTCACAGGACGTGTCCCAAGGTTACACAGCTACCATGTAGCAGTGGTGAGGCTCAAAGTCAGCTCTCTAGATTGCCTATTCATTCTCCATTCACGCCAGCTGCTAGAGCTGGGACCTTGGGCAAGGTAGATACTCATCTTGAACATGATTTCCTCATCTATAAAATGGGAATAGTACCAGGTCCACAAGACTGTTGAAAGGCCTAATTGGGCTAATACATGTGAAATGCTTGGCACATGTGTGTAAAGTACTTAACAGATATTTACACATACATTTATTTCAATAAGCAATTATGAAAGTGGGCAGGTTACATAGCAAGTAAGAAATAAGGAAATCTCTTTCAGTAGTCTGCAGCTATGTTGAATTTGAATTTAATAGAAATACAAACTTATTAAAGTTCAATACAAAGGTAATATCTTAAGAATAAAATAAATGAGCAATATTTTCAAACGAATGAGAGATTGGGGCTATTCCCAAAAAAGAAGTCTGTCATTACCATTCACAGCAGGCCAACTGGTAAGCAGAAGCTTGCTTTCTAATGACAGATATTAAACACCATTAGCATTGAGACGTGGTACAGCAGTAGTTTCCAAATAACTGTGGGATGGAGAGGAACTTGCCAGAACAATGGAAGAAAAAAACACTCAAGAGCAATAATGGCTCCATGGGGTCCAAGAGACAAACTCAGGAACTGCGAGCCTCACTCAGCTTTGTGTAGAAGAACCAGGCTTTCTTGTGAAGTACACAGGCAGGCACCTGTACGCCTCTGCCACGTTCCAACCTGCGCATTCTTTAAGGGTGAGTTCAGATGTCAACAACTTCTCAGTGAAGCTTTCTTATTTCATTAAATTAGAGTGAATTATTCTGTTTATCCATCTAAAACAGTATGATAATTCTATAGAGTAGCCATATCATACACAACAAATTCATGTGAATTCATCTACATAGGCAGGAGTGGGGGCAAGAAGCAGGGAAGATGACCACGACCCTGGCTACTCAGTGAGTGTTGCCCTGGAGTGAATGTCAACTATGAGCTATGGATCTGGTGTGGCCTCAGTGGGTATCAGTTCTCATCAGTCTCTCCTACATCAGTATCTCATTGGGTTTAATGAGCATCTGACATTAAAAATAGATACTCTTCAGAAAACAATTTGTACCTAAATGGAAGCCAACCACTTCAATTGGCAGAGAACGCAAGGAAAAGCCCTCTTTTCCAACAGTGGGTGAATAATTGGCTTTGTTAGACTTACTGAGAAATAGACAGTTTTTCTCCAATGTAGTTTATTAGCCTTTCACCTTGCATCCCCATCCCCAAGAGGCAACTCCCTTGTGTGGGTCACCTTTGTGCTCCTCTGCAACAGGACTATGTATTGTTTCCATCAGCAGCTAGCGTAATCCATGACATGGTGTAATCATCTAATAAATAATGGTTTCAAGAGTAAATGAATTAAATTAATTTCAACAGACACTTAGTGATCATCACCCTTGTACAGGCACAGAGTTAAGTGCCTGGGATATGGAGATGAATAAGATATCATCACTGTCCTCAAGGAATTCAAAGACTAGTTTGCAATCCAGACCAGTAAACTGACAATTACAATCCTGGGTCTACGAATGTCTCACAGAGCTAAGGCCAGGGCAGGACCCATGATGCAGACTGCTGTGATGAGAGAGGCTTTTTGGAAGAGGCGATGTTCCAACTGAAAAAGAGAAGGAAAGAGCAGGAACTCAGGTGGAAGGGAGCAGTCAGGATAAAGGCAGAGCTGTCACCAACTTGGCTGATTCAGGATCTACGTGTTGAACAGGGAAGTAATGTGAGATGATACAGGGGAGGCAGAGAGTGGCAGGCGCCAGAGGCCAGGGATGGGAACTTGGTTCTTTCGGCTTATTCCTTCCTTTTCCAGAGCTGGGTAAAGGTAACTCTTAAGAAAGTCGCCTCCCTGGGGGGGTAGATGGGAAGTGACAGGAGAGGGAGAGAGAAACAGAGAGGTGTGAGTACATGAGTGAACATCAGATGAGAACTATAGACAACCAAGAGGGAGAGTGAGAGAAGACACGAAGTGAGAAAGGGAGAAAGAGATGTTGACCAACATTAACAAAGCAGTTAGCATTTTCACAAGAATAGCAATAAGGCAGAGGTACAGGCTGCTTAGGTCAGGGAAAGGGCTTGTTCAGGGTACCACAGAGCACGAAGAGGAAAATGACCACCAGGGGTGGTGGGAAAACCCCACGCCACCAGAGATGATGCCATTCTCTCTCACCATAAAGTAATTTGCTGCAGTCACGCACTTTAATGGAAATCTGATTTAAGGTTTCACTCTGGGCCAATTTCTATAATTAACTACCTTAATCTGCAATCTCAAACTGAGAATGAAATTAAGACAGTTTGCAAATGAAAGCCTTGTGACATCATTATTATTATTTAGCATTTATAAAGCATGTCAAATTTTCAATGTGTGCCTTATGTGTTCATTCATGATTACAACCACTAATTGCTGTTCCATGACAATACCAATAGCAACTTTTAGTAGTCTTTTTTTCTTTTTTTTCCCCTGGCAAAGAGAATGTTAAAAAAAAAAAAAAAAGTCAGTGCTTGCTCTATTTAAGTACCCAGAGACTTTCCCAGAAGATCCCTAAGTGCTTTCACAAACTGAAAAATTTTTCCAAATTCTTGGGTGAGAATTATGAGGGTTGCTATTTACTGTGTCATAAAAGTAAAGATTATCTAGTGAGGCAGTTATGGTGCCAGATACACTATACAGGTCCCCAGACCTGAAACAACTAATCCCAAGGTAAGGTCTGTGGCAGCTGTCGGCAGCTGTGCAGGTGGTCAGCAGTCCAAATGCAGGTTTTCCAAATGTCTGTGTTTGGCTTTGCAAAATACACTCCGGCTGCAGATGTTAGTCCACAATTAAAAGTAAAGAATGAACTTCGAAACAAGAAAAGCTACAGCCTTTGGCATTTATCAAGTTCCTCTCAACCCCACTTAAACAAACCAACAAAACTCACTACTAAAACCATTTTTTGGGAACATAATCCTTTTGAGTATCTGATAAATATTAAGGAACCCCAGTCAGATAAAACCACACACACAATTTTTTTGGATAATTTTAGATAAGTCCTATCACTAAACTGCTCCCATAGGATTTGGCCTTAAAGGCAGATAATGGCAAAGGGTAACATACAGCATATGCATATTGGACAGGGTATGAGTTTGAGGGGAATTGTGAATTCTTTGCAACTATTTGCAAAATTTTGTTTAAATGCGTACTTTTCTAGGAAAAGAGTCTATAATCTTTAAGAATCAAGATATTAATAATCATCACAAATACGACACTAGCTAACGTTTACTAGGCATTTAGCAGGTGGGAGGCAGTAGTCTAACTATTTTATGTGTATTAACATGTTTAACCCATGAGTAGCACATGAGGTGGGTGTAATTATTATCCTCATTTTACAGACAACAAAACTGAGGGTACCGAAGATCTGGAGAATCACTGGGCTACAGCTTTATCTACTGTCAGATGGCTTTCAGAACCAGCAAACCTACTGAAGACCTACAATGTGTACTGTGCTTAGTATTTTCTCATTCATTACCACAGGAGATTCTGCCACAAACATGTGAGGTAGATATTATTGATACCCTATTACGCATGAGAAAATCGAGGCTCAGAGAGGTTAAAAAAAACTTGCACGAAATCATACAGCCAGGATATTGTCAGGATCCAAAGTTCAGCTCTTTATCTTCTTCAACACTATCCTGACTCTTTTTAATGAAATACAAATATTACCAGATTGCTCAATGAAACGTAAATCACTTATTCCAATATATTCGTGAGGCCTATTCTGTGCTAGGCACACTTTTACCCATTGAGTGTGGTCAGTAGTTAAGCTGGCAAGAAAGATTTTTTAAAAATAGAAAAAAATGTTCTGTATTGAAAATTGCAAACCGTGATAATGGTTATGAAGGGGAGGGGAAAACTGGGTACTCATAGTCAGGTCTCATGTTACCCTGGGTGGTCAGGGAGGCCTCTTGTGGGCAGTGACATTGAACCCACAATCTGAAGGAGAGTCAGGAAGAGGCTGGGTAGATTAAGAGAACAGAAAGTAAATACCTCACTACAAGAGAACAGAATGGGCAAAGGCTGAGGGCAGAAGAGAACTTGGTGGGTTTGAGAAACTAAATAGAACCTGGAGTTCAGGTAACTGGGGCTTGGGAAGTGGGGTGGTGGGAAATGACATGGCCCACCCTGGCAGGGACCAAATCACGCAGAGTCTTACAGCACAAATGTCATGAGAAGGAGTTTGAGAAGCCTTTGGTTTCAAGATACCTACACAGACTTCAGGGAGGACAGGAAGAGAACTATCATTTATTCAGCATCCACAATGTATTTACATTAGGTTTGTAAGATAGGTTTTATGACCTCTATTTTATGGATAGACTGAGGCTCAGAGAGTGTAGGGTCTCATAGCTATTAAGTAGTTACAGTTCAAACCAGGTCTGTTTCACCATACAACACACAGGGCCGTCTGGAACAGCTGGGCAATCTTAGGGGTGCCACTGACATACACCAGGGGCTGGCAAACTTTTTCTGTTGAGGCCTGATCAGTAAATAGTTTAGGCTTTGTGGGCCAGTCTGTTCCCCAACTATTCAACTCAGCATGAAAGCAGTCATACATAATATGTAAATGAATAAGCATAGTTGTGTTCCAATAAAACTTTATTTACAAGCACAAGTGGTGGACCAGATTTGGCCCAAAGGTCAGCTCCTGACACAGACATGATTTGGTTCACGGTTACCCGCAAATTCACTGCAACCACCACTCCTCCTTCTTTGCATCATTTGATATTACTTTGAGAGCACTTTTCAGATTTTAAGCTTTCTTCCCTTGTTGCACCATTTTCTTGCCATCACTGACAACATTAAGCCACTCAGGCTGTAGTGGTGGCCGATTAAACAAATGTGTCCAGGTCAATTTTAATATCATTCCTTTGCAACAAAACCTGTACCTTCAATAAGTTCAAAACATGACTTGAATGCCTTTGCTTTATTCTCTTTCTCTCCCTGACATTGGCTGGAAGGGAACAAAGAACGACTTCAGCAATTAGTCAGCCATTTTGCAACAGTTACTGCAAATGGTTAAGTACTGTACTATTTAAAACATACTGAAGCATATACATTAAGCACAGTAAGCGCAACTACCGGGTTTTGTCACTGTTTATTCCAATTCAGCCTGATAATTTAGTCCCATTGCTGTGGGCAGTGCAGATAAAAATCAAGCAAGCATGTTTATATAAGGCAAGATAAGGATTTTTAATCACAAGTTATTTTAATTCTTGTTTAAGTATCTGTTTTTGTGGAAGTGTTTTTCTTTTTTCTTATTGTTTTTATTTTCCTGCTGAATTCTAACCATGTCTTCTAATCCACTGGCAGCCAATGAAGGAAAATAAATGGTGAAGGAAATTAGATGCAGCTTGGATAATTGATGTTTGCATGTCTGGCTTTAATAAAAATACTCTACTAAATTAGAGGGGATTCTAAATGGATTCAGTCAATAAGGAAGTGATTCAGGTGAGGAATTCAATCTTGCGCTTGGTTATAATCTTACAAACAAGCTGATTGATCAGTTCAATTGGGACCAGACTTGCCTTCTGCCGAACTCAGGGTGAGCTGCTCTGGCTTGCTTTTCCACCTTTGGTTTGTTCTTCAAGTTTGAAATTATTTTCTTTCATATGAATTCAAGCACTAGGATCCTTGGGTTAAAGCAAATGATGTACCCCCAATATGGCTACAAATGACATGAGAACAACTGTACTTCTTAAAAACACTCTCTTACTCTGCCCTTTTAATTTCTTCCAAGGAAAAAATACTTTTAGTGAGTTCACAATCTGGCCTGAAAATCTTAGAATCAAATGGAAATATCTTAAACATCGTCCTCAATACCAAACCACATTCTGGCAATTTTAATTACTCAGTCAAGACAAACCCATTTATTTCAACTTTGGAATCAGTTATTCCAAAACTGATAACGTAGAATAACATCTGGTGGATGAACAATATTTGGATAGAGAGCCAAGTTTCCATTAAGCTTGATCTCTGAGAATAGCCAGGGGGAACCGAGGGAAATGTGTCTAATTTGTCTTTGATTTATCTATTCTCTTCTTCCTGAATTCTTCACCCTACTTATATCCTGCAATCTTCTCCTCACTCGAATAAGTGAAATGGTTTGGAGGATTAACATTTATTGCACGTTAATTTTCCCAGGTTCTAGGAATTATGTACTACAACTTTCTCTGATAAGTAAACTGAGACTCAAAAACTTGTTCAACAGAATTGAAAGCCCAGAAACAAAACCACACATCTATGGACAGCTAATCCTCGACAAAGAAGCTGAGGGCATACAATGGAGAAAAGAAAGTCTCTTCAACAAATGGTGCTGTGAAAACTGGACAGGCACATGTAAAAGAATGAAAATTGACCATTCTTTTTCACCATTCACAAAAATAAACTCAAAATGGATCAAAGACCTAAAGGTAAGACCTGAAACCATAAGGCTTCTAGAAGAAAAAATAGGTAATACACTCTTTGACATCAGTATTAAAAGGACCTTTTCAGACACTGTCTTCTCAGACAAGGGAAACAATAGAAAGAATAAAAAAATGGGACTTCATCAGACTAAAGAGCTTCTTCAAGGCAAGGGAAAACAGGATTGAAACAAAAAAAACAACCCACTAACTGGGAAAAAATATTTGCAAGTCATATATCTGTCAAAGGGTTAATCTCCGTAATATATAAAGAACTCACACAACTCAACAACAAAAAATTAAACAACCTGATCAAAAAATGGGCAGGGGACATGAACAGACATTTTTCCAAAGAAGATATACGGATGGCCAACAGACACATGAAAAGATGTTCATCATCACTGATCATCAGGGAAATGCAAATCAAAACCACACTAAGATATCACCTTACACCCATTAGAATGGCAAAAATAACCAAAACAAAAAGTAACAAATGTTGGAGAGGTTGTGGAGAAAAAGGAACCCTCATACGCTGCTGGTGGGAATGCAAACTGGTGCAGCCACTATGGAAAACAGTATGGAGATTTCTCAAAAAATTAAAAATAGAAATACCATATGACTCAGCCATCCCACTACTGGGTATCTATCCAAAGAACTTGAAATCAGCAATTCCAAAAGTCCCATGCACCCCTATGTTCATTGCAGCATTATTTACAATAGCCAGGATGTGGAAGCAACCTAAGTGCCCATCAACTGATAATTAGATAAAGAAGATATGGTATATATATACAATGGAATACTACTCAGCCATAAAAAAGGATGAAACCGTCCCATTCACAACAACATGGATGGACCTTGAGGGTATTATGTTAATTGAAATAAGCCAGATAGAGAAAGACAATCTCTGTATGACTCCACACACATGTGGAAGTAAAACATGTAGACAAAGAGAACAGATTAGTGGCTACCAGGGGAAAGGGGGGTTGGGGGTGGGCACAAAGGGTGGGGTGGAGGACCTACAACATGACTGACAATAATGTATAACTGAAATTTCACAAGGTTTTTAACTATCATAATCTCAATAAAAAGTTAAAAAAAAAAAAAACTTGTTCAAGGGTATATAGCTACTAAGCTATGCAGCGAGGATTTAGACTAAGTCTGTTCATTTTAAAGTCCATGCTTTTTCTCCTCCCTCTGGCTGGCTCTCTATAACCAGTGACTTCTGATTAGTCAATAGCCCCAGCTCTACATGGTCCTATTTCTAAGCTTCAAGGGCATACTCCTGAGTCCTATATTCTGGTGCCCAACTATTTCTTGTTTTCACATGTCACTGCTCAATTAAAACGTATCAGAAGTAAGATATCTTTTGTAGTTTTGTGGAGTAGTGGGTTTTGGTTCTTCACAACCCAATATGTTTCCTGTTTCCTGATAAAAGAGTTGTCCAGAGCTTATGGTCTGCAACCCCTACTTAGATGGGATGGCTGAGTGGTGATGATGGGGTAAGAGTGGGTCCTGGCCTTCAAAACCTAGAGTCTGTCCTGAACTGGGATAGAGGTCCCTACTAGACCCCCTCTACAGATTGCTAAGCCCCTTTTCTCTTTTCTGACACGCTGAAATTTATCCCTTTGCCACTGTTATTATTTCTAATTATGACGAGGAAAATTCCAAAGGAGAATGATGCTGTTTGAGACACCATGTCATCGATACAGATTTTAAATATCAGGCGATGAAATGGCCACTGGAAGGTATGGTAATTCTATGAGAGTGGCTGTTTCGAGCGCTGGTTCTGGGGGAGAGATCTGTGACATATTAACAATGCCTGCCACAGCAGTGGAGGAAAGAGTCACCTCAAGTGTATTATATATCTGTCTCCCTAACTTTGGAATTACATAAACACATAGTTTGATAACTAGAACTTAAAAATTTAGCTTGTCAACACTACTCCTCCTTTAATGACCTTTACAAAGAAAACACCAGACAGTCAGGAGACCCAATTCACATCCAGCATCATCACAACACTCCCATTAATTATGTATATTTAAGTATATGAAAACCAAAAAAATTGAATATAGACTTCCAGCACTAGATAGGACCAAGCAACTTCCATTACAAATACTGGTTTAACAGGTTAAAAAATACTATGAATACTGTACCATATAAATTATAAAGCCATACTTCCTCTCAAGATGAGTGCCTGTTTCCTGAAGTCAAAGCTTTCTAAAGCTTTGTGTTCTATGAAGCATTAGGCCTATGTAATGCTCCACGAAAAAATCACCTGATCAAATCATATGGATTCTAGCTTATGAGTGCTTTAGCAGATGATCTGTGTTCTCACTTATATTATTTTAGTCATATTTTGCAAAAGAGTCAAAAGACTGGGAAGTTGATCCCCAAGGAGCTGGCAAAAAAGGTATTTAGGAGCTGGTGTATTGGGTGGTTAGGTGGCACAAGGATCTAGGGTCCCTCTCCCCAAAGATGCCAATCATTTCACCATTTGGATCATGTGTATAGGTATTGGCAAAACTGGAAGGCTTTCATAACCAAGAAGAGCAACCATGGATGCCTCGGCCAGTCCACGGGTGGGATACAAATGCTTCCCCAATTGCCAGCAAACACAGTGGTAGCGGTTAAGTCAGCTATTAACAGAATTTTCGGGAGAAGGAAAAATCTAAAGATGGAAATATTGGTTGGCATTATAAGCAGGCACAGGAGACAAGGAGTTAAAAGGACTGAAGAACACAGAGATGTGAGGGAATAGCACAGACAGGTTTTTTATCTTTTACAGAGACATTTCCCATATCCTTTTGAACTGAGAATCAGAACCATTGCCAGGATTACAAAAACCACTTGGACATTTAGAATGGCAAATACAAGGTTCTTTTTGAGTGTCGTGTGTTTAAAATAGCTCTTGCAAAAGCTACTATGATGTGTAATTTGGCCACAGAGCCATTTGAAGCTAAAAGAAAAAAAAAAGAGCAAAGAGATTTTGGTCTTACCTTTTTACCAGGAAGCATCAAAAGGCTTAAAAAAAAAAGGAGGGGGGCATACAATTCTCACTTAAGAAATGAGCTATTAGAATTGACGTAAGAAACATTTTGGTTACAAAACTGCCTTCCTAGCTTAACAGATAATTGCTTTCAAGACAAGATACTGCTCCCAACGCACTATCTATATTTTATTTGTAATGCGAGCTACATTGGTGAAGGTTAAGAATATTTATTGGCACATTCTTTCTGAGGAGTATTTTGTCCAATCATCTCAGACTTATGTCGTCTTGATGAATGTGAATGCGTACACTCCATCATCTTTAGTTAGAGAGTTAATACAGAGAACACCCATTAACTCGGCAACTTGGTGAGGGACCCATTTATTATTCTATAAACAGGATGTCTATCCGTCTATCGTTGCAAAGTAATAGTCTCCATAGGGTAACTGTTCCTACAGGAAAGGAAAAAAATGCTTCTCTGGGTGATTTCTTCACCTTTATTCATGACTGACATCAATTAAAAAAAAATTAGCTAAGCAGACAGAGCCAAAACTTAGGACCACACAGATTCACACTTCACACCACAGAGAAATGAAGATAAATTTAGTTAACAGCAAAACCCACTGTTCCTGTAAATAACAAGTCTAATGTAAGATGAAGGTGGCATATAATGATTCTGTGATGCTTCATACATCTGTTCAAATAAACCTATTTGATCATTTAGTTTTCTGGGAAAAAAAGGGTGGACGAAGATTCATATCAAAACCCCTAACAGATAAGTATCTGGGAAAACTAAAAATATAAGCTTCCAGCTAAGATTGCAATAAATTATAAGCTATTTATTATACACCGAAATTTATATTAGAATTGTTTTAAGTAAAATAATTTTAAAAACACATGTTTCTTCTCTTAACAGACCTTACTGGTATATTTGTGAAAATCAGTTTACTGCCAAATTCTTTGTAAGTTTCCAATTTATTTCCTAAAGTCTCACCCTTTGTTCATCACAGTAAAATGACCTCCAACCCCAAACCTCACACCCAGAATCTTAAACTCCAAAACTGTCATTGAAGATCATATGCTTTAGCATCAAAAATTTAAATTCAGGTATTTTAAACAAAACCAAAAAAAAAAAAACTTCAAGAAAGTCACCCACTAAAACATCTGTAATTATAAAAATCAACATCCGTTTTGAATTAGGGCTCCCCTAAAATGCTCAGGCAGGACTGGTGTCTGCTCATATTTAATATTAAGAGGAGAAGAATCTATAGAATTTATTCTGCCTCTACTAGCAACATCAGATGTCACTATTGCCCAAAAACAACCTCAGCTGTAGACCATATTCCAAAATTACTGATATCACTGTCTGACCTTGCTGTAATCTGTTGTGTGGAAGTCTGATCTATTTATTTAGCTGTTCAGCAAATGTCAGAATGCCACGTCTAGAGCGAAATAAAAACTACAGTGGCAAAATGCCCCCTACAGCCTGCGAGGAATGAAATTTAACAAAACTCTTTCCACCTCAAACTGTCTCAATCATTGGTTAGCTACACCCTCTTCTACCCATGGGTAACTTTTTGTGGACCTCCGTAGAGTTCTCGAGCTGTTAGACTCCCTTTATAAAAGGATTCCAGAATATTCTATCCTTTGAGGCACACGTTCAATAGACAATCAAAAGGATGTCATTGGGACCTATCTGTGCTGTAGATCACCTGTGTGCCTCTCCAGGTCCATTCCACCCTTTGCCACCTTGTTTCCTTTGATTCTGAAGGGCTGACTCTAGGCGCTACATCAATGGCTCCTCTCCTATCTGGCATTTGGGAAGCTTTGGCAAGAGGAGAGGGAAGTCAGGGTGTGTATATTCTTCCAGGTCCCTCCCAGTGAGTTTGCCTTGAGTGGCTGTGCCCCTCCACAAAAGGTCTCTGATCATCTCAAGAAAGCCTTCATTACAGACTTTTTATTCTGGTCAAGTAACCACCCCCTTCTCTCCTCCTTTTGGTTTAGGTTGTTAGCTCCAGGCTCCTCTACTTCCTCTTATGGTTCCTGTACCCCCTACCCACACACTCTTATTATCAACCCCTTTGGAAATAAACTCGGCCATATACCATGAGTGAGTGAGTCATCATTTCCTGGTGAGACTGGTAACAACATCCTATTTTGACCAAGTCAGCTTGTATTTGAGAAAATCCATTCATTTGAATCTTCTATAAGTAGAAGGTTAACTTTTTGTTTAGTTTCCCCCCTCTCTACAACATACCCACGGTCATGAGTTAAACAGTAAAAGTAAAAAAAAAAAAAAAGGTGAACACTCTCAACTCAAGCCATTTAATGCATATTATCAAACACTTCTTTCTCTGGTTCTTTTTGGGAGATGGCTAACACCTAAGAATTTGAAATTGTTGCTCATTAACAGTCTGGATCTTCACCCAAGGGAAAGGCAGAAAAAGAAAAACAAGCCAAATGCTTTATTATCTTGGGTCCTGTCCATTATAAGTGACAAATAATAGCTTGTCAGGTGAAAACGAGCTTCTCAGCACTGAAATGGCTTCATTTGGTTTATTAGCTGCAAACGAAAACTAAACAAGGCCCATCTAGACGGTGACTTGCAATCCTTATTTTCAGAATAATGAAAGATAGGCTCAATAAGTCCAAATCCCCACATGGCCTCTCAGTGTGTCTAAAGGAGGAACACAAGTAACACAGAGACAAACCTGAAAAGATGGTTAACAAGTAAAAATCCAGGACTGCAGCCTTGGACAAAGGATGATGTTTAACTTCCACAAAACTCCAATGATCCAGCTGCAAATAGTGGCCTCACATTTATCTCAAAAGTCATGTTATTCTATCAAGTAAATAAACTGTGTCATTGAGCTGTTAATAGTCAATAATAAAATACACCTCAAGGGAATCCATAGAGGATGGCTTAACAACCAAAAAAACATGTAAGGGAGGAAAAAGAAGCTCTCAGATTACATTCAGACACACCCAGCTTCTCCGGGAAGGGAGTAGAACCTCGTAAGGCCAGATATGCACACACACACTACTGGAATCCACATGGTTTAGACAAGCACTTGCTTTTCTGATATGTTAGAGGTTCCTTTTCTCTCCCCTATAACTTTAATTGTCCTTTAGTCTCTGATACACTTGGACAAAAATCCTTTTATGTGCAGAAGCCCACCTCACCCACGTCCTTCAGCGTGGGTTAATTTCATGAGTGTGTATTTTACTATGTGTTAGATCTAAAAGGTAGTCTTAAATCTATTTAATGCTTGTTCATGTCCTACCAAAGCAGAAGCTCCTTGGATTGACAGATATATTTTTATAAATGCCTCGAAGTGCCTCCTTTATTTCTTTTTCTTTTTAAGATTATCCTGAATATCATGTCCAAGTTTTCACTCTAGAAACCTTGGGATAGTCTTCTGAGTTGCTCAAGGCTAGTTAAAGTCATCTCCCATTTCTTGTTCGCCCTGTCTAGTTGACACCTCCCATAATGCCCATTCCTGCCACACAGCGTGATCTATAAAGTTTCTTCTCACGCCACGTCAACTGCTGCACTCCACAGTTCTGCCTGCCTGGCTTGCAGGACTGTAATCTCTGCCCAGGCAGGTCTGAGAACAGGAATTCCTGCTCGCTTTCATGCTGTAGTTCTAAATGGCTGTCTTTATAGATACATGGTGTACCTTGAAGGTGGAGGTATTTCTAATGGGAGACTATATTGACTGACTAAACTGCAGTCTTAATTAGAGAGAGGAGTTGCAAACTCAGTGGCCTCAAGGGCCACGCAGGTGAGTAAATGAGTTAAGAGAGCCTGGATTAAGACAAGAGGAAATACTCTGGAACACTGGAGAAGACATGCTTTTCTAAAGGGGCTGTTGCTACCTAATCTATCCAATTGTTGCCATGGGAATGTGGGCCTTGTGTGCCCAGACCTTTCCATTTTTTTAAAAGCCAGAAATCTGGATTTTTAAAAACACTGAGCTTACTAGACAAAACGTATCTGAGGGCTGCATCTGTCCTCAGTACTTTCATGGTAGCTGCCTCACTAACTAGACGGTTCAGCATCCGGGACGGTGCTTTCCAAACCAGTATGCTTCTTTTCTGCTGCTGTCACCACCCTCTCCACAGTGTTATGAAGTTTCCTCCCTCCCAAAGGATTTAAAAATTTCTGCATGTAATGAAATATTCTGGTGGAACACTGTTGCATGTGTGAAAGAAGGGATGTAGAATAAAGCTATAAAGGGAGAAGAAAATTAAGCAAGTTTGAAAGGAGATCCCAGTAGGTCTTCTCAGGCTAAATCAGAGGGAAATGAAGAGTTAGAGCATGAATCTACATATAGGAAGAATAACATTAATGCCAGAAGTAACTGCTGACACTTACTGATCCCTCTTTAGATGCCAGGCACTTTTTTAAGTATTTCAGATGTGCTAACTTTCCTATGAGAAAAGCGAATATTTTCCTATTTTACAGATGGCACACAGCACAGAGAGGTTAGCAGCCTTCCCCAAGATGACACATGTGGAGAGTGAAAGACGCTAGCCTGGCTCCAGAGCTACTATGTCATATTGCCTGCTCTACACTCTTTCACCACAATATCTTCAGTTACCCCATTGGAGTGACTTCGTTCAAGTCCTGGGCATAGCCTGAAATATCTTTTCTACACATATAAATCCAACACAAAGGGACAAATCTTTCCATGAAATCATCTTCTGTGTTGGTTTTAAAACATGTTCACAAATTCCTCAATGCTCCTTCCTTCAACATGTAGAACTTAACTTTCCTTCCCTTGGGTGTGGTTTGGACTTAGTGATTCACTTTGAATGAAGAGAATATGGTGGAAGTGACCATGTGTGACTTCTGAGACCAGGTTATAAAAGGCACTGGTGCTTCTTCCTCTTTGTTCTCTCTCTCAGATCACTCACTCATGCCATAAGGACACTCAAGCAGCCTGCAAAGAACTGAGGTCTCCTGACAATGTCCATGTGAGCGAGCCATCATGGAAGTGGATCCTCCAGCTTTATTCAATCAAGTCTTCAGATGACAGTAAACTTGGCTTACCTCTTGACTGCAACCTCATGAGAGACCCTGAGGCAGAACCACCCTATAAATAAAACCCAGGTATAATTTACCAAATAATCAGATGTTCAACTGCTGGTTCATTGGTTGGCAAGCATGGACTTTAGCAAGGGTTTAACTGGCTTTATTAAAAATATGATGAAATTGAGTTCTTTCAGCAGATCAGAGAATAAACATGGATATAATTTTACTATTTACTGACTACATACAAGACTTAAGACTGTAATCCTTTGTCATATTGAGATATACTAAACTGCAAGTACTAGGAAGTGACGTGGATTTATACTTTGTAACAGGATGATTTTCTTAAATTTTATATGTGGAAAAATTCCAGTATGATAATGCTGCTTTGGAACATGCTAGCTATTTTATGTTTTATGAAGACAATATACAGAGAATATAAGAGAATTTGATATCACATTGATACCTTATTTCTCTGAAAAAAGTAAGTTGGGTTGTTTACTAAAAAGATCTGCTACGTATGCCTTAAGTACAGTATGTGTTTAATGAGAACTACTATGGAATTAACATTACAATTCCATCTTTAAAAAATTCCAGGACATAATCTAAATTTAAGTACATTGATAATACACTAACTGTGCAGGCCTATCCACATACAGTTTAATCAATTTCATGATGAAATCTACTTCCAACCCTTGACAGTTCTGATTGTGCTGCTTAATATTGATTCTCAAAAATTATTAAATATGTGATATAGTGTTACAATAAGTGAGTTACGGCAAGACCAATAAGAAACATAATTGTGACAGGTATCCACTAGAGGCCAGTGTAATTCGGAGGAGGAATTTATGATCAATCCCTGCAGAAAAACGAACATTATTTCTTCCACTTAAAAGTGGAGCTCTTGTGAATTGGAGGGAAAAAATGATGAAGAAAGCTTTTTTGAGTTTCTGAAGTTTTAAAGAATAAGAAAGATGAGTTAAGGAAGGATGAGTCATGAAAAATAGGGGCAAAGAGAAATCTTGTCTCCAGAAAAAAAATAGTACTACCATTTAATGTTTGATGTTTCACGAACGTAAGCATAAATTTTCAACATACTTGGTTTAACTGTAAGCTTTTTCATAAATGTTTCATTTGGCAATGGCATTAGAAATAATTAAAGATCTTGAATACCTAGAAAGTGCCACGGTGATCTCATTTTTAGGGCAGTCATCATTGCTAGCCACCCAGACAATGCCAAGGGTTTTGAAAAGGAGTGGAAAACTGTGCATTTGCAATTTCCTTCCTTTAAACAATTTTATTCAGAACAAGTACTAAATGGTTCCTTCTTACATGGAATAATTCACATAAATTCATCTAGCACTACATTCATATTATACATTTCTTAATAATGGTGTTACACGATGCTTACAATAGTTTTTAATAAGGAACTGAACCAGCTTCTCTAAACTAAAAATAGGAGTAGAAATGAAAATCTGATTCTTTAGTAAAGCTTAGACAATAATAGTTTGTAGGATCTTGAGTAGGAGATTTTACTTTATAAAAGTGAAAGATGAACAATTTACCACATAACCCATAGATGTGTACTCTTTCCTCTCTCCTCTGGCAGAGAAAGACACCTTATGTGATGTGGACATGCCGAGGAGATTAATGAACCATAAAATCTTAGAGTCGGACAGGACCTGAGAGGTCAGCCAGCCGTAGCTTGAGCCTTGTCATAGACGGGGAGCTTCCTCCTTTGCAAGGTGGCCCATTCCACTATCAAAGCTGTAATTGTTTGAAAGGTATTCTTTAATCCTTATATTGAGGGACCTCATCTAACACACAATAAAATACTGTTCTGGTTCCTGAGGTCAAATAGAGGAGGCAAGATACAAAGATAAATACACATGATCCTCATTTTAGGGAGCTGTAAAATTCCACCCATGTGGTTCTGATTTTGGCCTCTGAGTACTGGCTCTATCAGTTAATAGCTGTATGGATTAGTTAACTTCTTTGGGCCTCAGTTTTTTTAAACTGTAAAATGGGGATAATAATAGTAGCTACCTCTCAGGGTGGTGCCAGGATTAATGAAATAATACAAGTAAAGTACCAAGCCCAGCCCCAGGCAAATGGTAAGTACTCAGTGATTGTTAGCTATCATTGCTAGGCACTGTTTACTTGACAAATAAACCACTCAATCTTTACCAAACCCCTATGAGGTGTGATTTATTACCACTATGTTTAGAGACAAGAAAACTAGGGCTCAAAGAGGTGAAGTAGCTTGCAAGGATCAACAGCTAGTTGGTGGTCAGACTAGGGTTTCAACACAGGTTTGTCTGACTACAAAAGTTTTAACCACCACATCAACCTGCTTCGATGAAAAATAAGTTGAATTCTTATTCCACGTGACAGTGACAAGAGCTATCTTGTGTCCCCAACTTTCCCTTTCTCTGACCTAAACATGATTAGTGCCAAAAGCTAACCACGAGACCCCTTCCTTCCTATCCACAGTAGAGCCAAGAGTCCTGGAGGTGGAGGAGGTGGCAACATTTGAAATTTCAAGCCCCCCAAGCCCTGCTTCCAGTGGGCTACCTCATCTGCTATTCAGATCTCTCCTCCCGGAGTCCCTATCCTCCTGGTTCATTATCACCTCTGCAGAGATAGGGCATATTTGTGCCTTCAACTGTTCCTCACAGGATGGGCACAAATAGCCTGGATCTATCCTGGTGCTCAGGGATCATAAAGAGCAATGAGAGAGCACTCTTGTCTCAAAGAGAACTATCTAATTGGGAATAATGGCACACAGATGAACGCTATGGGAAACGTGTTCAAGTGACAGTAACTCTCCGGATTTTGCATCCTTTTAAATTGTTCTGTACCCTCTACACACATTTTAAAAAATATTTCTACACATCAAGGCCAGGGACAGGACACTGCGCCATGCCACTCAACCTTCCAGGTTACTTGGTTTCTGATACTGCAAAAGCCTATTTCAGTCAGTTAACCTCCAGAACCAAGCACTCACTATGTGTCAGGCATTGCGCTGGGCCCAGGGACTAAGAGGCTGCTGACTCGGTACTATCACGATAGGAAACTAGCATTTTATTCAAACAAGCTATTGATTTTCTATTTATAGCCTGTTTAGAGAAACAAATTAAAACAACTTTAAATCATATGTCTTTAACTTCTTGAAGAAACACCCCAACTCAGATCACCAGGTCAATGGTTTTCTCAGCCTCTCCTGATCAAGATTTTTCTACTCCTTTCAATTTACCTTTGAGAAGATGCATTTCTGCTTCTCATTAGGAAGGAGAAAAAGAACTTGGCCTCCAAGCTACGCGTGAATCAGACCATCCAATTCTCTGTCTCTGGCTCTGAGAAATGTGGCTGAGACCATGAACTGTCACTTTAATAAAAATTATGGTCCTTTAAGCCAGGAAGCTCCTCTTCCAGAGATGCTTTAATATAGCTGGTAACGCCAGAGGAAACAAATAATTTAAACTCAAATCTCAGTGATTATTCTCTTAAAGGCTCATATGGGGAATATTTTCTCCCAAAAGTTAATGAGAAGAGAAATATACGAGTTGATCCCCAACTTATGACAGTATGATATGCAATTTCCTATTGGTTGTCAAAAATAAGGCCTCTCCAAACTAGTGTCAAACTAATATGCAACCATTTAAAAACTGTTATTGATATGATTCACAGAGTAGATAAACAACAACAGGAAAACAATAGGATAATTGATGAAGTGGAAAAAAATTTAGAATGGAAAGATGCATGATCAGATGAGACAGATCAAAAGCTATTGAACCAAGCAATCATGCCACAGAGGCAAGGATATCTTTAGGATGACTAAGAAAAGGTAGCGGGAGACATCAAAGACATTGAGAAGGCAGGGATGGTTTGAGTGCTTCATAAAGACAACCAGTTAGCATATATTAGGGTTTACGGGGAAGCTGTAGGCATTGATACAGGCAGCAACCCCCAATTAGTATGGTTTATTATTATCACCACCCAGAAACCAATTCATTTGCAAGGCATGAAGTACCTGCTTGCCATCCTAAATTCAGAAGAACAACAGGAAAAATGCAGTGGGGTAGAAAAAGCAAAATAGAATTGGATTTACTCCAAGGAGACTCACAAACCAATGTAAGGCCAGGCACTTGCCATAACTGGGGTATCTTGCCTAGAAGGCATGCAAGGCAATAGTCTGACCTTACTGAAATGCACTGACTTAAAAATTCTGTGAGATTTTCTTGTATAACAGTGCAATGTACCATAAATGGTAGTAAGTGAGGAAGATAATAGTCCAGAACAATGATTTTCAAAATAAATTAGACTGCCTATTGGCAAATTATTGAAAGAAATGTTTTTTATCTCTGGCTTCAGGAGAGGTGAGAGAAAGAGTAAAAAAAAAGAAAGTGGGAGGGATATTATTAAGCATGAACGCACGATAGAGTGGGAAATAGTAAAATATTTTCTTGCTATGGACTTCAAGAGGTCCATGCAGCACAAAGTAAAACTACTGGCCTCTCTCTGTTAATTTCTTCAATAGGGGGAACTTCAAATGTACCACTCAGTTTACTATTGTGCTACAAGATGATCTAGATACATGCTAAAGAGCTCTTTTTATACTTCCCTAAACAATCCTTCTTTATAGGCAGGATGATGTAGTAAAAACCAAACAAGCAAAGAAATATACACACATACACATGCTGATTGTGTGTTCCAATTAGAGATTAATAAGAAACATGGCTATCATCTTTTCCTGTTCCACTGCAGTAAGTCTGGTTTCACCTTCAGGCACATATGGGTTTGTCAACCACAACTCAGACAAACATGTAACATTTAAGAATAGTTAACTTTTTGTTAAAGTCGTGACTCTGTGTCAGGTATTATGTTAAGCACATCAAGGTATTAGGTCATTTCATCCTCATAACAAGTTCAAGCGTTGATGCTGGAGGGCATGGAGGTGAGTAACTTGCCCAACAGCTGCTAGATGTCAGAGGTGGAATTTCAATCCAGGTCTACTTCACCATAAAGCCCAAACTCTCACCCAACATAGTACACCACCTACGGCATTCAGAGCCCCACTGTCCTGCCACCTTGAAGGTACCCCAGACTTCAGTACTATAGTACAACATGACCCCAGATACATGCTAAAACGACACCTTTTTATACTTCCCCAAACAATCCTGCTTCAGTAAAAAACATAACAGCAAAGAAGTAAGCACTTCAAACATTTCACTAGTACTCAGGTGGGAGACTTGGGTCTTTAACCCGTCCTGTATTACATACGGGACCCTGCAAAGATCTCTTCATTTCTCAGGGTATCAACTGCATCATCTGTTTCGGGAATTCTGGAGGAACTAACCTGCGCAAATGTACTCAATGTAAAATCAAGTCATATGTGCCAATCATGGTGAATGCCACCAGCACCAGGCTGTTGCTTTTATTCCACTATGATACCTTTATGTAAACTTTTTAGTACTACAAGCAAGAGAGATGATAAAGAAATATTCATTGGGAGAATGGTGATTAGAAACAATGTTTTTTCATCTACCACTACACATCTAGGTCAAATTTGGCTTTTATGGATAAATGAAGATTGAGAAAAAGAATTGCAAATTAGAGGAGTTTAGTTAGAGAATAGAGATACTGTCAGGAGAACTGAATTGCATTTTTTGGAATA
The DNA here is from genome assembly GCF_041296265.1 of Equus caballus. NCBI lineage: Eukaryota > Metazoa > Chordata > Mammalia > Perissodactyla > Equidae > Equus > Equus caballus. The sequence continues at coordinate 33,580,400 of NC_091699.1, read as the reverse complement.
AACTGGACTGGAAAAATAATTAAAATGGGCTTTTATAAAGCCTATTTTGGGTTATGTTAAGGAGCTGAATATTTCAATAAGAAACATTTCCAATTCCTAGAATTAAAGCAATGAAGATCTGCACATTAATCAGTCTAAATGTATGTACATTTCCTCCAGGTAGGGGGACGTTTACTCAAATGACGCAAATAAATGCAAAACAAGAGTGACTGTCTGTCAGCTCTACCTGACTTTCAGAGACTAAGCTTCAAAAATTGTGTTTTTTTACCCTAAATAGCCTTGAGAGCAACATAGTATGACAGGGATATTAAAGGAAAGAACATTCAATACAAATTTACTACTATCCTACAATGTATCTAGCACTGGGATGAGACATGGGGATAGAGCAAGCTGGTGACCAGAAAGTCAGTCTGCATTTACTGATTTTATAATTCAAGTGGTGAACTTAATCTAGAAAAAGCGAGAGACTTCAAAGGCAAAGCTCAACTAAGACTATATCCTTATAAATGGTAAAACTCCCATTTAATAGCTACTTCACCATCTACTTAGGATGATATCTACAAGGATATGGCCACATACTTTTTACTCTGTGCTTCGGGTAGGCAGCTGACAGAGCATCTGTTTACACTGAATAAGCCTCTTCATCTACACCAAGAGGGATGGTCAACAGTCAGAAGTTTGCGAGGTCACCCATCACATCAAGCTGAATCCTCCAGATCTGAGAATGGAAGTAGGGCGATGTGGCCAGTGCCTTTGGAGACAGATTTATTAGGCCGAAGATGGTGGGCTTCCTTGGACTGGCTTGCCAAGGTTGATTTGGTCTTATTTGAGGATGGCTACTGGGTGTATCCTAAGGAATGATTTCATGTAGCCTCCATTAGAGGCTAGACTAAACTGATAAGAGTATCCAACTCTAGACACTAAAATGCCCTCCTCCTTCTATCCACCAACTTAGTTTTGGCCCCTTCTATGCCTGCCCTTTGATCTGTCTTCCTCATTGTTCTTTCACCTCTTAGAGCCCAAATGCCCACAAATCACGTTGCCTTTGCCAAAACTTGTCTAGTTTTCCCTCTTTTTTTTTTCTTCAAAAGATTCTGTAAAGATTGCGACAGAGCTTCCTTCCTATGTCCTCTACTCTAAAAGTCTTCAGATATTTTAACATTTCTGACATTAGATCCACCTTAGAAGGGATGCCTTCCTTTACAGAAGATTTTGTCCATGAAACACTGTTATTTAAAACACGAGTGTATCTTATGATAGTTGGGATTCTAGAACAGAAGAAACACTGCATTTCTGTGGTTTAGGTCCTGCCCAATGACAGGACTAACACTAATACTAATCATAAATCAGTTTCTCCTCCTCTTCCTCCACTGCATGAGGTCTCCAAAGGATCGCCTACGTTTAGCTCAAATCAGTTACAGAAATTTATAGGAACCATGATTTTGTTTTCTGTGTAGTCAGTCTTTAAGGATTGTTTTAGTGGAATGTAAAAGCAAATGATATCTCATTCAAAAAGACTACTCAGTGACATCTCTTAGGATCTCTTTTAAATAGTCTCATTTATCTGGAATAATTTTGTAATTCACTTCAATATTTCTACATAATTCCTCAGTCTCTCTAATATATAATGACAAGGAAACTCAGCCCACTGGGACTGAGGAAGAGAACAAAGGTGGACATCAGGCCATATTTATCACCTTCTCTCACAAACCTGACCATCTTCTTGATGTCGCTTTTCTCTTCACAAGAATTCAAGGATTCTTTATCATCCCAATTATCCTCCTCTGGATGGACTTCAGTTACCAACGTCCCCCCTGAAATGTAGGATGCTGTCTCTGAACTGCCACTCTCTGCAGCTGCTTATCACCCAGGGGTAATACAAGGGAAGTGTTTATAGACCATGGTGTAAAATTGCCTGGGTTCAAATTCTGGCTTTACAAGATACCATCTCTGTAGTCTTGGGTGAATTATAAACCTCTTCTAAACCTCCTTTCCTTGGCTGTAAAATAGATAATAATAATGCCTTCAGGTAGAATAAACCACAAAAAGTGAAAGAGCTTGGCACATAATAAGAGCTCAACAACTGTTAGCCATTACTACCACCCCACCATCACCATCATTATCACTACTCTTGCTGACTGACGGAAAACTCCAAGTGAACACGGCTTCAGTGCAACAACAGATAGAGGGGCGAGAACAGCTGTCCTTGGCCCTCGTGATTAGGCCCCTGCTCACCCAGCTGAATATCTTACCTATCATTCAACTTTTTTCTAATCTTGACAATCTCTTTACTGCCTTCTCCTGCTTGATCCTCCAGTCTAAAAGGCCTTATTCTTTCTCATCCATGTTTCCAACACTTCTCCAAGAATCTGCTCACTGTGCCCACCCAAGGTCTTCAATCCACAAGCACCTCTCCTTCCTCCTCACTTTTAGTCAGATAATTATTTCACATCTGATTAAGTCCTATTTTAGTTTTAAATTCCATGCTATATGAGGGTACCATGATTTAAAGCTTCCTAATTGACTCATGAATTTAACTTTTTCTAAATACAGGGTAAAGAGTTTCCTATTCTTACTTGGTATTGCCTTCCTGCAATTACCAACATTTTGGGAACACAGAATAAGTTAGAACTAGTTAGCGTAAGTGGACTGACTCACACTTATGTTTTAAGTGTATTAATTATCCCTAGAATTAATATCAGGAGCCTTGGAAAGTGAAGTAAATCTTCACAGGACACCACGGTACCGCTTAACATTAAGGCTACTGAGGTTTCCAGCAGTCTAAAATAAAAGAAATTTACTCTCACGTTGAGATCTTGTAAGATGTTACCATAAGCTCAAAAGGAGTTTAATGTACAGTCAGAGAGGAATTCTAGCCCAGGAGGATCCTGCCTTTCTGTAACCTAGAACACAACACATTTACTAATTGACTGACTTAAACTCAGTAAGACACCACTGCTATGTGAAAGGTTCTGTCCTAGAGGGTAGTGCAGAACATGAAGAAGTTCTAATCCAGAGGGTCAGACAAGAATGAAGGACTGTCAAATTTCACTATTTTTACAGTACTTTTTCCTGAGCTAAAAAATGAATAAGGAAAACAAAAGCAAGGGAACAAACAACAATGAAACCCCATCATCACCATTATTTCACTACTTATAAAACCTAGCATCGTATTTGTACCGGGGTCATCAAGGTTGGTTTGTACAATTACAAAAAAATTTGACAGCAAATCAAGAGACATCCAAGGAAGGATTTGTTGGCTGAAAGACTGCTCCAATTATTACACAAAATGCTAATAACGTCTCTTTTGCACAAACAGCTAAAACTCCTCATTTCAAATTCCATTTGTTCGGAATGTAGATGTGGACTTCTCTGAAATTTACTTTTGCATTATCTAAGAAAAAGGATTTGCTGAGTAAAAAAATATTGAAATTAGACTGCAAAGAACATACTTAACACATTTAAGGAAACAAATTTTTTGCTAGTATCAAAACCTCTTAAAAATACTTGACTCCTTAATACTAAGAAAATTATTGCTATTATTTTCACTTATTTATTTACTTATTGCTGTTTGGGAAGGTTTATTTCACTGCAATAGATAAACAAAATAGGCTATTAAAGGAGGCATTAGAGATTATTTGTTTAAAAAAGGGATTGTTAAATCTGACTGTTGAGAAAGCATTACTATCACAGACACTAAATGCTTTTTAATTAGGACTTTTTTAAATTGAGGTATAATTGACATATAATATTATATTAGTTTCAGGTGTAGAATCTAATGATTCAATATTTATATACACTGTAAAATGATCAGCATGTCTAGTTAACATCCATCACCATACAATTACAAAATTTGTTTTTTCTTGTGAAGAGATCTTTTAAGATTTATTCTCTTAGCAACTTTCAAATATGCAATTCAGCATGATTAACTACAGTCACCATGCTGTACATTACATCCCCATGACTTACTTATTTTATAACTGGAAGTTTGTACCTTTTGACCACCCTCACCCATTTTTGCCCACCCCCCTCCTCCTGCCTCTGGCAACTACCAATCTATTTTTTTTTTTTCAGATTCCACACATAAGTGAGATCATACAGTATTTGTCTTTCTTTCTCTGACTTATCTCACTTAGCAAAATCCCCTCAAGGTCCATTCATGTTGTCACAAATGGCAAGATTTCATTCTTTTTTATGGCTGAATAATATTCTATTGTATACATATACCCCATTTTCTTTATCCATTCATCCATTGATGGACACCTCTGTTGCTTCCATGTCTTGGCTATTGTAAATGATGCTGCAATGAGCATAGGGGTGCATATATCTTTTGAGTTAACGTTTCCATTTTCCTTGGATAAATACCCAGAAGTAGAATAGCTGGATCACACAGTAGTTCTATCTTTAGTTTTTTGAGGAACCTCTATAGTGTTTTCCATAGTAGCTGCACCAATTCACATTCTCACCAACAGTGCATGAAGGTTCCCTTTTTCTCCACATCCTTGCCAACACTTGTAGGTTTTTTCGTCTTTTTGATAAGAGCCATTCTACTAGGTGTGAGGCGCTATATTTCATTGTAGTTTTGACTTGCATTTCCCTGATGATTAGTGATGTATAACACCTTTTCACGTACCTGTTGGCCATCTGTGTGTCTTTGGAAAAATGTCTACTCAGATCTTCTGTCCATTTTTTAATTGGATTTTTTTTTTTTTTGCTGTTGAGTTCTATGAATTCTTTATATATTTTGGATATTAATCATTTATCAGATGTATGATTTGCAAATATTTTCTCCCATTCAGTAGGTTGCCTTTTCACTGTGTTGATGGTTTCCCTTGCTGTATAGAAGCTTTTTAGTTTGATGTAGTAGTTATTTAAAATAGGTAGCAAAAGATGTCTGCTAGACCACAGATCATCTGCCTACTTTAAACACATAAAAATAATAAAATGACACTAGGAATGTAATTCACAACAGGATCTCTTCCTGCCTATTGGCCTAATTTTAATAAGAATGAACACGAAGGTTTTGTACATTAGCAAGGAGACAGAACAGTTTTTCTCGAAATAATACTCTAATGACTGGTAATGGTTCTAGTCACCTAAATCACAGATATGTTTTTAGTGCTCTTCTCTTTTTAGCAAAAATTTATTGTCCTTTAGAAGTAGCCCACCAATTCACATGTGAAACTGAATCTATTGCTGTGAGATCTGGTTTTAAAATAACTTCAAGGAGGAGAGGTCCTTGACAGGAAAGTTAACAACAGAAACCAGGTCACCAACTCAAGACCCAGACATTCTTTATTGTTCATAGACACAAATGGTTGGTTTCAGAAGTGCATTGTTATCAAGGAAGCAATCGGCCAGCACTATTTCTTTGAGCAAATTATATCTCTGAAACTAATGCGGTCAACTGACTTTTCCTCCAACTAGGTAGGAAAAGTCAGTCCAACCTTCAAAGTGAAATTAAACATAAACAAATAATAATCATTTAGGGATCAGCAACCGGTGGCTTGGTTGGGCACTGAAGACCAAATTTGCTCTCCTTGGGTGGTACACTGAGGGCAACTGACCTTAAGAACAGCAAGAAGGGATGATGGATGCTCTGCTCAGACTCCCCTTGTCTCGACTGCATTTTTCAGCTGTCAAAATGTGCTTTGGCAGGCGCCATATTTAACAATGGGAGACCACCTGGGGGGCTAACTACCTATTCAACTATACCCTTGGCAGATGACAAGAGCATCTTTACTTTCATATCTGGCAACACTAGGTTGCTAGTCATTGCTTTGCTGGTTTATTAAACTTGTTTCAATAAACAAGCAGCAATTAACAGGCTACATGGTACACTAGGCTGAGAGTTCCTTATGGACAGTAATTGGTCTTAGTAAATGCCATATCCTGGGTGCCTAGGACAGTGTTATGGTGATAATGCTAATTTTACGAGCATCAAGGGCTCCCTTTTTAGATAAACCCTTATGCAATAGTAAAACTTGGGGCAAACAGCTGTGAAGAAAACTTTCTGTGGTCATTTGTCGATGTTCTAGCTACACAGGAGGATTTACCTATCCCAAATTTGTCTGAGGGCAGAAATGGAACATTAGTTATTTTATTTATTTATTTATTTTAAGGGAGATTGGCCCTGAACTAACATCTGCCGCCAATCCTCCTCTTTTTGCTGAGGAAGACTGGCCCTGAGCTAACATCTGTGCTCATCTTCCTCTATTTTATGTGGGACGCCTACCACAGCATGGCTTGAGAAGTGGTGCATAGGTCCGCACCTGGGATCGGAACTGGCGAACCCCAGGCCAGTTGTGGAATGTGTGCACTTAACTGCTGTGCCACTGGGCTGGCCCCGGAACATTAGTATTTTTATAACCCTTCCACCTTGAAGTCTATTCCATAACACCAACGTGAGAGTTCGAAAAGAAATGGTAGCTTGGTTCACATTTATTGAATTGAATTAACTTGCAAAGAATGTCTAACATCTCCTGAGTTGATTTATCTTCTTATCCTTTGAATGGATGAGAAATAAAATTGAGATGGAACCTTGTCATGCTGGCAAGTTCTACTCGAAGTTAGAGGGCAGTCTGGCTGTCTATTGTCTGTCCTTGTCACTGTATTTTTTGGGGGAAACTGCTGCTAGCCATTTCCTCTAGCAAAAGTTCAAAATACCATTTCTATAAAAGTTGCTCTTAGGCCAGCCCCATGGCCAAGTGGTTGAGTTCCCCCGCTCCGCTCCAATGGCCCAGGGTTTCTCTGGTTTGGATCCTGGGCGTGGACGTGGCACCGCTCATTGGGCCACAGTGAGGCGGCATCCCACATGCCACAACTGGAAGGACCCACAAGTAAAAATATACAACTACGTACTGGGGGGATTTGGGGAGAAAAAGCAAGAGAAAGAAAAAAGAAGATTGGCAAGTTGTTAGCTCAGATGCCAATCTTTAAAAAAAAACAAGTTGCTCTCATAAAATATTACTTTAGAACCATGTTAGAAATCCTAAAGTGGATATCCAATAGAAACCCCTTCATATGGCTTCCTCAAACCCTTGCTTAATGAGTTTTAAAATATCTAATTGGAATGTTAACTTGAAGTTTATTTGCTCACTCCATTTACCAGTTGTGACCTAATCTGCAGTTGAAATTGGCTGAAAATGACCAATTTTATTCAGTTAAAAGAAATTTCAGATGGGAGGCATGATGCCCTCTCAACAATAAAAAGTTGATGAGGCAGAGGGTAGGTGTCAAGGGGAGAAAATCTTTCCTAGCTCTAGAAGAGAGAGTAGCCTGGGATCAAGTTATTGAGTGACTATTCTCTTTTTAGCCACCATGTGGAGAAGAAAGGCTGTTTCCTCCTAAAGAAAACTGAGTAGTGAGTTAGAGTGAGCCTAAGACATTAGCTGCTTAAGCAAACTGCTCAAACTCCCAGAGGGACAAATAGTTCCCCAGGGAATTAATAATAAATCCAGAGATTGGGTAAATTAAATTTAAGGTCTGAAGACTAAACCAGGGTCATATTAGCCAGGAATTGTGAGGCACAGGATTTATCGAAAAGGGAACTAATTTGCAGTAAGATGTTTAGTTAAGTCTAGCTCTATTAAAACATCTGTAAAATACATCTTTTTAACTGTCTACTTGCTGGTTTAATAACTGCTGGTTTAATTTATGTTCATAAAAAACCTATAAAGAAAACAGCTTTCTATACCTCTGGGAAGTCTCTCTAATGGAGCAATGAGGGCAAATCTGAGATGCCACCACAGATCCAGAGGTTGACAAAGTACATGGGAAGACATGGGTCTCAGGAGTGCTGATCTTGCATCCTCAAATGATTAAAATGAGAACAACTGTTACATATGCAAATTGATCAAATAAAATAATCAGTTAAAAATCTCCTTGAAAAGCAAAAGACTATATACGGACATACATGCAAAGGATGATGATCATTACTGCTGTCTTACAGAATCAAGAGATGAGATAGAGCTAAAATAAGTTCAATTCAAAAGTGCATATAGGGTACTAAACAGAGACATCAAAATTATTTTTGAATGCTTGGGATGGAAGAAGGAGAAGGCCAGCAGTGATATTTTATACTCGTTGGGGAGCGGGGCGATGGTGGTCAAATCTGCATACAAAGCAAAGGCTGCTGCATTCAAAAACTGTATTTCCTTGTTTATATTTATTAATTTTTGTATATGTGTGCACACGCGTGCCATGTGGCAGGATGAGATGCAAAGGCTTCATTTCTTTCCTCTTTCCATTCATTCCAAATAAATGGGCAAGAGAACTATACTCAGGAGGAGTCAGGCCAAGTCCAAGCCCAAGCCCATACGTTACACTATTCTCAAATGTTCATTCTGCATGGGTCCCATCCCTTGTTAGGTGGGTCCATCACAAGTAACTAATAATAGTTCAACATATAAACCTGGGCATGATTTACTTGTGTTCCAAATGAAATAGAAAAGATTCAAGGTCAATCCTACAATGCCTTTTCTCTCACTCACTTGCATATCTATATATTTGCTTGAATGGGAGACTACAGTCATTGTTCTCCACCAGGTGGTGTAGCTATAGTTGATGAAGGTTCCAAGACCACTGTTATTTATAATTCTCACCAAATCACAAGTGCACTTGCATGAGTGCAGTTTGCTACCTTGTAGTATTGATTTAGAGCCAAACAATGTGCCTTCAGCATCCTTTAACAATTATTTTCCTTTTGAACAAAACATTGAGGAATTAACTTAAAAGACTGTCTACCTCAATTGTTTGCTTCAAATGCAGGTTGCTTGGAGATGAAGCAGAAAATATGGATTATTAACACCAGCAGCTGTTAATGGTAGCAACAATAATATGTTATCTCCACCACATGGCGATAATGGGATTTTTATCATTAAAGTAAGTTGTGGCCTTTATTTATAGACAGCAGCTAAATCAGAGAAAATGAAAATGCAAAATTACTACACAGCTCAAATTGAAGCAGCTCTTAAGACTCAGTGGGGAGAATGTATATCCACCATCTGATAGATTAAAAAGAATACACATTATTTTAGCCTATAACTATGTCCACACATACTATTCCTGCTATAAGGCTGCAGGAATAGGAAAGCTAGTCAAAACAAAGAAAACATTCTTTAATGACGTGATTTTTTTTAAAGGAAAATGAGTCAAAAGTAATTTTTTTTTTAACTAACCAAGTACAGACAAGAAAACATTATATGCTCTTCTCAATTATATCTTTATTCCCCTTAAATAAGCCCACTTAGGAGCAAATATGCACACAGCCAAATGGAATTTACACTGACCATTTAATACCGTTTAATGGTCTCTTCCTCTGGAATTTTAGAGTGAAGTTCTATTAATATTGTCTGAAACATGAGTGTGTGAAAAATAGTATCTCTAAAAAGTAGCCTGTGAAATTGTATTTGCTGTCAGAGAGATGCATATGTTCTAACATAGAGATATTTTTGAATACTTAGAATTCTAGTAAATTTGGTACTTTGGAGACTATTCTATTTGGTTTGTCCAATTCGGAAAATAAAATAAAATACAAAGAACGAATATTAGTTTTGAGGATCACAGAAATACACGTCATAAACTCAAATCTTAGTAATCGTTTTAGGTAATTTTAAGAATAACGGGCTCAAAAGTAGAAAAAAGAGCCTATTTTCCTAAACACAATGCCACTGCTAATAACAAATGAACAAGAAAAGGAAAAACCCTTGCTTTGTTTCAGTTCTTATAGCAGAAAAGGTGTCTGGTCCCAAATAACTGGAAAGAATGTAACGTTTCTGCTCACCACCCTTCTCTAGACACCCATATTGCAGTGATCTGTAGCCAACTCCAAAGGAGAGTCTCATCAGGGATGGAATGAGCCATCATGGAAGGCACTCACATGCTACAGAACGAACTGGAAGAAGGAAGGTAAACCAACAGTAAGAAGGCTAAACAGCAAAGCATCACTAAACGCCATTTACAAAAGTCCAATTGCCAAACAAGACCAATCACTCAAAAATCTTCATTGGTTGAAGTTCAAATCTGGGGAGAATGAACCAGCAAAGAGGTGCTAGTAAAGTCTATTGCTTAAATTACTATAGGACTCATACTAAATAGTTACTAAATTATCATCAATAATATTACTATGGCTTTACAAGGTATTTTTCATCTGCAAGTGCTAGGTAAAAATTCAATAGTATTTCTCTATAAATATCTCATTTAGTTTTTTTTTCTTATTATAATGATATAGATCAGTATACAAATTTTAAATATTACATTATTTTAAATCAATTTATATATTTTCCTTGTAGTTATTTAATTACAAACTCACAAATTCACAACTTTTTTCTCCCTAAATTATCAAATATTTATCAAATGCCACATATGTTCAAACACCTAATGTACCTTGTTCTTTTCCTTCAGTTTCTCTTATCTTTTATTTCTCTTTGTCTTTTTAAGCAATTCTCCACTGTCAAATAATATATGATCTTGATAGGAAATAGGAAAACACAGAAAAGCTGAACAAATCACACATAGTCTTAACACTCAAAGACAGAGAGTGTCATTACTTTTTATATATCCTTGTAGTATGTTTCTGGGGTGAAGAGAGTAAGATTGATGCGAGGGGTAGTTAAAATTATACCTACCGTGTGTAAAAAGAGAGAGTGGCAACCCCCAAGACAGAAGTCACAGTCTTTTTATAACCTAATCTTCCATTTCCATTTGGGAGAAGTGAGTCACCAAGTCCAGCCCACGTGCAGTGGGAGGCATTACACAAGAGCATGAGCATCAGGAGATGGGGATCAATTATTAGGGGCCATCTTGGAGGCTGCCTACTGAAAATACTATCCTATGTTAAACATCTTTTTGCATGAAAAATTTTGGCATTTTTTCTTAAGACAAAAGTGTAGAGATGGACTATGGGCCAAATGGTATGATAATTTTTAAGGTACTTGATAGAGTCACCATCCTTGTGTGTTAGAGGGATACCTTACTTGGTAATGCAACTTATTCTTTTAACAGTTGCTAAATCCTATTCAATAATACTTTATTATAAATACTCTCATCAATGATCATAATGATATCAATCTATCAGTTTATAACTTCTTTGGTTATATAGAGTCTGGTTTTATTATCAGGGTACATTTCCTTTATTAAAAAAAACTAAGAGCTTTTACAAAATGTGACAGTTTATAAAACAGAGCTTTGGTGGGGAGAATTCCACACATCAGACACTTTGGTTGAGTGTAAAGTTCCTAAGGAATGACGATGATAAGGATGATGAAAGATTAATAGATACCATTATTGAGCTCCTAACAAATCTCACTTTCCCATTTTATAGATGAGGAAAGTGATGCTAATATAGTGTGATGGTTTTAGGACATGTCCTAAACTTTTTTTATATTCCCTTCAAGGGATAGAACTTACTTCTCCACTTGAGTATGGGCTGGACTTAGTGACTCGCTTCTAGTGAATATCAATGTCACTTCTGAGATTAGGTTATAAAAAGACTGTGGCTTCCCTCTTGTGTGTGCTCTCTTGACACAAAGTAATTTGCCCCAGGTGACACAGCTAGAAGTGGTAGAGTTCAAGCTCTCAATCACTTCAATATACTTGCTGTTAGGAAAGTTGGAGAGGGCATGAAAAGAACTATGACTAACTTTCAGAATGGCTCCCTCTGCTCTCAATGAAAAGAAGAGAAACAGGGGGGCAACCACACTAGACTTCTGCTATTCTTCCCAAATCTTATATAAAAACACTTTTGCTATTTTATTCCTCAATCGTATCTTGTTCTGAAATATCTAAAATACCCGCTCAATGGAAGTCTTTTTTTAAAGGATTGATTTAAAAAACTAATACAGAAGATCAATCAGGTTGTTTACTTTCAAATTACAACTGACTTTCCCAGTACAGAGGTTCCCAAAGGATGGTCGCTGCACAGCAGCATGCCTGGAGCTCTTTAGAAAGCACCCTCCCCCAGCCCCCAGGCTACTGACTTGGGATCCCTAAAGGTGGGGCTCAAGAACCATGTTCTAACAGGCTCTCCAGGTGATTTGTATGCACTGGAGTTTGAGAAGCATTGCTCTAAATTTCAGACTCCCGTGAAAGCAACAATGGCTACCTTTGCTTTATGCCTATTATAGCTGAAAGTCTTCAAGATGAGAGCAAAGGCTTTGTGTGGCCTTCAGCCTAATTAAAATGTTTAAAGCGATTTAATTACTAAATACCAAGCCATACAAATGTAAAGATCTTTCCTACAGAGACTATGTGATGAATTGAGCGCATTTTTTAATCAACTGCTTGGCAAGCAGTATGGGTTTTCTTGTTTGTAAACAGCTATACTAATGCTAAACATATTTATTCACAACTTGACAAGAAATAATGCCCTGTAATTAATCATTTCCCAGACCTAATTCAGACAAAATAAAAACACAACTACAAAATGTGTATCCCTTTTCATTATAAAAGAGCCACATACATAAATAATAATTAGATCTATCTGGTAGGTACATATGTGCAGGTCTTTTTAGGCAAAACAATGCCAGATATTCAAAGCATGTTGGTCACCAAAAGGGCATTTCACTTTAAAAATATATATATATGCAACTAAGAAAATCATTGTTTCTTTTAACTATTTTCAATTGTGAGTTACTAAAACCAGGTTATCTATTAATCAGACTACCATTAATGGTTTTTTAATAAGATGGAAATTTTTAAAGATTCATCTATGTTTAAGAAAGAAAATGGTTAAAATCTAAATATTAACATTAGTTTTTTAAACAAGTTTTAAAAAAATCATCACTAGCAATTAGCTTGTGAAAACACATTGTTCTTTAGTTCACTAGTTTTATTTAATATGTATTCTCAAGATGCAGATGTTAACAGGAGTCACTCTCAACTGGATAACATGCTAAAATTCAAGGTCTATAAAACTGAGCTAATTTCTTAAAAATTGTTTTACTTATTCCCTTCTAGGATTTCCACCTCATTTCCCAAATGTAATAATACCAGAAGTACCATAAAATCCTGCAATTAAATACAAAACTCACTAGAAAGTTGAACCCCAACAATGAGAGGAAATGTTTTTAAGTCATTACAGAAAAGAAAATATTTGACTATAAAAAATATTATGATTTTATAAGTGTATAGGAGTGAGGTATTTCCTACCAAAAGTCATTGAGTAATTATTACATGGCAGACACTGGGACAGATGGAGTTAGTGACAAAAGTCAGTGACCCTCTGCTGTAAATGTGTTCACAATCTGGGCTGGGGAAGTGGGAAGGAATGTGGTGGAGGGCATCGCTGAGTATAATACAATGTGTAGACAGAGCAAATATGAGTAAGATACTTTAAGAGGAAACTTTGATTCCCACCATAGGAATTTTAGGTCATAAAGAAACTATATTCCAAACCAACCTATTTGCCAATGGAGAAGAAAGTTCATAAAAACTTGAGGCAATTTTTTAAAAAGTAGCTAATGTTAAAAGATTCATACATTCTTTTAGCAACTTTACTTCTAACAATTTATCAGAAATGCACACAAAAGTTCGTAAAGACATACAGTTAATAATATTCACTGGAAAAGAATAAACTATGAACAGCCTAATATCTATCAAATGGGACTTGGTAATAAATTATCAGACATTCACTTTATGGGGTGAAAAATAATGGGGTAGTTTCTTGTACAGCCATGCTCCATATAATGACATTTTGGTCAATGATGGACTGAATACACTACAGAGGTCTCAGGAAATTATTAGCATATAGCCTAGGTGTATAGTAGGTTATACCATCTAGGTTTACGTAAGTTGACAAGAGATTTAGATTTTCACATATAGAGGTATATGGAGTAACTATTTGGGTTCAAAACTGATTGGGCTTGAACTAAAGAAGCCTGACTTATGGCCTATCAACATACACTGTGCATCTGCTTTAACCATTAAAGGGAAAAATGCACTCTCTCAAGAATACAAACTTCCCCTCCTAGGCCCTATCGATAATGCCCATATTAGTCCCTTTCTGGGACATTAGGGTGAGTTGACCTGTTAATTTGCAACTAAATACCTCTGTGAAAGTTTGAAAATGTATTCTGGGTGTATTTAATGTATGTTCTTTGTTCTAAAAAGACAAGAGTGTACTGGAAACCATGCTTCTCTGGAATGCTTTCTAAGCCTTTCCTGGGTTATAATCTTCACTCTGGCTCAAGGAAAACTCACCTTATTTCTCTTATCTATAGAATTGTTATTGGTTATTTTGCATCAACAAAGTACACTCTATGATGTTCGTACAAAGACAAAATCAGCTAACAAAGCGTGTCTCAGAACATAGCCCTGTCATTAAGCGATGCATGACTGTATAGTAACATAAAAAGATCTCTAAGACCTATTATTAGTTGAAAATGCAAGTCACAGAAGAACACGTATAGGATAGGTCCACTTATTTAAGGACCAAATTAAGATACATGTATGTATGTATATGTGCACGTGTGTCAGCACATCAAAGGGTGGACTGAGAAGACTTACACCCAAATTCTGACTATAAGTGGTTTTGGGAAACAATATACTTTTAAGTTGTTTAAACTATGCATGAGGACACTGCATCTCTGTGGCATGTGTAAAAAAAAGTTCTCTCTCTCCTGGGTAAACTCTATTTATTCTGACTGCTTGTTTTTATTCCTGTTGATTCCAGTAGTGAAAAAAATCTTAAATTCCATTGAGAGAGTAATGAACATAAAACCCTACCAATGACAGATGGAAGTAATATGAAAACGCTGTCTAACTTGTTGAATAGTTCTTGGTTTTTTTGTTTTTGTTTTTGCAGAAACACATTCTTGTATATTTGCCTTGTAGAAGTGATGTACTTTATGATGTTTTCTAAATTCTGTTAAGAAAATTCTATAAAAAAAAGTGACTGTGAAGGACAGATTAACATTCAAACCACAGCCACGCCTGGCTTTGCAACTCACTCTAAGTGGCTCCTTTTAATTTCAGGAAAAATTATATATATATTTTTCCTTATTATTTCAGGGAAAAAAATACACACACACACTTTTTTTCCCCCCCAGGACATATGTCAATGTTTTCCAAAAGCAAGCAAAGAGTGCTACATCTTAAGTACTGGAAAACCAATAACCTTTACCTTGGAGCTAAGCTTTCATAGACTTTTGAAGAAAATTTGAATTTGGAGAAAGGCAGCCTTGCCAGATGTGGAAGTTTAACAGTAGCCAGAGGAAGTTTAAAAGCCAAAAACTGTATACATTCTGCAGTCACACAAAGAGCAGAAGGTGAATAATTTAATTTCTGGAAAATTAGTCAGGACACATAAAATTCTTCAATAAACGACCCTTTCCTATAGCACAGTACAGGCACACACCACCTCTACAATTATATTTTTTTGCTGCACCAATGTACCATCTGTCTATTATTTACTTAATATTTTAAAACTTAAATACATTATTTGAAAAGGGAATAGCATCACTATCAACAGTAAAAAATGTTGTATTAATTACCGTAAATTGTAGGTAACAATAAAAGAGATAAGAAAAAATACAATATTTTTATTAAATTCTAGCTAGATACATCCTACTCGTGGATCTGAGCCAAAAAGAAGTGCTAACGCCACATTACCACAAGAGACTTTCAAGAACTGAAAGAGAATTAAAGAGTGAATAAACTTTCTCATTTTTTCCAATATCGTAGTGTGAAAATTTTCGAGCAAACAGAGAAATTGAAAAAATTGAACAGAAAGCACCCACATACCCACCATCTAGAGACCACCAACTGGCATTTGGTATATTTCCTTTATCACACATCTCTCCTTCTATCCTTCCCTCTATCCAGGAATACAGTTATTTAATACTGTTATTTAACCACCTAGAGAGAGTTCTCTCAAGAATCACCAGAGGTCTCAATCCACAGTTTTGGAAACACTGTTCTAAAAGATAATATAATCATTTCATAACTCCTTTGCTTGTGGGAAGTCTTATTAACGTAACTGGCCCATCCTCATGTTTCCTCCTCATCTCTAACTAGTCCCTAACATACAAGCGCACAATTGTCTGAACAAACTATTTACAATCTCTATTACTTACAGCACTGAGCCTAAAGACCTCAGCATGACACGAAAGGCCATTCACAGCTGGGCCCTAATTCACCCCTTTGGCCTCACGGCAACTCTAGCAGCTAGGGTTTATTGAGTATTACCTATATGCTGCACCCTGTGCTAGGAATTTCACTTGCTTATCTCCTATTTCCTCAAAACAGCTCTAAGAGGAAGGTCTTCCTATTATTCTCAGTTTATAGGCAAGCAGATGGTAGCAGAGAAAATTTCAAAAACTGGCCCATATCTGCCTGATTCTAGATTCTATAATTGAACCTTTATACTCACTGTCTCATTTTTGCAGCAGCCTTCAGTCAGCTCATGTGTGTTTCTTCTAATACCTTTCATGATTCTATGCTTTTCGGTCTGTGGTTTCTGCTGCACGAACGCATTTCCTACCCTTCCTTTATCCAAACCATACTCATTCATTTAGACACAACTGAAATATCACCTCCTCAGTGACAAGTCCTCAAATATTTTAATAAGTGACAGTTAAATAAATGAATCAATACTTGCAAGGTCAAAATTCCCATCTGATAGGGCCAGCCCTGTGGCCGAGTGGCTAAAGTTTCATGTGCTCCACTTTGGTGGCCCGAGTTCGTGGGTTTGTTTCCCAGGTGCAGACCTACTCCGTTCATTAGCCATGCGGTGGAGGCATCCCACATACAAAAAATAGAGGAAGAATGGCACAGATGTTAGCTCAGGGCAGATCTTCCTCAAAAAAAAAAAAAAAAATTCTGTTTGATAAATTAAGTGAAACATTAAGTCTTCACTTTTGTAAGTAAGTCTTTAGACAACCAAGATGAAATATTTCTAAAATCTAGTTATTAGAAAGGAATGATAAAACAAAACTCCTGCAGATTCTAAGTAATCTATAAGGGAGAACCTTCAATACTGCAAGCTAGGCATTAGCAACTTCACATTATGCTTCCCTAGCAGGCATGACCTTTCTAGTATCCTTGAATTCTTCAGCTTCTTGACATCATCATCAACAGAAAGATATTCTATTAAAATGACTGTTTTGATAGATACAAATTTTCATTCTCTTCTTTAGACTTTTCATTTCTGGGGACAATTATATCATGCAGTTAATTTTAAACGATGGCTAAATCTCTCAGAATCCCTATGATGTAAGGTTACTTTCTAAGCAACAGACCATAGAATCATAGAGCCTTAAATTCTGAAAGGACTTTAACAATAGTATAATCTGTGATAGGTGGGTAAATTGGCTCTGGGTTGGGAGCATAAACCCCAATTGGTAGTGTGTGCCAATTTCCATGGTGTAAATAATCCCACCACGGCCAATTTGAAGTTACCAATTGTTTAACAACTTGCTTACAATCACTGCTGATATACTCCAACCCCGTTATGGAAAGGATGAGGAATCTGAAGAATAAGGATAAAGATAAGCAAATGAGTTGTTCAAGGTCACAGAAAAAAAAAATGTCAGTGTCTGGTCTAGAAGCCAGGCTGACTGATTCTTGGTCTAGCCCAGTTATTCTGAGCCCATTAGAACCATATGGGAACGGGCGAAAGATACTTTGGCAGCCTCACTCCAAAGCAATCAGAAAAGACTCTCTAGGGACTTCCCTCCTCCATAAAGAAAAAAGCAAAACCAAAAACTCCCCAGGAGCTTCTAATAAAATCAAGTTCAAGAACTCCTATAATTCTTTCTCCCCACTTCATGTTGCCCAGTAGGAGATCTCATTACTTTTTATTAACTTGGGGAGTGAACAAAATATACACTAAATAGCACAGATTATCATGATATTTTAAAATTGTATAAGTTTCAAACATATTCCATGTATAGCCATGAATTATATCTACCAGAATATTTTCTAAACTTTTGGGCCTGCTTTTAAGAAAAGTGTAATTAGTGTATTGATCTTATATAAATGAGTGCTTCTATCTTGCTTAACTGGATAGCAATGTTCTCTTAACAGATTAAAAATACTTTTTCTTCTATTAATTTCTTTATCAAACCCTTTCTTATATGTATAAGAGGTAACTTTCAGTTAGTCTAAAAATTAATTATGACAAGTTCCTTATCAAGTTTACTAAATAATTCCACATCCAGGGCTCAGCCCCACAGCCTAGTGGTTAAAGTTCTGCGCACTCTGCCTCGGTGGCCTGGGTTCATGGGTTCAGATCCCTGGTGTGGACCTACTCCACTCACTAACCATGCTGTGGAGGTGTCCCACCTACAAAACATAGAGGAAGATTGGCACAGATGTTAGCTCAGAGCGAATCTTCCTCAGCAACAATAAATAAATAAATAGGAAAAAAAAAAAAAACCTCTCCCTCCCTCCCTCCTTTCTTCTCATCCCTCTCTCCATTCAAATATTTATTGTCTACCAAGTACAAACTACTAAATCCAACCCAAGAAACTCCTGTGTCTCAGAGATAACATGCAATAAATTCAACTAATTGTCATTCAGCAGCTGAAATTCTACTCGGGTCTGCATTTTTAAATTATATTTCAATTAGTAGCTTTGTTTACAAGTTATGAATACCATTTTAATTTTACAGATCTTGTGGGTATGGAGAAGAGTCTACTAGCCAAATTACTTGCATTTTGCAACTACGTAATTTAATATGCTTTAAAGGAAGCCTCTAGAATTATTTCCTTTTCAAAGGGAATCACAGATTAAGGTCTATAGCAGACGGTCCTATTCTCTTTCCGTTAAGTTTCTTAAACTTACTACAATCCTGAAATCCATCATTTATTTCTTCTGCATCGCCTTTCATCCTCCACATGTTTCTCTGTCTTTACCTTGTAGTTGATCAGCAAGGAATGCCACACCAGACTTCCGATGCTATGATGTTTGAGTTACATATTTTCTTCTTTAAAGAAGGAATGTGAAGAAAATGTTTAGTGTGATGGTGTTTTGGGGGTGGGGTTGTTTCTTTTTGCCTTTCCGGTTACCCAGCAATAAATTAGAAAGTAGGAAAAAAAGCTTTCCTATTTTCAGGTAGCAGGAAACTCTTGATATTCTTTGATGTGGGATCCACATCACCACATGGCTCTTAAGACCCACATGGCCCTTGTGTGTTCACTGGTCACATGTATACCGGTTACAAATGGGACTTTCCAGTTCAAACACAATTCTTACTGTGAATGTTAGAAATATATTTAGAAATATATCTATTTCTATTAGAATGTTAGAAATGTATCTCATTTGTTATTGTCACATTCTTATGTTCCCCCACCTTACTTATCCATTACATATCCTTTACTGCCTATTGGTCTCATACAAAACTTATTAATAAAATTAGATGTTACAGGGCTGACTGACAACCTTAAATAAATATATACTGCTTTAAAAAGTTCTTAGGCATAGGCAGATGCAAATTTTTATTTTCATTCCCAAGATTTTATAAGAATTTGGCTTAGAACTGAATAAAAATAGTAAAAGAAACATACTAAATTATGAGCTCTTGAAGTAATGAGACAGAATCTTACTCATTTATACATCTCCAGTGCTTGGAACAGTACCTGGTATATACAGCGGATGTTTAATAAATGATAAACAAATGCAAGCTTTGAAACAGCATGAGCAACAGGCTGTGGTTGTGCCAGTGTTGATTAAGCAATACTTTTTCACCTTTTGAACTATAACAAACATTAAATATATAGAAAAATATAGAGAAGTTGAAATAATTGTATTGAATACTCATATATCCTCTACCTACATTTAATCTATTTAATTCATTAACATATATTTAATACATTTTAATGTTTTGCCATGTTACCTTTATTTCTCTCTCTCTCTATATATATATAGACTTATAGATATGGATACGTACTTGTTGTTGTTGTTATTGAACTATTTCAAAGCAAGTTGCCTATATAATGACAATTTGCCCTAAATACTTTGGAATGCCTCTCCTAAGAATAAGAACATTCTCCTACATAATCACAATATAACTCCCAAGAAAATGAACAATTCCATATTATCATCTAATATGCAGTCCACAGTGAAATTTCCCCAATTATTCCAAAAATATCTTACGGCCACACACACCCAAACCAGGATCCATCTAAAGTTCACACACTGCACATAGTTCTTAGGTCTACTTTATCATGTTTGGTCTTTAAGATTTACTTACTCCAAATTTTCCATTTCTATATATATCTTATTTGTCTCTCTATATATCCATTTGCCTCTGATTTATAGCAAGTATTTTTAAATCTATAACTTGAAACTGAGCTTTGTGGATTAAGATAAAAAGGACATTTTAGAGATCTCTGGCTCATCCTCCCCATCCTTTCAGTAAGGAGAGGTCATCAGGCCCATTCTACTGCAGGTCAGGCAGTAGTTCGCTCTTGACAATACACTTGAGATGTGAGGCATAAATCACCATCAGCATCTTTCATGTTTGCCTAACCAACTTGGTTTAAATCCTTTGACTAAAAAGGGAGCTTACTTTCCAGAATCAGATTGGTTAATTTCTTCCTGCTCCTAAAGATGGAATGCTCTAAGGTGATACAATATTAGAAATGGAGAATATTTTTTGGTGGGGAGAGTATAAAGAAATTAACTTTCCAGGGCTGGCCTCGTGCCTGAGTGGTTAAGTTTGCACACTCTACTTCAGTGGCCTAGGGTTTTGCTGATTTGAATCCTGGGTATGGACCCAGCACTGCTCATCAGGCCATGCTGAGGCAGCATCCCACATAGCAGAACTAGAAGGACATACAACCAGAATATACAACTATGTACTGACGGGCTTTGGGGAGAAGAAGAAGAAGAAAATAAGATTGGCAACAGACGTTAGCTCAGTGCCAATCTCAAGAAAAAAAAAAATTAACTTTCCAACTTAAACAATTTCAGTTTTATAACTCTCAATATTAGCATAATCACTATAATCAAAATACACTATAAGGTGTTCCAGGCATAGGGTGGAGGAAAACACTGACAGGACAGAGATGTTGCAGAAAAAGTGAAAAAAAATGAGGACTAAAGACTTTCAAATATGGGCACCTGAAAGGGTGAGCCTTTTCATTTTGGTTCTGCTACCCAGCGTTTTGATCTATCACAAAACATCACAACATTCCAGGTCCTCACCATACCTCTCTCACTCCACCCTGGGGATATTTGGGGTACAGGGCACTATTTTGCCCAGTGCTCTTCAAATTTAAGGTATTATTACCACTGTTATTGTTTTTAGCTATAGCATTACTACCACTGGAAGTAGTAAGACCTCAATCAGTGATGATTTGCTGTCAAGACATTAATTGGCATAATGCAGAGCTACTGGGATACCAAGCATTAATTCTTCCCTTCTTCCTTAGTAGCAGAATCTCAACAGGATGCCAATTCTATGACACTTTTCAGATTCTCTTTCAACTTGGGATCATGTGACTGCTTTCTGGCCAGTGTGATGTAAACAAAAGTATGGTGTGGGACTTCCGGTATTCAGTCTGGCCATAGGGTCACTCCTCCTCAGTATCCGAATATCTTAAACTGCATAGGACTCATTGCCCTTATTACAAATCAAATTAACAAATAGTTGGGTCAAAAATATATGGCCTATTATATGCAAGAGTTATAATATAGGCAGGTCTCAGAGAGGAAATAACAGAGAAACCACAGAAAAATAGGTTCTTCTATGAAGGAAATCAGTGCTCTGAAATGTTACTGAACAAGATGTTTGCCTACTCAGTCCCAGTATAAACCCTCAACCAAAGGTCTTTCTGGAACACTGGATTGAATACAGATAGTAGGGAAAGAGGTTGCTGATAACAGGAAGACTTGCTGTGCTGTCCATGGTATGTGAGGGCACAGGAAAAAACACACAGCTCAAACAAGAGTATAGTAATTTCAGGCTTCATTAGAAACATAGGGCGGTGAAATCAATGCAAGCTCGACAGGAAAGAATCAAAATCAGTAAGGAAAGAAAATTTAATTTCAAGCTTCTAAGGAGAGACTATAAATAATGCAAAGTTTAAAACATATTAGCAAAAATAGATCATGGTGTCTCTCTCAAGAAAAATAGCTAAACTTGAAAGTTTCTTGAAGATTCTCAGTTGTGAATATTTAAAAGCAAATGCACATATTTGCCAGAGAGGAAAAAAATGTTTGGGGGAAAATATTAAAATGAAAAGTCTGGGAAAATACACACCAAAGTATTAATGCTGACATGAATGACTCCAGTTTATTTTTCCTTTCTCCTTTATAGTTTATGTAGTCTTTGAAAATTTAAAATTGTGAATGCATAATTTTTATAATTAGAAGGATAAAGAGCTTTGCAAAAATGAAAGCATTCAAGTAGTCATACAATAACCGTGCTCAAACATCAGACATGAAAGGCTCATCAAATCCAAACATTTCTCAAATATCCTCCACAAAACAATCTAATAACTTGCTCTGAATGAAAGAATGGTGCCTCCTAATGATATCCATTTTTAGATGTTGCTAATGATTGAGACCAGGCCCTCTGAGTTGTAGACTAGAGCCTTGCTTCTCAAAGTGTGGGTCTCAAGATCAGCAGCATGAAAATCACATGGAAACAGGCGAGGAATCACATCGGAGGAAAAGTGGAGAATGTTTAATTTCTTGCTGCTCCTAAAAATGTAATGCTGTGAAGTGATATATATTGGAACTGTAAATTTTTATTTATTTAT
Organism: Equus caballus; assembly: GCF_041296265.1. Classification (NCBI taxonomy): domain Eukaryota; kingdom Metazoa; phylum Chordata; class Mammalia; order Perissodactyla; family Equidae; genus Equus; species Equus caballus. The sequence goes on along the minus strand of NC_091699.1, from coordinate 33,557,694 downwards.
TTATTTATTTATTTTTGGTAAGGAAGATTGGCCCTGAGCTAACATCTGTGCCAATCTTCCGCTATTTTGTATGTGGGACGCCACCACAGCATGGCTGAGGAGCGGCATGTAGCTCAGCACCTGGGATCTGAACCTGTGAACCCTGGGCTGCTGAAGCAGAGCATGCAAACTTAACCACTATGTCACTGGGCTGGCCCTGTAAAATACCTTTGATGGGGAGAATATGCAGAAATTAACTTTCTCATTTGGACAATTTTAATTTTATAATTCTCAATGTCACATTGAATTAGAAACAAGGAATCTCTCTCCCAACCCAGACCTGCTTGAATTAGAGCATCGGTGAACTTACTGGAGAATTACTGAATTAGGGAATTTATTCTATGCCGTGCTGAAAAAAAAGAAAATGTTCCCATCTGTAGTTATACAGCAGATATCCCAGGTAAACTGTGGATAGTGATGTTATAGATTTAAACCAAGAGATATAGAAATAAAATTATTTAAATCTCTCAAAACTTCTGTATGAACTATTTTCCATCTATGCTTACTTCTAACAATAAAAACAACAAAACAACAAAAACAACTCTTAGTACTACTACTACATCAAGAGAGAGCAGCTGACATTTATTGGGCCTTAAGTATGTACCACATACAATGGTAGGTGCTTGTTGTGGTCTGCCTTATTGGTGTCCCACATTGAACCATGTCAACACTTAGAAATGCCTTATTGGAGTCCCCTCCTCTTGGATCTTGGCTGAGCTTGTGACCTGCTTTAGCTACCAGAATGTGGCAGAAGAGACGCTGCGCCAGTTCTAGGCCTGTGCCTTGAGAAGGCCTGGCAGTCTCGGCTTTTGTCCTCTTGGAAGCCTTGCGGTGTCATGGAACAAGTCTGACTACGCTGCTGGAAAGGCCCCAAGAACAGGTCGTGCAGAGAGATCATGTTGAGAGGGAGGGGCCCTCAAACATGAGCCCATCTGCCAGCCAAACGTAGCCATAGAGAGAATACCAAGGAGAACAGGAGAGACACCCACTGATCCCAGCCCAGATTGCTGAATTATGAGAAAATAAAATGGTTGTTTTTTTCAGCCACTAAGCTTTGGGGTGGTTTGCTACAGCAATAATAACTGAAACAGTACTTTATAGACATTTGTCTCATTTCAATCTCACAACCACCCTAAAAATGAGGTACTACTCATCTTCTTTCTACAGAAAGGCTTACCTAACTTGAATAAGTCATATATCAGTAAGTGCAGAGCTAGGGCTAGGGCTTCTGTGGATAAGAACCATTCTGTACAATATCCAATACCCAGCAGCTCAGTTTCTGATCCGAGGACAGCATTTCCAATTACTGGCTTTGAGTCTCCTCATCTGGAAGGCAAAGCGAGTGAACACACTGGGTGTCTAAGATCCTTTTCAGCTCTGCAATTCCGTGACTCTGTTTAAAGGAGTCTGTTTGCTGCTTACACAGCACGGTCTTCTTCACATCACATCTCACGCATGGGCATGCATTCTCGGCTAAGCAAAGGTCAGAAGGGCAAAAAGCACCCTGAAAACATCACATCCCAATTTCCCAGGCAATCAGAATCACAGGGACAACCCCACAAGGCTGGAAGGGATGGTCCAACGCACTCGAACGCATCCTAAACATGCTGCCCTTCTAGAATGTCTTTAAACAAGCCAGTCTGTCATACAGCCCTTTGAGTCTTTCAATTAAAAAAGAAATGACACATGTACCATCTCCTTTCTAGTCTGCTATTTGCATTTAGGAAAGTCTTCCTACATGAAAAAGACATGGTTAATCACCTTTGAGACCCAACACAACAAAGTAGCCTAGAAAGAGAAAGGGGCTTTTTTATATTTAAATTGTTATGTAGTCAATCAAATCTAATCTATTCTAATTTATTCACACGGAAGGTCAATTATCCAAATGCTCTTAATTCAGCCTGCACCTGATCTTGGTGGCCAGTGAACCATTCAAAGGGCAGCTGTTTTATGTATGTGTTTTAATATGCATTAGTTATCACATTTTTATATTCTCTTCTTTTTCTACCATTCGAGCTAACATAGCTTGCTGGACAAAGTACATTTAAGTAGAGGGGAAAAAACACTAAGCATTCTTTGTATCCTGGAATGAAAATATATTCTTTATAGCCTTTCTCTAGTCAATGTATATGAAGAACTTACCAGACTCACACTACAACCATCTGTTTGGAGGAAAACACCACAACAGCTTTAAGGAAATACTGGTACTACCTTTATAAACTCCCTATTGAACAGCAGACCACATACCACACACTTCCACAAGATGAGCAGCTGGACTGGGGGCCCATAAACTGATGGAACTCAGGGAGCAGATCTACTTCACAGGCCATCACTCCTTTCTCCATGACTATTTCGTCTTCAAAGTGAGCCTAAAATGCATGTCAAGTAACAACATACGCTGGTCTGTGCACTTACTCTGAAGGCTCTTGTTTGTTGACTTGCTCAAGGGTCCAGCTTAGAATCGAATCAACTTATTTATTTGTGTTATACTGGAAGAGAACTTTACCAGGGAAGAACAAAAATATTGGCAGTATTCCATGACAAGTGAAAGAGGGTATGCCAAAGCTCTGAGTAGCAAGATTGGAGCAGTCAAGAACAAAGAAACGTAGGGACTTAAACAAAGAAACATAGGGACTTAAACATAAAAATATGTATTCTCCCACGTAAAAGACTGGTGGTAGATAGTCGAGGGCTGGTACGTCACTGCCTGAAGTCAATCAGGGACTCAGACCCCTCTGATCGTCCTTCTCCACTATACAAGGCTACCATCCTAAGGTTATCTTTTAGTCCAAGAGTGCTCTTAGAGCTCCTGCCATTATAAAGGCATTCCAAGCAGCAGGAAAGAACAAGGAGAAGGGAAAAGGAAAAAGTCTGCCCTGCCCAGCTGCTTCAGCTTCCTAAGAACAGCCTTGCTAGAAGTCCCATCCCATACTTTGGTTTACATCTCATTGGCCAGAAGGCAATCCCTCCTCGTAGCTGAAATATCACAGAATTGATATTCCATTGAGATTCTGCTACTAAGGAAGAAATAAAGAATTAACATTGGATATCCCAATAGTCTCTGCCTTGTACCAATTCATGTCTTGGGAGTAAATAATCCCCAATTGAGGTCTTATAATTTCCAGTGGTAGAAGTATAGCTAAAAACAATGACAGTGGTAATCATACCTTAAATCTGAAGAACTTCCATGTAAAAGTTTTAATTTGGTTCACACAATAATCACATGATGGTAACAATAAAAGTGACAAAAATAACTAGTACTGATATCAGAAATTAGTAGCAGTATCTATCATTTATTGAACACTAGGTTCTTTGTGAAGTGCTATTATACCTTACTTTTTTTTTTTAAAGATTTTATTTTTTCCTTTTTCTCCCCAAAGCCCCCCAGTACATAGTTGTATATTCTTCGTTGTGGATCCTTCTAGTTGTGGCATGTGGGACGCTGCCTCAGCGTGGTCTGATGAGCACTGCCATGTCCGCGCCCAGGATTCGAACTAACGAAACACTGGGCCACCTGCAGCGGAGCGCGCGAACTTAACCACTCGGCCACGGGGCCAGCCCCTATTATACCTTATTTTAATCAATCTTCCTATCAACTTTGCCAGGATTTTATAACTCCGTTTTACAGAGAAGCCATTGACTTCAGAGATGGGAAGTGACTTTTCTAAGGTTATATTTCACAAGGAAGAGACAGAACTGCAATACCACCAAAGCCTCCTGATGACAGCAGCATTAATCATGACCTGGATGAGGTCGTTAACACTCGCATTTTACAGTTGAGGAAACCAAGGTTCAAATAATTGGAATGCTTTAATTACTGTAATTATAATTTTCTATAATTTTGAACCAATGGTAAGATTCTGTTTCTAAAAATTACTTTTCATCTACTGGCTTTAAGAGGCCTAGAGAAGGAGTTAGAAAATCTGGCTTCTTATCCTGGCTCTGTAGGTTAATAGGGATTCTGATTTTACTGCAAAAATAATACATGTCCACCGAGAAGGAAAAACACATATGATACAGAAAAGAAGAAAGTAAATATGACCCCCAAGATACCACCAATCTGAGAAAATACAATCAATGTGAACATTTTGGTGAGCATTCTCTGGGGTTTTTATAGATGGGGAGGGAGATCTGGGGGGGAGAGGTAAGTAATTTGCCTAAAGTCTGTGCACTCAGGAGCCGGGACTCAGGTTCACTCAATGCACGTCCCCAGTACATTCTCTGACCCAGGTCAGGCATGAGTCTCGTCTTTTCTGCTGAATGACATTCCATACACACATGCATGACTGAAAATCCTATGACAAAGGACTGCCCTTTCTTTTAATGGGCTTTTAAGAAAATGCCTTTTTATGTTTCTCTTCCAAGGACCAAGATGAGAAAACTAAAACATGATCATTAACAAATTAGCCGTGCTGTACATGGGTTTCACACCCTGAACGAGACTCGGGGTTTTGAACACTAACCATACATCGAAGCCAACTCATTTCTCATTTTCTTTTGCCAACTCCATAAATCTGCTTAAAATCTTAAGTGTAGATTTTACATTTAACTGACTCTGGTATTCTGGCAAGTAAAAACATAAAATGTAATTAGGTTTCCATATAACTATAACAGGAGCAGCACAAAGCAAGATGGCATTCTGTGAAGGAAGAGGTTTGTGGATTTATTTCAATATGTTTTTCATCATACACAGCTATCAGGGACTGAGAAGACAGAGACAAATCAGAAAAAAGTACCTTCCATCTAGAAACATCAAGACTATATCTCAATCTCGGTACTACTGTCATTTTGGGCCAGACAATTCCTTGTTGCAGGGGGCTGTCCTGTGCACTGCAGGATGTTAAGCAGCATCCCTTGGCTCTTCCCATTAGATGCCAGTAGCACACCCACCCCAAACTGACAATGAACAATGTCTCCAGCTGTTGCCAGATGTCCCCTGGGGGACAACATGACCTCCAGTTGAGAACCACTGATTTGGGAGATCCCCTCCATTTTATACTATCTGGGAAGATTTCAAAGGACATAGTGATAACTAAAGCAGGCAGAGTTCAGAGGAGGAGGAAGAACATTCTAGAACAGACAGTAGATCTAGTCTACGCTAGTAAAGGAAGATAAAGTTGTCTGGGCCCAGATGATACAAGCTTCTGAATCTCTGAGTCAGGAGTTTAGAGTTTAGTCTGCAGAAAATGGGGATCAACTCAAGTTTATAAGCAATACTAAGATAAAACACATATTGGGGCCAGCCCTGTGGCCAAGTGGTTAAGTTCCTGTGCTCCACTTTGATGGCCCAGGGTTTTGCTGGTTTGGCTCCTGGGCACGGACATAGCACCACTCATCAAGCCATGCTGAGGTGGCATCCCATATAGCACAATCAGAGGGACCTACAACTAGAATATACAACTATGTACTGGGGGGCTTTGGGGAGAAGAAGAAGAAGAAGAAAGAAAAAAAAGATGGGCAATAGATTTTAGCCCAGGTGCCAATCTCTAAAAAAAAATGCACAAAAAGCAAGTCCTAAGAGGTAGGTTTGAGGGTGTGCTGTGGTGGTTTCTGCCCTTTGACTGCTTTAGCTAAAGAAAAGTGGGGGATGAAGTAATTACTACCCCTCTCTGAAACTGTGTATGTAACAAAGCGGCTAAACATCACTGAAATTTTTCCGATTTTTAAAATACAAATATTTTAATGCATATGATGTATTTTGCACATTACCTCACACACAGAACACTCCTATCAATGTTAATTCCTCATTGTTATCCTTGTTGCTGCTATGCTTATTAAAAGAAGAAACGGTAATGATGGGCAATGTCAGCATTTCTCAGATCTGTGTCAAGAAACTCTGGTATGCGGGAAGTGTTAAAAATCTGTATACACATACAGATGTGCACATAGAGAGAAATTAATTTCCTTCTAAAAAGGAAACCATTTATAACACAGGGTGTAAAATAGGACCAATTTTTACCTCCATATATTTTCTTATTAAGGCTTAAATTCCCTAACATATTTTCTTATAAAATAAGGAGAAGAGTACATAAATTATCTTTTCTTGAATTAATTAATTTGTCTATGAGGCCACACTTTTCCTGTCTTCTCTCATGAGTTCATGTTGGTGTCCCACCCTACTTGAGATATTATAAATTTGGAAAACATTGCCCTGATCAAGCTGACTGCAACTATAGGGGAAAGACCCCAGCTTTGGGATCTCGAGGTTATTCAAGGGCCAGGGGCCATCTTGAAATGAGGAGAAAGAAAGAGTCATCCCTATGTGAAGGTCAAGGAGAAAGCTGCCTCGCCAGCTGTCTGCACACATCACTCCAAGCCAAACAACCGACAGAGAGTAAAATAATCTCAGGTAGGTATTAAAATAGTCAGTGCTGGCAGGCGGCCAGGGAAACACATCTGCAAATGCCAGGCAATGGAGTGTCATTGTTTAGGAGTTGGAGGGCCATCCTTTCCCGTGCCTTTGAGGCAATTTTCTCCCATGACACACTATGTTTTGTCTTCCTGAACCTTTAAGCTCCAGATGTGGACAGCAGAGACCTGGCTCGGGCCCATTCCTTTAGAGAGTGCTCGGATGGTTACTGAAAGTGACACTTTTCTAATTATTCTGTCAAGCATCAATCTCGGAAGTTCCCAGTTCCTCAGCACTCTGACTGACAGGGCAATCAGGGCTTTACTGAAAGCATAAGCACCAACTTCTCCTGGCTTGCGAGAGCTCCCCATGCAGTGACCGAACAGAAAAAATCAAGACTGGAAGAAGGTGAGAAGTCCTCACACGAGTGAAATTTTAAGTGTGTGCACACACCCCTCTTGGGAATAGACCTTTTGTAGTTGGAATCCCTTTGAAATGGGGACATCCTCAGCTCTAAGGCATGTATTTACAAATCTCAATCATCGTGGTTAGGATTTACTCTACACTCTGGTGCCAGGACATAATAACATCTCTCAGTTATGTGAAAATTAAAAAACAGAAACCTCTTTTGAAATGGAGTCGAGAGACCAGAAGGGAGAGCTCTCATGGATGTACCACTCAACATCAATTACAGACCCCAACAGTAAGAGACATACTTTGTATCTCTGACAAGAAGTGACACTACTTTTCTACCCTACCTGGAGAGAGGAAGATTTTCTCCCTGCCTGGCAACAGCCCAGCCAATGAGAGACTGTCACAACTCAGCCGATGAAAAGCCACTACATTTCAATACCCAGCTTCCTCCAATGGATTCTCTGTTTATAAGAGCCCCTCCCAACTCCTCCTTTTCCTCTAGAAAGAACTTCCTCTCCTGTGTTCTCTGGACTTGCCTGTGGTTCACCATAGATTGCATGTCCCAAATTGCAATTCTTTGCTGTTCCCACATAAACCCATTTTGCTGGTAAAATGACTGGGTGTTATTTGTTTTAGGTTAACATTACGTGACTGCTGAAAATTTAATCCAAAGGCACAGGAAAAGAGCCAATGTCAAAGATCTCTGTAGCTCAAGGCAGACCAGTGTGCTCAGGGGTGGAGCAGGAGTCTAGACCCTCCCAATTCCAAATCAAAACTTTCTTGATACTGGGCTTCTAAGGGAAAAAGGGTGGGGGCCGCACAAGAATTGCCACAATAGGAGAAATTATTTTTATTAATCAAATTTAGCCAAATTACACTCATATGTTTTTCTCTAAAAGTTGCCTCCATATATTAACTAATGTCCTACTTCGGGTTTGCCCTTCGGAATGGTATTACACATAATTTCTGAGACAATATAGAGAAAGAGAAATGACATTGGTGGATTAGTACTTCAGCTGGTTTGAATGCAATGGTTAAGGTCTGGGAAAGCTGTCTTAAAAGGTGAGGCTGCATGCACAGCCTGGTGTTAAAAATCAAGGGGGCAGAGACTAGAGAAACAGGTCACATGATGAGTGGAAGCCACCAGGATAAATCGACAAAACAACTGGCTGAAATACATTATGGGGGGGAATGAAAACAGGGTACCAGTAGTTATTTCCCGAAATATAAGTATACTACCCACCATATTTCAGGATCCTAAAGCCTTGGAGAAAAAGTAATTCAAAAGCAGATAGTTTGGGGTTGCCTACACGAACGCTATCTAGAGCCCAAGCTGGTTTGTTGTCTCTCTTCCCTTTCTATAATACATACTCCCATTTTGTCTCAGATTTCATCATTCTGGTGCTTAAAGCCCTTCAGAGTCTTCCCATTTTACTTAGAATAAAATTCACACGTCCTAACTCGGCCTACAAGTCCTTCCCGAGCTGGCCCCAACTCTCACCTCCTTCCCAGTTCTCCTCACTCGCTGTGCTCCTGGAACACTCTGTGTTGTTTCCTGCCTTCCAGTCTGCGCTTCCTTCCCCTGCTCTTTCCACTTCACCCCAGATCACCATAGATTAATTCCTTTATATCGTTCAGGTCTCAGCTCAAATGTCACCTCCTCACAGAGGCTCTCCCTGGTGACTCCACCTAAAGTAACTGCCTCCTTGCTGGTGAGGCCATGAGAATGCACCTCAGTCCTGCAACCACAGGAGTGCAACTGGCTGCTTTGGTGCCAAGGCCACATGTCCCCTGGTCTGCTCCCAGCCAACGACTAGGCATGGAGGGACAAGGAGACAGGCGCATTTCCAGGAGACACAGGACTTCTCTATCGGCTGACTTGGGCTCCAGGACTCCCCGACAGCCCTGCCAAACCTACCTCACTCTGCACACCAGTGTAGGATGCCTCCCTACCCAACCTTCCTTCCTTCTTTCTCACTCAGGGTCAGACCTGCATCGCAGGCTATAGCTCTCCCAGCCTCACCTGGCTCCTTCCTCATTTTCTTTCAAAGGTATTTCCTTCAGTAACATCTTTGCAAAGGAATCCTGTTTTCGAAGTGTCTGGGACCCTGATCAACATACTCACTATCATTTCATCCTGTTTTATTGTTTTAGCACTTACCACTAAAGAAAATGAGCTGGAATTGTACCCAGCAACTGGCATTTTACCAAGCCCTCCAGGTTGTTCTGACACATGCTCAAGTTTGAGAAACAATGACCTAATATTATACAGCTACTTAACAGTTAGAGTAAGAATCAGGACTCAGCCTTACAAATTCCCAGTTAGTTCACTTCTCAGCAACCAGAACTCTTAGTGGCATACACAATCCTTAGATTGGATTTCTGCTTAAGTACTGTGCTTTAACAAATGAATTTAAATGCTGATCAGTTCTTACACCTATTTCTTAAAATACAGATTTAATAAATGGACATTAACTCACCAGGTACTCTGAAGGAATTTCTAGAACATTGATTTGTTTGTGGCTGACTGCCTCCACGTATCTAACTGGCTTTGTAGCTTTTAGGCAGTAAAAATAAACTCAATTTATACCGGTCTCTTGTGAGGGAACCTTAATCTGATGTTCTGCCATTACTAACATGGAAAAGCAGTAGCACTATCAAGATGGCACCTGGCAAGATGAAATGGCACTGAAGTTTGTCACTATCGATTTCTATGTGGCAAAACCTGTGTCTTGTTTTCCTTTTTTTTCCTTTTAGATCAAGTGCTATGATCTCCAGGAAGAAATGCTAAGGTTTTGGTGAACAGTGATGGCTCAGCCACAGTGCAAGCAAGGATGATAAAGACAATTCAGATAGATTTTACAAGCAGGAAACGCATGGATGGTAAGGTATGAAATATTATCCGTCTGAGCATCCAAGATAAAAGGATATAACATGCTTTGCCACTTAGAAAAAGGAGGCAGCAAACTTTCCTTTCTAACATAAATCCTTAACCATCTTTCCCTGGGGGGAAAAAGTATATTAAATCTGGTCCATTATAACTTTAGATACAAGCCAGGGCTCTGAAAAGCAGGAATACTTAATCTGTTTTTAAGAATTGAGAAAGGGGACATCTACCATGATACACATTCAGAGATGGGGACCTTACTTACTAATTAATGACTTCTGGAGTGCAAAGTCTCTGTAGAATTTTAAAATGTTCTCCACAACTTTGCTTTTCTCTTACCTCTTGAGGTCAAGTATGTAAATATCCTTAACTCTATAATTAGCCTCTGAAATCTGAGTTTTATTATCCTAGCCAGAATCTCTTAAACTTTATAAATCAAAATAATAGGTTCTTGATATATTTTTCTAATCTCAAAAACTGAGGAATGTGAAGTTTTTCAGTTTCTCACAATTTTCTTACCAAGTGCAAAGGGTTTGGTCAAAGTGCATATCACACCTGCTTGAAGCTCTAGAGAGAACAACTTTGACAGGTGAAGTGAGGAGAAAAGCAATCCACTGCCTTCCTATAATACGGAAAAAAGATAAAACAGAAAGGCCTGGGATGACAGATTTTTCAAATAGAGTTTTAGTAAAAGGATAATATCTTTGGAAACTTAAACCATAATTTTACCTTGAACATGCATAGGGTAGAATGTCCTTGAAAGGGAGTATTTGAAAACTATAAAATGCTTATTCACTTTATAAGCATCTATTGAGTGATGACTATATTAGCGTAACATAATAGTGTAAAGTTATTAGAAATGGACAGTAACAGTATGTGCTAAGAGCTTTATGTGTCTTATGTCATTTAATACTCATAACAACCCTGTCGAACTGTTTCTATTAATACACTCATTTTACTGGGAAAAAAAGATGAGTCTTAGAAGAGTTAAGTCACTTGCCAGGGTCATGTAGCTAAGAAGGAGAGAGCTGAGTATTCCAACTCAGGTTGACTTGTAAGTGGCCCAGGTTCCTAACTACCACACTGTATTGTCTAAAACGGAGCCAAGTACCCTGAAGAATCTAATGCAAGTGTCAAGAAACTTTATTGGGAAAAACAGATGGGAGAGGAAATAACTATGATACAGTTGCTCAGCCAAGTGCAAAATGAGGGGCAAATATGTGAAATAAAAGCTTACTGGGTGGTGACAAATTCTAGAAGATATAGGGGTGAGGAAGGAAGACGACAGACTTTAACCTGGGGAGAGGCAAAAGATTCGGCCCACTTCCATTTGTTTCCTGGCTTCAACTTATATTTTTCTAAGACTTTTCCATGAAGCGAATTCATTTCTTTGCTTAAAAATATTTTTCCAGCACCTACTACGTGCCAATATAGTGAAAGACATAGATCTTGAGTTCATGAAGGTCATAGTCTAGCATGGGAAATTAGATCATTTTCAAAGATGGTCACAAAATGTCTCCCCTCACACATACTCTTCTTTAATATGATTCTGCCACTCCCACATTAAGAGATGGGGTCTTTCTCCAACCCCCTTGCATCTGGGAGGGACCTGTGATTGTGCTACTAATAGAATATGGCAGAAGTGACACTCCCAGCTCTGACCTGGCAGCTTCCATTTCCTGCCTTGTGGAAGCCAGTCACTATACATGGTCATTCTGAGACCACCATGCTGTGAAAGGCTAAACCACAGAGAGTGATGACATGGGATGTAGCAAGAAAGAAAAAGAGAGAGGACAAGGAGGAATGAGGCACCAGATGCATGAGGAAGCCATCATGGACGTCCAGCCTAGTTGAACTTTCAGATGGTCCAGCTCCCCCCACCAATGACTACACCTGCATGACAGACTCTAAGTAAGAACCACCTGGTGAAGCCTGGCGAACCCACAGAGCCATGAAAGATAAGAATAAACTGCTTTTAAGCCACTAAGCTTGAGGGTGGTTTGTTAGGAAGCAATGGATAATGGGAACAGAACTAAATACAAAATTACCTATTATGACTACATAATCAAACAAGAAGTAGAGTATAATTTGAGAGTCATAACTAGGAACGTACACTTGCCTTTAGAAAGCAGGTCTGAGGACTTCATGGAATGCTCTCTGCATAATTATGTTTAGGCTGAGACCTGAACAGTGAGTAGAAGAAAGAAAAACACAAGAGGGGAAGAGTTTGGGGCAGAAAGAACAGCCCAAGCAAAGTCCTGAGGATGGGGATGTGCTCATACATTCTAGGAAGGGAGAGAAGGTCAGTGACCAAACTGAACCAAATGGATAAAGATGGGTACAAGGTGGGCTGGAGAGTTGGCAGGGGCTAGCTCATCCAGAGCCTCATACTCCATGGTGGGCATTGGGAATGTAGCCTGAAAGCAATGGCGGCTAAGTCAAAGGAGTGAGAGATTTGTGGTCACTGTGGTTGTCATAGGTGGGTCTCTGAGGAAGTCATCGGGGAATCCAACTGGACATAAGGTCTTAGAGATTCAAGTGCAAGATGCCCTGAAATGAAACCCAACCTTTACCTTAGGCCTGGTTTTAGAGTCAGTCTTAAGCTAATCTTGTAAAATTAGCTGGGAAGGCCCCCCTCTTCCATCTGTTGTCTAGCTTCTGGAACAACTGGCATAAAACAATCAAAGGCTAGAAGATTTTTAGCTTAAAAGAAAAAAATGAATACAGTGTCCAGGGAATTAACTTTCTCAATTCAAACTTTACAACTCACACCATGAGTTTAAGTGTATAGTCCATAAATAAATCTGACCTAATTCAGGGAGCAGAATGTGGCTAAATGTAACAAACTAAAGAAAATACAACAAAAAGGATAACATGGTTTGAATAAGAAACTTAAATGAATTTTTCACATTTCATGTGGTTTTCTCAGGCCAAAGATGTGCACATAATAAGCTTCTTATACTTTAGCTTCTGCTTGAGCTTTCTGTTTCTGTCGGGTCTATAACTACATTTTATTTCATTTATATGCTTTTCTCTAAAATGTCCAGCGTTTTCATGACCACCGTTTAGATGGACAGATGCCCACTGCTGTCCCCACCCGACACACCAAACACGTAAGAAAGACGAGCTGCTTTCCAAGCACAGCTGTCGCAGATGGGAGATGCTCCGTGCCTCTGTCATGAGGAGGGCTGCTGGCCGGGAGGGTGGACACACTGTGCAAAAAGGGAGACCAGCACTTTGCTGCCTGAGGTAAGAAACGACAGGATGGTAAAATACCATGATGAGAAAAACTTGGAGAATATATATGTTGCTAACAGCACTGGGATCTGAGTGGTCTTCATTCGTTTTGTTTGTTTGCTTTTATGTATTTTCTAAGATAAACAAGAATCACTCTAGCAATAATTATTAAAAATCATAGTAGCAGTGTATTACTAGGATAGTATTAAAATGGCGTTTGGCCAGAGCAGCCGGGGAAGTTTGAAGTCTCTCCACGTTGACGATGAGGCTGCCGCACGAGGCCAATGAGGGAAATGATGTGCCAACAAAGCAAGCCAAGGCACCATGACCTCTATTATTAGCTGAGGTGAGAGCCCCCAAGTCTTACTAAGATAGAATGACTGTGTGGAGGGATTCTTTACCCAAGTTAAGTTAAAGACATTAGAACATCGTCATTGCTCCCTCTACCCCCAAGCTCCAACTCCAACCGTCACTCCAAGTTTCTGAACTTACCACTCCACTGAAACCAGAAAACCTCACTTTTCTGTCGTAACAGAAAAAGTAGCCAGAGAGAAAGACAGAGAAGATATGGTCTTTACTCCATAAATGGCTACAACTTGTCCAGTCTACATGGGTCCTGCTTTTCTCTGGGGCTAGATACAAAAGAAGGAGGTGGGAGAGAAATGATGAGGATGAAAAGTAGAGAGAAAATGGATTTGCCAGCTTTAGGGAGAAGCTTGGTTTGTGTTACCCACAGGCAGGATCTCTGAAAGGGACCTTAAGTTGCGTGGGCTCTGGATCCTCTAAGTGGACACCGTGACTCCACCCACAGGACACGGGCCAACGAAAAGTGCTTTAATGAAACAAATCAGATCCACAGCTTTCCTCCTCCTCATAGCAGTTCTGAGTTAAAAGCAGACATGAGGAAAAGAGTGATTAGGCACATGTGTGGCGATGGATTGTAATTAGTCTTTGGGTGGTGAACATGATGTAATCTACACAGCAATCGAAATATAATGATGTACACCTGAAATTTATATAATGGTATAAACCAATGCTGCTGCAGGAAAAAAAAAATAACATCAGTAATGCATAGTAGACATCATCGTGTTAAGTCAAAAAGTATAGTTATTTTCCATATAGTTAAAAACCGACTATGTTGTAGATACAATTATAACGTAAAACATGAAGGTAATCCTATCAACATGTGAAAAATAGTTATTTTCATGTCAAAAAAAAGTGGACGGGAGGAACTTGTTCTCCGAAAGGCCATAATGTGATTAAAGGAAACACATTAAACATACACACACAGATATTTGCAAAATTATCCTAATTGCTACCTATAAAAAAATATTCAAACAATCTTCCATGTGTTTAGAGTGCCTGATGGTCTTGGTCTAAAACATACAAAATGAGTGAAAATAACTCAATGTTGCACTATAAATTGATAATAACAGTGAAAAAACCAAGCGTCATTTCACCTCAATCATCTACTTTGTCCATCCATGAAAATCCATAAAATGAGTCCTACAAAACAGAGCAAACAAGCTCTTCCTTTGACTCTAATTTGAGGTACTTTTGAAACATTAATATCCATCACTTCAATATATGGAAAAAGTAAAGTCTAGAAAATTCACATATTCATATTTTGTTATTGACTTTTGCATTAAAAAAAGTTTTTTACAAAAGATCTTGTTTGCATTCTCGCTGGATACGAAGTTTAGAGCAACCACAAAGTGGCATATATTTAGTACCAAATCCAAAATCTGACAGGCACATTTTTATTACAAGATATACTAGATTTTTATATGATTTTTATATTTCATCACAGATTCTGTTTACTGGGTTGTTTTATAATGGAATATCCTTGATGATAATAATTTGGTTTTACGCAACTGTCACTATTACAGTAAGATTTATTTGGTTTAATTATAAACAGACCCTCTGAAGACATCTGTTAATGTCTAAGCATCTATTTGTTAATTGGTTTTTATTTAACATTTGGGATCATTTAGCAAAATGCTTTGTTTGGGGACTTTTCATGAAAGCCAACCAAGCTCAATTAAGTGAATAAGTCACCAGAGTACCATTTTAAGGAGGGACAGGAAGAATAAAATTCTTCCATGTTTAGGTCTAGGGTTAACAAAAGAAACATTTAATATAGTCCCGTGTCTCCAAAAGGGAAATAAAAACACCATAATTCCAAATCCATTTGTAAACTTACACCACAAAAATATGAAAGATGATCACATTATGGTGGCAGCAAAAAATAGGAAACCAGCTTAATGTCTTACTAACAGGAAAATGACTAAAAATATAAGTGTGTATTCACATAATGGAACACGATAAGGTTGCTAAAAATCTTGTTGCAGAAAAATATTTAATGATGTGGTAAAATGATTTCAGTATATTGTTAAGCAGAAAAAATGGTATGATTCTAACTTTAATTTAAAACATATGTGTATTTATACAGAAAGAAAAAAGAAAACACTGGAAGCAGACAGGACAAATTTTAATAATAGTTATCTATGAGCTAAGGAATTATGGGTGATTTTATTTTATTTTATATGCTTTTCTACATTCCAAATCCTCCATAGTGACGATATACTAAATTATGGCACTGAATTATTTAGGAAATGAAATAACTCTCATAGACACTTCTGAAGTTTTTTAAAAATTAGTAAAATAGAAATTAATTTGTAATTCTAAAAAGAATGAGTGTTAAGGCCTATGTTTTAGACACTTAAAAAAAAATTTCTTCTGTACCAAGCTCCCAGGTAATCATTACGACTCTTGACTACAAAGTAAAATGTGTGTAAGAATAGACATTGCATACTTCATGTTGGGCTGAGTTTTGATCCAACTTCTTCTTCTTCATCTTTTTTTTTTTTTGGTGAGGAAGACTGGCCCTGAACTAACATCTGTGCCAATCTTCCTCTATTATTTTGAGTATGTGAGATGCCGCCACAGCATGGCTTGATGAGCAGAGAGTAGGTCTGTAGCTGGGATCTGAACCCACAACCCGGGGCCACCAAAGTGGAGCATGTAAACTTAACGACTATGCCACTGGGCCAGCCCCTCATCTAACTTCATTTAAAACAAAAAGTTTCATTTGGGAAAGACATAAGGTTTTTACTACAGATAATTTCTGAGTATGAGCACTACCAGTCCTGAACTCCTCCAGGCTTGCCAAGCATAGCAACAAAGTTGGGAATGGTGTTTAATTAAAACCATGAGCTTTAAAGAAATGGAACACAGTTCACCTCTTGACTTATCAAGCCTGTGCTGCTATTCCCTAAAAGGGGCTACTACTGGTGTCCTTAGTGATGGAAAATGGGAGAAAGTCAGCATCATCTTCTTGTGGTCATTACTTTTTAAGAATATACTGTCAAAGAAACTATGACAGACGCAGGGAAAACACTGACATACTAAATTTTCTAGAATTTATATTTCCTTTACATTGAAGAGAGGAATATTGCTGCACTGAAATGCTTCAAACTGACGCCCCAAAAGGAAGCCTATTTGCTGTGTTCTTGCTGGTCTTGTTCTGTGGATTTCTGTGGATATACCAAGTAGCTGACAGGATGAGAGAAGACTTGATTTGCTTGGTGACTATAAAAGGGTTTGGCTCCCTTTCAGAAGAACATGCCAAATCTTCCTATATTTGCTCAAATTTAACTCGCCTTATGATAATCCTTTCTTTTATATTTAGAACGTCTCACCCAATTCTAAAATACTGTTGCATATAAAATTTTAAAATAGTTTTGTTAAGGAGCTTCGCTTAAAATCAGATTTAAACACATACTTTACTGGCTTAATGTAGCCCTCCTTTAATTTATTTTTAACAGTTTGTGTTTTTTTTTAATGCCCCATACAAGCGTCCAGGTCATTCACAATTCTTACAGGCTTATATCTGGTCCTTTTCCACTCCATAGATTTCTCCCTCAGCAACAGCCCATTCTGGGCCTAAGAAAGGAAAGAGAAAAGGTGTGTGGGTTGGGACTTCATCTCTTTCCAGTTCCTGACACAGTGGTCCCCACAAACCACATATAACCAGCCTCCATCTTCTCCATCCTCAGAATTGCTCATCCATGACAAGGCACAGACATCGATCAGCAACTGCCATTGCCTGCCCTGGTCTGAAAAGATGAGAGGAGGAAAAGGAGAGAGCGTGCTACTGAGCAATGAATAAAAGCATAAGTATCACGGACCGCTAATATGTGCACTGTTAAGCACAAGAGTCTTAACAGTCATGCCTCTTGCATCAGTGCAACATAAGTAAATGACACACGTAATCAACAAAATGTCACCAAGCACATTACGCTGAGCGCCCGAGTCACAGCTTGCAACCCCTGACATGGTATGAGTGTTTAGTTAAGTCTTTACATTAGGTGTAACCTTACATAAAATGTAACCTTTACATTAAGTGATCTGCTGAGCATGGAGCACTCAAATTCTGTCACCAATCATGATATACTTTGCACAAACATTTCCCTCCATCTACTCCCCTACAGCTGATTTTTTTTTCTTTTGAAAGTCCACACAATTATGAATCTGAAATACTGTCCAGAAGGATAACTTCATTGGGATATGATATGGAAAACTCTCTTAGAACCAAGAATTTCAATATGCATTCTCTCTCTGTGCAAAGCTCATTTTGCCTCTTTGCTTAATGAAATTTCAATTGGACTCAATTTATGTGTTTATGTGCAACTAATTCATAAACATAATTGTTTTTTAACATTTTTATTTTTTTCCTTTTTCTCCCCAAAGACCCCCAGTACATAGTTGTATATTCTTCGTTGTGGGTCCTTCTAGTTGTGGCATGTGGGACGCTGCCTCAGCGTGGTTTGATGAGCAGTGCCATGTCTGCGCCCAGGATTCGAACCAACGAAACACTGGGCCCCCTGCAGCGGAGCGCGCAAACTTAACCACTCGGCCACGGGGCCAGCCCCTCATAAACATAATTTTAACTTTGAATGTTGTATATGTTGATTCTGAGAAACCAAGAGTCAGGTCCATATTCACGGAAGATATGAACCAGGTTTACCTCATAATATTCTCCTAGCCATGGAGCCATCAAGTTAGGTTATGCACGAAGACTGATGACTTCAGGTAGCATGAGCCAATATTTCTATAAGTTAAGAGAAGGGAAAACTGAAATTCATAGATGTTTTTATTAGAGGGATCTAAATGATTTCATACTCAGCAAAATGGGGATAACTGGTTCCAGCTCTGGATTCTGGTCTTATGGAGAAGCCAAGAGCATCTTCTTGTGATTGATTTGAAGACATCTCTAAAACCAGAATAACTACTTATAATGTTCCCTGGCAACTGTCATGATTCCTGAAATCTCCAAATGCATGCAAACCCCCTTGTATCTAATTGTAGGCCCACATTCCCAGGGTAAGGCCTTCTGCATCACTCATTCTCAAACTCTCAAATGCACCGTGGCATTACCTGAAGAGCTTAAAAAATCTGGAGCCTCAGTACACCACCCCCCACCCCCACCCCACTGCTCCATCCCAAGAGACTCTGATTTAATCATCCTGGAGTATGGACTGGGGGTGCGGAGTGTTAAAAGCTCCCCAGCGGCTTCTAATCAGCAACCAAGTAAGAGAATACAAGTCCTTATAAACTATCTCTATTCGGCTGTTTTTTTGTTTTTTGGGTTTTTTTCCTGAAGGCAAAGTCTAGATCCTATGCATCTCTTTACCCCAGTGTCCTCTCCAGCACCTGCTTCACAGCATTGCTCACAGTCACTATCTGTAACTAGAAAACGGGTGAAACAGTTTTTTGAAGTCTCTCTGGCCCACGTACTGTAAGCTCCATACAAGGAGGATGGTCTCTGTTTTGTTCACTATGTCCTTGCGCCCCACAGAGTGGCAAAAACATGGCACACAATAAATAATTATTTTGTTGAATAAAAAAATTAACTGTACCAAAGTGAAAGAATAAAATAAATATTAATAACAGCAGCTAACACTTATATAGGCACTAACTATGTGCCAGGAAGTGGTCTTAGGGCTTTACAAATATTAACTCATTTATTCATTACCACAAACCTAAGGTAGGTACTAAATCATGTCCATTTTACAGATGAGGAAACCGAGGCATAAACAGATCAAGTAAGTTGCCAAAGGCCACACTCTGGTGACAGAGCCAGGATTCAAATTCAGGCATTCTGGCTCTAGAGTCCCTTTTCTTACCAACTAGATCATATAGTGCCTGGCTGGTGGGAGAGGCTGCCCAATTGCCCCTTTATATAAATGAGCACCGCAACAACCATCACCCTGAAGAGAGCCACCACTGCCACTATTTTTATGGAATGACTACCAAGTGCCAGGCATTGTGCTAAGCACTTCACGTTAATACCACAAGTTAACTCCACTTTACAGGTTAAATAAGCGATGTACAGAAAGGTGAGTCACCTTGTCCAAGGTCACATAGCTGGGAACTGGCAGAGATGGAATTCAACTAAGCTCTGTCTGTCACTGAAGTTTAAGCTCTTAACAACCATATAATGATCCTTCTGATTGGAGAGTTGCATATTTCAAAAAAAAAAACCTATATAATATACATGACAAGAATACTCTGCAACAATGTCTAAGGCCCTGGTTTTCCCTGCTCTCTTCATACCTTCACTAGCATGTTATCTAGTCTCATCTCATACATCAAAGTCACAGAATACACACATTTAATTTATATGAATCCAACTATACAGGCATAGGGACAGAACAAGCAAGTGGGCAAGAAAGAGTCAAAATTTTAGATGAGTAAAATCTAGTGGGTGACCCCACTGCCATTCCATTCAAAAGACACAAGTCCCTGAGGGAGATGAGAGGAAATGAGCACCTATTATTCATGCCCAAATGCTCAGTGGATCAGCATCTGACCACACTACTGGGACTCCAGTGTCGAAAGATATTAAAATGTATGGGGAACATAAAGGAATTTTTCAAAGCTAATTTTGGTTATAACTATTGTTTGCCTTATGAATTTTCCTTAGAGCCTCCCCCTTACGTGGGCTGCTACCCAACTGTGCAGTGGCTACAGCGAGCTAGAGAGGAACAGCAACTGCACACAGGAATGAAACCTAGCTCACATCCTGTTTCTTGGCTGGCCCAACCTCTAAGGAAGACGTGAGCACTCAATAATATGATACAACCTCAGAGGTGGAAGAAATAGCAAAAGCTCTCTGATTGATAGTGAAAATATGAGTTAAAAGAAAAGCATGCAAATCTGAATTCCCCAATGGTAGCTGACATACAGATGATCTGTCTAATAGTGAGAGAATGTTATATGCTGCTTCTCTGACCACGGAGTTATCTATAAAAGGAGCTTGGACAAAAAGCCATCAAGATAAAGAAACATTAAATTTTACTTTTAAAAAAACAGTGATTTTTCATTTCTCATGTGTACCAAAGAAAAATTCAGTGAAGACTTTATGTGACATATCATTATGACTCAATTTTCTTGACCAAATAAAAGCTGATTCAATATCTCCATCTTGAAACACTCTATTATCGTGACATTTGTCAAATACTGAACGATCTGACCACTTCCCTCTTCCCCGAATAGCATGAGGAACCCAGATAACAAATGAAGGTTGCACTTTGAAACAAGAACAGACAGGAGACGGAATCACAGCAAAACACTTACAAATCAAGAGAGGGTAAGAAGAGTACCAAGAGAGACTAAATGCACAGAGAACAATAATAGGAAAGAAATCTCTTGAGAAAAGCAGCAGCTGATGGTAACTCAATCGGGCCCAAAATGAATTAGCTCTCCTTCAGTGACTGAGCTGGAGATGAGGGAATTTCATAAAGTTGATCGAAAGTCACTTGAAAATGATACCACCTGTTGTTGTACTCTACTTCAAGAGAGAGAGGAAATAAAAGCTCTCTGTGAGGGAGCTGATCTTCAGAAAAATGCTTTTATAAACCCAGTTGATGAATTTTACTTATTAACTAGAAAATTATCCTTAATTCTCATTTGGATGGAAAAGTCACTTCAGAACCGAAAAAGTCCCTCTGAGTTTCAAGGAGAGATTTTGACATAGAAATAAGAGAATAAAACTCTTAAAACACAGGGGGATATAAAGTGTATGGGGAAAGAAATCAAAAGAAGCGTTAACAGAGTGGAGCCCAGGCAACTCCATGGCACAACAAGAGTATACTGGGGGCAAATTCTCAGTTTTGTGAGAAGAGTACAAATGGTATATTACACAGGACTTGCTGGGTTGTCAGCAACAGAAAATAAATTCTAACTTTAGAAGGGGACAGAAAAGAAGGAATTAGCTCATAAGTGGGGAGGATGCTGAAGTAGCTCACAGAAGAAGTTACAGAGCTACAGCAATCATTCTCAAATTTCAACAAACGTGAGAATCAACTGAAGGGCTTGTGAAAACAGACTGCCGGACCCCATCCCAGAGGTTTTGATTCAGTAGGTCTGAGGGGGCCAGAGATTTTGCATTTCGACAAAGGTTCCAGGTAATGCCACTTCTGCTAGCCCAACCTCCTGAGAACCTCTGAGTTACAGAAACCTGGGATATTGGAACAAAGCCCTGTGATAAGGGAGTCTCCATCACACACCTTTGCTCCTGGATCTCACTCAAGCTTTCACTAGCGGGAGGAAATACAGCCTCTTGGACCACGTTGTTTTAGTTCATGATTCTAGAGACAGGTGGCCTTTTTTTATGAGCTTCAGGAGGAAAGCCCCAGGGAAGCCTCTGACCAGACTGAGGGGCTTCTGCCAGGAGACCATGCCTGAAAGCAACCTGCTATGTCAGGGATGCAGTAAAGCAACTGGCCTGGCCTAGGTGTAAGGGTACTCTGTGGACAGGAGTGGGGAAGAGAGGATCCAAGTGGCGATACAGAGAGGGAAAGAAAGCATCACCAAGATTACAGGGAATGGGAGAAATATCCCCAAAGAAACAAGAGAAAGAGTCAAGGGAAAGCAAGATGAGCAAAAAACAATTATCATAGCACATGATACAGTTCACTTTAGCATCAAGATGTACAATCAAATTCACTTATGATACTGTTTTTACACACAATGTATCATCTATTTATATGCATAGAGCAGTGCTTCTCACATGAGCTGTGGTGAAGGACCAATTTTTTAAAAAATTCCCTGACAGTCACTGAGTGATATTTTTGTAAAATATGATCATACAAAATGCTAGAAAATTGATCTTCCACTTGCATGTCATGGCAATGGCAATTTGCAATAAAAGTTTCTAGACACTTACTCTGTTTCTGTACTTATTAAGGACTTAAACAGCCCATGAGCTGGTGTGTCAACACAAACAGGCACGGGTCCAATACCCAACTCTGAGCATCACTACTCTGGACCACCATGGGCCAGGAGAGGAGGTCTCTGCCACAACTACTAAACTCATTAAGAAAATGAATGAGCAAAGCTGTGTTCCAATAAGACTTCATTTATAAAAACACGCATTGGGCAGGATTTGGTCATGAACTGTAGTTTGCCTACCCCTGCTCTAAGGCAGTGCTTCTCCTACTCTTAATGTGCATAGGAATCATCTGGGGATCCGGTGAAAACAAAAATTCTGACTCCCAGGGTCTGGGGTAGGTAAATTACTAACAGCCGTCAAGTTGATGTCAACACTGATGGTCCATGGCCCATATTTTGAGTAGCAAGACTCAACAGACTCCTCTCTGTGAAGCCGGATACTAGGATATGACCTCAAATATAATAGGTGCTTTATACTGGGTCTTCATTGAGCTTAAGAAAGTCTATATCTGTCAGTCAGGCACATGTCCTCCACTGCTTTAAAGGGATGATTACAATCAGAAGGAACTGATAAGGACAGCCTCATTGGAACTAATGACATCAAATATTGGATGGTTTCCCATTCTTGCAATCAGCCTAGAACTTTACACACAGTAGGTGATCAAGAAATATTCATTGACTGCTGGCTGAAAGCAGGAATAACAAGCTGTGTCCATAGGGAGAGGAAGCTAGGGTGATGGTGAGGCTCCAATTTCTGCCTGATATCTTATCTGACTAAGGTATTTTGCTCTGTTTGATAGATTGGCGCAACTTTCAATACGTAGTGGTTTTAAGGTTGTACTTGCATAGAAAAACAGAATCCAGGATTTATTCTTTCAGTAAAAGTTCTCTTTTCATGTTTCTTTACCTTTGTGTTTTGTACTTTTGCTTCTTTCACTCTTCTCATTTGAATATCCAACACCTCTCCTTTGGAATTTGGTCTGCACCGTCAGCATTGGGATTGCTATTTGGTAGTTCAGTTTAATGGACAAGAAGCTCCACTCATAAAATGTAACCACTAATCACAAATTATAAACACAGAAAAATATCAGAAATCATCTACAGTATCAGTTGGGCATTTCCCCTCAGACCTGCTACTAAAATGTCAACATTCTTGGATCCCGATGACACTGTGAAGATTCTAAGTCACTTATGTCTCCACCTCAGAGAAATGTGCTGCTTGGGATTAACGAGCAAGTGAAAGCTAGAAGGTCAAGGGTTAAAGCTCCAAATGGATTTTCTGTTCGCTGTTTACGATCCCAAGGCCTCTGAGGTTTAGAGCAGATACCTAAATGTTTGCTCAGAAATATTCTACTGGAGTTCTAATTGAGAAAAAGGGATGTGTCCAGAATGCTTACAGATAACGATTAATGAAAGAACTCACAGATAAGCAGGAAGAAAAATAATTAACTCGGATTTGTGCCAGCTGCCCCTTGGGAATGCTAACTAGTCGGTGTGTTCGAAGTGTTCCATTTCATAAGACCTCAAAGGTGGTAACAGAGCATCCCCAAGAGAGGGTCCTGGATACATAGGTAAAATAACCATGGATGTTCACAAAGGACCTCTAATTGCAAGAGAGTTGCCACCCAAATTAGAGTAAAGTTGCAGTGTAAACTATTCAAGTGGACAAAACTTTTTTTTTTTTTTTAAGGTACAAAATAAAGCAAGCAACAAGGCTTAGAACACTTTGGTAAAGATGTAGCGAGTAAGAACAAAGGAAAGGAGGGCAGCTCCAAATGGGAGTAGATGTCAGACAGATTCCCTCATTGGTAGCATTCATGTCATTGCCCACAAACCCGACCTCCAAACCACGTAACAGCTATGACTGTTTCTCCAAGGTAAACTTCTCAGAGAGGTCTTCTTGGACAAATCTACAAAAATAACAAACCCCTGCTATTCTCAGGCCCTCTTTCAATTTTATTTTTCAACCTAGCCATACTATCACTCAATATATTAGGTCTTTGTTTTATATGATGTATTTATTTACTCATCGGCTTTACTGTCTATCTTCCCCCTCTAAAATGGCAGCTCAGCGGGGTAAGACTCTATTTCACTCACTGCTTTCTCCTCAGTGCCTAGAAGAGTGCCTGCCATATATAGACACAATGTATTCTTGTTTGGCTGATGTTTCTGAACGGCTTTCTGTCCAGCTTAGTCATTCTGTGGTCTGGAGAAGTAGTCCTGACCTCATAAAGGGATCGTTGAGGAGCTGCCACATAACAGGCTTGGGAGCCCCCACATAAAATCATTCTTGCTGTGGGATGAACCTTGTCAACCTCATAGTTCACACATTGACTTGTACCTATGGCTGAGTTCCTGCCTTAGTTACCTGCCTGGTACTCCAGTCTCCCTAGAACCAAGCTTCTCCTTATGGGATGTTTTGTATGAATGGAATTTGGCCCCTGCACTATGACCTGGGAACTATGGCAGTGGCTACTTGTTAACAGAATTTCCTAAATACCATTTAAGAATTACCTCCCTACGTTTGCACTCTTGTTGTCTTCTATTAACACACTGCTTTCAGGTAAGATCCCTTCCCTATTCTCACAATTCCCCCTGTATAAGCAACTATTATCTGCAACTATTGTGTCTGGCTGCTGGATAGGACCTCATTCCACCCTCTTCAACGAGGTACTTCCCTGCATTGCTTACTTGACCCTGAGGGACAAGTCTAGTCCTAGAGTACGGTCCCTAACAGGCTGCCCCATCCCACTAAAATCTTACCACACACAAGGCATTGGCATCGAGCTTGGGAAATGATTGTTTCAGAAGGACAACTCATTGTTTATTATGCTTTTCTTCCTGGCTGAGAACATTGAGCTGGATGACTTACAGGGAAATAAAGAAACATGGACCATCAATATGAATTTGTTCTGAAAAGACATTTTTGGAGAACCTTCTATGTTCCGCACACTAGAGCAGCTAGAAATAATGAAGTATATAAAAACAGCTAAAACCATCGACTGAAAAACAGCTCAAGGAAAGACTATACCTATAGCTATTTTTAAAGAATATGGAGCAAATGGAAAGTTTATTGAAAAAGCAGCAAGAAGTGGGAGGAAAAAAACAGAGAGAGGATATTTCAAGGTAATTTTACAGGATTTAAAAAGAGAAATGAATGAATAAAGGAGATGATTAAGTGGTGAGAACTGTAAACGGTAAATATCACATAGAAAAGAAAAGGGAGGTGGGGACAAATTATCAAGAAGGTGGCATCTGATGAGGGTTATAGAGACTAAAAGACACTTATTTTAGAAGTTTGCCTTGAGTGCGTTGCTGCTTTACAAAGACAGAGAATGCATAGAAAAATCAATGGATTCTTATGAAGTTCTTTAGTAAAAGAATTCATTTGAGAATCCTGGCAAGAAAGAGCATGGAAATATAAAGGTGAGTTTATTTTCCTACTTCTAAGCAGGTCTCATTCTTGACTCCCTCTCACCTCACTGAACTCACACATCAGGAAGATTCAGGAAGATAATGAACTCAGCAATCAGGAAGGGACATGAGGTCACCTCAGGAATTCTCAGGTATTTCTGAGTCCAGGCAAGTCAGAAGGACTGCATCAAATATTAAGGAAAAACTCACCATTAATCCCAAGATAATTAAAACAAACTCAAATTAGTAGTCCATTGAGGTAGTAAATGTAGAAAACAATCAAAGGGAACCTAGCTTGGTCCTACATTACATCGATCTTCTCTGTTTTTGTTATAAAAGTCTATTTTGCATCACAAAGCTTTTCATATTAGTTACTATTGCTTTTGTTAACTACACTGTACCCTGCTTTAGCAAACCTGATTCACAAAGTTCACATACCTTTTGAAAGAGATTTTACATACTGAGCTTCTTTAAATAATCTTCTAAATAATAAGATGGCTTTAAAACACTGCCCATTACTAACACTGCTAGTAAAACTGATGGTCAGGGAGACCAGCTAACTACATGGGAAGATGTTTATCATATAACATTGGATAAAGAAAAATGAAAGGGCATTCTAATTATAACCTTATAAAGAAGATAAGCATAGATAATGCCGGAAGGAAATTTAACAAAATTCTAACAGTGGTTGTGTTATGGGAATAAAGTTAGGGATAATTTTTTTATCTCATACATTTAGCAGGAAATATAAATTTATAAAAGAGAAAAAATCAATTTTTTTAAATGTAAAGAAAACTTTCGAAAAGCATAAAGTGAAGGCATCTAAATGAGTAAGGAAATCATTCTTAACTGCAAAGTGAAAAGCTACATTAAAATTTTCTCATTTTATTCACTTAATTCATAGGTATAAAGGCAATATGTCTAAAAAGCCATTACTAACACACTCTGATGGCTGTCATAATCAAAATCTTTCCCTTTAGGAAACATACAAAAGAAAATTATGAAAAGATAAGATTTTTTACTTTACACTCAGGCTAGAGGTTCCTGACCTTTCTTAAAAAGACGAAATGGAGTGGCTCTATCATGTATCTCTGAAGAGCTGTTCATAACTATCCAAAAGATTCAGGCATTGTTCTCCTTACCCACAGTACCTACGGTCTATAAAGTTGCAGTGAATACAGAATTAGTGAATATTGAACCATGGCTCCTAGGGGAAGCAAAGGGTTAGGTTCCTGCAAGCCTTTGGCTATAACGTTTTTGTCAACCAGTCACTACATAACCTTGTTTTCTGTATGATTCTGCTTAAGGACACCTTCTTTAATCTACAGTTGAACTTAACCACTTGGCCACGGGGCCAGCCCCCTAGGACACCTTATTTAATATCCAGTTGATTCATTAACAGTGAACTTACGGCCAATAAACAGCACTATAACTCATGCTTGAACAAAGCTTATCTAACATGCATTTTCCCCATAAGGCACATCACAGCATTCTTGTGCTTAGGAACACCAGATAGCACTTTAGCACTACATACGGGGCCATTTTAAACAGTGAAACCACACACCAAAAAGGACAAAAATGCAAAACATGTAGCACTAATAGATTACAAAAATAACACGTGTTTACAGTAGAAGAGCTGAAACGAGGAGCATTGCCTTGTTTGACGTTAGCTGGGAACAGCATGTCCGATAACTAAATTTTTTGCTCCTCTGCACATTTCCTCAAATGACAGTAAAAACACTATGAGTACTCATTGTGGGGTTACAAATAAATTTTAGCACATAGGTAAATTCGCAAATATGGAATTCACAAATAGTGAGGATGAACTGTACTAAGAACACTGGTTGAGAAAACACATATTAGGTGACAATGAAATTCCTTCAACACTTTGAAAAACATTCCTTGGAAGCAACTAAGGATCTTATTAATAACTAGAGGAACATGCTACTTCAAATCACAATATTCATCTTGCTTTAAATCAGATTTGGAGAACTGTCCTCTTTGTGGTAGGGCTGGGGGAATGCCATGCTTTGTCTTATTGTATCATAGTATGTTGATTCATGAAGCAATAAATTTGAAAAGTCTTACTAAAAGTTTCATGAGAAACTAAGTAAATAATAGCAAAATATAATGACAGGTGGTAAGTATTTTCAGTATGATAGTATTTTAGGTGTACATACATATAATGGGATAACAAAAACTTACATAGACCAATTCAAAGATGAGAGACAGAAACAAGAGACAACATATATAAAAGGTCCCATTCCCTTGATCTCCAACACACACATCCCTGTATTTTAAGTGAAAAAGAGTGACATATGGAAAACTGGGCAAAAGATATGAATAGCATGTCATTAAAAAAGTAATAAAAATTGCTCAATAAAAGAAAAAGACTTTAAAATCTTACCTTCATGATAGGAAAGAGTAACAGTAACGACGGCCTGATTGCATGAAAACAGGCTTTCTTCTCACTGATGACAACCCTCTACATTCTTTCAATTAGTATTGAGATAATTTGGCAAACAGTCTGAAAACCTTAAAATGTGCCCACATATTTACGCTCACATTTCTAGGAATTCATCTTATATGAATCATCTCAGCTTGATGTAAAGTTACAAGTACAAAGAGGTTCACAGCAGCATTATTTTAAGTTGAAACACCCTGAATACCAAATGACGGAGGACTGGTTAGGTAAACATATATCCACACAAGCGAACGCAATGCAGCCACTGAAGATGTGGTAGAGGACAGTACAAGGACAGGTAAAAGGTACATAGAAAGGGAAAAAAGCAGAATATGTCACAGTGTCAATTATACTAATACTAGCTTTGTCAAAAATACTATATTACATATTCATTAAAAAAGCATCTGTATATATAATTTGATTTGTTTCTGTCCTTTTCTATGTCTTATGTTAATTTAATAATTACCTTAACACAAAGAAAAAACACTACTTAGCAAGCCACTATGAGTCAAGCCAATTTCTTCAGGAAGCCCATATGGACATGTTGCTCATTTAGGAATGAAACAATCATTCTTAATTACTAATTCTCTGGCAGTGGGTGAGGGGGCAGCATGGAGGGAGAAGAAAGAGGATTCACAATGTCTTCAATCTCCTGAATCCACTGGGGTCCATCCCACCAGACTACACCTCACCATTATAGTCAAGAAATCAGAGACCTTCACAGTTCGAGGCTTCTGACCTTGTTCTACTGAATAATTTTCCTAAAATCACTCCCCACATCTAGCGATTCCTCTACCAGGCATTATTTGGAGTCTAAAGCAAAACCTCAAAAATAATAATAGTAAAACTTTCAGATGCCTTGATTACTGTACCATCATAAGATAATTCTTAAGATTCAGACATTAATCTTCTTAAGACCTGACATTAATCCTGGCCATTATCTGACCACCTTCTTAGAAAATACACTATTTTCTAATTGTCAAATTCAACTACTTCTGTTCTTA
This sequence comes from Equus caballus, assembly GCF_041296265.1. NCBI lineage: Eukaryota > Metazoa > Chordata > Mammalia > Perissodactyla > Equidae > Equus > Equus caballus. The sequence goes on along the minus strand of NC_091699.1, from coordinate 33,528,649 downwards.
ATGAAGTAACATTAAGAGAAAAAAAATCCTTAATTCTTCCAATAATTACATATTATTTACAACCTATATGACATTATAATTTGATTAGTGGTCCATTTCTCTTTAACAATTTAAAAAGGCTTCTCCATACAAGATTCATAATCAATTACCGAGCATGTTGGGACCAATGATAAAATTTACTAAAACATCCCTAAGCCTGTTAAATTCTTTAAATCACATACCATGAAACAAAATAAGGCACAATAAAATCTGAAGATCTTTGAAAAATTTTGAGAAGCAGAGCAAAGAGTAAAAATCTTATTTTTGATTTATTTCTGAGACTGTCAGCAAGGAGCATGAAAATAGATTTAGAGTGTTCCATTAGGGATGCTTTGAAAATATGGTAGCTATCAGACACACTGATCATGTGGAAGATACGGAACCAACTGCCTTTGCCAGGACTCAGCTCTTACTGGGAATTATTGGCAGGCAAAATGGAATGAGTGTAAGTTGGGCATGGAGAACCAGACATTCTTGGAAACTTGGACCAAGTGGACATCAGGAAAGGAAATGCAAAATTAACATTTATGAATTCACGACAGTACAAAAACCACAAGGAAGGGAAGAGAAATGAGCCAGGGGTGGATGGTTTTCCATTTTCTAGCTAAAGGTAGCTTAGTGTTACCTTAAACAAGGGGCTATTCTAAGTAAAAGATGAAGCCAAACCCAGGTTACAAATTCATAAGCACAAAATCATTTCCATTCTTCTCAGACTAGACGCTCAGGTAGGCTATCACCATAAAGAATGGCTGCCTGGACTTTTAATCTTTTCAACTCTATATGAAAAGTAAAAATTGTTTTCAAACAGGCCTGTAAAAACAGAGATGCAGGGTAGTCATTCCAAAAATAATGTTCATGTTGTGTAAAGTATTGGGTATTATATTTGAAAATACATCCCTATAAGAGTCCTATTACCCCAAAAAATATTTCCTTGCAGATAAGGTATTTCAGCAAACACATGTGGTATGTAATGAAATGAGTTTTGCTTCATGCCTCTGATATAAGCATGTATATATGAGAAAAAGAGGATATTGTGTTTTATATTAAAATAGACTTTAAATGTACGATAATTAACAATATGTAAGGCATTTAGCACATATTAATCTAAAAACATCTATTAAAACTTAAGGCATCTGCATAAACCTGATCCTGAAAAGACAGCATGCAGTTTTACCTCTCTGGCCTCAAATTCTAGAAACTTTTGGAGCACATACCACACAGCTCAAAGAGCTGGCCTCTTCGCAAATTTATACCAAATGGTATTTTTGTGGTTCTTTCAAACACGAATTGAATCCTCCCTTTATTAAATTGTGTTTTCTTGCTTGTCTGAACAGAGAATCATTGCAAGCTACTGAACATTTACACATGTCATCAATTTCAAAACGACACATGCAGTAACACTGGTGTCAATGAATCTGTTTCAGACACCTCCCATTTCTGTAGATAAACATTTACTCCCTACTGTTTCAATAATTCTAATCGTAAGCTTTAGAAATGATAATGGAATTGAACACAAAAAAAACCCACAAACTAAAGTTTTCGTTGTGTTTTAGAAATGTTTGCCAAGTACTTCCACATATATTATCTCAGCTGATACTTAAAACAAAGTTTGGGGGTATTACTTTCATGTCTACTTTAGAGACTAGGTGACAGAAGTTTAAAGAGTAGATCCAAATAGTTAATAAATATATGAAAAGGTGCTCAACCTCATTAGTCATGAGGGAAAGGTATTAAACCACAGTGAACACTACATCTACCAGAATGACTAGAATTGAAAAGACTGTATCAAAAGTTGATGAGGGTTTGAAGAAACTAGAACTCCCGCACACGGCTACGAGAGTGTAACCTGGTACATCTAGAAAACTGTTTGGCAGCATCAATTCAAGCTGAATGTATGCCTACCTTATGACCCAGAGATTCTAGTTCCAAGTAAATATGCCACAGAACTGTGCTCCAAAGGACATGTATGAGAATGTTCATGGCAACACTATTCATAATAGTTGAAACTGAGAATAACACAAACGTCTATCAACAGAAGAGGATAAAAAACTTCTGGTAGAGTCACACAATAGAATACCATACGGCAATATGAATGAGCGAAATACTGTGACTTAAAATATGGATGAATCTTAGAAATAAAAGTTAAGTGAAAGATGGCAAGCACAAAAGAGTATATATTGTATGGTTCCATTTATATTAAGCTCAGAACCAGGCAAAATAAATCTATGATATTAGAAGTTAAGATAGTGGTTCCCTTTGGGGAGAAAGCAGGATAGGAGAAGAAATGGAAGGGGCATAAAGGGCTTCTGGGATGGTGGTTGCCTTAGTCTGTTCAGGCTGCTGTAATAAACTACCACAGACTGGGTGGCATTTATTTCTCACAATTCTGGAGGCTGGGAAGTTCAAGATCAAGGCACCAGCAGATTCAGTGTCTGGTGAGAGCCCACTTCCTGGTACAGAGACAACCATCTTCTAGACATGTCCTTAGATTGTGGAAGGGGCAGACAGCACTAATCCCATTCATGAGAGGTCTACCCTCATTAACTAATTACCTCCCAAAGGCCCCATATCCAATTCCCATCGTATTGAGGGTTAGAATTTCACCATGTGAATTTGGGGGGGATACAAACATTCAGCCCATAACGCTGGTGACGTTCTGTTTCTTGTTCTGGCTGGAGGTTACATGGGTATGTCACTTTGTGATAATTCATCAAGCTACATACTTAAACAATCTGTATACTGTTCTACATGTAAGTTATACTTTTAAAAAAATGTTTATTAAAATTTTTAAATGATACTCTCATATGAAATTATTGTCTCTCTAAATGGGAAGAAGGTGTATGTATCTCAATTCGTGTAATAAAATAACCCCTCTGAGGTAATAAATACTGTTATTATCTCCATCTTATAAATGAGGAAATAGAGTCACATAGAAGGTAAATAATATGCCCAAAGTCCCACAACCAATAGGTGGTAAAGACAGGATTGGAACCCAGGCAGCCTGGCACCACAGCCCATTAAGAATCCCTACCTTCTTGAACCAGTACTTGATGCTTATAGAGCACAGTTCTTCCTGGACATTTAAAGGGCTCTGAAAACATGACTCTAAGTTTGATCTAGACCAGGAAGTACAAATCAAGCGAGGTGACTTCACTAATACCAATCATACGTGATGGCTTTCCAAAACAGGCCTCCAGAGGGCAGCAGATTTGCTTAACTCTGGCCCATAGAGTTGGGGTTTCTATTGAGATTCATGTCAACTGTCTTTTCCTTTTATTCATTTACGCAAAATGTTTTACACACTCCAGATGTTCTACTCATTTTCTACACCTTTAGGATCCTAAGTTTAGAATTAGAAATAAAAGCCAAAGCATGATTCAGGAAAACAAAAACCTAAGGATAACATTCTTTACGGTGTTTTTCCTTTAAATGTATTCAAATTCTTTATAGATTACTGCAAAATCCTACTTCTACTTCCTATTTTATATCATTTTACTCCCTATGATTTGAAGAATACTAGTGTTTAGAGTTCTGTAAGTTAAAAATGATGACTATCAGGTCAGATCTATTCTACCACCAGCAGAACAAACTCTATTACCTTTCTCTCATCTCAAGCCCAGCTGGAAAATAAGAGAATTATAAAATATTTAATGATACACTTCATGTGAATCCAGTTTAGTAAGTGAGCTATCTTGGAAAGACTCTTGTTTCAGACAGTTTAGCAGAGGAACTCCATTTCAAATATATTACAGACAAATAAGGAACACATTAGTCATAAAGGCACTCGTGTTAGGTCCCAATGAAAACCAGCATTTGGGCTAATAGTCAAGCAAAATAAATATCAGTTCCAGCCCTATGGCTGACATTAGGAATAGAAATATATGTCAATCCATAATGTTTTTCTTAAATGATGATGTTTATTGCTTGATCAATAGAATTAGTTTGTACAGATGACAAACAAGTAGTTGTTAGTATCAGTTGATTTAAGTTTAACAACAAAGGCCTTCTGTAATTTTGAGTTTCAGTGTAGTCAACTGACTAATCCTTATATCTAACAAGAAAATCAATACCTTTGAAATAATTAGCTTTGGGCTCTTGGGAATATCTACTTCTGGGCAGCTGGATGGGGCTCTGCTTCAAATAATTACCGCCAGAACTACAACCAGTTTCCTTGCAAAATCAAATCAATTCATCTATACTATGTTTTAGCCTCTGTTCTCTGAAATCTGTGAAACAATGCCAGGATTGAAAATACCCATTACATTTCTATGCTTTTTAACTGGCTTGGAAATTTCAAGATTTGGAAAATGTACTGTGAGATGAGCTATGCATTCATTTTCCTGATATAGCATGGGAAAAATAAAGTTACTCCCACACACCTTTATCTACCCAAGATGACGGCCAATCTCAAAAAAAGTTTAAATACGCCAAGCATTTGAAAATATTCCACAGGGTAAAGTCAAAATTTTTGAAGAGGTTGTTTAAAAAAAAAAAAAGGCTCTGCAAGTGATTTTTCATTCCCCTCTTGTACTTTTGTAAAATTAAAATTCAAGATCAGCCGCTAAGAAAAGATATTCCGAAAAAAATGCAATGATTGTCCTGGTAGATTTAATCCCTTCATGGCTCTCTACTATTCTGAGCACTGAATTTCAGCAGACACTAAAAGTTCAGTATTTTATTACAGTTGCCTGTCCTTCGGGTGCTTTGTGGTTCAAGCAGTTTAAAGAGCTGTGTCTTATATCCATGTTATTTACAGATTTCAATTAGGTTGAAAATCTCTGGGAGGAAAATGATTCTTCTCTTAGAAAATAATAGGAAGAAGAGATAAATGAATTAATAAATCATTAGGGAGCCACTGATAAGATTCCTACTTAAGCAATGAAAACAAGATACTTATGTAAACAGAAAAATCAACCCCTAAAACTTTCTTTATGGCTGGCTGTCTTTGGACTTCAATGACTTTGCTATTCCTGAACAGCACTGGAGAACTGAAGAGAAGTAGCTGATTATACCTTACCATTTATTTTGTGAATCAGAAGGAAAAGAGTTAGCAAAAGCTGACGATTACCAAATATCAAGTCATAATGAGAACAGACAAGCATACTACTAATATATAAGACGAAATTTTATGCATGTGATCCCATAAAGGCTACTGCCAATAGCCAACTTATTAATACCAACTTATTAATGGGAAGCTTCCATACTAAGTTCAGACCTCATTTGTTTAAAAAAATACCTGGTATTTTTTTATTCATGATTTTCTTAGTGATGGTTCAGATTTCCCATGTCTTCATACATGTCAGGAACCAACAGAATATATTAGATACTCTAATAATATCAAGATAATGACTCTCAAATAAAGCTCAAAATCAAATGGTTGTGGCATATACACTACCCCACAGAACTGTTAAGAGAATTCGATGATACATATCGGACATTCAAAAAATTTTAGTCTTTTCCACAAAACAAATGTCCACCTAAACCTCATTATCATAGACAACTGAGTACCTATAGGGAAACAGCATACTGATATTTAAATTGATTAACTATTTAGTGAATACTGACTATGCACCTAGCATGGCTATGACAGCTGCATTCTAGTAAAGACGCACATGAAGCAACATTATATGCACTGGGAGCATATGTTATAAACTGTAACATATGTAACTTAAAAGGCATAGAGAAGGAGGGGAGTCATTATTTTCCAGTGATATATAATAATATAATCCTATAATTTCCTTCCGTCTCCAATCGTATGATAACACTTTGAGCATCCTTACAGAAGGAAAGTGAGACTGTGTCCTCTCTAAATCATGGAAGCTTAGGATTACTTGCTTCAGTGTAAATTACCCAAATTAACGTTTCATGCCAACCAATGTTTCACTGTTTGGTGCACTATACCCTTCTTATTTCCTCTCATCTCCCAGAATTTTGTAAGCACAGCCTCCGAAATAAGATCCTGGGGGCACTTATAGGCCCTTCTCCCAATACGAGTTAAATCATAGTGTAATCCCACGTGATAGAAGGCAAGATTTGCATTTGGGGCTGCAGAGTACATGCGTTAGCTTATTAACTCTTAGTAGCAGGAACAAGGTAGCTCTTGATGGTGAGAAATCGGAACATTACACAATCTTCCTACAAAGAAAGAGGTTACCTTAGGATCAGCAGTCAGCAATTTGAATGCCTGATACACTTGAGATTCCTTTACACCGCCACCAAGATCCAAGAAGTTGGCTGGCTTCCCACCATTCAGGAAAATGATATCACAAGTAGCCATGGCGAGTCCAGCACCATTCACTGTAAAATGCAAATGGCACACAAGACAGGATCAATTTAGCAACAGGAAAAGGTGTGTGAACTTTTTCCCTCCCCCATATTGCCAAAAAAGAACTCTGTCACGATCAGGCCAATTTCTGCCATTTTGAATTCCATTCAATCAGATAAGTTCATAGATTTTTTTTTTAGGATAAAGAATCAGGAAATGTGCATACAAAGAACAAACAAAAAAGACCTGGGAATGGGTAGAAGGATTTCTTGAGAAATTAAATCATCTGAGAAACAGAAAGAAAGGAAGAGTTTAAGTAACTAATCAATTTGGGCTAGTGGTAGAGGAGGGAGTTTCAGGTTCTGGAAAGAACAGAGTTCAAGAGAATTGGGACAGAGAGAAAAATCCTATGAGAAGCTGCTAGGGCCTATAAATTACATTCTTTTTAATATCCTTTAAGAGACTCAAGTAAAGAATGATTTTTTGCTTGCTGAGAATATGTTCTTTTGAATGTGGCATCCCTCTGGGGTTGAACCACAGGGGTACCAACTTCAAAAGGGTTCCATACTTTTTTATACTTAGTGCAACCATGCACATTTATATGTTCTCTGGATAAACCTAGAAAACAAATGAACAAATAACAGCTTCCAAACAATATTCCTATCCCCCCCATTCCTCTTTCAAATTAATATAAAAAATGTTCACTAGCACCCTGATCATTAAAACTAGAACCAGAATGTGACAATATCTTAGGTGCCTTTCTTAAGAAACCAAGCAGACTTTCATCATCAAAATTTGTATTTTCCAGAGCTAAGTTGATCAATTGCACTTCTTTTGCTTTTTATACTTAATTATATGAAATTACCTTCCTGGGGTTAGAAAGCAAAAAAAAAAAATCTTCTGAACACAGCAAAACTCTCAAGGTAAAGTATCCTTCACTTTTTCTGACCCTTGGATTCCCCAGACATGCCTATAAACAGTGACCAATTTAATTAAGTCTGGGGCAACTAAAATAAAAATGGTTTATATAGGATCTTAAAACAACTTGAAATTTGTTAATCAGAGCTTTTGAGGCTACTAATTTGGTCAAATCATGCACATTCCTACAGAGGCTACAATGAATCTGTATTTAATTGGTTCTAAACACATCATTATATAGTTCTCCTTTCTAAATACTTATAATACTGAGAGCGCATTAACTTATCATGATCAAATGATGTGAGTGACCTGGTACATTACGGTTACTGCTCTAAAACAAAGCAAGTGCTTTTGGTATCACTTGTAATTGGATACCATTTTCTACTGTATTGATGAGCAAACTATTGGATGAGGTCTGTTCAGTTCTGAATATAACGATACTGTTGGTTTAATGAGCTACCAATCTTTTTTATTTTAATTCCATTAAGATTAAGACCTCAGTTTTCAATGCAACAAATTGGTTACACCAGAAACACAGAAGCGTACAAATCTCAGTACACTAAGCTATGGACAATAACAGAAATTGTATTGCCTCTAGAGACCTATTCTTATCTCAGCTGAATAAGCCATTTTCACAAATCTAGATGAGTATGATGAAATCAATTGTTTTATTAACAAACTGGCTTAATGGATGAAACATTTTATCGTTTGATTATAACAGAAGCTGAAATTTGAACATAATGATTAAAGTACATGTTCTCTTCTACTTCCTCTGAGAAAGTAATTTTATCTTAACCCCAAAGTTCAGAAAAGTTCCTGGCATATTAACATTGACTGGAGTAGCAAAGCTTCCGAGTTTTACTAAGCAAAGTTTAACTGAGATGCTTTAAAAGAGTGGTTCTCAACTGGGCTGATTCTGCCTACAGAAGACATCTGGCAACGTTTGGAGACATTTTTGGTTGTCACAAGTGCAGCTGCTAGTGGCATGTCAAAGCTGGGGATACTGCTACATATCTTACGATGAGACAGGGTTAGGCCCCTCAGCAAAGAATGATCCCACTCCAAATGTTAATAGTGCCAGAGTTGGGAAACTCTGCTTTAAGCCAGTGACCATTGACCAAAAGGAACTTTGAGAAGAAACTGGAATGGTTTCCTAAAGCTTTTGGGCTACAAATAACCTCATATGTTTACTTGCTATTGGGAAATAACATTTCAGAAATCAGGGGTGCTTAAATTCTGCAAAAATCCACAAATCATTCTTTTGATATACTGCTTTCTTACCAAAGCAGGCAATGTTCCCATCCAGTCCTATGTATTTTAGATCATATCTGGCAGCTTCATTTTCAATGGGCTCATTCTCTGATTTGTCGTCCATAGCAAATATGTCCTTTTGTCGGAATTCTGCGTTGTCATCAAAGTTTATCTTGGCATCAAAACAGACAACTAAATAAAGGGAAAAAGGGACATACATGAATATCTCTTAAGGATCTATAAATTAAGTTCTCCAGGCTGGCAGGCACAGGAGAAAGAAAAGTAAGATATTATCACTTTTTCTCATGATACAGGCAGGAGAAGCTTTTATGGCTTTCTTGACCTTAATTTAAACTTCAGGGCTACAAAGACAAATATGACATGGTCCCTGTTCTCAAAGGAATTACATACTAATAAGACCATAGTAATTTATCTCTGTTGGCTCTGTTCAATAAAATAACAAGTAAGTTGCTGCCACTCATTAAAAGCTACAGATCACCACAGTTACATACAGCTTTGATTTGCCATTTTTATTACATTTCTTATTTTCAGTATTTAACCCCTGATCATCACCTTTTTCTTCTATGCAAAGAGAGACTAGACAAAAATGCTATTCCTGTGGTCTTCCTTTGTCCTTCTTCTGACATCACAAAGTGAAATTTTCATTTAATCAGTGTCCTCACTAATATTTCTCAAAGATTTAGTGGAAAGAACACTGGGCCAGAATCAAGAGGGTTTTTAATTATTTAACTCTTAACTAACTCTGTAACCTCGATAAAGATAATCTGCTTCCTTTCTGGGCCTCAGTTTCTCATTTGGAAAATGGAAACCACAATCCCTAGACTGCTGGTATGCTTACTTTGGGGTCTGCTGAAACTAAGACCATCAACCTGACGTGAGCCAGACCATCTTAGGACATTAAGAGACCAAGACTAGTCAGTTACAAGGGAAGGTTGCCAGGCATTATCAGCACTGCTGTGTCCACCCTCTGGTGCTGGTATAGATCTCCAACTCTCCTATTGGCCAGGAGTCCTGGACACAGTGAAACTCACTTGGTGATAGGGATGGACCACAGAGCACTTTCCTATATGTACAGATCTTCGACATGTACAGAATCAGGGAGAGACTGTAGTGGGGAGAGGTGGTATGCTGGTTTCTGAGATCTGTTCCCTTTTATCACATCACTTAGGGTAGAAATCAGTTGTCTATGATGACATTTCATAATAATATTCTATTACTTTACTTGGGTTATTGATAGGTAGAGATTTTTGACCAAGAATTTAGAGATACTACCCATTCTCCTCCAACATTGCTCATAGGCACCTAATTCTTGAAAGGAAACCACCACCCCAGAATATTTCACTCACAACCAATGCCCATAGTCTGTTAATCCCATTTGCTTCCTATGAAGAGAAAATATTGTTACATTACAACATCCTAGGGTTCAGACCCTGGGTAGAGGGTTTTTTCCAATGGTCTCTCTACCACAATAGTCAAGCACTTTGATACAAATCTGTGCAGAATTGGCATATTAATATCTAAGAATACTCAGCATAAATAGAAGCCCAAACCACAAATCACTTAAAGTAGCATTGACTGACAAGAGAGAATCTTCTATGAAGTTAATGGCTGCCTGAATCCTTAGTCTTGCCACAAAACATCCAACCACTCGACCCACACACTGTGAATACGTGGAACAAATGAGTAATTACTTTCCAGAATACTGAAATCTTAATGATGGAATCCTACAATTACTGACCAGTGTTCTCTGCTCGCTACAATGGCATTTTCTCCGCAGCTAATGACCTGTATAATAATCGATAGGAAAGCAACTTCATTCTTGGCTTTCCGCTGGGTTTATAAATACATTTTAATTAATTTATTAGTAATTTTAGCTCCTCCATTACTCATTGGCAAGACTACTTTAACTGAGGCCTTCAAAATGAACGGGCAAAGGCGATCAAATTGACTTCCTAAATGAAGAGTTTCAAATAAAGTGATTCTTGGTCAAGATCAATAAATTAGTAAATCAAAATAAGTCCAGGCTGATCTTCAACCCTTACAAAGACTACAGTTATAAGCTACTTGAAAGAGAGCATAATTAATGGATATGTATGCAAAGTTCAGAAAGCAGTCCCACCTAAATGCCTGTAAAGCTAGATCTCCAAAAACCGCTTTTTCCTGAGGTATGATGCATACGCCAAGTACAGAAGTGAGTCCACTCTTTGGTGACTACCTTGACAGAACTTTAGAGTTAAACCAAGGCCTGAAGGTAGTGACTGTGGGATAAAAGAGGTATCTACAGGTGGGATAAAAGAGGTATCTACAGGTAGGACAAAAGGTGTATCTACAGGTATCACTCTTGTGGGCTAAAAGGTGTATTGACAATGGGCCCTGGCTAATTTTCTCCCTCTGTAAATCAAATAACCTAACTAGGTCCATGTATGTTATGTCCAAGTGCTTTGGGAAGTTAAAAACACTACATAAAGAGGAAGTAAGTAAAGGGTCTTAGGAGTTAAGAAGGGTGATCCAAAACTGACTTGCCACCCTCAAAGCCTAAATCGTTTGTTATTTTGGAAGGAAGAGAGGCGAATAAATGACTTTAAGGAGATACGTGGGCTCTCCTAGACACATCTTTGTTATAACTGCTCAATATTTTAAAAGTAGTCCCTAACATACAAAGTATCTTCCTGCTTTACTATCTCAGTTTATAATGTTGCATCACCTAAAATTTCTTCCTTAAACTTGACCACTTAATGTAGACTCTGACATCAAAAATACTTGGTATACACTACAGCTCTGGCACTTCCTAGCCAGGGAGCCATAACCTTTCTTAAGCCCAGTGGCCTTGTCTGTAAAATGGGGATCATAGTGTTTTCTACTGCATGGCGCTGGTGGAAGGAGAGACTATATGCAAAGCACTTGGCCTCACAAACAGCTGGCACTCACAGGTTATTCTATTACCACTGCCATCCTCTACATGCACAGTGCTTCTTACAGGTTCCCAGTGCTGCAGCCCAGGCTATAGGATTCTCCTCTCCTCCTGCCACTAAAAATGACCTGTACTTTGTCCCATTCGCTTGTAATCTCAGACGTCTGTTTAGAGTAAAGCTAAACTAATGTGTATTAGAGTTTACATATGTACTAGTTATCTATGGTTTTCAATCAAATGCCATCTTGTGAATACATAAGAATTTTCCCACAGGAAAGATTTTAAAGGTTGGCATTTCAGGCTTTGTAATTAATGGAGAAGGAGAATTCTGCATAAAGGATGAGGGTGAAAGAGATGCCTTTGGTGAATCTCAGATCACACCACATCTTTGCATAAAGCCAAGGTGGCTAAAGATTGGTATAAAACAGCCCCAAATGAGAATCTAAGTTAGGAGGTGGCAAAGTATGACCCTCAGGCCAGCTCATTGCCTATTTTTGTAAATATATTTTTACTAGATGTGGCTACACACACTCATTTACATATTTCTATGGTTGCTGTCTCTAGACAACAGCAGAGATGAGTAGCTGCAATAGAAACCACATGGTCCACAAACCGCCAAATATTTTCTAACTGCCCCTTTACAGAAAAAGGTTGCCAATCCCTGCCCAGTCACTGTTCTCATTACATTTGTATCCTGCTTTAACAAGTGATATAATAGCCACAGGTGTATTTGTTACAATGAAGGAGAAACTTAGAAAAGTGCATCCTACAATCATGAAAACAAAAAATGCTAAGAGAATACACAAAAGCTTGCAACCTGCAGAAAAGGAAGAGCTTAATCCCGGATTATTGATTGACTTTTCTATGCTCATTTCCCCCTGAAGACCCCTTCAACTACACTTCTATGTCACCAGCAGAGGAATAAATTAAACTCACTTGCTCAAACTTAGGCTTTTTCATTTAATAAAACAACAAACTATGGTAAAATACAACTTTGGAGGTGCTGAGCTCGGTTCAGACATTAAGAGTTTCAATGTCACATTAATGAAACCTCAGTTCTATAGAAAATTCATCTCGAACAAAGGCCGTTCTGTGTACAAAGTGGGTGAAAAAACACACCTTTTAATATTTATAAAACAATTTTCACCATCAAAAGCAAATTGTTACATGCTTGATAGATTGTACAAATGAATTTCCCTTCTGAACAAATATCAAAGAAGGCTGCAGTACTTATATTCATAGAGTGTTTTTGTTGTTTTGTTGAGTGGTGTGAGATCTGTGAGCCACTAACAACCTCTATGAAGAACATGACTGGGCCTCTGACCCTCGAGTTTTAACAGAAGAATGTGTCACTGAATTAAACAAAAGAAAAATACATTTCAGAGGGGAGACTCACACATAAAAGAAACACAGAAACAGCAGGAAATAAAATTGTCATGATTAGTTTGAAAAATAATCTGTCTTCAAGCAACGTATTGCATTTGATTTGTGATAAATAAACATAATGCACTATTGAAACCCGCCTTACCAAGATGGCCTTTAAATGCTGATACTTTCAAATTAGTCCCACTTCCCATTAAATATTGATGTTCCAAGAGTCGTATACTTTTTAGAACTTTTCTTTAGTTGCTGTGAAAAGAGAAAATAGATACGAGGAGGGAGGAGGGTTTAGAGGGAGGCAGAGAAATGAAAATGTTCTTGAAAATAGAGTCTTGTGTTTAAAGAGAGAAGCAGAGAGAAACACCCACCAACAACATGGGCACTTGCTAACACGAAGCAACAGGGTAGTTATTTAGGGAAATTAATCTGAAGCAAGAAAGGAATTTGATGTGCCAGTTAACTTTGGATCATCCAGCCTTAATTCTCATCGAATCTTGGCCAGATAGTCACTGATTTAAATTGGGTTTCACTCCTTTAGCTCAGTGAATGGATTTGGGCTCCAACTGACAAAGACGCCTTAGAACAGGAATTCTTAATCTCAGGGTTACTGACATGTTTGTGCAAGATCATTCTCTGTTGTGGGGGGCTGTGCTGTACATTATAAGATGTTTAGTGGCATCCTTGGCCTCCACCCACTAGAAGCCAGTAGCATTCTGCACCCCAAGTTGTAACAAGCAAAAATAGATATGAACTAGACTCACTGTGGTGATCATTTAGCCATAAATACATATATCCAATCATTATGTAGTATACAGCAAACTAATGTGTTACATGTCAATTTTATCTCAATTAAAAAAATGTCTCTAGACACTGTCAAATGTCACCTTGGGAGAAAAAATGTCCACTCTCCTGAGAAATATTGTTTTAAAGACACCAAAGAAACGAATCTGTGTGCAAGCAGATCTGGTTGAAAGTGGGAAAAAATAAAATAGGACATAAAATCTCACCATGGCTTGCAAAACAAATGAATAAATGGATAGGTAGATAAAGAAAACCTTTCTTCTAACTTGGCCACAGGTTTCATGAGTGAATTCCAGGACTGCAATTGGACAAGCAAAGAAAAGAGCTAATTTGTCTTTGACTTTGACTCCATTTCACTATAAGTTAGGTCATTCCGGTAGTCTTGTTTTGACTCAATATCCCTTTTTCCTTTGAGAAACTGCCTTTCTCCTACACCATGTGGTTCCACATCAGCGACTGATCTAGACATGGACATGTGACCCAAGCAGGACCACTCAGAATCATTTGAAAAGATTGCTATGGTTGCTGGAGGAAAGTGACGAGAACTGGGAGCCATCTTTGCCGACAGCTCCAGAGAGCCCAGCTGACAAAGAAGCTGAGTCAGAGGCAAGCAGAGCTGGAAGACCAGAGAATTCCTGATTCCCTTCACGCCTTAAACTTCCCTGTTATGTGAGTAAAGTCAGTACCCCCCCTCCGGGGGGAGGGGGTTAACAAAAACAAGGCTGGTATATGTTTCTGTCACTAACAACCATTATAATCCTAATAGCCACTAAACCACATCACAGACAGTAGTGCCAAATCATATTCTTTGAATCAGATTATTAATCATATTGGCAAAAATAGTTCTTGGACTGTACTTCTTTCTCCACACCAAAAACTCCCCATGCATAGATGTTATCAAGGCCATTACTCTTCATTCAACCAGATATCATCTGTTGTACAAATATATCACCACTTTGAGGAAGATTAGCCCTGAGCTAACATCTGCTGCCAATCCTCCTCTTTTTGCTGAGGAAGACTGCCCCTGAGCTAACATCCATGCCCATCTTCCTCTGCTTTATACGTGGGATGCGTACCACAGCATGGCTTGACAAGTGGTGCCATGTCTGCACCCGGGATCCGAACTGGCAAACCCCGGGCCGCCAAAGCAGAACGTGCGTACTTAACTGCTGCGCCACTGGGCCAGCCCTACCTTAAATCTTTTTAAATGTTCCTCATCAAACAATGAAAGACAGAGGAAATTCTCTCACAAAGACCCTCTGCAACGAATAAGTTTAAAGTAAAAATGTTTGGCATGATGCCATGCTCTTTAAAGTTCTTAATTAAAAGTAATTATTAAATAAAAATTTAATGTGAAAGGTTACATGTTCTGCTATTACTGATCTAAATGGAAAAATTTAAATATTCAGATTATAAATATTAAGATTATCAATACCGCTAAGATATAAATGACTGGTTTTACAGCTCCAACATAAAGGATTGCTTTAGGGGATTGTGACAATGATGAAGATCAATTTGTACATTTGGTCATTAATCACCGTTTCCTAATTGGGTTTAATTTAACTACTGTTCATTAGAGTTATAAACCAACACACTCATTTAATTGTGATTATAATTCAATAGCTGAATTTTTATGGTACAATGAACAAATTAATAGCTAAAGATAATTTTGCTCTTAAAAATATCACATAAGACTTATGTTTTAATGAACTGTATACATGGCATGTATTTTATGATGATTCTTTCCAAAAAGCTGAACAATTTTCCTTTCTCTTAATAATTACAAAGAAAACTTCAGATTTCGTGAGGTTTTACAGATACCCTCTAGGACAAGGTTCTCGCACTCCTGTTCCCTGCTGCCAGACCACAATCTGATGGACAACTTCCCCAAGGGTTGAATGAAAAGAGTGCTACAGCCTGAGTTTCATCACACTCCATGGCTGAAATTTCCTTTTTTTTTATGAATATGAAATAACCAGGGTCCTTGTGCATTCTAGTTTGAAAAGAAATATATGACCTTTAAGAACTTATATTGAACTTGCTTTTCTTTCATTTCTTGGACTTAATTTTGACTGGAGACTCAAACAAGATTCTCAGACTGGAGACTACTTCTAGATCATTCTGATGAAAGCAAATCAATCGTTTAAGAGGGACAAAAAAAGAGAGGAAGGCAAGTTACTATGGCAGTCTGGCATAACAGAATCAACATACACACTGAACTGAGAGAGACATGAGTTCAAACCCCAGCTCTAGTAACTAGCTGCCCCCGGGGGAGTCACATTAATTTTTCGATCCACTATAAAATGGGGATAACAACTCCTAATTTTGCAGAGGGCTGTAAGTAACAAAAATAATAAAAATGAATATACAGTCATCCCTTGGTATCCACAGCAGATTGGTTCCAGGACCCCCATGGATACCCAAATCCACGGATGCTCAAGACCCTTATATAAAATTTGCAATATAACGTATGCACATCCTCCCCTATACTTTTAAATCACCTCTAGATTACTTATAATACCTAATACAATATAAGTGCCATGCAAACGTTATACTGTATTATTTAGGGAATAATGACAAGGAAAAAAAAAGTCTATATCTTCAGTACAGACACAACCATCATAGGCCTTCTGATTCCCAGCTGTGGATGCAGAACCCACAAATATGGGGGCCGACTGTATGTAAAAGGTTATCACAGCGCCTGGCGTATGAGTTCCAAAAACAGTTATCTGCCCCTTCATTTCCTCTCTCTATGAAGTACTGATGATTTTACAACCAAATAGAATTTTCTTTTTTTTAAGATTGGCACCTGAGCTAACATCTGTTGCCAATCTACTTTTTTTCCCTCTTTTTCTCCCCAAAGCCCCCCAGCACATAGTTGCATATTCTAGTTGTAGGTCTTTCTGGTTGTGCTATGTGGGACGCCGCCTGAGCATGGCTGGATGAGTGGTGCCATGTCCGTGCTCAGGATTCAAACCAGCAAAACCCTGGGCCACTGAAGTGGAGTGTGCACACTTAACCACTTGGCCAGGGGTCAGTCCCCTCAAACAGAATTTTTAAAATATTTATGAATAAAGGTAGCTTGCTTATAAATGACCTATGATAGGTTTTTATCTGGTGGTCACTGTGTAAACCATGAAATATATTATTTTAAATGGCTTCCTAAATATGAGCTCTTTGCCTGTCCTAATGTAAAATCCTTAAAAAAACAACAAAAAAAGGAAAAAAATAAACAAACATGAAATCTATACCTTTCCTGGACTACTCTTTGTCCTATCTGAGATGAAGAACTACATTTTATGAATGTCAGGGACTGGCCTATTTTGTGTCTGACAGTGGATGCTTACACAAACACCAATCACCTCATTTTGACAGCCACCCTATGAGATAGTTATCATTTTTACCACTCTTTTGGATTAAAGAAATAAAAACAAAAAACAAACCCTGAGGCTTAACCCAGGTCTGTGGTCAGAACATAGCAGATCCAGAATTTGAACCCAGGCCCCTCTGTAAAACAGTGTACCATCCATCTTGGTCTACAGCTTGGTTGTTTTTGCGCATAATAGATCACCTCATTTACCTATCCAATGACAAATCCTTATTCATTGACTGCCCACAACACACTAGGAAGCATGCAAGACACTGGGGGCCAAATGTACTAAACAAACAAGGTTCCACCTGATATCCCATCCCCCAAAACATACACACACGCACAAGCTTTTGCTATCGCATTAATAAGACCTTACTAAATACTTGATGTATGCAAGACACAGTGCAATGGTGGTGGGTGCTGACGTATAAAACAGTTGTTTACACTGTATAAGTACCTGACGGATAGGAAAAACCTTCCCCACAAAAAGGTCTCCTCCTCCTACCGGAAGTGGAAGTTGGTAACCAAGTCAAGTGAGAACTGGACAATGGGGCACTGGGGGCTTCACCATGAGGATGTAAATCCAGCAGGGAATACAAGGTGAATTTATACAGATTTAGGTAAACTAAAAAACTTCGAGTTCCAATTCCATAAAAGCCGGTACATTCATTACACCCAAGTCCAGTGGCTCCTGTTTCCACCCAAATCTTCACCATAGTAACAGAGCAATGGGCCTCCAAAAATGAGGCAGTGCTGGTAGATGCATGATCCTAAATAAACCTAGAAGTAGCTTCCTCTGAGGCTTGGCATTTGGCTGCAAACTCAAGTGCTGAAATGTTCAACGGTATCACGGGAGCATTTGAAACTATGGCAGAAATTAAATTACTGAAAGAAATTAATGCAGAGCTGTTGCTACAGTCTTTTGTACAATTTAATTTATAGTTTGCATAAATAACTATATTCATTTGTTTTCTCTCTCTCTTTTTTTTTTACCTTGTCCTTCTGGAGTTTCACCAAAGGGATTCACTTCCACCTGAGTAGCATCAATTTTCAGGAAGAGATTATACAGCTTCTTAATTTGATCTGCAGCCTAAATGTGATCAAGTGAAATGAAGTTACATGAAAGCAGTAAAAGAACATTTATTTTGCTGGATTAATGAAACCTTAAAAATAGCAAGTTATGTCTTTATTTTCAGTTAAGTTTTCTGAAGGGAAAAACAGAAAAGCATAATTATTTTAATTTCCACTGCTATTCATTAGAAGGAATTGCTCAACTTTCCTCTAGACACTAGAAAAGACCATTATCAGTAAAGCAAAATATTTTCAGTACAGCCTAAAAACACTGTTAATCTTTTTGTAAATTATCATGTCCCTATTAGCTGAGCTACGCCACAATATGAGCTACAATCATTAATACAAACAAGCTCCATTTAAGTAAAAGGTAAATACGATTTTGAGAGTTTATAATGACTAGGTTTTCCTTATTATGCTAGAATAAAACAGTTATTATATTCATCAATCCAAACCTATAATCTGTGAAACAATTACTGAGTGTCTAATGGAAATTGTTGCAAGACAGGAAGATGAAAGTCCTGAACAGTACAGTTACTGAACAGCACAGTTCAAATTGAAAACAGTTTGTCCAAAGGGCATACACCACAAAGCAAGAATATCCAGTTTCCCTGATGTTACGCCCCAACTTCAGTATTCTCACTCTGCTTGAAATTCACTCACTCATTCATTCTTTTCAACCAACATTTATTAATTGCCTATGTCACAGCATGCTGACATTGTGTGAGCTGGGGCTAGGGGAAGACATCATGAATGAGGCATGACACCACCT
The DNA here is from genome assembly GCF_041296265.1 of Equus caballus. NCBI lineage: Eukaryota > Metazoa > Chordata > Mammalia > Perissodactyla > Equidae > Equus > Equus caballus. The sequence continues at coordinate 33,509,850 of NC_091699.1, read as the reverse complement.
AGGACAGCTCACACCTACAGTGAACACAGCTTGTGATGCAACATAGCAAGACTGTGTGATCATGGCTGAATGGTGGGTATCAGTCTCATTCCAGCTCCATCTCCTTTCCCAGCCAAGGTTTTCCCTTTGCCACATTTTTGCTCATTGCTCCAGCCCTGCATTACTTGTCCTCAGATCTGTTTCCGGCTTTTCCCCATCTTTGCTCTGTATATCAGGGGAGCTGATGCTTGTAGGCTGAGTTTCCAAGGCTCCTGGGCCAGTTGGTTTCTAGCTCGGTTCAGCCAATGGGAAGCAGCAGTGGGAGACAGGAGGAGGGAGGCAGGGAAAAGCCAGGGTATTTCTATCTTTTTCTTTCTGCCTTGGGCAGCATCTCCTCGTCTGGCTCTAGCTCCCACCACAGAGGCTCACCAGGGTTCTAGCTTCTGTATCCCAAGGTCCAACAAAACCACTGCCTCATTTTGTTCCTCAAGCATGCAGGTGGCAACAGTATCCTGTTGCTGTTTAGTTCTAGATTGTCTCTCTGTCCACTATGAAACTCCTCAGCTCTGGCAGCACCTATATAACCAACTCTCTAGAATAAAGTCCCACTGTGGTCAGTACTGAGAGTGGTTTCCTTGCTCCAGAATTGACTGAAGAACTCGTAGAGATGTAATTCATATCATCTTAATTTATTTTATGTATATTGGTAAACTTCCTTAAATCCTAATTCAAAACTCAGTGGACATAAACAAATATACATAATGAGTAAGACTGAATATTGTTTAATACAATTTTTCTTTTTCTGGTTAGATAATACATGTACATGACACAAAGTTCCCAAGGTACACATGGGTCTCCTCAGAACCTTCACTATCTAGACTCCCCAGCCATGCAGCTCCCCAGTTCCCCACCTGCAGCCACCTTACCAGTTGGTGGTTCATTGAGAGAGGGTCTGTACACATGCATGTCTGCATATTCTTCATTCACCTTTTTTAAAAAACCAGACTTGGTTCTACACCCTGTTTCTATACTTAACAGATTTTGAGAGACCCGTCATTGGCAACACAAATTGAGTGATAATATTCTTTTAAATGAATGCATAATATTTTATTGTATAGATGTATCATATTTAACCTGTCTATTAAATAATGGCTATTTAGTTTCCAACAGTTTGATATTACTTAACTTGCTGCCTTACCTATCTCTGTATATACATCATACATGTGATTAAATATTTGTAGGATACATTCCATGGAGTAGAGCAAAGAGAGGTGTGGGCATTTTAAATAACAGAAGATTCTGTTCAATTGTTCTTAGTAGAAGTTGTCCCTAATTTCCCCTCTCAGAAACCAGTATCATAGAGATTGTTTTGCTACTCACAACCATCAGCCATCTGGATTTTTCACAGGGTGTTCGGTGAAAATGGGTATCTCATATATAGCTTTAATTTGAATCACTCTTACAATGAATGAGTTTGAGCATTCGTCTATGAGCTTGAGACGTTTGTATCTCCTTTTTTATGAATTTTGCCCATTTTTCTGTTGAGATTTTGGTCTTTTTCTTATTAATTTATGAGTTTTTTTTTTTTAAAGATTGGCACCTGAGCTAACAACTGTTACCAATCTTCCTTTTTTTTTCTGCTTTTTCTCCCCAAATCCCCCCAGCACATAGTCGTATATTTTCTAGTTGTGGGTCCTTCTAGTTGTGGCATGTGGGATGCCGCCTCAACATGGCCCAATGAGCGGTGCTATGTCCGTGCCCAGGATCCAAACCAGCAAAACCCTGGGCCACTGAAGCGGAGCGCACGAACTTAACCACTGGGTCACAGCCCCTACAGATGTTTTTACAAAAGGAATTTAGCTCTTTATCTCACATAAATTGCAAGCATTTTTCTCTCTTTCGACCATGTTTTTGTTACTTTTGCCCCATGGAAACTGGATAACAATAATGCCACTCTTTTGTGTTATAGCTTCTGGCTTTGTGTCAGATTTCAAAAAGGCTGGTCCTACTCTGAGAGCATTAAAAAAAAAATTCTCCCATTATTTTTTCAAGTACTCTTTAAGATTTCTTTTATTTAATGTTTACTCTTTCTTCTTCTATGCAAACAAAATTTATTTGAGTTAAAGTCCAATGCTGATAAATAACTCACTGTTGAATAAATTTTATATTTTCAGAGGTTTCCTAGGTCCTTCATATGAGCTTGCAATGCGAGCTGTATGTAGAAGGCACGCTGGCTATCCTGGACACCATGGCATCACCCTGCTTCTACAGCCTCTGCACAGAGTCAATGCTCAATAACTACTGGCTGAATTCATGATGAATTTAATAAGGAAAGATTACATAATAGAAATAACTTCCGGGTGCATACATAAGATCTTATCCCAGCCACATAAAAATTTCTTTTTTTTTGAATCATAGTAAAATACATATAACATAAAATTCACCATCTCAACCATTTTTAAGCATACAGTTCAGCAGTTTCGAATATATTCACATTGTTGTGCAATGGATCTCGAGAACTTTTTCATCTTGAAACTCTGTATCTATTAAGCCAACTCTTCATTCCCTCCTCTCTCAGCCCCTGGTAACATCCTTCTACTTTCTGTCTCTGTGAAGGTGACTACTCTAGACACCTCATATAAATGGAATCACGTAGTATGCGTCTTTTTATGACTTGCTAATTTCACTTAGCATAACATCCTCAAAGCTCATTCATGCTGCAGCACATGTCAGAATCTCCCTCCTTTTCAAGACTTAACAACCTTCTTATATGTATATACTACATTTTGTTTATCTATCCATCAGTGGACACTTGCGACACTTCAAAACTTCTTAAGCCTCTATCAACCTAGCTTACTGTGAAGCCTGAATTTTCTGCATGTTAATGCCATTGTAGTTCTACATTAACACAGCATTTTGGAGGTCTTCACTATTCTAATTTTTAATTATTGTACAAAGATGGACTATAAACATTTTTTGAGTAGGGTTGAAGTATGGGTAGATGTGTGTTATAAGATCTATGAGGGATATGTGTTATAAACCCTGGGATGTAAGAGCTACAAGGGAGAACCAGCCTGGCTTAGAGACAGAACGTGCCTATTCCAGGGGCTATATATTAAATGACTATAAAGGCTAGGCAGGCAAAATGTGTCCATCTGATCAGGTGCAATAATAGGAAATGGCAGGGCCTGTGGCAAGTTGAAGTTAGCTCCCCTGCTTTCTAAATGGGCTCACATTTTAAAAATAAATTAAACACAAGTCAAAGAAAATATTCTGCTGGTTAACTTGCACTCAGCCAGTTTGCTACTGACAGCTACTTCCTCAAGTCGAAATCACGCTATATAGAAAATTTGTTTTCTTTCCTTTTGCCACCAGTTAATGTTATTTTAAGGTTATCTGTTAAACCCACCAATTAATGTTATTTTAAGGTTATTTGTTAAGCAATTAACTGGTGCAGGCACTATGGAAAGCAGTTTGGAGTATCCTCAGAAAATTAAGGATAGATCTACCATATGATCCAGCTATTTCACTGCTGGGTATTGATCCAAAGAACTTGAAAACACAAAGGCACAAAGATACTTGCACCCCTATGTTCATTGTGGCATTATACACAATAGCCAAGACGTGGAAGCAACCTAGGTGCCCATCAAGGGACGAATGGATAAAGAAGATGTGGTATTTATACACGATGGACTACTACTCAGCCATAAGAAATGACGAAATCCAGGCATTTGTGACAACATGGATGGACCTTGAGGGTATTATGCTGAGTGAAATAAGTCAGAGGGAGAAAGTCAAATACCATATGATCTCACTCATAAGTAGAAGATAAAAATGACCAAAAAAAAGAAAACACATAGCATTGGTGATTGGACTGGTGGTTACCATTGGGGAATGGGGGGAGGGCAAAAGGGGTGATTAGGGTCACATGTGAGTGGATGCACTATAATTAGTGTTCAGGTGGTGAACATGATGTAATGTATACAGAATTCGAAATATGATGTACCTCTGAAAAAAATAAAAATTAAAAAAGAAAAAGTTAAAATGCCTAAAATAAAAAACCCCTGGGGCCATATGCAAGAAACCCTGATAAATTTACAAATATTTTCAAAAATGTTTTAACAGGTTAAACAATTCTGAAATACTTTTCTTCATTAGTTCCAGGAACTAATATCATCAACATTCATAATTGGTTCTTAAAGCCAGCCAGAGGTCCGCAGCACTCCCAGAAGTGTTAGTGAGCCCGTATTAACTTGGCCCATCAGATCTTTTCATCAGCTTAAATCCCAGAGGTACATGTTGACAATAAATGCTGCCTATGTTTTCAGAAATCAATAGTATAGACAATAATTCAGACACACTAGAGAAGCTTGTGAATTTTTAGCCATATTCAGTATCCCCGTGGCTTTAGTCTTTTCAACCAATTCTTGCTAAAATGGATTTTCATCAGGGACACCTACCTGACAGGTTTTACGCAAGGTGATATTTATTTTTGTTAAATCTAATATTAATACATCACATTTTAGAGATAACAGGCATGAGTCAGAGGAATGATCTTAATAAATTTGCAAAATAATCATTTTATATGTTGTTCATCCATGAGTGAATTACCTCCAAATGCCTAAACCATACCCTAGATGAAAATTAAGTAACTTTTCAGAGTCACATTGACTCTAAGGGACCCCTAAGATACCATTTCTTTATCAAAGCATCAGCAATTGATAATCTTCATGATCACTTAAATGTTTTCTCTTCTCAGGTGCCACCTCCATTGGCTTTCTGGAACATTTCACCAATCCCCATGGCTTGAGGAAGCATCATAAAGCAGAGACGCCCAAATCTACAACTCCAGTGCAGTTTTTCCTGAGCTCCTGTGCCATATATTCCACTTTCTACTGCACAAAGATAACCGGAGTCCCTAGATGAACAAATTCCAACACGCCTACACCTGAGCTCGCCCCCTCTCCCCACGCTGTCCTTTGCATTCCCTCTTCCTCTCTTCACTGCCAGGAGGCTGCCTCCACTGCTCTGGGAATCCCTGAAGAACAATGGCTACCACTCATTGTCTCTCCGCCCCAGGATCCAGCAGAGTGAGCAGCACCCAGTCAGTGCTCACTCCAACACTGCTGAGCAAACGAAGAGTGAAAGCCTTTCAGTAGTCAGCAATGAAAGAATGACAAAAATAAATTTAAAAGTTTCTTTCCTTTCTCAATACATTAAATTAAAAATAGAATGACACTATTGCTACTAGTGATCCCTGAGGATCTACACATTCATCTTTCTTCCACAGGTAACTCATTTAAAACCTAGAGTGTTTAGGGCTCTGGGAAAACATGATTCAGCCATTCAACAGCTATAAATAACTCAATTCTCTCTTATAATATGTGGTGGGGAGGAAACTGTCTTATGATGCATGTAATACTATGATTGCCTTCTCTAGAACTCTCTGTCATATGCACCTCCTGAGCTTTCAAACCATGTGGTCAGTAGATTTTTCCCAATCCAGTTTATTCTCCTGCTGCTCACAGCTACCTATTGCTGACTCCCTAGGAATCTCTTCAAAGTGGACACCCCAGCTGTGTTGTTCCACTTATTCACGCATGTGACAGATGTTTCTTGGGTACCCGACATATCTGCCAAGCACTTTGCTGGCAACACAGCAGTGAGGAAGATGGACAAAGGCCCTGCTATGCTGCAGACGAGGATCCAACAAAGGTGACCACAAATGACTAAGAGGATACAGATGTGCAAAGGGATAGGGAGGACGTAAACGGGGTTACTGAGCATGTTCTGGAGCTAACTGTACAACAGTGTAGCTAGAACACAGTGACAATGTGGGAGAGTGGCTGTTGGTGACCACCACTGCTACACAAGAAGCCCTTTAATAAATGTCAAATGGATAGCTAATATAGTTAGTGGCCTCATTCTCAGGAGGGGTAACCAACCAGGGGTAACCAGCCCTTACTCAGGAATCATCTGTGTCTTCCTTTCACAGACCACTACCCTGGCATCTCTATGCCAGTCTCAGAAAGGACAATGAGTTCCTCTAACTGTTCAAGAATCCTGCCTCTTTCTATCTCCTACTGAGGGTCAGTCCCAGATGACCCTGACCCCTCTAATCTCCTGAATCTTTAGATTTTTAAGGGAGCTTTTCCTTCTATCTTCAAATAAGTGCATCCTCTCTTAATTCAAACAGATATATATTTTTAAAATTCTTATTCTGCTTTACTCTTCTATGACTTCCTTATTGTTAGCCTTAAACTTCCAGAGATAGAATCAGTCAAAAAAATAAGTAAAGGCAGAAAGAAAGGAGTTCAAAATCTCCTGTTTTATTGGAGGAATGCTACCTAACTAAAGTAAAGGAAATACTCTGTACCATCCTGGAGCCTTAGGGGAACACACACACATGCACACACACAGGATGTACGATTATTAAGGTGGCTTCTCTTAGTAATGGAGGAAGAAAAAAACAGCCAGCAAGTTCTGATTTAGCTGTGGGACAAGGAAGCCTGCCTATACAGACATACAATCAAGCTCCATGGGCCGGACCGAGGACAGTGCAGCACTGTGATGCTCAAGACAGACACTCTCCCTTAATAGCTTGGAGGATAATTTTTCTATCTTTGAAGTCAAGGGATATAATTACTAATTTGGCATATTTTAAGCTGTTTTCAGTAAAATATCACCTTAATGTTATTAATTAATATTCATCTCAAATGCTCATTAGCTATGAAAGAATAGCAATTAGGTAAGTAATGTGTATTATTAATAACAATAATAACTGACCTTTCCAGAATACTGAATAAGCACTTTCATACATTAGCGTACTCACTCCTCACAATAACCCTCTCAGTTAGGATTTCATCATCCCCATTTTACAGATGATGAAACTGATGTTCAGATGTGCTGAGTCACACATGTGCTGGGTAACAGTACAGGATTCAAACTCAGGTCCGCCTGACTCTACAGCCCGTGCTCCTAATCACAGTGCTGCCTCTTATAATTCATGGGCTGGAGCTGCAATGCCACAGAAGAAAATAAGGAGACTAACATACATAACAAAATGCATTTGTCTATGTGTGACACACACTTTCACAAACATTGATATATATATACACATATATATATACATAAACACATGTCATAAACATCCGCTTTTGGAACACCAGGAAAAAATTTTCCTTCATCATACACAGCTGGAGGAAAAAGATACAAAACAATAAATAATCCTGTTTCCTGTTAATCACAAACATTAGAGGCAATTAAGCAGGTTTCCAAATGATTTCTGAAACAGGTCAGACACAATGGTCTCCAATCACTCAGGTACCTGGTTTTTCAAAGGCCCAAGGAAGCCTAGATTTTCTGCCATCCGCTGAGCTTGGCTGTCCTTTATTCCTTCAATAATGTCAATTTGCTCCTAGTAAAAATGAATCAAATAAGCAAAATTCAGACAGTCAAATGTGAAGATTTACAACCTCAAAAGAAAATGCTTAGTATTTATTTGCAAATGAGTAATTAAAGCGTGGCACCTTTCCAGAGATCTCTGAGCACGGCATACCGCAGCTGCCTATAGGGTATGTTTTAATTAGCAGACCATCTATAAAACAGCCTTTCCAAAAACTATATAATTCTTCACGGTGGCATGCTGACAAGACAATCAGATGCCAGGTTTCACTTTTAATTACTATACAGATGGCACTGACGAATATTTAGTCAGTTAATTTTTATGACATCTTTTGGAAGGGTTCCAAAGTAAGGTTTTCCTGCCTAATATTGCTGTTAAGTTTAGAGCTTGTCATACATAGGTTAAATATCACCTTATGATTTAAACACTCTATTGATATAATTATTAATAATACCTTATCTCTACAAAGTGCCATTCTCCCCAACTCCTGAGTGCTGTTCATACACTTTATTTCATATATTCTCTTCACAAGTGGAATAGCTTGTTTTAAATCAAGTTAATTTTGCAAATGGCTAGGTATTATTGGTAAGCCAGCATGTAAAGTCTCAATTTAACTTCCAAGGCAGTTAACTGAAACATGTAACATTAGTGAAAATATTTTAAAACTAATCAACAAAGCGCCAGTACCTTATCCAAACAAAGCGGTTCAAGAAATAAAATTCCCACTTTTTGAATCACTTTCTAAAAGAAATCATGAATATTTCTGCCAGAAATTTTTAATGTGACTTTTTTGACACTAAGAATCCAGAATCAAAAACTGGACTTAAAGTTCTAACAACCTTGGCTTTTTCTTCTTATAGCCGAGGAAGGTTGAGAAGCACTTTATCCACATCTCCTCATTTAATCCTCACAATTCTGCAGGGTGGATATTACCCCCTTTTCATTTCACTGATTCAAAAAATGAAGCTTAAAGGCATTGAGAAACTTGCTGGCGAGTTAAGATGACCTCTGACCTCTTTGACTAGAAACTAATCCTAATATCAATTAAAGGACAAGATTTAAAGGATTGAAGCAACCAGAGAGAAGGTGGACCTTAGAAGGATTCTATTTTACATCAATACTATAGAGAGACATCCAGGTAGTCTCTCGTTCACATCTGGTCTCCTAGGAGAGCATTGCTGGATTAGACACACTGTTAAATGGGGCAGAGTTAACCAAGAGGAAATGGAAATATCACAATCCTGTCCCATTGCTTACTACTAGGGGCTGGTAGGATAGAAAGGAATGAGGAAGGAGGAAAAGGCAGGAAGGAGCAAAGAAGGAAGGGAGGGGAAGAGAAAAAGACCTCGAATAGTGAATACCTTGATTCTACCCAGCTTTCAACTGGATGCCCAGGAAGAGAAAAGACTGCACATTTTCTGCCTTAAATCCCAAAAACACATGTATTGCTACCAGTCTCAGACCCCACATTAAATCTTTAACAGCTTGTACAACAACAATCAGTGAACAAAGTACAGCCATGAATCTAAACATACCTTAAAAATAAGTTCTGGATTTGTAGCTGCTACCTCTTCAATGTCAACGCCCCCTTGGGGGCTGCCCACCAGTACGGGGCCATTGGAGGCCCGGTCCATCAGAATTGCCAAGTAGGTTTCTCTGGAAATGTCCAAAGCTTCAGCAACCATCACCTACCACATTAGTGGGAAAGTCAAATTAATTCAGCATCGAACTGAGTTCTACTTGGAAATCTATAAAAACTTGCTACACAAATCAAATGGCTTCATTTTCAGGCTCTTTAAACCCAGGAGCTAGCTTCTAGAGATTTGAGAGTTCTGCTCTCATGGCGCACAATGCCCATTTTCACCTCCTTAATTGATCCTGTTAACTTGTTCAAGTGACAGGTATTTGGTTTGCCTCAAGGAACCTTCCTACTTTAATCTTTTTTTTTCTTCCTTGAGAAACCCTGACACTTAAGAAAAACTCCAGGGAAGCAGCTGTTATTTTAATTTGAGACATTAACAGTACATATATATTACTACACTGATTTTTTCTCAGATTGCACTGGTGGGAAACCAAGTTTGATTGCCAAAGAAGGATTCTTTTTACAGTACGTCTGATGCTTCATATGTTTGTATACTTCTGTCTCTTGGATCACTGTATCTTTATTTCAATTTATGCTTTCTTTTAAATTACAAACATAACATTTCCTTGTTCAAAAATAATGCAAACAATAGCAAAGGAAGATAAACGAGAGAGTGAAAGCAGCCCCCCGCTGCACAAACAAACCTCCTGGGCTCCAGGAGTCAGGATGCTCTTGAGCCCATATGGAACATTTGTCATAATCAGAAAAAGTCACCCTGTCCTCGGGGAGGATGCAGTCACACGCCAGGACCATAAACGGGCAAGAGACAAGTGGGATGGAAGGGGTTCATTCCCCACTCACTGCCTCAGCCAGGTGTCCTTTTGCTCTGCACAGACTCAGAAAGAGCATGTGGCAGCCCTCCCACAAAAAACCACTGGTAATTACTTTTATCTTTTTTTCTATCCATCTGCAAGCATTACAGTCATGGAATCATCCTGCACACGGAAGCATATTATACATACTCAAAAGCCTTTCTTTCTTTCTTTCTTGTTTTTAATCTTAACACTACAACTTGGACATCTTTCCAAGGTCCTCTCTCTGCACTGTGACTATACAGTACTTATATGTCAAGATTTATTTAACCACATCCCTACTAACAGACATTTATATAATTTTTCTAAAATGCTACTTTGGTGATTATTTTTGCACATATCTTTGCTCGCTGTTTTAGTTTCCCTGTAGATAAGGTACTTACAAGTAAAATGGCTAGGTTTTAGACTCTTCATATTTAAAATCTGATAAATACTATAAAATTGCCCTAGAGAGGCTGTATCAACTTATACTCCCAATAAAAATGGTAAAAGATGTCTTGTATAAATTGTAAAAGAAAAAGAGAACATTCATAAACACTCAGTACTAGAAGTGGAAATAACAAAAACACTTACACTGCTTTTCCTAAAAGTAGTTCAGTAATACGTTTCACAAAAAGTTACAGATTCAACAGCATTCGATTTTAGCTACCCAGATGCCACAAAAACCTAAGTTTTAAGTCACAGGAAATGATAAATATATGATGATCTAAAAAGCTATCATGTAATGAATATAGAACTCCTTTTCAAATCTTTATGGAGTTTATCACCAGTTAAAAATAAAATACCTTATAATACCATTGATTCTTTCATCATAAATGGTAGTTCATGATTAGTAAAGAAATATTTCTTGGCACACAGTGTTGGGATTATCACAGAAACATTCTGATTTCAAGTTCACTTTCTAATACAGAGCTAGACTCGTGTATAAGATTTAATGACTTTCAGTAGTTATTCTTAGAAGCAACACAACATTGTAACTTTTTCGGATAAGTGTCATTCAAGAGTCCTATTCTTAATCTTCTAAACTGTTGACAGATGTGCTCTGCATTCCATCAAATTTCTGTTTGTAAAGACCAGCTGCTGTCTCAAACAGCTCCTGCTTGGTAGAAACTCTTTAAGAAAACATCCCCAGGAAAATGATGGTTGTCAATAGATAATTCAAGAAATTTTATATAAAAGCCAATTTTTTAACATTATTACATATGACCCAGGATGTCAGAATATTACAGGAACTATTACAGAGAGAATCTAAATGGACTCCATGAACACTCATGCCATGAAGAGCTCAGTTAGCTACATTTCACAAAAGCTTCATCTTGTGACTGACACAAACAATATCGTCAACACACCCTTTGGTGGAGTCCTCCAGCATGGAAAGCTTTTTAACTTACTTTACCCTATTTGACCACTGAACATATTTTTGTTTGTTTCTTTGCTTTCAATATTGTGCTACTCAAATTACGGGCTGTGGGTGAGTACCAGTGCACAAACTATTTGTAACAGGACTGTGATTAGATAAGAATAAAGGTAAACTGAGTTTTGGAACTTAACTCATTGCAGAGCAGTAACCATTACTGACAGTGAATCATGGAGCACATGAGGAGTAGTACTGTTTCACGTCCCCTACTACTATCCTAAGGAACATACTCAAACACACTGGCACAGATTGAGAAAAAAATATCCCATGTGTACAGATGTATTATATAGCTTCTCAAACAAATTTAGAAACCCAAAATTTCCATAATCTGGGGACTTCTTTTTTTTAATCGATTTATAACATTGCATAAATTTCAGGTGTACATCATTGTATTTTACCTTCCATATAGAATACATGTGTTCCCCACCAAAAGTCTAGCTTTTATCCACCACTGTACACACGCGCCCCTTTACTCTTTTCACCCTCCCTCCAACCCATTCCCCTCTGGTAACCATCAATCTATTCTCCTTATCTATGTGTTTGTTTCTTTACCTTCCACATTTGAGTGAAATCTTATGGTATTTGTCTTTCTCTATCTGACTTACTTCACTTAGCATAATACCCTCAAGGTCTATCCACGTTGTTGCAAATGGCAAGGTTTCATCTTTTTACAGCTGAGTAGTATTCCATTGTATACATATACCACATCTTCTCTATCCATTCATTCATCGATGGACATTTAGGTTGTTTCCAAGTCTTGGCTATTGTAAACAACGTTGCAATGAACATACGAGTGTATATATCTATTCAAATTAGTATTTTCCTGGACTTTGGATAAATACTCAGAAGTGGAATAGCTGGATCATATGGTAGTTCTATTTTTAATTTTTTGAGGAATCTCCATATTGTTTTCCATAGTGGCAACAGCAATTTACATTTCCACCAGCAGTGCACAAGGGTTTCCTTTTGTCTGTATCCTCTCCAACACTTGTTATTTCTTGTCTTTTTAATAACAGACATTTTGATGGGCATGAGGTGATATCTCACCGTAGTTTTAATTTGCATTTTCCTAATAATTAGTGATGTTGAACATCTTTTCAATCTGATTGAAAAATGGGTAGAGGATCTGAACAGACATTTTTTTCCAGAGAAGATATACAGATGGCCAACAGGCACATGAAAAGATGGGGACTTCTGATTGATGTCTAAGATCCCATAAACAAAAAATGCCCGTTCCTTAAAGTTGAATATAATGTTGTTGTTACAGAGATGTGGTAACATACATTTTACAGAGCAAAAGGACAGAAACAATATTATGTCAATTATTTCTCGGTGGTGAGAATACAAGCAACTTCTACTTTCTAATTTTTATATTTCTATACTATTGGAATTTTTTACATACGTTAATCACTTTTGCAATCAGAAAAAAAAACTACTTAAAAATAAATCACTCTAGTAGTTTCTTGGCAATGACTCAATTTACAAAAATGCACTTATCTCCCGTATTCCAGGAACCTATCTACAGACTAATTTTACGGATTATCTATATAGTGTGAATCTTCGTTGTGTATTTTCACATGCTTTTAAAAAGTATCACAAACTTTAATCTAAAAATCTATGTGTCCATATAAGACAATGAATTACTATAAAGAAAAATAGTAATCATGTGCTCTGTGGACAAATTTGAAGAAGTAACACAGGTAAAGGTTCACAACCAGATTTAAAAAGGAAATGAAAATACTGTGTGGGAAGAAGAAAAACAAATCAAAAAAACGCTTTTGAATTTTAAACAGTTTTTGCATCTACCTGAGAGGCAGCGGGAAAGGGAAATAACCATAACCTGTTTTCTTTGTTTGCTTCCGTAACATTTGGAAAGGCCCTGTGCTCTCAGAGAGAAGGAGCTGATGAGCTGCCAGTATCCCCATCTCCCACCAGCTCCGTGCCCTTTTCTGGGTCAGAATAGACCCTCCTACAGTACACTAAGCACCAGCTGGTGATTTTTTTTTCCCCATTATATCAAGAATTTTCCACGCAACTCTCTCTGAAAGTAAAAATAGAATGCACTGCCTCAGTTTCCCCAAACATGGCACACTGGTGGAGATCATCAACTGTGATGCTGTGTCAACAGAGCAGACCATTGTCTCCCCAAAATGTTGGGCCCTAATTCATTGTTACGACAGGGACTGCTAACCAACTGTGCCTCCCAGGGCTGGGGTGTGTGACCTGTGGAGATGCACAAGGCCCCATGCTCAGAAGGGTCCCACTCTTGGTCTCTTGGTTTAATGTTCTGCTGTACCTGACTTGAAACTTGAACGAGGGTCCCCACATTTAATTTTGCACGGGGTCCTGCAAATCAAGTAGCCAGTTTTGGCGTCTCCATACATGAGGAGGGTATAGCAAAGGTTAACAGATGGATAGGAGGAAGAGTTATTTCTGGCTTCAGCCCTGCCACTCACAATGTCATGACGGAAGCAGGCCACTTTGCTCTGGGCTTTATTTTCTGTGTGTGCACACACGTGCGCAAACGCACACAGCTGTGCACGCACCCTATGTACACTTGGATGCCCCAACAGACCTCACTATTACACTTACAAATTTACAATATTCAAAGCAACAACAGTGGCTCAAGATGGTAGTAATCTCAAAGTAAGGTGTAGGAACACTTAGAAAAACAACCATGACAGGTAATTGCGATACACAGGGTGAGGCTGCAGGGGAGCAGGAATGTCCCTCACTGAGTACAGGAGCTATCATACGAAGAGCTTTCCAGTTTTAAACAGACTGTTGTCTGTTCTCTGAAAGGGCAGGCTACTGCTCTGGTCATTCACCCACCCGCTTTTGCTAAATGCTGATAATAATAACAAACACTGTAACTATTATAGAACCCTCTTTATTTCTCCTCAAAGTCATACCACATTCTAAACAGATTAAATGAGGTTTAAAGAATAAAATGGCACATCGCCAGAGTGCACTGCTTCATTAGATTCTATCAAAACAGAAGTATGATTTTTTCTTTTTTTTTTTAACACATGCATGGAAAATGACCAAAAGCATTCACATTACCTTGTTAACTTTCACACCTTCTTTTGGAGTTTGTTTTGTTGCTAGATTATACCCAATCATCTGTTTAGCCAGCTGTCCCACAACTTTAGGACTAAGAGAAAAAAAGGAGAGAGAGAAAAAGAAAGGAAAATCAACGTCCACGTTGAAAACCATTTTAAAGCAGAGTCTATATTATATCCTCATGTCTATACTGCACAGGGTCCACCTCTACCCTCAAGGAATTCACGGGGCTTTCTGCTCGTCATACTATGTGCCAATGTACCAGAGGCACACTGAGAGCAAAACAGATATGAAGGAATGAGAACGACAGAGGGAGGAAGGAAGGGGAGGAAGAAAAGAAAAGCTGCTTGCTGACCTCTGCCTTCCTCCATCCCCAAATAAGTTACAGTCATAGTAAAGAGACAGTGCCAAAATAGGTAACAGATTTAGATAAGAGTTGAATGACAAAGACTAGATAGTGGGCAGTTTGGGAAGTACTGACTCATGAGAGGGAAAGGGAGGGGGTAAGGATCAAAGCAAATAATGAAAAGGTATGGGAAGGAGAGGAGAGGAAAGGGTTCAGGCCTGGGAGATACTGGAGATAAAGCTGAACAGATAGGCTCTGATAAAGGAAGGCTTGGACCATCACACGGGAGGGACAACTCACACCACTAGTGATGGGGAGCCACTGCAGGTTCTTGAACAGGGCAGTGACATTATGGAAGCAGCATTTAATTTGCAAGTGGTGTCCTTTCCAAGATTTATGGTAAACCATTGATTCTCTAGGAGAGGAGGAGTGTCAAGTTTTCACCAGTCAGTGAAGAAAAATCCCTTTATGGAAGCAGAAGGAAAACGGGCCTTGCCAGACCCCTCTACCTGTAATTTGTTTCCTCTGCTTGCTACCTCTTGCTCCTCACCCCACCCCAACCCTCTTTTTCAGTGCTCCTTTCAATCACCAGCAAGATCTTCCATATGTGCTTGGCCCAAAGACAAGGGAATTAAAACTTCCAGACTTACTCTTTTGTTAGATGAACGCCTCCTTTCAAACCACTACTGAAGACACCTTTTCCTCTTCCTCCAGCTAAGATCTGTGCTTTTAAAACAATTTCTTTTGCATCTGAAAAAGAAAATCCAGTGTTGGTAGCTGATTTAAAATCCTTTCTTTTTTAAACAACAAGGAAAGTGGTAACGATATACAACTTCCAAAGGTGGTAAAAGCTCTCTCAGACCAACTTTGAAAACGAAGGCAATAAAGAACTTCAAAAAACATCAATGTGCCTAAACACAAAGTCTGTTTATGGAGGATGTTCAAATATTTCCTACCAGTTTAATCTAATACTCTACCATCCCAAGGGTAAGCAAGGCATGTGTTCCCTTGCTCTTTGGAGTGTCAGAAGATGCTAAATAAATCCAAGCCAGAGGTACTAATTTTACTGTTAATGACACTCCCGTGTGGCAGAAGCACCAATCTGCCAGTCAGAGAAGCTAACTACCTGTCAGCCATCTGAGATGTCAAACGGAAGACTGGGTTACACGGGGGAAAGGTTTAAAGACAAGATGCAAATAGAGTATTTAATTTAATAACCGTATTCTTGGAAACCAACTGTTTTCTGAGTTGTTCTTCTCTATTTTGATAGGGTTGGATAAGGGGGGAGGAAATTGATTAAAACTAAAAGCAAGGGATATTTTTTAGACGTTGGCAGGGAAACACAACATCGTAGGAGAAAGTGGTTGTGGAATCTTCATTTCTCAACACACTCAAGGAAAGAGTGAACTGTCTGTTCATGACCTTTGAGACTAGAGTCATAAACTCAAATATGTTTATGGGCCTGGCAGGAAAGCTGGGTGTAGGAAGCAGCCCAGTGATAGAGATGGGGCCTACTGCAAATAGGAATGCTCTGCTCCCCAACTACCAGAAAAACAAAAAAGAAACAAAGAAAAAAGGCAGCCTTCAAGTCAAATATGTTTAATAAACCAAATAGGACTCATCTTCAGGCCAAGCTGGCATTGTCTGTTTGGGATTCATTTTTGTCTAAAATCAGAAAACTAAGTCAGGCAACCTTCTAGAAGGTTCTAATTGTTTTCTGGTTCAGCATACCAGGTTTAGAATTTGCATACCCAGGTTTCAATCCAGCCTTCATCCCTCACCCAGCTGTGTGACACTGGGCAACTTACTTAATGTCTCTGAGACTCGGTTTACTCAATTGTGAAACAATGATGAGGATTGCTTTAAGAATTAAATGAGATAATATATGCAAACACTTTATCCCAAGAGCCTGAAAACTCACATCATTAATGAAAGACTATTGCCACAATCAATTAGTCCATGTATTACCTCTGTATATTATAAAGAATGAAGAGGATTATTTCCACTGGAGCAGAGATGGTAAAAAAAAAAATTGTTGGTATCTGCCACCATTCACGTAAAGTGAGAGCCTCATAAGAGTTGGCTGTTTCAGCTATTAACTGTCGTTGTTATTACTCATAGACAGGCAGGAAAAGGTTCAAATACAAGGAGCCACAGGGGCAAAGGGGAGCTACAGAAGGATTTGACACCATGACACCTCTTTGTGGAGAAGAGGAGATTGAGATGAAGGCATTGAATAAGATAGTCACTCCAGCTGATCCATTGTCTTTATTAGTTGGTCTTCCTTTCTCCCATATTTGCTTACACTCAGAAAATCAGGGTTCACCTCTTCTCAGAAGCAAACTATAGGTCTTTCTTTGCTGCCTTATGTACCTTATGACAATTGTTTCTGCCCTGGATATGAACCATTATAACGTCACTCAAATCATGTCTTATATAAACTGGTTCCCATCAAACTGAGTAGAAGGCAAGCTATGATGACTGCTCATTATCAAAAAGTCACCAGGAAAGGAACCCAGTAAAATGGATTTATTGGATATTTAGGCTACTGCAGGTAAGAACAGGAGTAAACAGGACTTTGAAGTTAAACAGACCTGAGTTAAAATCTCCCACTCCGCCTAGCACTTTCTTTGTGGAGAAGAGGAGATTGAGATTCAGAAAGATAAAAGTAGCATGCCCATCTGTAAAATGGTCATAATAAAGTAATCTAGTATTAAGATCAGGTAAAGAATAAATGATATATAGTAGGTCAAGCGCTTATCTCAATGCCCGGTGCATTAAAAAAAAAAAAAAAAGAGTCAAAATATGATAGCTATCATCATTATAGTTATTTCCAGCAATTAACTAAAAAAGTGGTATATAGGAAGGCATTTCCAATTTCTCTTTTCAAGACATCAAGTGGAAAAAACACTTTTTTGTTGCCTATTCAAGTTTTTAATCATGATTTCTTTCAGATCTTGAAAAGGATAACCAGCATTCGATTGCCATTACCATTTTTCAAATCCTTGTCATCCAGGAGAAAGATGCTTTCCTCTCCAAGCCTGCCAAGAGCAAAACTAGAAGGCCGGACAGCATATCTAATTGGGCATTGTTAATTGGCATTACACAGGCTTGATTAGATAAGCTTTAGGCACTAAATGTCAAGACACAGAAACAGCTGTGACCTCCATGAAGTGTTGTCAAACGTACGTATTACCATTTGACCACATGTCAAACTCCATGCCACCCAGCTTGTAGACCAAGCAACCACTTCGGAGACTGTACAGCCACATATCGGGGTAAATAGAAAAAGACTATATCCAATCTAGGTACATCTTCTGCAATTTATACCCTAGGCCAAAAACAACTTCATCACTATAAACATCTCTTCTGGCTAGATTTCAAGTGCTAAATCAGTAGAGAAGGTCAGTAGCCAAAAGTAAAGGAAGTTTTCTCATCTTGAAGGAAACTCACAAATAGTAATTGAATTCATGTGGTTATTTACCCAAAGTACTGAAAATTAGGTAAAGTGACCAAATCCTACTGAACAGTAACTAGTCTCTTCATTCAGCATTTACCAAGTTGATCTACACTTAATGTCACTGTTTCCATTTTATTTAAAGATCTCATTTCTCCAAAAACTCACACAAATCTCTAGATTTCTTTTTTACATTACCTCCCCATTCCCAAACATAATTACTAAGGAATATCCCATACACAAATTCAATTTTTGTCTGCATACATAAGATGATTTAATCATACTTTAAGATAACAAGCTAAAAAGAGATGGAGGGGGAAAAAAACACTGACTCTAAAAGGTCTTGTGTGGAAATAGATGGCACCTATACATTGATAGCCATATTACTGGGTTCTGAGGCGGTAAAATCCAGGTCTATATAACTCCAAATTCCTTGCTCTTAACTGCTACTCTTATATGCAGTAGCCTAAACATGCAACACATTCACTCTCTTTTGTTCCTTTTCATGTGAGTTTCTGATAACAAGCAGGGCTCACAGCTAGGTTTCTACTCAGTCTGATGAGAACCAGTTTACTATAATTTATAAATATTTAGGAGAAAAAGCACTGTAAGAGACATATTTGATAAACTTATAGCTATGTAAGACTGTCAAATACCACACCAGTTAAGAGAACGATATTTATAGTCACTTAGAAAGCCTAAAAAAACCTCACTCCATGGTCTCGTTTCACTCTATTAGCTGCATTAAAATAATGTTGTCTCTTTTCCTCTCATTTTTTTACCACAACAAGTGTCATTCTAATTACAGTAATACTGTTTTATACCAACTTTATACCAGTTTTATACCAATTCTTATAGTCCCCCAATAGTCCCATGCTGGATAATAAACATTCTTGGAAGCATTATTAAATTTAAAAGAAAAAAAATTAAATTCATTAAGGAAAGCATAACCTAAATAGGGTAAATAAGAAACGTCTTTAATTAGGCAAGCTTTATAAAACTGGTTCACTTTGCTTTTTAGAGATGACATTCTGAAAACACATTTATGCAAAATAATGTCCACAAGATGTAGTTCAGAACCATAATGCAAATGGGCCATGGTAAATGTCTGAAAATGTTAATCAAGAATATTGGTAAGTTATTTTCAACCATCCTTTTTAAACAGTTTAGTGAGGAAGCAAATATTTGCGTTATTCAACTGGATTTTACTCAGCATTGCTCTCTTCCAAAATCTAATACTTTCCTAAGTACCAAACGTGGCACTCTACACAGCAACACTGCAGTGAGCTGATCACTCTGAGGATCCTCAGCTGGGAGTCAAAAATACGGGACTGGTTGGGGGGACTAGGATTTCTATGGTTTACTATCTGGAGCAAAATTGGAACAGCCACTTTTCAGCACAGCTGTTTGGTGTAATTTCTAGTATGACAATCACCTTTCATGAGGATTGATAGAATCCTGAATTGAGAAAGTTAAAATGTATTTCAGATTCATCTACTATAGGAAGGCAAGGAGAAGGCAGTAAGTGAGGCAAGAGAAGAGCAGAAGGGTATTATGGAAAGATAAACCTTTATGAAGAACACACAGTTACAAGGTGATAAGTTAGAGGCCTAAGCGCCAATTTCCAAAAGGAAATGAGCTAACTTCTGTGTTTTCACTATGACACCACAACCTGAACATAAAATTGGAGAATTACTCATCTTCAGTCATTAATGTAATATCTCCTATAGATTGACTCCTATTTGCTCAAGTTGTAACTAGGTTGCTAGGAATAAGATAATACTGTGGTGACTCTTTCCATATGCCCAATGACATCTCTAAGACGGAAACAATTATTTCAACTTTCAACATATCTGAGATGGGCTCACCAAAGTTGGGACAGAGAATTCCAAACATACAAGACATTAGAATATGCCACTTCCCCATTGGTCACAACCCTAGACTGAATTAGGATTAGAGACACCTGGCTCTCCACCAGACTGTTAGCCATCAAAGATGCAAACTGCACATACCTAAAACAGTGATTTATAAACATAAGTAAAAGATGGAAACAAGATCATCTCTAGGACAGGGGTTTTGTGATACAAATAGAAAACTGTCCAAGAAGACATTATTTCACATTAAGAAATCCTTTAGTGATAAAGCTTTTATGTAAGTTTTATATCTTAAATATCCTATTGAACATGGTAGCCAATTAATTCCACATTATCTAAAATAATTCCTTCATTTGGATACTGTGGGAGCATGATAATGCCACTTTGAACAACTTATTGATTATAATGAAAATAATAATATTATCTTAACACAGAACATGTTCTTGTTTTCAAGGGAGTAATTTTAATTTTAGTTCCTATAAAAATTCCTAATAAATCATTTTTTCATATTGCCATACTTTTAAAAACATTATATATTTATTACTAGATTACAGGCCTCATTAAAATCTATAATGATAAATTAGCCTACTCTTCTGATCTTGTCACTGATGTTATTAATTGCTTTCACAACCATTAATACACACTCCGTGGTGATAAAATTTTTAAAGCTAGATAAAAATTACCTCCAGAGAAGCTTGATTCAGTTGTCATAACTTACTCTTTCTGTAGTTTAATACAATAAACCAATCCTAGAGTTTGCCTATTAGATTAAAAGACATACTTCTATAAGAAAGCTTAAGGATAGAACCTCCTAAAATTGATGGCAAAAATATCCACGTGACCTTATTCAAGCACCTGTAGCTAATCAAAGAATTTCTAATACTACAAGATTGCAACCACAGGACATTAAACAAATCTTCTGCAAATTAAACCACTTTAAAAATGACAATTTTTCAGGAAAAAAGTTTCTTCCAAAGAAGAAATTGCCAGAAGAAAATTTTACTGTGGTCTTACAGATTACAAGATGGATTAATGATATACATTAATAATAAAAATACCTGTGTGACATTTGTAACCTCAACAGATCCTAGAAACGGTTATGGAAGATGAAAAGCATTCACGAAGACCAACAGTATTTCTACAGTATTTTGTGGTACATTTGAAGGGAAAGAAGGATAAAGGAGGACTAGCTATAAAAAAATCATTTTTTCTCTGATTTTCAAGGCAAATATGTGTTCATCCAGGGTTCAGTTAGGGAAGCAGAACTACTATGAGTTATGGATAAGGGATTTATTACAGGAATTAAAGATGACACAGTTCCGTGAGATGCTGAGAAAGGGTAGGTCTGAAGGTGGGGGCTGGAGGATCACAGGAGTCACCAACCTGCCAACCACAGAAACCAGCACATCCAGGAGCTGTGGAGAAGGGTATGGGACTTGTTGCCATCATCTCATGATGGGTCTGGGTCTCTGCTGATCAGCAAGGTCAGCAGTAGGGAAAATAGCCGGATACGGAGCAGAGAGGAACATGGGCCATCTTGCCAGCATGTCTATATCTGTCCATCATCCCATCAGATGGTAATGGCTGCCCTCCAAATTCTGTGCAAATTCCAAATCTGGTCAACTCTAACCTGAAATTATATAGGGAAAGAGATTCTGGGAAATGTAATTCCACCTTAACCAAGTCGACACAGTATAAATTACTACAGATGATGATAAAGACATCTGAAGGCAAAGCCCATTACTGTTGCAGGTTCAGAATTAACAGCTCTGAAATTTTTCTAAGTGGCTTCAGAACCTATCCTCGGTCAGGGCATATCAGTCCTTTAGTAGCAGACAGCGGAAGCTACTTGATAATAGAGACATAAAAGGGGATCTCCTGTTAACCTTAACCAGTGATGATAAAGAGGGGGGAAAAGGTGGCAATGCCCAGAACTAATATGGGAAAATAAACTCATGAAGGTTATTTTCAGAGTTAATTGAAAGGACTATGAAATTTAAAATGTATGTAATATACACACTGCCTGGTTGCACCCATATTTAAAGATGTTTCTTTCACTTTCACAGCAATATCATTAGTATTCTAAGATCTCCCACCATCTTGACTAGAACTCTTGCCTTTTCCCTGTTTTCTTTTCTTTAAGTCAATTCCTCTACCTGGCTGTCCATCTGGTGAGAGATGTTCTCATATGCTACTGTCTGGAGACAGCTCCACTGCCTTTCACTGGCCTCATTCTGCTGCCCACGGTCTGTTGACCACACCACCACCAGCTTCCTCTAGGCCTCTCCCTCTCGGCAACCAACGAAGATCCCTCAGCTTCTCACAAGAGGGTCCTTTCAAGAGCTTCTCAAGCAGAGTGCCTGAGCCCCCAGAGATACAGAGGGGGTGCCTCTATTTTGCTCAACAGCACAGTCTCTACCCCTGAGGACACACACTCTCCAGGGGAGACTCAAGCTCAATCAGGCACCACCTCACCCCAAACCTGAGATCTTTGTGCCCCTAGAGCTGCAGCCTCTGCTGCCCAGACATCTCCTGTCCTCACTCACATAGAGCATCTTGCAGGAACCCCTTGCCTCTCTAACCAGCTCTGCTCTTTACAGATCCTTTCTCCAGACAGGTCTGTACATGCCTGATTTCCCAGTTACAGAGTGCATTCAAAATCCTTCTCACCAATTCCTGAGCCCAGTGCAAAGCAAGGAATAGGACTAGGCATCTCTTCCACGCTCCTGAAAAATTCATGATGGGTAAGAAGCACTTGGAATGTTCTAAGACAATTAGGAGTCCATCTGCCCACTGCTCACAGAAAACCCTTTGGTAGAGAAACCCCACTTCTATGAAAATCAACTACAGAAAGAAGGATTTTCACTGCAGTGTAATTATAATGATGAAACACTAAAAAACACCAAAATGCCCATGAGCATTTGGACATTTGGGATTGGAAAAATAAATTTTATATATCCACATACTGAAGTAACACAATAATATATATCCACTAACCATGATGAAGTATATCTTTATGTATGAACATGGGAAAATGCCCCCCACATACATTATAAGCTTTAAATGGCCCTTAATGATTATTACTTAAAAAAAATAAATACTCACATTTGTGAATCATTATATAGTCATAATGAAATCTAAATGGACAACAACTGAATTATTAACAGGTTATCTTAAGCAGGTAGGGAGTGGTATTATGGGTGGAGCATTACATCTTTTCAGTACCAATTTAAATTTTTTTTTTGCAATTATCATGTGCTTTCATAAAAATAACAGTTTAAAATGTGAGATAAATGTAGGCAGTTATCCATTGTGGTTTGTCCTGAATATTTAAATGTTCTCTTCCAATCAGCCTTTACAGTTTTATGATATGGGGTCAGGGAGGCCTGTATTTGACGGGAGATCTCTTCAAGAAACATGGCTCAAGATCTTACAACACGACCGCCTAAAGTGTGATACAAGAAAATCAAGAGTGGCAGGAAGAAGTTTTGCCCTTTCAAAACCTCTGCTGAGCACTTCTCTGCGGGAATTTAAAGAAAAAGAAAAAGTCAGAATCTTAAAATCTACTGGAGGAAACAGATAAAAACAAATAACTACTGAAATATATTAATGCTATAATAAATATTAAGAATCAAATACATGAGAAGGGGAAACAGTCTCAAGTCAGGCTGAGCAGCAGAGAAGAGAGAAGAGCCATTAAGAAGAGTTGTGAGTTTTCCAGATAGACAGGGTTGGGGATGGGGGGGTGGGGGAGGTGGAGACAGGAAGGAATAAACAAATAAGAAAGCCTACTTTGCTGTTCTATCTATATTTGTTTGGCTTTCTTAATTACCTATTTAAATTAGAAATCACTAGGGCCCCACTTCAAATTAAGCAGTAAAGCACGCCAGGATTCAGCACTCACATTTGTCATTTCAGATCTTCAGAAAACCTCTACGTATTGAAGTTTATTTCCCTATATTCAAGAAAAGCAGATAGATACAAAAACACAATTATGGTCTTTGTTAAATTTAGTCATTTTATCCTAAGTGCTTTTAAGATCTCCAATTTTATCATGGCGATGTGAAAATAAAGAAAGGAAAACCTCATTTAAAACAGAGTCAGGAAGCCATGAAGGGGGAGCTCTCGTGCACGTACCACTTGCTGCGGCCTGAGAACCAACAGGAAGAAGATACGAGGTCAGTTTGTATAGAATTCTTTGTACAAAATTCTCTCCGGCTCAGCTTCTCATCCGTGATGTTAAAAATGTTACTTTCTTTGGTACAAGGGAGGACATTTTTCACAAGGGAATTTCATTTCCTGCTTTTAAGAAAAGAATCGCTCCCTGCCCCAACAGCGATGCACTCACCACTGCTTACAGCCAATAAGAACTGCCACAACCTGCAACGCTTGTTCGTCTCCAATGAACTGGTACTCAAAACAACCCTCCCCAATTTCCTCCTAAAACCTAATAAAAGTTGGCTTTCCCTTTGTCTCTTCGGACTTGCCCATGGTTCACCATAGTCTGCTTGTTCCAAATTCAATTCCTCCGCTATTTCCAAATAAATTCATTATTTTCTTGAGCTTGCCTCAGTTTACCTCTTTATTTAGATTGACAGAGTTCTTTAAAAAGCCGCCAATTAGGTAAGCTAACTCTCCAAAGGGCCCCTATGAAATGTCCCCAAGAGGTTAGTGAGATTCAAACTAAGCAGCTGTTTAAAAGCAGCAATAAAGGATACGTTCAGCCCCTGCCAATCTGCACATAAACATATATTCCAGACAAAATCTGCTACAGTTCCAAATGCCGGAGATACAGAATTCCAAATAATGGCTTGGTGATGTGCCATAAAAAGGAATCCAGGACGCTTTTATTTTCCATTTTAAATTGGTAAAGTGGTTGATGACACACTGGAGGTAAGAAGAAGCCAGAAATGACCCACCCTAAGAGAGATGAACGATCTCAGAACCACAATACGCACATCTATTGAGGTCCTGCATAATTTGTTATGTCGCTTTCAAATTGCATTGAGTTTTAAATTGCACTGTCTTATTCTTTTACTGCCTATCCTGATCCATGCATTGTGCCTGAAATCGATGTCTACTGCTTGAATGTTAAACACGGAGAGGACTTTAGATTGCATCCTGGAGGATGAAACCCTGCGATTTCAGTGAACTGGGGAGAGTTAATAGTTGGCTGACTTTCAAGGGCTGTGAAGGCCTGAGAAATACTTTTCCCTTTTCTCTCTCTGTCAGCTTTCTTTGGTTTCGTTCTACCCTTCCTTCCTTTCTCCCTCCCTCCCTCCTTCCTCTTTCCCTCTCTTCAATCCTCCTTTTCTCCCTCCCTTCTTTGTAATGCTTCCAAGGTATTTAAGGGCATGTTCAACTCTATCTGAGATAACTAACTTCAGTTTCAACAGCCAGAGAGATGGGCACTGACTTCAAATTCCACCTCCTGGCACACTCTCCTCAGAACCACTCCCAAATAAGGACTTTCACACTTAATCCCTGTGAACTGGAGCACTCGTTATCAACCCCCTCTACACCCGACCTCAGAAGCCATAAAACCTGGACCTGCTTTCTTGGACTGTGTTCAGAACTACTTTTCTGATTATCTTTGAAGCATTAAAGCCAGGATGGTCTCTTCTGGGACTTTCTGCATCTTTTTTTAAAATGCCCAGTTTGAACAAAAATTCATACTGGAGGGAGTCAGGTGAAGTGTTATAAACAGGAAATTAATGCGTGAACAAGCTGGTATGCATTTTACTTCTTGGGGAAAACATAATAAAATTTTTAAGTTGAGTTTGGAATTGTAACACCCAAGACAACACAGGAAAATACTCAAGAGCTAGCTAGCATCCATATCGGTAAGACTAAAAGAAAATTCTGGCAGCTTTTAAGTAGTTCCCCAATGGTATTAGTGTGGCAGAGAAATCAAGTCCTATTTCACACATGACCAACTAAGAAGTCTTTGAAATCCCAATCATAACAAGATATTTACTCTCAAGATTCACATTTCATTAATGCTGCTGGAAAGCCAGCATATAAGTCTACCCCTCCTACCCACTGGCAGCTCACTCACCTTTCAAACTGTAGCCAATCCTTGTTCTATACTCCACACTCTCCCTCAACTCCAAAATATTTTACTCTGTTTTCCACCTTAGTTTCCAGTAGCATGATATCAGACAGCCAGAAACAAACAGCACATACACAGAATTACCTGAAATATTCTCTTTTCATCCCCCATGCTGGTGTCCTTAAACCAAGCTGCAGCCTTTTCCAGGTTCCTGACCCTTTCTCTTTGCCTCCCAGCACAAGACTGGAACAGGCTGTCATAACACATCAACATGATTTGACTGTGGGTAGGGGAGGAGAGCTTGCTACCCTAGAATTTCCCAGGACACCTGTCTATAGAGCTAAAAACAAGATAACCCCCAAACAGGAGATGACCTAGCCTTACCCAAAAGGAGCAATTTTTACAATCAACTAAATTAACATCAACTCGAGAATGCTAGAGTCTAACAAAGCAGATGCCACCTCTCCTCCGAAGCCCCTTCTTGTTCAAAGGAGACGTCATGCCAAGGAGGATCCACAGAGCCAGGGAGGGTTGCTGTCAAACTTAATAAAGCCACTCTCTGTTTTGCTAATCACACCCCTCACACCTTCTCTAGCGTTTGTTTCTACTGAAGGGCACACGCAGTGTGATATGGAGTGAGATCACCTCATCCCCCCGGAAAACGACCACATCAGAGTGCAAGGCACATGGCAGGCCCTCAGCACATGATCCTTCATTTGTACCGTGACTTCCTCATCACAGTGTTTGTTACGAGCTTACATGGAATGGGATTTGTGTTAAGTGTATTCATCATCCATATTAAGAAATAACCCAACTGACGTTGAGTTTCCCAGAGTCACACAGCTAGCAAGAAGCAGAGTCAGAATTTTTAAGCCAGAAAAATAATTCTAGAGACTATGCTTTAACCCCCTTACATAGACCCTCATTAATGGGTTCCCCCACAATATTTTATTATGAAAATTTCCAATCACATAGAAAAAAGCCGAACGATAGTAAACATCCATAGTCACCACCCAGATTCTACACCTGCCAACAGTTTACTACATTTGCTTATCATATATCTCTCCATCCATCACAGCCTGTCTTATATTTTCATGCATTTCAAAGTTAAGTTGCAGACATCAGCACAGTTACCCTTAAATTCTTCAGCCCCCCCTATCAGTAACTAAAGTTCAGTATTTATTTATGGTTCCTTTTTGGTGAGAGAGAAAATTTACATACAGTGAAATACCCAAATTTGAAGTGTGCCATTCAATAAGTTTTGATAAATGCATATATCTGAATGACCCAAATCCAATCAAGAAATATATTATTGCTTCCGAGAACACATTACAAGAGTGTCCTTAGAACAAAATATCTAAATAGAGCAGCACTGACAACGGGGATCTTGAGCCTCTTATTGAACTTCCACTGAAACTAAACATAACAAAATATTAAGTTCATACACCTCAGCACAAAATTCAATGCTTGGCCTCTAGTAGGTAGCCAACAGAGATGCAACTATTCAAGGCTATGGACAAAAGGAATCAGCATCCCCACACCCCGACTGCCTCCAAATCAGAAACCTGCTTCAACCATTCCTAAGCCAGAGTCAATGATATGCCAAGTGCTGATTTCAAAAGGAATTTCTTTTTAACCATGAGCACATGTAACTTTTTAAGAACAACAAACTACTTTAAAACATGCAATTTTACAGCAGGGATGTTTTGTAAGCTCAGGGGAAACTATCAATAATAGCTGCATCAAAGATGTTTCTTTGCACCACATCTGTCCTGGTATTTTGGAGTGGCTATTCCATTTTGAAAAGGGAAGTGAATTCTCCTGGGGATACTTGCAACCTCCAGAAAAGCCAGGATGAGGCTGGGAGCCTTGGTCTGATGCTTAAGTGATGGAGTGATGAAAATGACAATCTTTAACCCAAAGCTTTTCTATGCTTGTCAATGTCACTGCCACTTGCCTGAAGCTTAACATTGTGGGACTCTAGACTTTCAATAAGCCTGCAGAGTTTTTGAATGAAAACCACCAGAAAGTATTTAAAAGATAAAAGCCAAAACATATCTGTGTTATAAACTAGAGTACATTACCTTTTTGCAAACTTAAGAAAATACAGATATAAATGCCTAAAAAAGTCTGAAATGATATTAAACCCACATCAACAGTGGTTATCTATAGGGAGTGAAGGTTCAAATAATTTCTACTCCCTTCTTTATAGTTCTGATATTACTTGTACTTTTTTAAATCACTGCTTATGCCATTTATAATCAGAGAAAAAACATTTTCAGATTTAAATAAAATGTTTATTTGACCTGGTAAGAACAGTAACAGTATATTGCTAAATGGAGATTTAAAAAAGCTTGCTGTAATCCAAAATACATACCATTAAATATATGTACAGGCACATATATTATATTATACATATTTTATATATATATATATATATATATATACTGAGGATAAATATGGAATGAAATATACCAAAGTGTTAGCTCTGATTATTTTGGGGAGGGGGAGATTACAGGTAATTTTTTCTTCTTTTCGACTGAAAATTTGCTACAAAGAACATGTATTATTTCTGAAAATAAGGGGAAGTAACAGTTATTTTTAAATGAGCTTATCACCCATCAGATTATATGGGTGCCTGAGAAGCACACAGAACACTGCCTTTCAGCTGAACTGGGCTTACCATGTATCACTCCCTCATTTCATGGAAGATGTGGTTCCAAATGGAGGATAGTGGCGAAACCCTGCCACTTCTCAAGTCAGCAGCTCATCCTCCGGTTCAAAGCCAGCCGTGGTGTTTCTTGGGCCTGGGGCACAGACATCTGTGCCTGCCAGAATTACCTGCATCTGACATGCCACTCACATGAGGTCCATGCAACTAATATGAAGATTCACCCCTGTGAGACTTAAGATAAGTCACTGTTCCTCAAATCATCTGTCTTCTTAAGGGTGACACAAAGGGGTGAAGTACCCTCTTGAGGTACCCTTCAGCACCAATATTCTAAGATGTACAGATGTGCAGAATTATTAAAACATCTCCTTTCTATATACACCAATTTACCATCCCTCTGAAGTCTCTCCTAAAGAAGAAAACATAGTGGAGATGAGCAAGGTGCAGTGGCCAAGTTCACGAGCTGTGGGTCAGGGAGCTTAGAATTAGAACTCAGGCTCTGCCCCTTATTGCCAGCTAAGGGACCTTGGCCAGAGAAAAGAATCTCAATTTTCTCTATTCTTCATCTATAAGATATCATCTTCATCTATAAGATGAAGATGAAGATGACAAAAATAGCACTTACCTTCCAGAGTTGCTATGAGTATTAAATGAGGGGAAAAAAATATATGTATAGTATGTAAAGTACTTAACACAATGCCTGGCTTATACTTACTGATACCAGCTTATACTTATACTTACATCATAAGATCAAGTAAATAGTAGACAATGATGATCAAGATGAATATGCTGTCCAATGGGCAAAGTAATTTTATAATAAATAATAAATCTACTATTACTGACTTTTACAAGGGTTAAGAACACATAAGATGCTGTCTTGTATTTTTTCCAACCATTCAGAAATGATAAATAAAATATGGTCATGGTTGATAAGAACATAAAGTTCACATCAGGTTAAAAAGAGTCAGATGCCTCCAAAAGCAGCCGAAATCTATAGACATTTAGCACAGCCTTAGCCCTTCCCAGAGGGACTATCGCTTGAGTAAGTAAACTGAGTAACTCTGGACCCCAGACAAGATTCCCTTGCCACAAATGCACACCATGTTTTTATTTACATGTGTACAATTTGTTTAGTTCCAAGGCCCAAGTGTTCCCTTACTTTTAGCCCATCACCCTTTTGATATCCACGACTGTGGCCTGGCACTAATGGCCCTGGCCCATCCTCCACACTTCCTGGCAGAGAACACAGCATTTGATTCCATCTGGAGCAGCTCAACTTCGGGCCTCATTAGTGGGACGAGGCTTGTACCAGCAGATGCCTCCCTCCCCCAACATTGACACTGGGACCTCTCCAGCCCTGTGGCAGCCTGCAGGGGAGGGAAATTGAGCTGGGAAGCAGGCTAGACGCTGAGCTTGGCTGGTGTTTTGTACATCAGCATTAGGACACATGGTTATCTGTCCTTTAGTGTCTTTACTGCCTTTGCTATTATTGTTACTATGGTGGTTGGGTTGTTGTTATGTGTCTTAAGGATACGACATACTCAGCACTAAGCACCCACCAAGAACTGTTCAAAGGACTTTACTTACGTCTTGTCTCATTTATCTTCACTTTAATCAGCCCTCTGCAGGAGATACTATTCCTAGAGATCAGGACACTGAAACTCAAAGAAATAAAGTCCCTTGTCCAAGAACACACAGTTAGAAATTCCAGAGCACAGGATCCAGCCAGAGCTGAAGCTCCACCCACGCCACCTGAGCATGACTGCCCATTACCCTCACCTATTCAAGTTTAGGGGAGTGAAAGAGATTTGGGGCAGGGTGAGGTGACATTGGTCAGAGAGAAGGCAAGTCATCCAGTTTCATATCTGACCAGAAGTCCTAATGATGGCTTCTGGGGTAAATGGCGGCCAACTAAAATGGAGAAAAGATGATGGCCTAGTAACAGCAGCAACAAAAACTTCTCATTGAGCTATGCATGAAAGGCTACGCCCATCAGGTAGCTCACCAGGATTAACAGCCTCAAGGACAATTTATTTTACTGTCTATGCAACCAAATGTTTTTGTGATTTCATATACCCAATCATAAAACAAAGCCCACTCCATTGGTGTACTCCCCCAGTACTTTTATTATGCACGTTAAAAAAGACAGCAGTCCAAACTGATGGCGTGCAAAAGTCAGAGCAATTCTGCAAAGTCAAAGGCAATACTGGCCCTACCTTCTCTGAGGCACTGTTACTGCAGACAGGAATGTCTACGGCACAGGAACACAAGACTGTGGATTCAAGTCCACTGTCTACCATAGGGTTGCTGGGATTCAAATTCTGGTTCAACTTTTACTTGATTTTGTAAAAATTTAAAGTCACTTAAGCTCTCTAAACCTCAATTTTTTCATCTGTAATGTGGAGAAGATAACAGTAAATATCTCATGGGTTACAGGGAGAAGTCAAGGATGTAATTCATGTAAAGACTTTGAACAACGCCTGGCGACATAGCAGATGACTAATGAATGTGACATACTATGGGGTTTATGCCTTACACCCTCTGATCTGGCCCCAAGCAGTTCCCAAACTAATTCATCAGCCTTCACATCTTCTTCTATCAAATGCCACAGTTGTCTGAGCCCCTCCTAGGTGACAAGCAACATACTGGGTGCTTTATACCTATTACCTTTAATCTTCCCAGTATTTCCATAATTTAGAAATTATTGTCTCCAGAATACAGCTGGAAACACTGGAGTTAAAAAGACAATAAATGACTTATTGAGGGGTGTTGAACTCCAGCCCATGCTTTTTCTATTACACCTTCCATCCCAACCAAGAGGGGATGTGAATATTGTCTTGGTGCCCGGGGCAGTGGCTCATCTGCTGGGGGCCAATAGTCCCCAACCTCACCATGTTGGCATGGACAGTGTCACCAGAAATCAGCTTTGGCGATCAGCCTGGCATCCAGTCCCTGGCAGGACTGCAATCTTGTCCACCATAGTTCTTTGGTTATCGCCACTGTAGGAGGGGAACATTCCATGTGTTAATGTGTTTGGGAGATCTAGGGTGGCTTTGAGCAAAGAAGAGTCCACTTGTGGTTTTAAAATAAATATTTGCTTTAGTAAAGTGACAAATGCTTAAAAATCCATTTTTTTTATAAGCCATTGAGTTCAACTTGCAATTCTTATCACTCTATTTATAAACTTAAAATTTCAACATTCACTTTCAAGGGGGCTTTTGATTAATTCAAACAACTCAGGCTCAAACACTCAAGTTGGACACACTAAACTCCCCTTCAGCAATCAGTATCATTTACAAATTCAATTTTTCTTAAACATTTTAAACTGAATTTATAAACTGAATATATCCATTTTCTTTTCTTAAGCACTTCAATTGTCTGGTCTGACAAGCAAAACCTTCTCAAGTACTAAATTGAATCAGTGCTTCCCTCACAAATTAAAATAAAAGATTCTGTGAACTTCCAAAGTATTACAATACTATTTATAACCTTTGTCAAAAAACTTATCTTTTGGGTGTGGCCTGGTGGCGTAGTACTTAAGTTCATGTGCTCCACCTTGCTGGCCTGGGGTTCACAGGTTCAGATCCCGGGCATAGCCCTTACATGTCACTCATCAAGCCATGCTGTGGCAGCATCCCATAGACAAAATAGAGGAGGATTGTCACAGATGTTAGCTCAGCAACAATCTTCCTCAAGCAAAAAGAAGAAGATTGGCAACAGACGTTAGCCCAGGGCCAATCTTCCTCACCAAAACAAAAAAACACATTTTTCATAATGTAAATAAAAATTACAACAGTAATGTCAATTATACAATTACACCTATAAAGTGGACTCAGTGCCTACTCTTTTAGTTATTTAATATGCCAAATTCTCTTAAACATTACAAAGACGTCAACTAAAAATGTATGCAGATAATAACTGATTAGGATTAATCATATGGGTTTCAGAAGTTTTATTATCTGTTTACTAAGTTCTAAACCTACCTGGGGTTAAGAGTAACATACAACTAAGGAAACACTTTTCAAATCCCTTGTCACAGATGAGGTCACAACTCTAAGGAATTGAAGTCACTCTCTCAGCCAGGGTAGGAGTGATTTTTCGTGTGCTCCTGACAAGACAGGTTGGTACCATATTTAACAGCTCCTGAGACAAATGGGGGCTCTCAAACTGGGTGACCTCATGGACTGTATAAAACCTACTTTCATTGGGTTATACCACCACCTAATTCTGCGGAATTCCATCTGATTCCAGCAGGTAGAAGCCAGCCACCCTGTGTAGGGCTTCACCTTTTACCTTTACTTACTGCGTGCATGGTTTTTTGTTTTTGTTTTGGCTTTCTTATTGCTTGATAAGGTTAATGCCATTCCATAGGATCCTTTGTATCATGTAATTCTTTTAAACTTCTATAAATTATGTCACTTCATTGAGGGAGATTAAATTCAGCACTCACTATTCCTCTATAAATTTGGTGCTGGCCTCCTTTATACATTTCTTTACAGTCTCATGGAATTCAGAATTTTTTTTGTTTCCTTCCTATCTAGCAGGGGAAGTATGAGTTAGAATTATGTTAGTTGTTGAGAGAACAAAAATTTTAAATAATTTTAAAATTTGAAATAATATAGATGTTTATTTTTCTCTCACGTAAGTCCAGAGGTGAGTTGTTAAGAACCGGTGTCACAATTCTACAACCATCACAGTCCCTCAACAAATCATCTCCACTTCATGGTCAAACTGGCTGCCGCTGGCCATAACTAAAATCACAAGTTCACAAGTAGCCACAAGGGAGATTGGGAAATACAGTCTTGACTGCAGGTAGCCATGTATTTACTGAAAAACTGAGTCTCCTGGTACCTGAGAACAAGGGGTGCTGACGGGGAGAAGGGGAAGTGGCACAAAGTTAGTGGGAGTATGCCTGCTGGTGTCCAGGCACACGGTTTCTGAGGGACATGGGGAGGTGCCTTATAGAGATACATCAATGACATATCTGACAACATCCCCAAACTGAAGATGTTGGAGGGAATGCAAGATGGCCTAAAAGCAATGACACTTCGACAATAACGAGCACAAGCACATGCCCAGACCTTGGTTTTTAAATACCACCTCTACTAAAAAGAACCAAGGCTTCATAGAGAAATGCCTGATACCAGGCGTGGAACAAGAGAAGGGCAAAGATGAGACAGGGACATATTGTACCAGAAAGTAAGAAAGTGCTCAAAGAAATGGTGAAGCCATGTCAAAAAGACTTAGAAACGATGACTATCCACTGAATAAAACAGGAATTCATAGGTCCCTGCTGATATAAACAAATAAACAAGACAGAAGGAAAAGCTCTTCCTTATAGATTACCAACTCATAAATATAGCACAAATGATGCAAATGAGCATCACCAACTGGCAACCATCATAGAGGTAAGTGATTCAGGCAGGAGTTGTCCATTGATTCTAATCAATTGCAACGAAAATATATCAAATTTTAGGTAGAGAAACCTGGAAGACACCAACATGATCAGTGGTGGGACACGTCATGTACTTCCCGATGTGACCAACTGTGAACAGCTCACCATTATTGTTATGGCATTTTTACCAAGAATGTAGGACCTGAATCTGGCCATGAGGAAACACTGGATAGACCCAGGCTGAGAGACATTCTACAGAAGAATAGCTTTAAACAAGGACTTGAAAGACAGGGAAAGACCAAGGAAATGTTCTAGAGTGGACGAGATTGAATAGACATAACAGCTAAATGCAATGTGTGTTCCTGACTTGGATCCTGGTTTAGGAAAGAAAGAGACACCACTGGGGCAGTTGATGAAATCTGAATGGGTTTTGTGAACTGGATGGTAGTGGTACATCAACATTGTTTCCTGACTTGGAGGGTTGAGGGCTGATGATGTGGAAGAGCTTCCTTGTTGAGGAGGCATCATATCTTTAGCTTGCCCTCAAATGTTAACAGCTGGAGAATCTGGATGAAAGTGTTTGTATGGTACTTGGAATTCTTCATAAGTTTGAAATTATTTCAAAATAAAGTATTAAATTAAAAAAAGAAAAAAGAAAAAACCTCAGGGCTCCATTGTTCAGGAAGAAGGGGAGTGCTGATATTGAGAGGCAGCTAGTGGTCTCTGCTGGTGAGGCCACAAATGATGCTACCATATCTGCAAGTCTTCCTCGGCTTTGTTCAGCTCGACAGTCAAAGTCCTTCTTCCCATTGTCTCTGCCTGAGCTGTTTGCCTTAACAACATTATTTCCTTCCCTCTGGTCCATAAATGAGATCCCCTGCCTTACATCCAAACCAGTCAGTTACCACAGGCAACATGTTTTGGGCCAGATAACAAGGCGTTTTCAACGTCACAGTATCTGTACAGCATTTAAGAGCTTCTCAACACTATTCTGCCTTGAGGCAGAAATAGAGCAGGAATAGAAGAATGGAAGTAACATACCCAAGGAAATTGGAGAACAAATGTAATTGTTAGGCAATGTGAGGCGCATGAAACAGTAAAACTATAGAAGATAAAACAGAAATAAGAGCAGGTTTCATAGATACAGCCTTGGGGCACCTTGATACCATGCACGAAGAGCAGCCACCACTGGCACAAACATCTACCGGGACTGGTATTTACCCAAAAAGTCTGATCAATGAGTCTCTCAACTAGAATTCTAGACACAGCTCTTACATGTATAACTTAGGTTTACAAATCTATCACTCACAGGAAAAGAACAAAGATTAGGAAAAATCTCCTTTTTAGTTTCAAATCTATGGATTCTATCCTCAATTATCTAACAGAAGGTTGGATACTTTAAGAAATACGAATAAAACAAATTGTGTAGCCATTTATAATACTGTTGTGAACATCATCTTATGAATAGAGAGTCTCTGATGCCTATAATGAAGAGAATATAGTTAATTTTAAAAATGAACACTTTTGCCCCTTTTCACATTCAGATTCACAGCCCATAAGCATTTACTGACTTCCTAGCACTCTGCCTTGAACGCCAAGATGAATACAGCAGCCGCTGCCCTCACGGAGTCCATAGTCTTGGAAGGGAGACAGACACGTAAACTAACAAATTCCATTCAAAGCACACAGACATCACATTGTTCACTATTTCTAGGTTTACCAAATGAAGTATCAGACCATAGGTTATGTTTTTATTCTAACTTATTTTATTCTGTTTTAAAGTTTGGAACCAAATTAGGGAAACTGAACACACACTAGCTGTGGACTTTATCATTTAAATATAGGTATCAAGCCACGCGATGATATATCATTTAAATCAGTGGTTTCCATCGTCCCTGGCTTGAGGTGTATCGGAATCGCTGATAGTGCTTCTTAATAATTCAGAAATCCAGAACTAATGAATCAAAATCCCAGGAATTAGATTCAGAGTTCAGTGTTTTTAGAGTTCCAAAGATTTTGATGCATGGTTAAGTTTGGGAACATCTAATTTAAATAACTGTCACTAATTCTACCAAGAGTGACCCTAGCTCACCACAACACTAGTTTGGCAAAATAAAAATCAGTCCCTTGGCTGTGAAATTCACAAGACTGCTGATTAATTCATTTGAATATGATTAAACTGCTTCCCTCTAGCCTGAGTTTATAGATGGTGAGGAACTGAAATGTTTGCTGCAGCATCCATTATTAATGCTATTCCTTTCCAAAGTCTGTCCCTTTGACCTCTGCTTATCCCTCCTGGTCTCCTATATGAGTTTATAGTTACTTGTTGTTATGTGCAATTACATCACGCTGAGTATGAGGACACCCCGCAAGCTGTTAGCTATATTAACTTAATAATAGATTTCAGGGTGTGATTTCCAATTAATTTCATTTTCCATATGCACATGCAGCTCCATGGGAAGCCAGAATTATAGAGTAGCCATATGGTGCCTCACAAGTAACAATTAAAACTAATTTTCTATTCTTTGATACTAAAAAAAAAAAAAAAAAAATCACACAGTTTAAATGCCACAGAGAAAATTGAAACTTCAACAGCATCTGTAGCTCTCTAGAAAGATGTCCCACTTTCCACATTTGTAGTCCTGATACTCCAGCTTCCCGCTTGGCAGAGGTTGGGTGAGGACTGAGGTCCCACCTGGCCTTTAGCATGTTTGCTCCTCAATGCTCCCACCCTGGTGGAAAGTCTTAGAGCAGGCATCAGAAAGTATTGCGCTTTCTATTTCATATCAGTGAGCTGGGTTGGAAGAATAGTTTCCTTTTGAAACAGATGATTTCTGGTAATAGAACTTTCCTACTGACCCATTTCCAAAAGGCAATGTCTGAAACAAAGCTGCAATCTGCCCAAGCCAAAGGGTAAAAGACACAGTCCCACTGGAAGCAAGCGATGTTTTTCAAGCTGTAAATGTAACTGTCCGAGGCTGGGGAGGGCTGGGGGAAGAGCGCTCCCTCTGGAAACTCCAGCTAGTGTGTTAATTGGATGGATGGTCCTTTTATACCTATCATAGGGTATAATTTTGTCAATTCCCCAGAGTCTCATTCTGGCAGATTCATCAGCTGGGAGGTGAAAAAAATAAAGCAAAACATGTCAAGATTCTATGCATGATAAACAGGCTGACAGAAAATAAAAATCCTTGATTTCAGTAGTCTTTCACAATTTTCAACTCTAAACTTGTCAAGTTTTTATGTGAGAGCAAATAATATCACAGTATAGATTGACTCTAAAGAATACTTTAACTGTTGTGCTGAAAACATGACTAAAACTCATTATTTCATATTTTATGATGTATACCCTCTCTGGCTAATATATGTGGGTAGGAGGAGCAGAAGGAACTATGGCAGGAGAAGGAAGAGACCAGAGGTCTCTTCAGATTCTCATATGAATGAGTGAGAAAATCATCTACACGTCTTTTTGTTGGGGGAAAACAGGTATCAAAGGTAAAACTTTGTGAAATCAATATCAAAAGTTTCATCAATAAAAATTATAATGGCTGCAAAAAAGAAAAACTCTGAGTCTATGTCATAGGTGGAACTGTATCCCCCCAAAATTCATATGTTGAAGTTCTAAGCCCCGCTAACTTAGAAATGTGATCTTATTTGGAGACAGAGTCATTGCAGAAGCAATTAATTAAGATGAGGTTATTAGGATAGGTCCTAATCCAATATGACAGCTGTCCTTATAAAAAGGGAAAATTTAGAGACAGACACACACAGAGGGGAACACCATGTGAAGAGGAAGGCAGAGACTGGGGTGATGCTTCTGCAAGCCAAGGGATGCCAGACTGCCAGCAAACCACCAGAAACTCGAAGAGAGGCAGGGAGCAGATTCTCCCCGACAGCCTTAGATGGAACCAAGCCTGCCCACTCCCTGATCTCAGACTTCTAGCCTCCAGGACAGGGAGACAGTTAATTTCTGTTTTTAAGCCACCCAGTCTGTGTTACTTTGTTACAGCAGCCGTAGCAAACTAATACAGTCCATGT
Source organism: Equus caballus (assembly GCF_041296265.1). NCBI lineage: Eukaryota > Metazoa > Chordata > Mammalia > Perissodactyla > Equidae > Equus > Equus caballus. Next base: position 33,471,699 of record NC_091699.1, on the reverse strand, counting down.
CAGGCAGGTAAAAGACATGAGTGCTGGGTGCTAGCCCTGACTCTACCACCCGTTAGCTGTGTGACCTTGGGTAAGAGATTTCTCTAAACTGGATTTCCTCTTCCGAACGACCTTGCCAGAACAGCACCCTCCTTACAGAGTTGTGATGAGGGCAACGTGCAGCACTCGGCGTGCAGGTAAGTGCCCTGTATCCACACAGTTCTCATCACCGGCCCCAGCACCCAGAGTAAGCTCAGCCCCTGGGAGCACAGGGTAACCTCAGGTGATTTTCTCGTGTCTCCTCCCAGTAACTCCAACATGCCTGGATCTTGCACATCCTTTTCACACCCCTGGAATGACAACCTCCTCTCTTCTCTCGAGTTACTAAACAGTAAAACCTCGATATTCCTGTCTTTCTGCCCAGCCTTGAGATGTCCTAGGTGGCAGTGATCACTATTAATACTGTTAAACACACACCTTCAACTCAGGCCCCATTTTTTTCCTTCCCCTCTCACCCACATTCACAAAGTGAATATAAAAACAGACCAACAAACACAAAATCAGCAAATTAATATTAACATAGTTGTGTGCTTTGCTCATCCAGAACGTTAGGCTTCTGACCCTGCCAGATGCTTAGAGAACAGAAAAAGATCCTCTTTGCTAGCTAACTTTTTTCTCTATAAGGAGCAACACTACCCTGTCAGTCATTTGGTACTATATTCATTCGGTTTGTCTTATTCCAGAAGCTACCTGCACCTTGTTTTAATGACCCCTACAAACTCACTGAGCAAAAGCACTGTAAAAAGTACTGTTATGTTTTTATGGTAAAGATTAATAACCACTAAAGACAGCAGTTATTTCCTCCCATGCTTGTGGACACTGATAAACACCAAGAAAATGAAGTGTCTTTGATCTCTTCTGCTTTCTTCCATTAATTTTAGATTAAACATTGTCAACATTAAGACAACATTGTAAGTGGCGTTTCATGCTAAGCAAATTTAAAACCCTCAACAACTATTTAAAAAAAAACCCTCTTGTCTGACAAAATAGCACAAAACTTAGCAGCTGCACCATCCTACCTACCTTGCTAACTAACCATATAAACCAAAATGAGCTGGAAGATTACGTGTATCTTCATATTCCAGTGAAAATAAATATATGGAAAAGCAAATGTTTCATCAAACACTTCCCCTTCAACATCCAATTATCGTTCAATCAATCATTCTCTCTCAGTTTCTCCTATTTTTTTTTTATTACTCTATTCCCATCCCCTCTATGAAAATGACTAAAGAAATTCTTGGAGAGTTTCACTTTCCAAAGGTGCCTACGAGTAATTCAGATGAAATTAAATAGCTGTGTTTATCATGTGCATCCAAGGTTTCTGGACTCCTGTCTTTTATCAGTTTAAATGCAGTCCAACAAACACATGCTGTATACGTAGGTAAATAAATTGAGTGGTTGATAGGCCGCTATCACATTACATTATAGGAGTTTCCAAAACCCAATCTATCATTTTTGTTTTGTTTTGTTTTGTTTTCCAATCTATCATTTTGAAGGTCACTCCTCTATTTATGAGTCAGTCATCCAGAAGGCCATCAGATCACAAAGTTAGACTCGAAGACAGGGCAAGACCAACATGTGGTTTCCACCAACGTTTTGGCCCCTCTTCCTACAGCCCTGCCTCCATTCTCTTTTTCATTTTTATGTGGTAATGAGAACAGGTCAGTGAGAGGATGAAAAGCTATTGCTCATTGAAAGCCACCAACTGCCCCTTCAGCACCCTTTGCTTGGGATAGATGAGTGGAATACAAACATTTTCACTGTGGACTCTTCCTTGAGTAATCTGAAGTCATGGAGGCTTTCTTCCATGCTTACCTTTTAAAATGTACTCTAAGAGCCCACGTCCCCCAATTTAGATCCTATTTGGCCAAAGATTTCTCCAATTTTATGTAATAAAAGCAGCAGTACGATGTTAATGGTCAAGAGCATGGCAAGTTATGTAAATTTTCTCAACATCAATTTCCTTGTCCGTAAGAAGATGGCAGCAGCTTTCACCACATAAGGTTGCTAAAGAACTAAAATGACCTGATTGTTATAAACTGCCCCGGCACAAAGTAAGTGCTCAGTAGGTGGTGGTTCCTATTACTGCCATTAATATTATTCTTATTAAGACTAAAAAGTTTGATTCATGCAAACATTAGTGGGCTGTATATGTACATAAATATACAAAAAAATATATTTTAGTACTATAACTTCTAATGTATAATTATATAATTCATACTTTTTATTTTTTAAGTAAATTAATATAGTGACTGCTCAATATAATTTATAAGTTATAATGCATAGAATTTATATTTTATTTTAATTGATTTATTTTTATTATAGCTTATTTATAATATATAATATTTTGTTATATATAGTCTCTGAAAAAATCTCACAATACCACAAAAATTGACTCAAAACGCCTTGGGTTGTCCCAAAGTCGAGGTCAGAAATTACTGTCTCAGGGAATAATCTTTGGAATCCTGTTGCAAACAGGGAAGAAGAGTGTAGTGTCACAGGGAGAACCAAGCCTCTTATTCTTGTTCTGACTTTGAGCAAGTCTGGTCATCTGTAAAGTGCTCTATTCTTCCTATTTCCCTGAGTTTCAAGGTCTCAGCCACCGCAGAATAATACTTTCAGGCCTTTAACAAGAACAGCAGGGGAGATGGGGCTGGCAGTGATGCTTAAGTAAATATGGTACTTCCATAAACGGGGATACTATGAACTGTCAGAAAGGAATGAAGCGCCCTATATAACGATCTCTAAGAGATTGTTCAGTGAAAAAGTACAGAAGAAAATCTACAATACGCTACCTTTTAAGCTGACCAGGCCTCATCAAAGTACATACGGGACCTGCATTTGAACTATTAGCAGATACTAGAAAAGAAGCAAAGGACCAGTTGTCCCTGAAGTTCTCTTTTGCCAGCCAATTATGTAATAAGTGTGAAGGAATAAAGGAGGAAGAATAAAAAGAGGAAAACTTTGAGGTTATAATAATGTTTCCTTCTAGAAAAATCAAGCCTACCTGCAATCAGAATGTAATCTGACTAACCTAACATGCTCTTTCTTTTTATAAACAGAACAGGCTGCCAGCACCAGAAGTAAACAGTCTCCATTTATATGAACAGCTTTCCTCTTGGAACGTCGTATCTGAAGTGTTAGATCCCAGCATATACACTTTACTGAGCTGACTTACAGGGCTCACTGTTTTTGGTTTTTTCCTGCTAGTATTCACTCCAATATTTATTTCACATTTGGATTTAGATTTTCAGCAACTTACAAAGTAGTCTACCGAAATAGGGAAGGAAATAAGTCCAAGTGGCACGCTACATTAGCGAAACTGGATGGAAACCAAATGCCACAATTATCATCTCTGTATTCACCAGAAGGGACAAGAGCTCCTAAATGAAATTCTCTCTTGTGGGTGCTTGGCACCCCTGTCTTAACTATCTGTTTCAGAATCTGCACAGAACAGTTAGAGCTTGAAATCTATTCCAGTAGAAGAGTGTCATAATTTTTAAAGAAATAATTGACACAAGCATATACTGCTCTTTGTAATCTTGGAGCAATTTTTCCTTTTCAGTGAAAATAAAATGTACCTTGTATTATAATAGTACTTCTTTTCTTCCCACAGGATTTTTTTAAATAATAAAACATATATTAGATTTTCAAACTGTGGCATTTGAAAATCAAAGTAATGGGCAACTCTCCGTTGCCTAACAGAATCAATCAAACCTTATCTTAATAGAATTTTGACACGAATGCATTATTAACTATGTGCTATATATGCCAGGCACCGTGGTAGGTGCTAGGGATAGAGAAGCACATAAAATAACCGAGTCCTTGATTTCACAGGGCTTATGTTTTATGTCTGGGGAAGAAAAAGTCATTCCACAAATAATTTCATAAACCATCCAATGTAGTCATATACACTCTATCATAGTTCCTGATTTATGAAAAGTTAGTAATAAAAACTCTACCAAATATAGGATAGTTTTATTTTTAACAGATGTACAGTAGCATTACAGATTGCCTTGGGAGCATCTGTTTGAAAACCATTTATTTTATGATTTCAGTCTTACTTCAACTCTGTAACCCAATATTAGCTATTAAAAAAGAAATATGCTGGGGCCGGTCCAATGGCTGATTGGTTAAGTTTGTGTGCTCTGCTTCGGCGTCCTGCAGTTCACAGGTTCGGATGCTACATGCAGACCTAACACTGCTTGTCAAGCCATGCTGTGGCGGTGTCCCACATAAGATAAAGGAAGATTGGCACAGATGTTAGTTCAGCAACAATCTTCTTCAAGCAAAAAGGAAGATTGGCAACAGATGTTAGCTCAGTGACAATCTTCCTCACAAAAAAGAAAGAAAGAAATGTGCCATATTTTTAAAAATGTAACACATTTCATTAGTCACTGGCTTGAGTCCAAACCACTTAACACTGGCAAGCAAATAAATATACCCTTCATAATCCATCAGCGTGAGAAATCCCACTGCCCCTGAGAAGCCTTCCTGACTGCCCATGTAAGGTTTGTAACCCCCCTGCTCCCACAATAATTTATCCATGCTTCTACTACTAGGTTTATCAGATGGTTCTAGAGTTATTTGTCACCTTCCATAACTTGTAAGCTCCTCATGTGCAGGAACTCTGTCTCATTCACAAGGTATCACCAGCATCCTCCCAATGCCTGACACGCTACATACACGCTTGATACAGTTTTATTGAAAGCATCTGTGACAGAGGGTGACCCAAACACTACAAGGTGGCTGTCACTCAAAGTTCCCCAAGATTCCACAAAGCATTTCTCTGCTTAAACTGGAAATGCCCTGAAATTCTTGTCCATCTCAGCTGTCTACCATATGTGAAAATCATTCCTTCCTCTTCTCATCTTGATGTATTGATGATGCGCACGCTATTCCAGTCACTGTGGTGACAATCCTGGCTCAATCAGACAGAGAGCATAGCCTAGTGGAAGGAATCACACACCTGTCCACTTCAGACACAATTTCGCATTCAAAGACAAGCATCTGCAGGGAGATGCTCGAGCATCAAGCAGCCGAGGAGCCTGTTTTATGGACCATTTTGTTCTCTGAAGACGATGAACATCCCAGTGTCTCTTTGACCTTATAAAGTTATGTCTTTACTTCTCAGGTCATAAATTTAAAGAAATCAACCTGAAAATCCTACAGGAGGAAAATGGATAAATAACTTCTGATTCATCAAGTGATGAGCTTCAACGTAATCACTACAATTACACTTGAAGGGACTATTTAACGACATGAGCAAACTTTCATATACCATGCTAACGTAAACAAAAAGCAGACTGTCATTGTATACGCAGTATGATCCCAATTTTGTGAAATACAGCTATATGAAAATGGATAAATAACTTCTGATTCATCAAGTGATGAGCTTCAACGTAATCACTACAATTACACTTGAAGGGATTATTTAACGACATGAGCAAACTTTCATATACCATGCTAACGTAAACAAAAAGCAGACTGTCATTGTATACGCAGTATGATCCCAATTTTGTGAAATACGGCTATATGAAAATAGTTAATATACATATATATTTGCACATAGAAAAATAAATTAAAGGAGGGGCCAGCCCACTGTCATAGTGGTTAGGGTCGCATGCTCCTCTTCGGTGGCCCAGGGTTTGGGGGTTCGGATCGCAGGCACGGACCTACTCACGGCTCATCAAGCCACACTATAGTGGCATCCACTTACAAAATAGAGGAAAATTGGCACAGACCTTAGCTCAGTGACAGTCTTCCTCAAGCAAAAAGAGGAAGATTGGCAATAGATGTTAGTTCACGGCCAATCTTCCTCACCAAAAGAAATAAAATTAATTAATTAATTAAAGGAGATGAATTAAATTATCTCTCTGGTGACAAATAGGTAAGTTTTACTTTCTTCTTTATAATTCTCTCTGGTTTCAACTTTTTCTACTATGACCATGTATTACTTATAGAAATTCTGAAAATAATATATGTTTTTTCCTAAAAGTAAAAAGCATATTTTCTCAACAGATTTTATAGTGGATTTTACAAAGTAACAATTCCTCCAGTACCTTCCACTAATACACTTCCTTTTTTTTTTTAAGATTGGCACCTGAGCTAACATCCATTGCCAATCTTTTTTTTCTTCTTTCTTCTTCTCCCCAAAGCCCCCCAGTACATAGTTGTATATTCTAGTTGTAGGTCCTTCTAGTTGTGCTATGTGGGACGCCACCTCAGTATGGCCTGATGAGTGGTGCTAGGTCTGTGTGCAGGATCCAAACCAATGAAAACTTGGGCCGCCAAAGCAGAGCATGCAAACTTAACCACTCAGCCATGGGGCCGGCCCCGTTCCTGTTTTTTAAATTAAATTGTATTTATTAAAAACACAAGGGCCCAGCCCCATGGCCAAGTGATTAAAGTTCCACGTGCCCTGCTTTGAGAGCCCAGGTTCATGGGTTCAGATCCCAGGCACAGACCTACTCCACTCATTAGCTATGCTGTGGAGGAGCCCCACATACTAAATAGAGAAAGACAGGCACAGATGCTAGTTCAGGGCTGGTCTTGCTCAGGCAAAGAAAAAAAAAAGAGGAGGGTTAGCAATGGAGGTTCGCGCAGGGCAAATCTTCCTCAGCAAAAAAAAAAAAAAAAAAAAGAACCACACACATAGACCAGAAGTAAAGACAAGCCAGTATGTTCCTTTCCATAGCAAATAAAATGACTTTTAAGAAATTTAAAAGATATAATTATGTAGGATTTTAAAGATTAACAGTTACCTTTATAATTAGGGATTTCTTTCATTCTACATTTTTAGTGTCTCATAACTGCAGTATGTTTAACTGCCTTTTGACAGGAGGAAAAAATATCAATGGAAATTGAGAAAATACTTTTAAATATAAGGTAATGCTGCATTTTAATATGGCAGAATGATACCTGATGTTAGGAGTTTAAAGACTAAAGCAAAGAGCAATTTGAAAAGACTGTGGCAACCTTTTCATTCAGGTCACTCCCTATTCCCATTCCCACAGAAGAAAACTTTAGTCTCTTTTTAATTTATTCCATTTGGAAAAAGACTGCTTGAAGTTCACCGAGAAATGGAGCCTTAGCCAAGCGTCCCACACCCTGCCCTCTGTTGAGACTGTTAGCTTTGCCTTTTGATCTTTCTGTGCACTTGAAGAACCTAAAATTGATTTTTTCCCAGCTGAACCAAAGTAGAGGAGGGGCAATGTTTTATTAAAAGATTCTTCATTCCCCCAGCATAAACCGTCTTCTTTATTTATATACAAAGAAAATCTGTCCTTTTGTTCTTGAGAAAATGTTTTCAGAAACTATCGCTCTGGAAAGTTAATTCAATTGTACATCACTCCGAAAAGAGAAAGAGGGGAAAGAAAGGATGATGATGACAACCCCATTAGTTGCCTCAGCAAAGAATAAAGACGCACGTTGATTAGCTCTCTCATGAATAGTTGGCACAAAGGAAACTCCACCAAAATGTAAAACATGGCATCTTGGGGACCGTCTTGCGTGACTTTTGTTGTGGCTGAGAGGGAAACCATGACAGCAAGAGAACTGTGGTATTAGAGCCATTGAACATTTTTCAATTTAAGAAAAATTCATTGTTGGGCTTAAATGTGCTAAAGAAAAGGGTGCTTGTGTTACACAAAAGGGAAGAGAATGAGAAGAATACAAACTGATCCCTTAAATGAAAAAAGAATGAAGGGCGTGGTTTGGGGCCAAATGGTGAGACCCAGCAGCTACAACTCTGAAGGAATGCATCAAATAGATTTTAAAGTAGCCAACTAAGGAAAGAATGAAAAATAAATAAAAGACTAAAAAGTAATATGATTCTTTGATCCTACATGGAATCCTGAGATTCCATAGCAGCAGAGAAAAAGACAAATGAGAGAGAAAATGTGAAAAAGTGAATGCTTTCCATCCTGGTCTTAAAGAAAACTTAAGTGACCTTTTTTTAACGATTTTATTTTTTAAGACCAGTTTTTGGTTCACAGCACAAGTGAGCAGAAGGTACAGAGATCTCCCATATACCCCCAACCCCACAGCAGCACAGCCTCCTCCACTATCCACTCCCCCCAACCAGAGGGAAGCTTTGTTACAACTGATGAACCTACACTGACATCATAATCACTCAAAGTTCAAATTTACATTAGGGTTCCCTCTTGGTGGTGCACATTCTATAGGTCTGGACAAATGTATAATGATATGCATCCACTATGATAGTATCAGAGTAGATTCACTGCCCTAAAGCCCTCTGTGCTTCACCTGTTCATCCCTCCTTCCCCTTTAACCCCTGGCAACCACTAATCTTTTCACAGTCTCCACCATTGTGCCTTTCCATAACGTCACAGAGTTGCAATCACATAGTATGTAGCCTCTCCAGAATGACTTCTTTCACTTAGTAACAGGCATTTAAGTTCCCTTCATGTCTTTTCATGGCTTGACAGCTCATTTTATTTTAGTGCTGAAAAATATTCCATTGTCTGGATGTTCTACATTTTATTTACCCACTCACCTACTGAAGGATATCTTTGTTGCTTCCAAGTTTTGGCAATTATGAATAAAGCTGATATAAACATCTGTGGGCAAGTTTTTGTGTGAACAAGTGACATTTTTTAAAGAAAAGTCACAAATATTTTCTGAACACAAACTTTGAATCCTTAAAATTATCTTGTCTCATTCTTCCAAGAGGAGCAACCTTTTAAAAATAAATATCGAAAGCTCTCAAAACAAATTTAGAGCTATATTGGGAAAACATTCCTAAATCTAAGCTAAGATTATTTATGGAGGTTAAACCTCTATTAGAAACATATTTAGGAATGATGATCGAACTGTTGAGCTTTTCAGTTACGATCCCCAATCCCTTGTGGACTCCTGAAATTCTCAAGCTTACCCAAAGCAAAGGCACTAATTCTCTCCTTTAGTGATTCATTAATTCAATCATCTCTTAAAATGAGGCCAACAAAAATCTCAAAATATCCCTGAGAATATTCCAGATTAAAATTTCTAAAATCTTTCAACATAATCTTTCAAGTACTCACAGAATTTACTACTTATTACAACTGTTTGTTTATTACAACTAGTCTGTTAACAATTATTTGTGTAGATGCCTGTCTCCTCACCTTGACTATAAACTCTATGCACATAAGGATCAAGTAGAACTTAATGTTTCTCTTTCTCTTAGACAGATCTAACCATATTTCCTTTGGCCAGGAGTTATAGGGGTGAGGCTACTGCTCACAGCTGAGGGGACAACATTGCTGTCCCTATGAGCCTGGAAGGCAGGGCCGCCACCCCAGTGGGCTCAGAGGATAGAGCATCATTGAAACAAAGGGGATTATTCTTGAGCCTTAAAATCTAGCAGAATTTGCCCTGCTAGGTTTTGGACTTGCTTGGAACCTGTGATCCCTTTCGTCATTCTGATTTCTCCCTTTTGGAATGGGAATTGAAATCCTATGCAGGTCCCACCACTGAATTTTGGAAGCAGATAACTTGTCTGGTTTCACAAGTTCACAGCTGGAGAGGAATCCTGCCTCAAGATGAATCATACTCAGAGTCTCACCCATGGCTGATTTACATATTTAGATGAGATCCTGGAGTTGATGATGGAATAAGTTAATACGTTTGGAGCTGCCGTGATGAGGTGAGTATAGTTTGCATGCAAGAAGAACACGAATTTTGGGGGAGAGGGGAGACTAGAGGACAGAATGTCATGGGCTGAACTGTGTACCCCCCACCAGGATTCATAATGTTGAAGTCCCAACCCCTAGTAACCATATTTAGAGACAAAAAGATTTAGGTCTTTAAAGAGGTGATTAAGTTAAAGTAAGGTCATTAGGGTAGAGCCCTAATGATGACTGGTGTTCTTATAGGAAGAGAGAGACACAAGAGATGAGTGGGCACAGAGGAAAGACCATCAGAAGACATAGCAAGAAGGCAGCCACCTCCAAGCCAAGAAGAGAGTCCTCAGAAGAAAATCAATCTGTCGACACCTTGATTTTACACTTCTAGCCTCTAGAACTGTGAGAAATAAATTTGTTTAAGCCACCCAGTCTGTGGTATTTTATATCACAGTCCTAGCAAATTAATATGCCTGCCATTTACATTATCCCTGGACTGCTACTGACTGAGGGTACATGCCATGCTACTTCAACTACAAATGGACATCTGCACCTTTTCTCAGGGATTGTGTAATAAGAATCTGGCCATTACCAAAGAGTGATTCGACCTTTGCTTTCAACTTCTGGGAAGTAATCTAGGTCATACCTGACAGAGCCTTTGTTTAGGGTGGAGCACTGTGAGGGTGGGCCCAGCCACACCTAATAGTCTTAGAGTAAGGGCTGGCCATGCCAGAAAGACCGACCATGTGATTTTGAGTTGGGGCTTTGGGTTACACAAAAGCTGAGATCAACCCACATGGGCAATCAATCAATCAATCAATCACACCTTTGTAATGGAGCACCAATACAAACTTTGACCGCTGAGGCTCAGGGAAGTTTACCTTGTTGGCAATACTGTGCATAATGTCACACATTAATGCTGGGAAGGTAATGTGTCCAAACTCCAAGGGGAAAGGACAAAGGAACCTCATGTATGGGACTCTTCCAAACTCCACCTTGTGCTTCTCTTCCTTTCACTGATTTTAATCTGTATCTTTTCCCTGTAATAAACTATAACCATGAGTATAACAGCTTTCAGTGAGTTCTGTAAGTCCTTTTAGCAAACTATCAAACCTGAGCGTGGTTTTAGGAACCCCTAAACTTGAAGTTGGTGTCAGAAATGAAGAGGATCTTAGAGACAGTCCCCTCTAACTTTGTAGTTTAACTAACTCCAGGCAGGGATGAAATCTCAGATATCACTGAACATTTCTTCTACCTACCCAAAGCATTTAACCCTGATTTCCTTCTCAGTGCACCACAGCACATAATCCAAATTTGCCTGGTAATTACGGTTGTTCTAAAACTCAGGGTAATTCTGCCCCTCAGAAGATATTTGGCAATATCTGGACACATTTTTTATAGTCTCAACAGAGGGTTGCTAGTGGCATATAATGTGTAGAGACCAGCGATGCTACTCAACATCCTCTAATGCACAGGACAGCCTCCACAACAAAGAATTATCCAATCCAAAGTGTCAATAGTATCAAGTTTGAGAAACTCTGCATTAGACCCTTGATAGTCATTGGGTGAACACCCAGATATGAGATGACAACTCTAGAAGTAATGAGAAGATAGCACCCTGAATTCAAAGGCCCAGTGTTCAAATGCCAACTCCACAAAAACAACTTTTGTTTGACACTGGACAAACTTCCCAACACTCGGCCCTCAATTTCCTCACTTTTAAAGTAAAATAATAATACGATTTACTCCACAGGCTTGTTTATGGAAGAAATAAAATCATATATTAAAATGACTTAGCAAAGTATCTGGACCAAAGCAAGCGCTGGCCAAATGTTGGCTCTATGTCACTTAATTTTCCTTGTATAATCAAAACCATTTTTTCAAAAATTTTTGCACAGACTGGAATACTGGTAAAAGCAGGTTCACAAATCAGTTTTTCTTGATATGTTACAGAACAGATAGATGACTCTTTGGTGTCATAAATCTGAGCTGCCAGCAAATTAAATATTTCTTTCTATGCAAAATTTCTCTTCTCTGCCCATGACCATTTTTTTGTCTCTTTCTTTCCATCGTCACCACTCATGGCGGCTTTTTTGTGTGTCCATTTTCTACAAAGAAACAAAGTGTATATCACACATGAGAGTTACAATAGAGGCAACGACAAAGGAAAACAACCACGAAATTGAGAGATGACAGTGCTGGGTGGTGAGCTGAACACAACCACCTGTTAAACTCAACCACCAGGTAAGCAAACCCCTCGTATATGGCCATCTCCCAGAAAATTACAAATTGCCCCATATTGGAGATATTCAGGTCACAGACTTGTGCATGTTATATCTGAGAACTGAAAAGGTTTCTTTGTGTGTTGGTGTCTTCTACCGTCCTCCATTCTAAAGTGAACTCCTTCGAACAAGAGGCGTAACTTTTCCCTCTAAGGCCTCAAAACCTACCATAACACTTGGCATGCTATATGAGTTAATTCATATCTCTTGGAGGGATGGGAGAACAGAAGAGCAGATGGCCAAATGGATGAAAAAGTGTAAGAGTAAAGGGAGGAACAAATAAGAAAATGAATAAATGAATAACTAAAGTGAATTTTTTCTTTAGCTTATAAACAGCAGTAGTACTCATGTCTGCTTGAACTTGCACAAAATTCAGATATCAGTGTTCTTACAATATATACTCAGGACATAACTGTTCAACAACAAAACTTGGTTTACAGCCATACTCTAACAAGGGAAAAATGTATTCTCGCAGTTCTAATGAACAATACAACCCAGAGCAATAAAAACAGGTTTGATTCTTGCTGGGAGGAAGTTGCTATTCTCCATCTGGCAGCACCACACCACAAACCCCAGGTTAAAACTGCCAGGAATATGGCAAAGAACATACTTTAATGGAAATATCGTACCGAATGGGTCTCACGGGCTAAAATCCAGGTGTAAGCAGGGATGCTTTCCTTTCTAGAGGTTCTAGGGAAGGATCTGTGTCCTTGCTCATTTAGGTTATTAACAGAATTTAGTTCCTGGGATTGTAGTACTGAGATCCCTGTTTTCTTGCCGATTGTCAGCTGAGAGCTGTTTCCAGGTTCTAGAAACCATCCACATTCCTTGGCTGGTGGCTGCCTTCCTCCATCTTCAAAGCCAGTAATGGTGGGTCAAGTCCCTATCATGCTCAAGTATTTCCTCCCTCTCTCATTTCACATCTCTGACCTAGCACAGAAAGTCTTGTATGATTAGATTGAGCCCACCCAGTGATCCAGAATACTCTCCATTTCACCATTCATACCATAATCACATCTGCAAAGTCCTTTGTGCCGTATTAAGCAACAGAGTCATAGGTTCTGGGGATTAGGGCGTGGACATCTTCAGAGGGTTGTTTTTCTGCCTAATACGTGGCATAAGGATAGATATATAGGTGAATGGAACAGAATTGACGGTCCAGAAATAAATCCTTATACTTACAGTCAACTGATTTTTGACAAAAGTTGTCAAGCCAATTCATCAAGGAAAGGATAATCTGTTCAAAAAATGGTGCCAGGACAATAGCAAAAAGATGAACTTAGACCCTCTCCTCACACTGTATTTATTTTTTTTTAAAGATTTTATTTTTTTCCTTTTTCTTCCCAAAGCCCCCAGTACACAGTTGTATATTCTTCGTTGTGGGTCCTTCTAGTTGTGGCATGTGGGACGCTGCCTCAGCGTGGTATGATGAGCAGTGCCATGTCCGCGCCCAGGATTTGAACCCACAAAACAGTGGGCCGCCTGCAGCGGAGCGCGCGAACTTAACCACTCGGCCACGGGGCCAGCCCCCTCACACTGTATTTAAAAAGGGGCTCAAAATGGATCATAGACTTAAACATAAGGGCTAAAAATAATAAGATATTTAGAAGATAACACAGGAGAAGATCTTTGACACCTGGGTAAGGTAAAAATTTCTTAGATACGACACCTAAAACACAGTCTAAAAAAGAAAGTTAATAAGTTGGACTTTGCTAAAATTCTAAAATTTTGCACTTCAAACAGCACCATTAGAAAAAGGAAATGACCAGCAACAGTCTAAGAGAAAATATTTGCTAACACATATTCAACAAAGAACCTGTCTCCAGAATTTATGAATACAACTCAATAACAAGAAAAAACCCAATCAAAAAATGGGCAAAAGATATGACCAGATAATTTACCAAAGAATGTAGATGAACGGCTAATAATACATGAAAAGATGCTCAACATGACGTCAGTAGCAAAACGCAAATCAAAACCACAATAAAATACCGTTCCACAGCTATTAGAATAGCTATAGTTAAAGAGACAGAAAATAACAAATGTAGGTGTGGATGTAAAGAAATAGGAAAGCTCCTGCATTGCTGATAGGAATGTAAAATACTGCTCTTCTTTGGAAAACAATTTGGTAGCTTCTCAAAAAGTAAACAGAGAGTTGCCATAAGACTCAGCAATTCCAATCCTAGGTAACTACCCAAGAGAAATGAAAACATATATCTACACAAAGACTTGCATGTGAATATTCATAGCAGCATTATTAATAATAGTTTCAAACTTGAAACAATCTAAATGCCCACCAACTGGTAAATGGACAGACAAAATGTGGTATTATCCATACAATGGAATACTGTTCAGCAATATGAAGGAAACAACTACTGACACATACTACAGGGACGAACCTTAAAATCATTACGGTAAGAAAAAGAAGTCAGACACAAAAGGCCACATATCATATGATTCCATTTATATGAAATGTCCAGAAAAGGCAAACTTAAAAAGACAGAAAGTAGATGAGGGGTTGCCTAAGGCTGGGGATGGGAAGAGGGATTAACTATAAATGGGCAACAGGGATCTTACTGGGGGGGATAAAAATGTCTACAGCTAATTTATAGTGATGGTTGTATAAGAATAAAGTCACTAAAATCCATTGAATTGGACAGTAAATGCGTAAATTTTACAATACGTAAAATGTTCTCTAAAAGTTGTTTAAAAAACAATTTATAAAAGAGAGGAAAAGAAAAACAGCCAGGAAATCCACGAAATGTATCCAAATAGAAAGCATTTGATTTTGGAAAGTAATCAAAATTATGCTACTAACACTGAACTTAAGGGTAAAAAAAACTTAACTTCAGCCAGACAGATTTGAAGAAAATGAATGACACAGAGTTGACTCTCTAGTCGATTCGGGGCAGCTGTTCTCTGGGTCCATGATGAACTGAACTAGAGGAACTGAGCACTTCCCATCAGGCCACTCTCTTCACATGAAATACAGGAACATCCATAAAGAGGGCCTGACTTGGACTCCACCTCCATGGACATCTAAGCCTTTTTACCCTGGTTTTCTGCCTAACTACAGGTGACTAGATATACTGGAAAAGATGTGTTTCCTTGCTATTTATACACCAAAGCTGTGTGTGGATGACCGAAACTATAAACAGAATCAATTTGCCCCAAGTACTAATGCCCAAGAAGAGTGAAGCCTACTCTTTTTAGTTCGCTATCAATTAACAGAGAGTGGAGAACAGAGGACACAACTCCTCAATGCAGGTGCCCTCAAGAAATCACAGATCCAGTCTTCTCTGCATGACAGTTTCATTAAGTTTGCAGAGATGTTGTTCATTCCTAGCCCAGAGACTCTCTTCAAAGGGAGAGACAAATTATGCTATGATATGGTTTGTATAAAGCAAAACACAAAAACATTTCAGGTTTTTTCATAGAAAAAAGGTAGACTTAGGAAATTTTCCTGATTCAGAATCGAACAGAGTTTTAAGAAGTATTTCCCATTTACAAGTGTGTTGAAACATTCTCCTCTTTAAATAGCAAACAGATGAATTTAGATAAACATATTTAAATTCCCAGAGCAATCATGAAGAGCTGCGACAGTTTGAGAAAATGTCAAGAACACCCTCTGCTTGAAAAAACTGCTCTGCTATGTAAGATGGAGACTATCTCAAGGAAAATAAGAACCTTCTTAAAGAAGCTTATTGAGTGCCTCATTTTTCCCAACTGTTGATTTTAGAGAATTTCAGTTGAGAGTTACCTTCACTCTGCCAACTAAATGTAAGTATCTCAAACCAACTGGGTTAGAGGGAATAAAGATGTCAGCTGGTTGAGAAGACAGAAAATACTACAGGTTCACTTGATTCATAGTTTGAACACTTCTAATTCTCACTAAGAATTGACAACTAAATTGTTCAAATGAACTTTTACTATCAATACCAAAACAGTGATAAAAAAAAGGAAAAGCTCAAAATGGATAAGCCACCTGAGTGCAAACAACTCTACAGGTTGACCTGGCCCAGCTGGATGGCATAGAAAAGAACTAAGTTCAATTAGGGCAGTTAACAGTAAAGTTCACTTTGCCATAAAAATAAGCTATGAGAAAAGAACTACAAAGTCATACAGGAGAAAATTAAAGAAGATTCATAAAAGGCCCCATGCTGAGCATAAAATAAACAAAACAAGTAGCACTTCTCTGAGATGTCCAAAGTCATGCTGAAGTCATAAAGAAAAGGACTTTTGAGAATACAAGGTATACTCTTCATCACAAAAGAATGGACGCCGAGCACAGTTTGGTTAATAAGTTTACGTTGAACCATGAGCTAGAAAAAAAGAATTAGACTAAGTGAAGGAATTACACTAAGTGAAAGAAGACATAGAAAAGAAATGACATGGGAGAAGGAAATCTGATTTAAACATTAAATCTTCATAGCTACTAAATGCTAAACAGAAGATTTCTGATTTTCATAAAGCAGAAATTTAAAACCTAGTGGCATCTCAACCAGCGAAGACTTAACAGAATTTTTTTTAAATGCTCAGGGCAAAAATCTGACAGCCAAAGCAGCTATATCAGAGCCTCTGTCTTGACTGGATCTTTCTCTTAAGTAATGGCAGGAATGGGAAGAGAGGACAGGAGCTCTTCAAAGCCTCATAAAGTGTTATACAACCAGGGCAGCCAAGTATAGCTGTACTTTAGATGGGTAGCCACATTACAGTCTAGCCAGTAGATATTTTACATGCTCTTTCTCTTTCGACTTTATCTTACTGAGTAATGGAATCAAATCTCTATTTGCTCAAAGAACTAATGGCCAAGAGTGAAGGATACTCTCCTTAGGTCTCTATCTTAGGAACAATAGGAGAAAGGGAAAGAGGTATGACCTGTCAAATTTGTATTTCAAAAAACATCATCAAGCAATTGATGAGAGCTTGATGAGAAGAGATGGGGCAGGGGAAGGCAATGGGGTTTATATTTTTTCAATCTTCCCTTCTCCGTGTGCCCTTGTGATTTGATCATAACATTTTTAAACCTTATCACTTCAAAAATCACATGTCTACTTTTCATTAAGAGGATTGGCTATATATTGCATAATGAATAAAAAGCATAAATTCAATGATATAATCAACACAGTGTAATATATATTTCATATATAATTTAAAAGGCTATTTTTGTATCCAAGAGATAAAGAAATTGTGGCACCTAATCAAGAATAAGGGCTTGTGCCTGCTGAAATTATCAAGTTACCTAATAAATATTTAGACAAAATAATGATGAAATTCACGTTTTCAAAATGTCTTGGATTGGCTTATCTGAAAAACAAGAGCATACTAAAGGAAAGTATGCCAGGGGTATTCTTTATCTGAGGGTGGAATTGCAAGGAAGCCGGGATGAGAGGGGACAGGGCAGCAAGGCAGGGAAGGAAGAAAAGGAATATTAACTGGTATGTCCCCAAGGTGGCCAGGGCTTCAGCAGAGAGCACAGCTGGTTGGTTGGTCATGGAGGGTGGGATGTCTTCAGAAAGGCCATAGGAACCACTGTGTCAGGCTTTTCTGTCTTCTATCTCCTTTCTCTCACTAGTCAAGTTTGCCAAAAATTGGTGAGAGGAGCCTGAGTCTCAGAGGCTCTGGTGTGGTTCAGCTTGGGTGTCAAAGGAGAGGAAGGGTCCCACTGAGGCCCACGACATGGCAGAGGCATGGGGAGGCTGTTGCTCTGAGAGAGGACCCAGGAGTACCTGGCCTGGTAAAACTCGAGTTCCTCCAAAACATTTTCTGGGATTTTACAGTATTTTCCAAAGGTTAAAATTTATATCATGAAATCCTAAAATTTCCTTTAAAAAAAAGTAATTAGAAGTTTCAGTATATTATATGTAATATCAGACTTTATATTAAAATAAAGTTGAAAAGAAAATTGTTTTGCTCTCAGAATGAAAATTTTCCTTCCTTATTAATAGATCCTTTTGCAACTGAGTTTTCAGTAAGATAAAGGGTCCAAGTTCACAGTTTATCTATCATGGTAAAATGAGGCAATTATAAGATTAAGAGTAGAAGAATTTAGAATGTCAAGTGGCATTAATTTAAGTGAGGAATAATTCCTCTACACCTAATTTAATTAATGCTAAGTGCTCATGGAACTTTGTTTTTCTGCGATGATACCTGAAATTGGATGAGACTAACACAGTAATCATAGTCTAATACCCCACCCTTCGGAACTACAGGTTTTATTTTTCACTGTTTAAAAGAAACCTTGTCACTCACACTGTGTGTAATAGAAAATCAGAGGGGAAAACCTCCAAGTAGGTTTTAATAAGCTTACTGTAGCTAAATCACAAAGCAAGAAAGCTGCAAAGGGGGTCCTCTGGCCTGGCAGGAAAGACTGTTCTGGGAATAGAGTGACATTCCAAGCTGGATACTAATTCCCCTGGAAATAGCACTTACAGGGTTTCAAACAAATCAGGATGTTGTTAGAAAAACAAAATTTTTGTTTTTCTGGTACTGGGTATAGAGTCCATGTCAATTGTCAACCAGATTACAATGCCATCCTCTAAAATGATACTAATATGTTTTAAAAAAAAGAAACATCTTGTTTATAGGAGAACACGTGACATTGAGTTGCAAGTAAAATAATGTCTATTATTCTAAGATAAAAAGAAAGACATATTACAAATCTTTAAGTCACAGGTGTTGGCCAGTACAATACCACAAGACTTTAAAATAATCATGATGGTGAAGGAGTCAGCATAAAGGGAAAAAAAGGGAAAGAAATGAGAAACCATCAAACTAGAATATACTCTGGAAAATCTCAACAAATTTGGGATGTTTTGCAATTTTGTCCAACCTTATTTTATTTAATACTTATTTAATTCCACTATTACTAGATGAATATATTCCAAGAGTTTCTAAAAATATAAACTTTATAGAATGAAGAATACAAAGTAAACATTCCTCATTATCTTTATTTATTTCAGCATATTCAAGATGAGGAGCACAGAGAAGGCACGCATCAATACCTTTTGCTGTGTCCATGATATTTCATTCACAACACAGGCAAAGTTTGAGCACAAACCTCAACCCGAACTAGGCGCCAGGCTTTTCTAAGAGAATTACTGTATTCTTGTTCTGTATAGGCACTGGTTAAGACCACAGGCTTTGCAGTCACACAGAACTTTGTTTTATTTTCAATTAATGGGTGTTTGGTCTTGGGCAAGTGCTTTGTTTCCTCATCTCTAAAATGGATGCTGTAGAAATCTGTTTAAAAAAATCCCACCTCACAGGTGATAAGAGTTAAATGAAATAATGGAGGTAAAAACAGTACAGGATCTGGCAAGTGTAGCTGCTCTGCTCCTTTCACTAGGATGCAGCCGAGTCTGCAGTGGAAGCTTCCACCCCTACCCCAGGATACAAGGAAAAAGCACTATTTTTATATTCTAAAAATAAGATTTAAATGTCAAATCTGTAAATTATCAGGCAATTTACTTGTGGTCACTGTTTATAGTGGTTTGAATAGTGGCTCCCCAAAAGAAATGTCCACCTGGAACCTGTGAATGTGACTTTATTTGGAAAAAAAGGCCTTTGCACTGAGTTAAGGATCTTCAAATGAGATCACCCTGGATTATGCAAGTGGACTCTAAATCTAGTGACAAGCATCCTTGTAAGAGAAAGGCAGAGGGAGATTTAAGGCAGAGAGAAACAAAGGTGAAAGCAATGTGAAGACAGAGATTGGAGTCATGTCTCAACAAATCAGGGAGTGCCGTGGACTGTTGACAGCCACCAGAAGCTAGGAGACAGGCGCAGAACAGAATTTCCCTGAGAGCGTCCTGAAGGAACCAACCGAGCCAACGCCTTAATTTCAGACTTCTGGCCTCCAGAATTGTGAGAGGATCAATTTCAGGTTTTTTTAAGCCACCCATTTCATGAAAATTTGTTACAACCACCCTAGGAATTAGAATGTGCCCCAGTGTACTTATCTCCACAATGTGTTCTCTTTAGATTCCATGAACTCAAAGGAAGTTATGTTCAGGAGGTATTTAATAGGATATCTGGCACATGAAAGACCCTCAATAAAAGTGAGCTTTCTTTGTACTCTAGCTGCTCTCAGCTCAGCCAGGTTTTTCCACAATCCCAAACCATCCACTGCAGAGAAGACCAACCATTTCCCAAGAGGAGAATATATAAAATATTCTGGCCAGGGCAATACAGATCAAGCCCTTTCCGTAACCATAAGGCCACTTTGCCTTCTTTTCCTACTCACTCTCTGTCCTTTATTTCCTGCAGAGCTTCTCCAGTAACCACTGTCTGAACTTCTGCCCCCACAGCTTGACCCACCCTCTGTACTTTCAGCCTGCTGGTTGTATGCATTCCTGGATTCGGCTGCTGTTTTTTCCTTGGAAGACAATAAAAGCTTTAAGTTTTCAATTACTTTATAGTATTTTTTTAGAGTTCTTATATTCATGAAATTTCATTTCATCTTCACCACACTCTATGAAATAGATAGATTACTTTACTAATATTACATACAAGTAAAGAGCTTTAAGAAGTATTATGACTTTCCCAAGTCACAAAGGCACCAAAAGAAGCAGAGATGAACAAAAATTGTGATCATTTTATTTTGTTCTCACCTAGGTTATACAGACACACCATTTGCTCAAATAAAATCTAATAAATGCCCAATGCAAATGAATTACATGTGAACCCTTAAAGCTGAAAAAGATTAGAAAGAATCAATTCTCCAGAATAGCATAAAAAATGCTAGATAAAGACAAGAGATAGAGGAAGACAGAACAGACTCCAATACATAAAAGGAATTTGGTTAAAAATCCAGCAGAATAGCATGAAGAAGCAAGCAGAATCATGCAGGAGAGTGCTAACTCCTGATTTTTAAAAACAGACATTGGAAAAATGCCTATATATCGGGGTCAGGAGCACTGACAAGGAGAAGAAATTGTGAAGAAGCTGCCACTGGAGATCTATTTGTGTACAACGTTACACATACTGTTTTGTGTGCTGACTACAAAAAAAAGAGGCTATCCATGTCTTCAAGGAGCTTATAATCTAAACTCACAGGTACAAACTGTTTCAATATACAGCATATGGCTAGGTCTCAAATAATGTAATATAAACTCTATAACGTGATACTGCTTGATATGTTATATCTCTATCAGAATGAGTAGCAATCTCCCAAAGATAGTGGATGCTGGTAAAAACTCAAAACGGATGACAATACACACACTGAGAAAGGATGTGGGGAAGCAGGCACACTCACATTCACTTTGACTAAGAGTGATTCAGTCATTCACTCTGACTGAGAGTGCACAGAGGTACAACCCTGAAGGGGCAGTAAGTATCAAAAGACTTTCAAAAGTCATACACTCAAATACCAGCAATTCCTCTCCTACAGCACTAATCACCCAAGTAAACAAAGATACATGGACTAAGGATGTTCATGGCAGGGTTTTTTATAATAGGGAAAAAAATACATCCTAAATGTCTAAGAAAACAGGATTGGTAAAATAAGGTAAAATGTAGCTAATAATGATTTTGCATACATTTATGGCCTAGAGCTCTACTCCCTGACAAGATGGCCCTGATATCCTCAGTGAAATGGGGAGGTACATACACTATAAGCCATATTTTCTGGCTGTGTATGCACTTATCCATTCATAACATAAGTCTAGAAAACCATAAATCAATCTGACAACAGTGGTAATCTCTGGGTGGGAGGATTCCAACTGATCTTTTTTTTAATTAAGGAAATGAGCACTAAATAAGTTAATTAAAAGATAATGCAAGACACATCCTCAGAGTGGCAATATTAGTTCATTCACCCAAGACATTTGCTGAGTGTCTCCTCAGAGGATTGTGAGAGACGTACACAGGCTGGCCAAAGCTCTGAGTCCAGAAATGAGGGCTGAGACCCCAGACCACCAGCGGAGACATTCCCTTGATTAACTATTAATACTGTCTCAACTTCCAGGGTGACAATGTTATCCATGGGTCACAAAACTTGGAACTGGTGCATCTTTTAAAACTTACCATTGGTCAATTTTGAACAAAATTGAGCTGAACATTACAGAGTGTCAATCATAATTTCACAACTGAGTTGTCAGGAAGAAAAAAATATCTACTGCACTTGGAAATGTCAAGTGTAACCCAATAAATGTCAACTAAAATTGAATTGTTTGCAGGAACTTATGAGAAAGTCTGGACAAGACCCTCTGAAAATGAGACCCCATGTATTTGGCAGAGTTTGTGTTCCCGAGAACAGGTTTTTTCCCCTCCATGATACCCTGCACGGTAAACCATACTCACTTCCTCTGAAGGGTACATTATTCTTTAAATGCTTGGCTGTCCAGTTACTTTTCTTATAAACACATTTCTCACATACGTATCTCTGTGCAGTGATGCAGGGGGAGTTCCTAAGGCATGTAACCAATCCTGGTTAATACATTCTTTGACTTTCTCGTGGCAGTCTTTTCTCAAGAGCAAACTCCAAAGACACAGCCAAATTAATAAGGCACAAGATCAAAAGTGCTTAGCGCGTGGCTTTTTCCTTTATGCTGAAAAGGATCTTGGCGACCATATGTGGCACCCACTCGTCTGTGGTGAACATAATGTACTCTCTTCTGTTTGTTAAAAGGATTGGGAGGTCTGTCAGTCACAACTGGTTTTGTCTGGACATTTATTCTTTCTCTGAGAGATTACATTGTATTTTTTTTTTAAAGAGGAGGAAATAAATGAAGTGGTGCCTGTGATTCTTTGTTTTAATTCAACCAATATTTACTGAGTACTTCCCTGTGACAAGTTGTTTGCACTAGGGATGCAACCGTGAACGCTGAGCACTGAACTTTTGGAGTCCAAAATCAAGTCAGGGAGACAAATGAGAAGCAGACAAAGACAAAACAGCATATGATGAGTACAGTGCCCAGAGTGGCAGCATCTCAAAGGGACACTTAACTTAAAAATGGAAGATCAGAGAAGTTTCTTGGAGTATTAGCCTAAGAAGTGAGGCGAGCACTAAAGTACCAAAGGGGAGAGAAGAAGAATGCATATGTAAAGACCTAAAAGTATTTAAGAAGCTTATGGGATTCAGTCAGGTCAGGATGACTTCCAGCAGTATGGTTAATTGTCAGACATGCATTTAAGATGCAGAAATCGTGAATGAGTGAGTCACCAATTCGCTTCAAAAAACCTGGAGAAGGAAACATTAACTTACAATACCTGAATTAGGAAGCCAAATTAGAAAGTCTGCTTACCTCTCAGGTCAAATCAAGCTAAGCATGTCCTTTGAAAGTTTGGTACTTAACACTTGATAGTAAGTACTGGGGGTATTTTGCAATGTGTGTGACATATCAATACACCACATGTGTATTTGTGGGGAATGACATTTCCCACCCTCAAAACCACCATTTTTTTTTTACATGACACACTATTTTTCTCCAATAAGACAACTCTCAGTCTATTCATTTTGATGTTCACTTTCCTCTGTCAAACCTCATCACCTTCACCAGTAACTAGATTGTCTCAGAGTGGTGAGTGGGGGTTTATTTACATATAATGACAAAAGGGAAAATACCCTGCAGTGCCTTTCTTTTACCACTGAGTCAATCTGTATGCCTCCCTCCTCCTCTGAGAACTCGGACTCCACCTGAGACTGACCAGTGGTCTTGGGATGTTCAATCACCAAGGGCTCTTGGATGCTACCAACACCTTCTGCCATGCCACCTCCAGGAGAAGGCCAAACCAGCTCCAGGTGCCTGTCCTCCACGACTCTGTCATCACTTGTCTTGCCTCCTGTTTTCCCTGCTTCTGTCCTTGGCCCCTCTACAGACTAGTCTCAGCATAGCCAGAGGGTTCTTTCAAAGTATCATGTCACTTCTCTGCTCAAGACCATCGGAAAGTTTCTTAAAGTGGAAATTTACCAGATGATTTAGTAATTCCATCCCAGGGATCGACTTTATTAGTTTTCTTTTGCTGTTGTACCAGATTACAACAAACTTAATTGTTTAAAACAATACTCATTTACTATCTCACAGTGTTTATAGGTCTGAGGTCTGGCACAATGTGACTGGATTCTCACTTAGGGTCTTAAGGTAGTGGCCAGGACTGTGATAATCATTTGGGGCTTAGGGTCATCTTCCAAGCTCACTGGTTACTGGCAGAATTTGGTTCCTTACAGCTGTTGGATTTAAGCCTCCATTTCCCTGACATATGGCCATTCATCTTCAAGCCAACAACAGTGCATCAAATCTTTCTCATGCTTCAAATCTCTCTGACTTCTTCTGCTACATCTCTCTGAATTCCTCTTCTGCCTTCCTCTTCTGCTTTTAAGGGCTCATGTGATCATACTGGGTCTACCCAGTTAATCCAGGATAATCTCCCTATTTTAAGGTGAACTGATTAGTAACCTTAATTGAATCTGTAAAGTCCGTTTTGTCATGTAATGACACATATTCACGGGTGCAACACCAGGGGTGAAGGTCATGGGGCCAGAATTCTGCATACCACACTACCCAAGAGAATTAAAGACATATTCCACACAAATACTTGGACATAAATGTTCACAGCAGCACTAATCACAAAAGGCAAAAATTCAAAACAACCTAAATGTCTACCAACTGTTGAGTGAACAAAGTGTGCTATATCCATACAATGGAATACTATTCAGAAACGCAAAAGACAAACTACCAATAGATTCAGTGACACGAGTGAAACTCAAAAATATCATACTAGGGGCCAGCCCAGTGGTGCAGCAGTTAAGTTCGCATGTTCTGTTTGGTGGTCTGGAGTTCACCGGTTCGGATCCTGGGTGCAGACCTACACACCATTTATCAAGCCATGCTGTAGCAGGTGTCCCACATATAAAGTAGAGGACAATGGGCATGGATGTTAGCTCAGGTCAGTCTTCCTCAGCAAAAAGAGGAGGATTGGCAGCAGATGTTAGCTCAGGGCTAATCTTCCCCCAAAAATAAATCATACTAAGTGAAAAAAGCCAGAAACTGGAGACTACCTGCTGTATGATTCCATATTCCATTTACAGAAAAAGCAAATCTATAGGGAAAGAAGAGTTGTCTGTGGCTGGAGGTGGGGATAGGATTAACAGTAAATAGGCATGAGGGATCTCGTTGGAGGATGAAAACGTCCTAAAACTGGACTATAGTGATGGTTGCATAACTTGGTACATTTATTACTCAAGGTCATTGAACTGTATACTTGAAATGTGTAAAATTTTATGATATGTAAAATATGACTCAATAAACTTGTTAAAAAATTAAAAATAAATAAAATCACTGCAAAGTGGTTTCTCTTCACACAAATTTCAAGCCAGCGTCCCTCCAATTGCTTGCGAGGTCCTACATGATGTGTATCCCTAGTTCCCCCATGTGACCTCATTTCCGACTGCATTCTCCCTTTCCCGTTAGTCTGTTCCTACCATACTGACTTCCTGACTATTACCTGACTACTTCGCACGCATTCCTGCCTCACAGCCCTTCCAATTTATCCCATCCACCCAACCCTCTGAATTAGCCTATCACTGCTTGGGATCCAGCTCTCTCTTGAATCAGTTCTGAATCAACATGGTCTTGAGCATGGAAGAACAAGAAGAGGACACTCAATGCTACCCTCTGCTCCTTTTGCTCTCCTACAGGGTAAGGGAATGAATGTATAATGAAAAGTGATCACACTGTGAAAATCAGTGCAAGTTTAACATTGTTGATACTTAGAGAGCAGGCAAAGGACATTCTTCAGAACAGGGCTACTCCATCATCCGTCCCCAGCTGCCACTGGCTGCCAATAAGCTGCTGGAATATAATAGCTGAACCACATCAGGAATGCAGAAATCACTGCCATGCTGAAATGCTTTCTCCCTGCTGCCACTCTCCCTCCCCTGTCCAACATGAGTCTTGGTTTTTTTCAATTATTTCCATGACAGAGTTTCCTCAACATTTGCAAAATAATGCCAAGATCAACCAACCTATATCCTCCACTAACAAAAAATCCCCCCCATGTTAACAGAACCACTTGTGTAGTGAAATAAACTGTAATGTACTTCCAAAAGAAATAAACCAGGCTTTTTTTCCCTTTTTGTAATGAAGATAAAGCATCCTACATGTAGCACCGGTGATTTCCACAGAGGCCTAAACTAATGACCATCAGGAGAGGCTCCTTTCTTCCTACAGCGAAATCTCCCATCACAAAATTCACAGGACAGAAACTTTAGAATTCAGAGACTGTACCAGTTAACCTCAGAAAGCTGTTGGATGGCTTCTCCACAAGCCCCTAAAACAACCTAGACTGCATGGGACAAAATTCTCTTTTTGCAAATGAAGTGCTTTATTTAAAGAAAAAAAAATTAAAGCTATTAATAATAATGAAATTCACTGATCTTGAGAGACCAGAAACAAGCAAGCATTGTAGCAGAGTCCAATACGCCAATCTCAGTCCTCAGGCAGTCAATTAATCTACCTTCCCCAATTAGTCTGATATCCATGACCCCATGGGGTATTTTTAAATTTCTTTAATGAATATTTTGAAGAAGATAAGCATGTCTCTGGCCTCTCCGGAGCATATTTTTATATGCTCTTTTAGATGACCTTTTCAAATGCTCTAGAACA
Organism: Equus caballus; assembly: GCF_041296265.1. Taxonomy (NCBI): domain Eukaryota; kingdom Metazoa; phylum Chordata; class Mammalia; order Perissodactyla; family Equidae; genus Equus; species Equus caballus. Next base: position 33,445,149 of record NC_091699.1, on the reverse strand, counting down.
TGTTTTGGGGCTTTTGGGGTTTTGTTTTGTTTTTTAAAGGCAACAGTATGGTGGTTAGGAACACATGCTAAGAGAGGCGTACATTCAAATCCCAAATCTGAGGTTTACTAGGTTCAGAGATTTAAATAACTCGCCCAAGTTCACACAGCAAGTAAGTGACAGGAGGGATCTGAAGCAAGACACTCTGGCTCTGGGGTCTTTGGCTTAGTCACTACCCTAAGCTGCCTCCCATTTACTATTATCACTACTGTTCTTCCACCAGCACCAACAATATCATCCTCTTCCTCCTCCTCATCACTATCAGAGAGCCATATTATAGACAATAATTAAAACCATTTTTTTTAATTAAAGTCTCAAACTCCAAAAAGGCACACTCGGCAAATGCCATCCAATAGACAGTCACCCCATTCATTCATTTTTCTAATGCTATTCCAGTGAAGTAAAGAAGAAAATGTCATAAACCTCATTTTGCAGATTTGGGAACTAAGGTAAAAATGATTAAGTCTCCTAGCATCACTTGGTGACTGAGAGGCAGAGAGAGAAATGACGAAGCTCAATGTTATTTACTCAGCATTATCACTCACCTTAAAAATGTTTAAGCTCTCCAAATGAAAATAGGTATGACTGTTTCCAGCCATCTGGTCTACCTGGAGAAAAACAAGGCCAGACTGGCTTGCTAAGCACTTTGGAATAAATAAAGTATTAAGACATGAGTAAGGGCCTATCATAAAGAATTTCCACGTTGTGTCTGCAGTCAGCATAATAACTGTGGCATTTCTTATCGTTTCACATTCAGCCTGGGTAATTCAGTGACACCTTAAAAGTGACAGATGAATGTGAAAAAGAGCTGACATCTCTTGCAAGATTTGAGAAGATGCCAGAAGGACCCTAGCAGAGTGCAGTGACAGCTGGAAATGGAGGAGGACAGAGTTTAAAAAGCAACTTACCACTTATTTTTTAGGTTTAATTTTTGCACTAAAAAGATAACAAAAACAACATCAGATGGCACTGATAGAAACAAATGTTCAATAAACCCTTTCTGAATGGAACAGTTAATACTCCTCAGTCTGGCCAGAACCAAAATCAATGAGCGTCAGATGTGTTCCTGATGCCACAGTCCCTCTCCTATCATTTTTTGGCAAATATTTTTATCTAACTATTTCAAAACATACGAGAAAAAAAGATTCTTAAGGATTCCACCAGATCATTAGAAGGGCGCTAAAAAATTCCAAAGCTTGATAGTATTTTCCTAAAAGTCTGCAACATGCACATTTGCCAACATTTCGCTAAAACAAACCTCTTAAAATTAATAAATTACCTGTCAAATCCCATAAAAACAGATGGTCACTTGGAGACAGGAGAAGATGTTATCATTCTGTTTTACACAGCTGTTCAGACTAGGAAAGATCATTTCATTTTCCGTAACATACAATAAACCTTGTCTAAGATTTCCAATATTATGCATAAAAATGAAAATTTCATGCAGCTGCTTCTATGTTACACATCTGGTTATTGTGAGGAGACATCTTTAATAGTAAAAAGAAAATCATTACAATAAATAAAAACTAAAATTGGCCTGTCTTTGTTCTCTCTTAACAAGCATTAAGCTACTTCTAAGTTTTTTGCCATTAAAAGATTTTCAACTGCCTAGAGTTCCTAAATTGAGGTATTCTAATATGCTATTTAACACAATTAAGAATTTATTAGCAATCTCATCAATGAGAAAGGGCACACAGATGAATATCTGATCCCACAACTGCTTCTTCCTGTTACTCCTTTCAAGAAGGTGTTTTAGGAATTTTATCAGAAATCTAACACATGAAACAATAAGTCAACACAACATTAGTGTCACATATCTGAAATGAGATTTTGATTTGTTAGTCTCCAACACATTACTTACATTACTATAAATCGCATGAAGATGAAGACATTTGGCAACTAAGAATAGTTATGAAATAACCAACACCAAGAGCATGCCTGTATTTATGTTCAGAGCTCTCTTGGTTCTATATTTTTAGCAAAAGACATGAAACTTGATAGCTAAATATATAGCCACTTTGTTCACATTACTTGCCAGGAGCATCAATGTTTAAGTCTTCAAAATGTCCACAAAATATATCCGTGACATTCAACTATTATAAGAGAGGGGGGATTTGTATGGCAAGGGGATTCATTTAATTTTGACAAAATAATTAAAATTTGACAGGCCACTTTGAGCTAACTGTTCGGTAGTGAATTACATCGGAAAGTTTTACTATCACTCCCCTGTTTAATGTCTTCCAAAAGATCCTACTGGAACAAAATCCAAATCCCTTACAGGGCCTACCATGCCCCACTGCCCTCCTAGACCCTTCCATCTCTCCAACCTCACCTCCTTCCACTACCCGACCAACTACACCCAAGCCTCCATGATCATCTTTCTGTCCCCTGAAGCTATCAAGCTCGTGGCCGTTACCCATATGTTCTATCTGCTTAGAACACTCCTCCCTTAGATCTTCTTGCAGCTGTGCAGCATTCACATCAAAAATGTCACTTCCACAGAGAAGACTTCCTTGACCATCAGCCCTTACCCTTCCATCACTAGCTCACCATCCTCTTTTATTTTCTTCATAGCATTGATAACCTTTGGACATTATTTTTTAAATGTTTACATGTTTATTCTCTGTCTCCTCCCACTAGACTGTAAAGCCCTTCCCAAGAGATGTCTTATTCACAGCCACATCTCCAGCACCAAGTATAGGCACATAGCAAACGCATACTGAATGAAGGAACAGACTTTGTTTTTCACTAAACTGACAAACGATGTGACTGAAGTGGCCAAATAATCCATTTGAGTTAAACTTGTATCTTGGATACCCCACCACTGGCCTCATAATCAAACAATCACAGATGAGGTAAGGAGTCAATGAGGCCAAGGGGACATGCCCAGAGTCTATCCCTTTGAAGTCTTTGCCCAAATGGTCCAGTATGGCCCTCTTCTCAAGATCTGGCCCTCCAAGGGAAGAATAGGGTGTGCCCTGTGTACACTCAGGCTGAAGGGACGGCTGTTTGCAGAAGTGGATGGATCTGGATGATACACATGAAGCACCTCACAATACAGGACTGAAGTGAGGTGAAAAGAGGAACCACAGGTCAAGGGCCGGGAATCCCTATGCTGCATGTTCTACACATATGGTATGCAGGCCTCTACTTGTACTCTTGCCCCCATCCTACAAATGCTGGGGGTGGGCTGATCTGCTCTGGGAGGACTTGATCCAGTCCCTTGAGCTCTCTGAACCTGTTTCCTCTTTGGAAAAAGAGAAATAATTCCTGTCCTGCCAACATTCCATATTACTTGAAAAACAAATGAGATCATACAAAAAAATCTATAAAAAGTATAATTCAAAACTATTTGTATTGTGTTCTTTCCCACATGCCGCCTTACGCATTCCAGCAAGCCAGGACCATGATAATCTCCACTGCCAATCGCAAAGCTACTGCGGCTTTTGAGAAACTTCTGAGCTAGATGGGGTTTTGCCTTTCACTTCATTTTTTCAGAGTGTTAAGTATTCATAAAATTATTTCTCTATCCTGTAAAGTTTCACATGCTTCCAGAAGGAAAGGATATCAGACTGTCCAAGAGTTTAGGCATTAAAAAAGAAAGAGAACTGGGGCCGGCCCGGTGGCGCAGCGGTTAAGTTCGCACGTTCCGCTTCTCGGCGGCCCGGGGTTCGCTGGTTCGGTCCCGGGTGTGGACATGGCACTGCTTGGCAGCCATGCTGTGGTAGGCGTCCCACGTATAAACTAGAGGAAGATGGGCACGGATGTTAGCTCAGAGCCAGGCTTCCTCAGCAAAAAAGAGGAGGACTGGCAGTAGTTAGCTGAGGGCTAATCTTCCTCCAAAAAAACAAAAAAAGAAAGAGAACTTAAAAAAAAAAACCTTCTAGAATTCTTTATAGTTATTTATAGTTATAGAGGCATGCCAACTGAAAAATGCCTCTTCTACTATTTAGCCCATTGAATACAGACTTATTTTCCAGGAAAAGCTCATAATATACACTAGCGCTGTGCATTTATTGATCTCTCATCAGTTGCTGGAATGAACTGAACATGAAGTATACCCCTGGGGCTGTTTTAGATCTCCCAGGCTGTCTGTCCAGAAGCCTTTCCTCCTATCCCGGAGAAAGGATGATCTCAGAGATTTAATAAATCAGGAGCACAAACAGAACATACAAAGAAGCTGGGACAAATAAAGAGAAACTCAAAAACTTAGGAGAGCGGAGAGGTAAGGTGGCCAGAGCACAGACAAAGTCAATACAGACTCTGACCAATACAGGACAAGGAAAACCGAAGTAAGATTTCAGTGGACTGAGAATCAAATCAAAAAGACTGCATTTTAGATGACTAAAAAGCAAAAAACCCTTTTACGTAATGCAGTAAACTCATCAAATGGGGTACACTAACCACGATAGAAAAATCACAGATCACCAAAAAATAAACAATGGAAATCTGTATCAAAGTACTCTTTAGAGTTCATAGACTTTCCGATTTTCTGTATAACCAGATATTTCTGTCCCACCTCTCAGGTCTACAAATCAAGTAAATTCAGCAGGAAACTTACCTGCAAATAATAACAGCAATAGTAATAAAGCAGCTAACATGCATTTAGCAGTTATAATTTCCATGCACTGATCTATTCGTGTTAACACAATGCGTTATTACAATTAACATAATGAGGAGACTCATAGCAAATCTCTGACGCAAGAAATACCATTAGCCCATTTTTAGATGGGGAAACTAAGCCACAGAGGGGTTAAGTAACATGCCCATGATCTCATGCCAGGAAATCAGAAGAAAAACCCAGGAGGTCTGGCTTCACAGAGGCATCCAACAATCCAGAGACATAAGTGGTAGACTTGAGAACTACTAGAAACCTGACACTTTATCAGCCATGCCCTTCACAAACATGTGTTCATCCCCACCATGCACAAGGGTGCAAAGCACAGCGGATGACAAAAATTAAGCCAGTATGAATTCAGGCCTGGAAACTTATTGTTCTGGTGGAGAAGGAAGAGGGTCTTATTGATAGGACCTCACAGAGTACCCTTACATACAATCTCTCATGTGATCATCACAGCACCCCTAAATTGTTACTCCCAGCTCACAGAGGAAGAAACTAAACTCAAACGTGCTAAGCAAGTTATTCAGCATCACGAAAGTATTCAGTGGAATTTCCAACATGCAAACTGGTATTAATTCAATGTTTATTCAACCAGCATCTCCAAATGGGCTAGGGAACAGGTTCTCCTCATCATTCAACATATCAAACTAGACAGGTAGGGAAAAGAAATTGGCAATATCTAATCACAATCATACATTCTACTTCCCCCTGCCCCTAGCCCCCAGTAAGAAAAAAGGAAAAAAATGATTGAATATGAAAGCCACAGCTCAAATTCAGACCTTCCGAATCCTATTCAAACATTCTTTCGATCACACCAGGTACACGGTATAGGAAACTCAGGATGTAAATGTAAAATGTAAATCATGATGGGCTGAACCCCTGGCAAATCAAAATGAAGAGAACATACCCATTTTCCAGTATCCACAGCTTGCTTGCTCACCATAGAAGCAAAGTGTTCTGGTGAGCTAGGCTGCCCAATGCAGGTTACTAGGAAGATTTCTTTTGTTGGTGGCCATCATTTTTCTGATGCAATTTGTTTACATCATTATAGGACTGGGTCTATATACAGCAATCTCCTCATTTATTCCACTGATTTTTTGGTGTGATTTTGAAGAGAAACGCCATATTGTGTGACTATAACACAGAATGCATTTCCAAGTATTAGGTTATCATATTCTTGCAGTAATTATTAAAATTTGCTATTCTACTCTATAGGTTATTCAAATCCTCATACTCCAGCAAACAGTATATTCAATTGATCTAACACATCCTTAACTCCTTTCTTCATCCACCACATCCCATACATCAGCAAGTGCCATGGGCTCTACCTCCAAAATATACCCAAAGACATCCACTTCTCTCTAACTCCTCTGCCACCCTCATCATCCAAACCACTACCTTCTCTCACTTGGATGATCACAACAGCAGCCTACCTCTTCCCCACTTCTCCTGATGCCCTGTTAATCAACTCGCCACAGGACAATCCATAATAGAATAACCAACTCATCCTGGTTTGCCTGGGACTTTCTTGGTTTTAGCACTGAAAGTCCCATATCCCAGGAAATCCCTTATTCCTAGGCAATAACAGGATAGTTGGTCACCTTAGTCTATGATGAGTTTTTATAAAATACATAAGACCAGGTCCTTGTTTGTGGTTCAATGAATCACTGGCCCCATCCTTCACCCCTCCCTGGATCCACACCCTTTGTCATGTGCCCTTGCAGATCCCTCCACTAGAGGCCCTTGTCCTTTGACTTTAGGCTCAACCAGTGGGATGTCAGCAGATGTGTTGCAAGCAGAGGCTTCAAACATGCTTATAGTTGAGCTCACTCTCTTGCATTTTGGCCTTTTCCCTGTGAAGATATGCCCCAGCTAGCCTGCTGGTCCAAGGAAGATGAAAGACACATGGAGCACACCTGGACCCAAACAGCAGCTTGCAGCCAAGCCCAGTGAGGCCTGCCTGGCTCTGCCACTATGCAGACATTTGAGCAAGAACAAATAAATCATTGAAGTTTGGGGATGGTGTGGCATCTAGCATTGTTGAGGCCATACCAAATTCATAGGGGTTTTATCAAAATCTTTCAGTAGCTCCTTATATCACTAAGAATAAAACCTGAAATACTTACGTAGGCCTACAAAGCCCTGTATGATCTGGGCTCTCATCTACCTCTCAGAACTCACCCCACTGTCATTCCCTAAACTTCAATCTCACTAGTCTCTTTTCTGCTTCTCAAATTGACAAAGCTGTTTCCAACACAGCATCTCAGCCCTTTCGGTCACTTCTGCCTAGAACAGCTTACTCTCTGTTCTTCTCACCACTGGCTCCTTCTACCCTCACATGTCAGCGTAAAATCACCCCCTCCGAGAAGACTTCCTTGACCATCCTAAGTCCTCCATGATTCTACCCCTTCTTTATTTCTGTCACAGCACTTCTCACAATCTGTAAATCATTTGCTAACTTATTTGTTTACACACTGTATCCCCACCAAGCTCAAATCTTCAAAATATTCTCTGAATAAGTTACTGAATATCCATTGAATGGGGCCCAATGGTCCAGAAAATTTGTTAATCTCATACTCTCCTGGTCTGAAGTGTAAAAGATTTTTATTATTGAAAACAGAAAGTGAAAATCGATAAGACAGTAGAGCTGCAGATGATGTTTATCAATCATTGATATAGTTCTACATTCAAAGTTCAAAAGGGATTCAATGAAAAAAAAACATATGTTAGCTGGACACAAGCTTATAAAAACCAGAGAGAATTATACAAAACTTTTAGTTGTATCAGTCTTTCCAAATGACACAGTACCTCAATATCAGATTCCTATAACAATACCCCACCACCACCGAACTACTTTGCTTAAATTAGAGGAAGCTGAACAAATGAAAAGTTGTTTGGCCTGGTATGAAATCGCAAACCTTTTAGCTACAGAAGTTAAAACAGAGGCAATGAAAGTATCATTCTCTATCATTAGCTATAGCTCCATACTACTGTCCAAGTGGAAAATTTCAGCTATTCGCCGTCTTCAGGGACTTCAATGTTCACAAAAGACCCCTTTAAACTCCAACCACTGTGAAGTTAAAAGGCACTGAATCATGAGAGCAGATGTGTTTCTATAGTGAGAATGTCTTTGTAATGTGAAACACAACAGACCCAGTTCCTTGTTCAGCTAATGGGTGTTGCTTGCAGTATTCACAGCAGAGCAGGGGAGACCTCGGGATTCCTGAGAGTTTTGACTAATAAAATCAATCTAAGAGACAGGATGTTAGGCTTGCCTCCAGCAGGAAGGGAGGGTTTTGGTGGGGGCCTGTCCAGTCTAGGGTGTTTCAGACAAAGCTCTGGGGAAGAGGAGGGTTTGAAGAGATGGATCAGAGCCCCTTGGTGAAGGCAAGCAATCCTGTGAGCAGGGCTCTGGAGGCTAGAAGCCCTGGTCCCTTCACTTTGGGCTCAGAAGTAAAGGGCCCTTGACCCTGCTTTTCTGTCACTCAGAGGTGCTCCATCTTCCCTGGCATTTGTGAAGCCCACTAGTGTGGTTACCGAAAGTGCAACCCCAGAGTCCAGCCTATGTGGACCCCTTAGGGCCTCTTAGAGGATTCTTCTGTGAACTAGGAATAAGGATGATGACATATCTCAGAAATGTCTTAGGAGGAGCCAATGAGATACAGTAGGCAAGGCATTTAACAACATTTATTAAACATAAAAGGAGCTCTCAAGACAAAGTTAGCCATATTTCCCATCACCCTAGCACACGCACCCAATAAATATTTGCTGAGTGCGTGAGTAAAGGCAAGTCTGAGCCTCTGTTGAAGTGTGCTCCTCCACTTGAAAAGGGAAAAAAACTCAGTAAGGGTAAGACAAGACAGATTTGTCTTCTAAGACATTAAACAGGATGGCAGATAGGAACATTCCAGTCACAAGAAAAACATTTTGCTTTAGGTTTTGGTTTATATATTATTCTCATAGGTTTGACTGGTAAGTAGCCAACCTATTTAGTGTGATGAATTCAGATTGGGTACCCAAAAGTTTCCCGGCCCACGGAGGCAAGGAGCAGCCTGGGGTTTACTCAAAGTAGCATCCCTTAAGGGGTTGTCCACAGAATCCTATCTTGGAAGGTAGGCATCTTCACTTCCTTTAGGCAGCACACTTCTCTCTCTTCCACAAGCAACTAACTCGACCCACTACTAGTAAAATGATCTAAATTATGACTCCTCTCTTCAAAGCTAGTATTACCAATTTCTTACCAATCATTTCGAGAGATCATTTCGATGAGACCCAAAGAGAAAAGAAATAAGGCCAAGCTTTGTAGTCTAGGGTCAGAATAAAGTCTGTTCACTAGACGTATTAGATTTCACAGTGAGTCAAAAAGGAAATGCAATTTTCACCTCTTCCATGACGCCTTCCTTGATCACTCAACATCTACAATAAGATAAGTACCTCTTTCCCCTCTGAGTGCCCACAACGTATGGCTATGCTTCTACCATCAGAACGACCACCCTTTATTCCCATAGGTTTATACATCAGTCTCTCTATAGGCAGTGAACATCTTGGAAGCACCAACAATTCTCAGTCCTCGTTGTGCCCAACCAACCTCAGTGCCCGACTCATTTCAGGTGCTCAATAATTGTTAAATGAATTAATACCACATAGAAAAACGATTCTTAAATCCCAAGTGCATTTGAGGCCTCACTGGGTTTCCTTATAGTCCTCTCTCTTATTTTGTCAAAGGATAGCAAACACAACACGCGGGCGAGGATAGAAAGCTACTGTCTAAGACGGCAGAATATTAATTTTTTCCAAGAGTAGAGGACACAGTGATAAAAGTGGCACTGAAATGAGCATACTTGGGGTGCCTTTCAATTGAAATGAACACACACGCAAAGATTCTATAACTGAAAGGTGAGCTGGTTGATGTAAATAGAATAAAAAGCCACTGTGGACCAGGGACTTTCATTAACAGGACCTGCAAGAACTCAGAGAGAACCCGGTAGAAGGTGAAGCTGTTTTCGTCTAAGTGGGTTCATTCCTGGCAATACCAGAAGATATGATCACCCCCGCATTTTGACTGAGGCTGTTCCGTGGCATTAGACAGGAAGACCAGCCTGAGGAAAACCCTGGACTAACTTCTGCCAGAAACTGGCAGCAGGCAAAGCTGCCAAGTTGACATCTCCCTTCATGACTTCTCACCTTCCCACCATGGCCCATGGGGCTGCTGCTCCCTTAGCTGTACCTTCTCTCTAAACCAAGCTTAAGGACATGACGCAGTGGCATTGGAGAAAACCCACTGGGTGTACACAGCAGAGAAGTTCTGCCTGGCAAGTATTAACCTAGATGGAAGGCTTCTTGGGATGTTTGTTCTCTTATTAATTTTTTCCATTCAGTAACCACTTATGGAACCCGTACTATTCCATACCAGGTATGCAGAGATGAACGAGAAACAGCCCTGCCCCTGGAATGTAGAATCAAGCCTTGTTCTAACCAACTTTGCTTATATCACACTCCCAGCAGTCATGCCTAACAGTATCAGGAAGGCCCTTTCATCTCCCGTTCATCCTTCGTTTAAAAGCTGCATGAATTAATGGGATAACACTTAAAGCTATCATATTCCATTCTACAAAACAGGCTTCACGTTAAAGGCAGCTGCTACCAAGGAGTCATCCTTCAAGTGACTCTTGGAGTAAGGTAACCACACACTTAATTGTTTAAATGGAGACAGTTTGGAGAGGGAATGGGATTGCTATTAATAATAGTTCTGGAATAATAGATGTATCTAAGTCTGTCCCAGACAAACCAACAGGGATGATTATCTATGTTTAGAGACACTTAGGAAAACTTGAAATGCCAGATGCATTTTGAAACTTCCTGTCCTGATTTATAGGAACACATATAATCTATTTCCTCTGTAAAAAGCATTGTGTAAGAAGTCAGTCCACAACTATATCATAAGGAATGAACTTCCTCTCTCTGGGATACAGACGCCACAGGTTAAATTACAGCCTCTACGCCCACCCTGTGCACCCTAACATGTAAAGCGACCACTTACCGTAACAGCAAAAACCACAGCAATATAATGACCACATCCGCACTGTTGGTGGGATGTATATTGGTGCAGGCACTATGGAAAACAGTATGGAGGTTCCTCAAAAATTAAAAATAGATCTACCATACGATCCAGTAATTCCACTCCTGGATATTTAACTGAAGAAAATGAAAAACTAATTTGAAAAGACATATGCACCCTCATGTTCACTGCAGCACTATTTACAATAGTCAAGATATGGAAACAACCTAAATGTCTATCAATGGATGAATGGATAAAGAAAATGTGGTATATATACACATGCACGCACACACACACATACATATATACATATACACACATGTAATGGAATATTATTCAGCCATAAAAAAGAAGGAAATCCTGCCATTTGTGACAACATGAATGGATGAATGGACATTGAGAACATTATGCAAGTGAAATAAGACAGAGAAAGATAAATAGCATATGATCTCACTTATATATGCAATCTAAAAAAAAAAGAACGAACTCATAGATACAGAGAATAGATTGGTGGTTGCCAGAGACAGGAGATGGGAGTTGGGCAAAATGGGTGAGAGTAGTCAAAAGATACAAACATCTAGTTATAAAGTAAATACGTCCTGGGGATGTAATGTACGGCATGATGACTATAGTTAATAACACTGTACTGCATATTCGAAAGTTTCCAAGAGAGTAGATCTTACAATGTCTCATCACAAGAAAAAGAAAATTTGTAACTATATGTGGTGGCAGATGTTAACTAGACTTATTGTGACAATCATTTCACAACATATACATACATCAAATCATTATGCTGTACATCAGAAACTAACACAGTGTTGTATATCAATTATGTCTCACTAAAAAAATCTATATAATGGCAACATCTACCCATGTTTCCTATGAGCTAGCCACTGTATTAACAGTGAGGTCACTCCTCCCACCAAACCATGGAGAGCTACTACTGACCTCCCATATGTCACAGATGAGGAATCGGAGACCTAGGGAAGTTAAAACACAGCTAATAACGGGTGGATCTAGGCTTGAAACCAAGGCCGTCTCCTCCAGAGCCCACCTTCTTAAATGCCACCAGAGTGCCTCCCAGAAGATATCACTGAAGAAGTGACAGTTAAGCTGGACCAAGATGGAGGGGTGACAATAACAATGATAATGATCCTAGCTACGCTTTATGGAGACTGTGGGATATACAACTCTGCTAAATCTTATACATACATGGCCTCATTTCACTCTCCCTGGCTCCCCTAGGAAGCAAGTATTATTACTAACCTCATTTTACAGATGGGGAAACTGAGGATTCCAGACGTTAGGTCACTTGCTTAGGGTCACGGAGCTAACACGTGGCAGACACAGGATTTGAATTTAAGCCCAACTCCAGAGTGATCTCCACTGGATTAGAGGGCACTCCATGGAGGAAAGAATCTGGACAAAGGCAGGAGGGAAACCGATGTAGCCACACACAGGGAAACAAGTACAAAACGGGGACAGTTTGGGAAAGGCAGACCATGATTGTGTCATGCACAACTGGCCATGTGAGTTTAAACTGAACCTGCTAAGCAGGGAAGAGTAGTCAGGAATTCTGAGCAAGAGGAAGTCATGAAGGGATCTAGATTTGCTCACATTTATGAGGCTCGTGCGTAGATTATTTACAAAGAAAATATATATTTATGTGAAGTTGTTTTTCAGGGCTACATCTAGCACCTGAAGACTCTGGGAACAGTTTGCTTTTTGCATATCAAATACTTTTAGCACTGTTGTTTTTCCTGTTATCCACATCCCATCTGCTTCCTTTTCCCCGTACTGAACTGACTGGTATATTCACTCAAAAGCCTGAAGACAAAAAAAATTCTAATACTTGGCCCACACTTAATTTGAGAGAAATAACAGACTCACAAATCCCTTAGCTTGTTCCATGTTGAACGAAAGAAAAAAAAAATAATACATAATTGAAGTAGCTTGTTTACTCATTCAGTTTCATCCTAAGGCAGATCAAGCAATAGATTTTTTTAAACTTTCTCAATTCACTTCTTGACTTTTTGTGGGTACCCTAGAAAACTCAAATGAAGTCTGAGTACTATTCATGAACATCTGTTAAATATTGCCAACTCTGGTAACAACCACCTTGGGGGACAGTGTAGCATCTTAAAAGCTTAATTCCTTGGATAATATTTATTCTGTTGCAAAGTAAAGAAAGAACGATCTTCATTTTCTTTCAAAATTATGGAACTTTGACTTCACATACTGCCATCTCCCTAGAAAATATCAACCAACAGTATGCCAGTAATATATTCATTATCAAATCATCTGGGAGCTGTACACTAAATATAGTTTAACACTTGGGTGTTACTGCAAAAGCGCTGAGCATTTTTATTTTTTTATCTGCTGTTGATGTTTTTAATAGCTGTTATTATATTCCTTTTATGGTGGCTCGCAACATTCACTCAGCTGACATCAAAAAAGATGGAAGGAAAAAAGGAGGGTAAATTGGTGAGTGCCTTGTTGGCATGAGGCATGCACTATGTGTGTCTTTTTTTATCTGCATTCTTCCTTGAAGTATTTGTTATTATCGTCAATTTTATAGGCAAGTAAATTATGGCGTAAGTAATCAAAGCAGAGTTGAGATGGGAGCTCTGTTCTGACTGTATAGTCCACATTTGCTTTAAGCCAAGAAACAAAGAAACAAATTTCCCCCAAATTCTAAATGCTATAGATTCTGCTACGTGATCACCAAACCCATTTCCTCTCCTTCCTAAGTATGCATTGAAACTGTATTTCCCAGTCTCTCTTGCAGCTCATTATGATCATTGGATGAATTTTAGCCAACAGAATGTAAAGTGACACAGTTGGTGCAAAATCTCCACATGTAATCCTCCTCGCTCTTTCCCCTTCTAAGCAGCTGGCATGAACACAATTCCCAGGTCATCTTTGGGAGCCACGTGTTAAAGAGTGCAGAGTGAAATGATGAAAGGAGCCTGGGTCCCTGAGTCACCACTTAGAGGCAGACTAAGAGCACCATACTGCACTTTTATGTGATTCAGAAATAACTCTTTGTTGTATTAAGCTACTGAGAACTGGGCAGTTTACGAGTTATAGAAGCCAGTTTACCTAATACACCAAAATAGAAAAAAACAATCTAAGTCACAATAGGAAATAGCATAGTCAATCTAGGGATTACCATACAACCATTTCAAGTATTTAATACAGTCGGCCCTCTGTATCCACGGGTTCCACATCCACAGATTGAAAGGCCTGCAATGGCTGAATCTGTACTGAATACATGCATACTTTTTTTCTTGTCATTATTCCCTAAACACAGTATAACAACTATTTACATAGCATTTACATTGTATTAGGTATTCTAAGTAACCTAGAGATGACTTAAAGTATACGGGAGGATGTTTGTATGTTCTATGTAAATACAGTGCCATTTTGTATAAGGAACTTGAGCATCTGTGGATTTTGACATCTGTGGGGGGTCCTGGAACCAATCCCCTTACAGATACCAAGGGATGACTGTATCTGGGTAATGCTCATGTTAAAATGCGGAATTTTAAAAGTGGGATACAAACCTGTATGCATAGTATTTTCCCAAATTTATAACCATTCTCTCTCAAGTATATTTATGTAAATACATACACAGAAATTAATATTGCTGACTGAACGAATAAATGTGTAAGAAAAATGGAGGGAAATATGTTAATAGGATTATAGGAGGTTTTCACTTCTTTGTACTTTTCTATATTTTCCAAAATCAAAATAATGAACATATTCCTTTGATAATCAGAAGGGATTTGTGCAATTATGTTTCAGATTTCTTTAAAAAGGCCAATATATTCAGACAGCTGGATAATAAGGAGCTAGCTCTTATGCTCCTTTACCCCAGGCAAAGTTTTTCTACATTTACAACCCCATAAGGTACCCTGTGGACATCCAGAACATTCAGACCCCAGGGAAAAATAATTCACAGGGAAGTCCTAGAAAATGAGACCATGCTCCTAACTTCTTTGTTAATTCACAATGAGGTAGCTTTAAAAAAACAAGTTAATAAATAACTCCATTAATGACCCACTGAACAGACAAAGTCAAATTGTGTTAGTTACCGTGGATACACAATCATGGGCCTGCCGAGATCTAGTGATATGCAGAATCAGTCCCTAAAGGAAAGCCTTCCTCTTCGGTTTCAAAGAGCATTACATGAGACTACACTTAGAAAATGTTCAGCATGATGCCAGATACATGCAAGAGGCCAAAGGTTAAATGCCACCACTGTTATCTTCATTGGTTCAAATGCAAGAAGAAGAATTAATCCTTGCTTAATTATATAGCCAAAATTCAAGGGGAGGCACTGACTTTCAAAGCGCTGTTCTCAATTGTTTCTAAGAAAACTGACAGGAAGCTACGTGTGCATTTGTGTAAGCCTGCCTGCCCACAACCTGCCTTGATCTCACCATTCACTCTGGAGGTCTCCTGTGCTTCTATTCAGTGAACACCACCGACAATTAGGAAAAGATATTCCAGCACAGAGGAATCCTAAGGAGATGACCAGAGAAGCCCATTTATATTTACAGACTTGGAAAGAAGAGAAAAGAACATTTTATAAAAGAGGGGATCTCTTTGCAAAAATATATACAGTAGGAAATGTTATGAAAGGTTACAAATTATTGCACGAGATCCTCTTTATAAACACAGTTAGAGAAAGCCTTTAATGTCAATTAAGGTGTTCCTTTAAGGAGCAAGTTTAAGGAGTAAGTTGCTTTAAGAAGCAAATGAATACTTTCTGAATAACAATAATATTTATTGAGTGTTTACGATATCTCAGGACCTAAGATAAGCACTTTCTCTCTAGATGAGTCAGGGTTCTCAGCAGTAAGCAATAGAAATTGACCATAGCTGAAATAAGCATGAAGTAAACTATAGAAAAGATATTGGGAAGCTCACATAATCTCCAAGGAGACTGGAAAGAGGGGAGGAACCAAAGGGGGCCAGTGGCAGCCAGGAACACAGTCAAATCTCACCACAGGAACCATCTATTTCATGAGGACGCCATCATTATTCATAGAAAGCAAACACTGCTTCATCATCTGATGGCCTGCCTTTGCCATTACCGTCGCTTCTTTGCATTCCTGACTCCAGATTCAAAATAATGGGTGGCTGATAGGGTAGTAAAATGAAGATTTACTACACAGAAATCAACATTACTCTTGCCTGTCATTATAAGACAATAATGACCATCATCTCAACACAAAGGATGTAAGATCTTTTTGCAAGATCCTAACCACATAACGTGATATGACAAAGCCACAACAATCGAGGAGGCTTGCAATATATTTAATTTCCTACAGGATTAATAGTACATGTCAATCAGCAGTCAATGGGCAGTAGTTCCCTTTTTACATAAAATGCAATTCTTTAATGATGTAGGTAATTCACCAGGCTTTAGGATGTGATTACATAAAATAAAAAGAATAAGTTATCATATTGATGAATGGAAACATGCTGTAGCTGAAAGCAATCCAAAGCTAGCCAAATTCAATAAAAGCTCCTTATCTCCATTTTAGGATGAATGTCATTAGCTCAGAGAAGATTAATTTCTACATTCATATTTCAATTTCTTTCCTTGCAAAGAATAAAACTGAGAGTTTTTGAAATACAATCTTCTTGCTTAATCAAATGTTGAGAGTCTCATATTAACATAAATGGAATAATTAATAAATTGTGGAGACTTCCCAAACAAAAAAGTTGTGGTCCTAGATAAGTTTCATCAATGCTTATACGTAAATCCTCCTTTAAGATAGGACGTCCGAGCCATGGGAGAGACATGTTCGTCACTCATCTTTAAAGAGAAGTGAAAAGCAACATAAAGATTAGTCATGTACACAGTAGGTATTCTATAATTATCCATTGATTGTATACATTAAATTTAATCCATAGAGGAGAAAAGGGTCTAAGTAATAAACCTCCTGAGAAAATTGTAGGCAAGGGAAACAATTCCCTCCTTAAAGTACGATTATAAAAGGCGGCTCCTACAAACTGCTGCGGAAACTAATATTAGCCACACATTAAAAACTTAATACACCAAACCCAATTTACACTCGCCATCAGACATAAGTCCATTTTCTGTGCAAGAAAATGAGGCTCTCACTCAATATCTTATCATTATGAATTGTGTTACAGAAACAGTTTTCATTACCCGTTTTAAACAAATGTTCAAATTAACAAGCTTTCCATAACTATATAGCAAAACAGTCTATTGCCCAGAGATATGACAAAATGAATCATTAAGAAAACATCTGCAGATTACAGTTTCTATAAATTGCGCCTTAGAACCGAACCTGTCAATCTAGTTTTAATTCAATCTTCTAATTTTATTAATATGCATTTTCCATCTTAAAAATGCTGACTCACACATAAAAATCTCCCAAGAATATCATCATCAAGTTAGCAAAGAGGCAAAACACTTGGGGAGGAGATCAAATCTAATCTGGCCGGGTGGAAATCCCATCTTCGTCGATTATTAGCTGTACAACCTTAGCAAGTTTTTAACCTCATCTTGCCTGTTTCCTTGCTTTGCAAAATGACAATGCTGCACTAAAAATGGCAGGATTTGGCAACCGATTGAATACGACACATATGAGAGGCATTAAAGATAGTCTGGAGGCATCTCAGCTGGTTATGTAGGGGGAGCTAAGAGGAAGAGAAGGTTTGAAGCCACTCAGGGATGACAAGTGCTATTTGAGCCAAGAGAGTCAGAGACGCCCATAAAAGGACAGTCAACAGACAACCAGGAATGTGGGTTCAGCCACAAAGAAAGAGATTTTGAGATTATCCACACAGAGATTACTGGAAATCTTAGGTATGAGTAACATCCACACTTGTTTTCAAAATATTTTATAAATATCATTATATTTCAAAACACATCCAAATAAGGATAAAGCAGAAAGGTAAGCAAATACATTTCAATCACTTACAAACTTTTCAAATTAAAATCTGAACTCTCCTAACACATGATTGATAGGATACTGATTATTACACGTCTCTGATTTGTCTATGGATTTGAATCATGAGAGCAGTTAACCCCCTGGAATTATGATGATAGCAATAAAATCTTATATAGCACTGACCGCATGTTATTATCCTTCCATGTAATTCTTCTCCATTAAAATACCTTAATTATAAGGTGACAGACCCATTTTCAGGACAATCAGAAAGATGTGTGATCCAGCTTTAACCTTAACCTCAAATCTATTTGGTAAAGCTTCAATTGTGCTCCTGGTCCTTGGCAATCTTGTAGCAACAAGAATGTGAACACTGAAGTTTTGCCAGATTCTTCTTGTTTTGCTCTTTCTAGGCAATCTCAGTGACATCTGTACTTCCTTTTATATTTACTATCAACTTGTTTCATTTCTAACGAACTAGACTTAGTACCCTCTCCTCTTCCAATACTATAAACCTCCCCTCTGATCAAAGCTTCTATCCAACAACAAAAACCAGTAGAGCACTTCCTCCTACCAAAACAACTCACCGAGTAAGAGAAGGATTACTCATCCATTCACCAAAGAAGGTGCTTGGATTAGTTCTCCAAATTCCCTTTAGCTCTCTGTTGGATCACAGAAACGCCCCCGTGTGGCCACACCACCCAAAGGATTACCACAGGTCTGCACAGGCCAAGCCACACACACAGCCACATCATTCTCAATCGTTTTACCCAGTTTCATTTTCTCAAAACCACTCCTCCAGAACCAAACGGCTGTTTAAAAAGTTTATTTTGACTTCTTACTTTTAGCTCTCCTTTATTTAAAATTGCTTTATTGTCTGTCCCTTCCCCTCCCTTCACCCCAGCCCCAGTATGTAAACGCCACCTTTGGTAATGTCTCCAGTGCAAACATTCTGTCTTACAGACACAGTATACAATCCCCTACCACAAAGCGGTGGCTAAAGAAATGCTTATAATACAAATCCATGATGAAGAAGCCAATTAGTTCAGTAAGTCCAAATCTCCACGAAAATCTGAAAGATAAGTCCTCTCAGCTGTGCTCCGGCCTGAGCAGAATAATCAGCTGGCTTCCAGAATTCCCTTAAGAAGGACCCTTAGACCTGGAATGCTAGTGTGTCAGCACATTTAAGAAAATAATGGGGAAAATGAAGACCAAAGACCAACTTGAACTTTACATTTCTTTGCTCTCATTAGCCAATCCCCAAACCACAGGAGTATAAAACAAAAATGATCCTTTCATGTAAAAAGGTTGGAATATTAACCTTTACTGAGTCTATTACCACAGATCACTGAGGAGCTCTCATCCACGTTTAGGGCTAATTTTACTAGGGTTTTTTTCACCATAAAAACCAACTTTGATAGTTTTTGAAAATGAAACCAATTTTCATTTCTTAAACTCTAAGTCACTCTCAATTTCTACCTTTAGCATCTGAAAATTACAAATTAATTCCCTTCTAGAATGTAAGTTCTAAGAAGAAAGAGGGCTCACTTGTCTTCCACAGCTGTATCCATGGTGCCTAACACATGTGGTTGACGATCAATAAATATTTGTTGAAGGAAAGAATAAACATACATTCCAACTGACATAACATTGAAAGAATCTGGCAAATAAGCATCTGGGAGAACTTGGAAAGGAAGAGAAAAGAGGAACAATTACTAGCTCAAGTACATCATTGCTTACTCCTAAAAGAGCATAGAAAACCAAAAAATTGAAGTACTGAGCCTGCCTCTATCTTGCATGCTCAAACTTTGCCACAGCTGCCTGGGCAAGGCCAGTTAGCAGATGCTCTTTTATATTTAGCAGGAAACAGCTGCTCTCCAAGGTTGCAGGCAAAGACCACACCTGCATATCCATCTAGTGTCCAGATCTGCGCTGTCCAATATGGTAGCCCACTAGCCACATGTGTCTACTGAGCACCTGAAATGTGGCTAGCGTGAAATGAGATGTGCTGAAGGGGTGAAATACAAACTGGATTTGTGAAGGTTAGGACAAAAAAAAGAATGTAAAATATCCCATTGATAATGGTTTCATATTAATTACATGTTGAAATGAAAATACTTTGGATATACTGGGGTAAACAAAGTATATTATTAAAATTAATTTCACCCATTTCTTTTTACTTTGCTTAAGGTGACTTAGAAAATTTAAAAATATTTATTTGGCTCACATTATATTTCTAGTGGACAGTGCTAATCCAGATTGACAATAAGAGCGTCTGTATGCTACCAGAAGGAATGTTCGCTGAGTAACATGAGATCTGATTCTGAATTTCTCAGTCAATAACTAGTGAAACTGGTTAGATTTTCTACCATGTACCAATGTACAGTTTCCCTTAAAGACTCACAACAGCACTGGGAGATAAACAAATTAGTTTTGATTTACAAACCAGGAAACTGGGGCCCAAGAAGGAGAGGGACCTATGCCAAGTTACAGGGCTGGTAAACGCGAGGGCAAAACAACGAACTCAGGTCAGCTTGACTTCAAAATGTGCATTCTTCCCCTTTCTCTTTAAATGTGTGTTCTTCCCCTTTCTCTCCAACAGTCACTCAGAGGCAATTTTCCCTGTGTTCTAAGAGGCTTAAAAAAGGATGCCAACTACCTTTCCTGACTTATCCTGTGATCGGCTTCCCTTTGACACTCCATGCCCTTCAACCATATTTCTCCCAGCCACTAAACCACAGAAAAGAGAACTTGGTGAAATGGTGACTGAAAAACTCGGAAAAGTTACCATAGAGTCACATCCCATATGCTCTCTCCTAAAAGAATAAAGTTTTCCTAATTGGGCGTTTTTGCCTTTGCAATTCAAAGTTTTCCACTGTATTTGTCACTGTTAGAATAACCCACAGCATTGCAATTTACCTAGTGGGAAACTATCTGTGAATTCACTAATTTGGGCAAGCGTATGTCACCCGTTATGACTTAGCTTACTTAGTTTCTTGGCGGCCTCCAAAGCTTCATTCGCAGTGTCTGCTACAAAGAATCTTTGAACTTTCACTCCGTTGTCAGACATCAGTTTCTTGCTCTGGTATTCCTGCAGATTCAGCCATCTTCTGGGGGTTAATTGAACTGCCTAGAGAAATTGGGGAAGACAGGTACGAACACTTATAAATAACAAGAAAAATAACAGTCAACCTTATGGCCAGTCTCATAGGTACTCTCAAATGGCAATCAGCAATGCAGGTTTTGGAGGCAAGAGAAAGAAAATCTATATAAATTCTTCATGCTTAATTGTTTTGGGTTTTTTTTTTTTTTGAGGAAGATTAGCCTGAGCTAACATCTGCCACCAATTCTCCTCTTTTTGCTGAGGAAGACTGGCCCTGAGCTAACATTCGTGCCCATCTTCCTCTACTTTATATGTGGGACGCCTACCGCAGCATGGCATGCCAAGCAGTGCCATGTCCACACCAGGATCTGAACTGGCAAACCCTAGGACGCCGAAGCGGAACGTGGAAACTTAACCACTGCGCCACCTCACAGGCACCCTTAATTGTTTTTTTAATCAAAAATGTTAAGGACAACTACACACACACACACGCACAAGAGTGCAGGTTTAAAAAAATGGTGAGAACTGAATAAAGTCTATAGGCTAGTTAATGGGAATGTACCAATATCAATTTCTTAGTTTTGATACTGTACTAAAACTATATAAGATGTCAAACCTAGCGTGAAGTGTGCACGGGACTGTTGAACTATTTTTGCAGCTCCCTGTGAGTTCATAAGTACTTCAAAATAAAAAAATTATTTGAAAAACTTTTAAGGACTCTATCATATAGCACTACCTCCTCCCATCCCCACCCAAAGTAAATAAAGCTTGCAGCTTTATTTTAATAACTGTATGCCCACCATTAACCATTGTAAGGTATCTCAGGAAGCTTTTTTTTTTTAACGCTTTGAGGTCAACAGGCCACAGACTAATCCATTTCTTTACCGTAGCTTTTAATGGAGTCTAGGCACAGTCATTAAGTGTTTAATGAGATTATCTCTAACCAAAGTTGAGTGCAGCAACCTGAAAGAGTCACCATTAACTAAACTAATTCTCCAAAACTGCAACTTGTGTATTAAAGTAACCTTGCTTAAGTATCATGTAGAAGTGGTTTTCCAATATGCACTATCAATTAGTTTTTATCTGTGCTGAAAGAAAATAATCAAAGGGCAGAACCACATGAACAAATAAACTCTTCTCATTTTATCCAATACGATCAACAGCATTCCATATCAAATCCATAAGCTCCATTTTATTTTTTTAATTATTTTTTTCATTTTTATTTTTTAAAGGTTTTATTTTTTTCCTTTTTCTCCCAAAGCCCCCCGGTACATAGTTGTGTATTTTTTAGTTGTGGGTCCTTCCAGCTGTGGCATGCGGCATGCTGCCCCAGCATGGCCTGATGAGCGGTGCCATGTCTGCACCCACGATTCAAGCTAGCAAAACCCTCAGCTGCCGAAGCAGAGCACGCGAACTTAACCACTCGGCCACAGGGCCAGCCCCTTTAAGCTCCATTTTAAAGGGAAGAAATGAATACACTTAATTTAAGCACGTTTCCATCCATGAGTCATGATGCAAAGGAACCAGTACTCACAGGAGGTAGAATGATGATGCCATTAATGCACAAACCAACCAAAAAAATCAGTCACACAACTGGATCACAAGACTGGTGGTGGAAGGTCACCTGGCACAACTCCTAGCGGCTTCTGTTAGTGGCCGGGGAGGACATCCAAGGCAGTATCACACAGACCATAAAGTGAGGTCCACAAGGACCCATTAGCTTTCAGGACTTCTAAAGGGTCTTTCAAGTGGCATTTTCCTCTGGAATCTCCAAGCTACCACGCCTTCATGGAGCTCTTTTGGATAAGGGGCATTTCAAAGAGGCTCCAGAACCTTACAACTAGACTGGGTTCTACTCAAGGGCAGAGTCTGTCTTCAACTTCTTTGTATCATGATGAAGAATGTGACAGTGCTTGGCATATGGAAGATACTCAAAAAATACCAATTATATGGCCAAATGAATAAACCTTGTCTTTGGTCCTATTGTCCCATGATACAGACAATTTTTCATTCCCAGAAACTGACCTTCCCTAAAAATAGAAAAGTAAAAGTCCTTCAGACTTGAAATAAACATAATATAATTTACACACACTTGTAAAAAATTGAAATTTCGACATGAGCAAGTCTAAAGATATCTCTCTGTTCCATCATTGTAAACACTGGTAACGATGTACTTAATATTGAAGTTGCCTGCAAGTCTCCTTTAGAAATAAATGATAGTGGGGTAAAAATAAATTGCCAGACAAGCAATGCTTATATTATTTACTGTATATGACTTATTAACAGTATATGATTTATTAATCTTCTGAATTTTTAAGTCTTAATGAAACATCAGTAATTTGAAAAATACAAAATTTCAAAAATGAACCAATTCTTTGTCTTAACAGTCTTACTAGCACTTCACACAAACTACAAAGAAAACTTCATGTATAAGGCATATAGTAAAAGGCCTCTGATGAAAGAAAAGAGTATATGGTAGCTATATACCATATTCTGGGACCACTTTTAAAAGGAAAATGGGAAGGATTAACAGAGTAAGTCTATGTTGACATAGCAATTTAAAGCCATTAGTAGAAAAAGGAAAAAAAAATACACTTTGGAAAAAGCATTTGGGAGAAACTAAAAACAGCCACAGTGTGGTTGTGGTTGTGGTCAATTCCTTTTCATCAGAACACTCACTGTATTAATTTTAGATATGTTAATGCAATCTGCTGCAAACTAATTGCAATTGATCCAGAGACCAACTTTGCAGACATGTAATACATATTGACTGTTTCTGCACTGACTCAAATGGAAGCCTGCTTAAAGTCTGTTGCTCTTAACCTGAAAACCAACACAGTGAACAGAGTTGCAAAGCCACTGCTGATCTCTAAGCTATCACTCCACAAAGCGATCAGCTTACAGAATAATCACCTATCTTTGTCATTCCCAAACTCGGAAGAGCAGGGTACGTGATGGGTCTAAAACTTCATTAACTCAACTTCATTTATTAGGAATTTGTGATACGTCTAGAGAGGAGCAACTTAAGTGCACATTTGCATTTTCAGGGGACAGGAAAAAGGAGAGCAGAAATTTCCTAAGCAAATGGATACTGTAAAGTATGCTGGAAATGTAATTAACTGCTGAATAATAACAACAACAATAATAATAATAATTCCATCTACTATTGACTGAGCATTTACCACGCTAGCCTTATACTAAGTACTCATGTTCTCTAACGGTCAAAACAATCATGAAAGTCAAGTATTATTTTCTTTCTATGTAGCTATCATTAAGGCAAACCAACAAATATTCCTAACCTGCCTCCTCCCAGGCACTTCCTTGCTTTAGCTGAAGTTAGGGGAGGCTGTGTAACTAGTTCCAGCTAGTAAGTTGTGAGAACATATGATGTGTGACACACCTGGGCCAACATTTGATTGCCAACCCTCCCATCCATCCAAGTTCTCTCTCTCGACTTGGGAAATGCTAATATTCAAGATGGCAGCTGATCTATCAGCCAGGGGCCAGAGGGAGGACCAACACATCCCCAGGTAACTCACCATGAAATGTGCAGTGAAAAAAAAACCTATGTGGATTTTTAGCCCCTGAGATTCTAGGCTTTATTTATTACTATTGCAGAACTGGCCTATCTATAGCACCTAGCCTGTCCTGATTAATAAACCATCTTACGAATTACAAACCCAGGGTGAAGGTTATGTCTCTGGCCCAAGATCACAGGTGGCCCTAAAACAGCAAGCTTCTCTGATCACCAGTATTGATGGACTGTGTGATATTGTTGGTTCCCCATGTTTATATTCTGGCCCCACATTCCCAGAGGCCCCCGACTGGGATGAATAAGATCACATTCCTGTCTTCAAAAGAACAAAAGTCTACTAGGAATAGGACTCTCACAAAATGTTGGCACAGCACTTGTAAGGAAAAATGTAACTGCTCCAGGCAGGCTTTGGGAGGGAGAGGTGGAGATGTGAGTAGGTGCTGTCCTAACACAAGTGAATGGTAGAAGTACCAGTTTATTTTAACTCTTAGGAAGACCTACCTATTAAAACCCTCGACTAACACCTTCATTGCGGAAGTCAGAAATCTCCCAGGGAATACCTAACTCAGGAACGTGAGCAATGGAAGGGAGGTTAAAGATCATCTGACCCAGTGCCTTTGGATTGTTCCTGTCAGTTATTTGCCTGCTTGCCTTCAGGTCAGTCCCCACGCTCTTTGCTTACTGGGCTCTGTCTGAATTTGAGACTCTGTTCAGAGAGTGGACAGCGAGAAGGAGACACCAGGCTTTGCCCTCCTCTCTTTGAGTTAGGCAGCAAGTCCAGCATGACTGCCTCTCCTCTGACACTTCAGGTCCTTCCAAACAGCCCTTTCTTCCATAATTCCAGCACCCGCTATCTCCCCCACCATGACTCCTGCACCCATCAGCTGGCCTTGGACTCTGATAATACCACCTCCTTCCACTCCTCAGCCTGCTAGAAGATTCCCGCCATTGCCAATCTCTGGGCTGCCTCCCCAGTCTGTTTGCCTTCTGATGGTTCTAACACCATTGTAACTAATTGTCTTCTCTTAAATTCTATTAAACAACCTGGTATTCTACAGAGCTGAAGGACCCCTTCAAGGCACAGGAGCGGAAGTGGAATGGCAGTGGACCACTTACAAAGCCGACTTTGGGACTCTACTCTGCAGTACTTTCCCAGGCAGTTACACGTTTCATGTATTGAGGTTCTAAGGTATGAAAGGACTACAGGGGTTCAACCTCCTCATTTTAAAGTCAGGAACTTTGAGGCCTAAAGAGGGGAAGTAATGTGCCTAGGGATCCTATAGTGAGCCAGAGGGAGGAAGAGAACTGGACTCATTCTAATTTTCTTTCCTTGTTTCATACGGATTTTGGCAAAGTGGCCATATTAGGAAGAGCATCATGTTCTCAAAACAGTTGGGTGGAGGGGCACCTGGGTTTAGTTCCCGTGGAACTTGTACACTGACTGTTCCATTGCTCCCTTCCCTTGCAAGTTTCTTTGACAGAGCAACCCTTTCTAAGCTTAGGGGGGAAGGGAAAAATACAACTTAAAAGAAAAGCAGCACATAAAGAGGTAAGGGCCTATGGGATCAAGGGAGCAGAGGCAAAAGAAAAAGAATGCAAAATAAGGGGAAGGACAAAGAGAAGCAAGAGATAAAAAGACAATGACTAAGCGGGCAAAAATGCGCAAGAAAACTCAAAGCACAAAATTAGACAGATGCACAGAAGAAAATGACACGACCGAGAAATCATCCTTCGCCCCATCATTTTAAAATTAGAGGTGTAGAGACTACTGAAATAGCACCACAAGAGGAAAAACAATCAATAAAGGGAATATAGAAAGAAATGTCATTGAGCCGGGTGCCCCCCAAAGGGAGAATCTGTGAGCCACATCTGCCCACTGGCTCTTTGCACTTCCTGTCTTTCCTCAGACTGCCTTTCCACAGTAGTATGGTTTCCCTCAGCCAGGCAGCATAAAAGAATATTAGAAAGAGCCAAAGACTCACTAGTAATCAGGAAAGTAGAAATTAAAACAAAACTGAGAAGCCATCTGGCCAAAAGGAATGAAGACATCATCGGACAGGGGTAAAAAAATGAAGGTTTGATAACGTCATTGGTGAAATGATGCATTCTCATACACTACCCTTGCAAATAAAACCCCAGTACAACCACCTCAATAACAATTTGACAGCATTTATGAAATTAAAACACTCCTCTCTGAACTTGAAAGTCCACTTCTTGGGTGTCTAACCTGGCAAAACCCTCACTCATGGACCGGGGATACAGACAGTGATCTGTGTACTGTTGTACATAATAAAGGGTAAAGTTGGAAGCGATCCAAATGCCCATCAAACAGGAGATGGGCTAAATAAACCACAACATATTCAAACTATATGAAGCATTTCAAATATCTGTGGCATCCTGATAGCACATGGTATCCATGTGTCCCTCTATATTCTCAGTTTCCTTGTAGCCAGTGTGCCAAAACTTTTAAGCAACCATGTGCAACCCTCCAGCACCTTTTTTGTTGGCTGCAAGGACCTGGAAGCCATATGTGAACAGGATGGAGTCACAGGGCTGAAGCAGCCTGGATTACTGAGTTACTCCAAGGAGGAGCATGGCCTTGGAGTCACCTGACCCACATGTGCACGAATGAGAAATAAACCTTAGATGTGTTTATTGCTGAGATCTTGGGAATAACTTGTAATAGCCTCATTGACTAGTCTAGCCTGATAAGTATGAATGTCTAACATTGATTGTTCTGCAAGGCACATTACTGAAAGAAAACGGCAAGTTTCTTTCAATATAGAAAGTAGAATAACATTTCTATTTCAGACACATATGTCCACACACAAAGCAACATTCTCTATCTTTTAAGGATAGATACATGTATAAGTAAATGTATAGGAAAAGGTCCAGCTGAAGTTCACCTAGCTTAATGCCAGTAAACTTGAGGAAGGCAGACCAGGAAGATGGTGATCAAAGGAAGATTTACCCTAATCTAAATTTGTTTTTAATTTTATAGAAAAATAATCATTTATTATTTGTATAATGCAAATCAATCTACTTAAAAACAACATTGAGAGAAAGTAATCAAACTTCGGCTTTAACCCAATGGCATAGCCTTGAGTCTCTACTAACTTGTCTGGAAAATGAAGAGCTTGTACCCTTACTGAAATGTAGCAGGGTTCTCCAATGCAGTGTGAAATCAAGGAGGGGAGCAAACGCTTGCATTCTGTGTTACAAAGAACTACCACCTCTAATATAAACTCCTGCTGTTGGAGAGGAAAAGGCTCTTAAACCTCATTTGGAGCTCTCAACAGCAATGACGACAGTGGAATACAAACAGGGAATTAGCTGTAAACTCAGAGGAAAATATATTTCCCTCTCGTTACAGGGATAGCAAGGAAGGCAGATGCTCAGTGGGCTGTGACAGGCCAAAAGTTGGTATGTATTTGTTATATTTTAGTTTTTGTCAATGTTATTCTGTATGCAAATTAGCACTCATAAATCTACCTTAGTCACGTTACCTAGGAAATACTGGGCTTCAAATAAACGTGTTGGTGCAAATGAAAAGACAGATATACCTCAATGTGTCTCAATATGGGTATCATAAAACAAAAGGGCTGCTTATTTAAAACAGGCTCTGATGAAGAAGCCACTTCATTGTCACCCTGTACAAGAGGTTAAGTGAAATCCCATGTGTAAGAGGAAAAATAATAGTAATAGTGTTTTCTGTTTAGCCCTTAATGTGATGATATCAGCACACCAACTCATCCTTCAGAAAGAAAACCTGCTAAAGAAACAGATAAAGAAAAGCAACATTGTGATTAGAAGCCTAAGCTTACGGAAAGGAAAGAATAAGAACCTCAGACATGAAAGAAAGAGCAGGAACATGGGTACTAACCCTTTGTTATATTTTACTCTGTGTTGAGGCTAAAGTGTGGGGCCTTCCTTTGGAGACACTTTTGAAAATGTAACATCCCTTGTGTCTAGAAGTGGAATGCTCCTGACCCCTCTCCATTTAGGTTATCCCCACTTTGCACACTGTAAGGAAGTTAATTAACAAATTAATTTGCCCCTGTGGCTGAGTTCTTACACTGCAGCAGGGGTGGGTACAGAGGGATGCTACCCACCCTATGGAGAGAGAACTGGCAGCTGAAATGAGTTTCCTCATCTACAAAATAGAGGAAACTAACAGACCCACCCTCATAGGTTGTCCTGAGGATGAAATGAGTTATATATGCAATCATTGGAACAGTGCCCAGCATATCATAAGGACTCAAAAAAAAATGTTAGCTTTTATTACTTAATGCAGAAATACAAAGGAAGAGGAAAAAGGGTAAAAAGGAGACACTTAGCAATTATTGGAATAAAAATAGTAGGTGATCATCGCATAAATGATAAAGAAGTACCCACGGGTGTCCTGTTCATTTTAAATGCTTTGGGGGAGGTATTTTGAAACTAATCCTGGAATCTCTATACTTAAATCACTCGACAATCACAGCAAGAGAGAGAACAGTAATTTACAACAGGAAGGACCAGACAAAGCTCACATTCAGTAAGCATCTTAAAATGTGCTATTTGTGCTAAGCAAATTTACCTTCCAACTCATTTGAGCCAGGATGTCCCCATCTCACAGATGAGGAAATTTAAAGATGAGAGAAGTTAAGAAACTCTAAGGCCACTCACCTAATTAAGTGAGAGTCAAGATTTGAATCCAAGTCTCTCTGCCTGAAAAACACCTCAGCTTTCTACCATTCCAGCTGACTTTTTTTTAATCTTTGGTCAGTCTGTGAAGCCTATGTCAATAAAAAGGACTGAGAACCACCACAGACAAAAACTAGTGCCATTCCTAACCTAAAAAGACAGTGTTCCATTTAAAAGAAGGGAAAATAAAGCAGCTGAGAACTTGAGAACACTAACAAAGATGGTGTGGTACCTGAAAACAATGTTGATGGCATGTGGAATTGAATCAGAGTAGATAGCTGGAGAAGAAACAGACTTTAAACTTCACCGATCAAGAGAAACAATACTTAAGTTCTTCTTTACGAGAAATCAGACCAGGATCAGACTAGGTGCCCGAGGACTTTTTTGCTCCACTTACAATGCATCTCTGATTGTACCACCTCTCTTTCTAAGGCCCCACAGTAAGCAGGGGTAGCATCTGTTAAAAAAAATAAAATAAAAATCTGTCCTACCAGGAAAAAATGGAAAGATGAGCTCTCAGACTATCCAGCAATTGGATCATAGCAGTTTCCTATTTTAGAATTAATTCCTCTTGAGGTACCTTGATAAAGTCTTTTTTTTGCCCCCTGAGGAAGACTGGCCCTGAGCTAACATCTGTTGCCAATCTTCCTTGTTTGTTTTGTTTTGTTTTGCTGAGGAAGATTAGCCCTGCACTAACATCTATGCCAATCTTCCTCCACTTTATATGTGGGTTGCCGCCACAGTGTGGTTGACAAGTGGTACGGGTCTGCACCTGGGCTCCGAATCCATGAACCCAGGCCACCAAAGAGGAACGCACCAAATTTAACCATCGGCCATGGGGCCAGCCCCTCTCATATTTTTAAACCAAACCAAATACTGGCTAACATGTAGGAGTGCTATGAAGTTACAGAAACCACACACTCGATGACCATTAGATTACCTCATTGAATTCTCACAACAACCCTATGAGGAAGAAACTGGCAGAAGCCCATTTTACAGATAAGCCAATTAAGGTTCAGAGAAGCTAAGTGCCTGCGGAGAGCAACAGAGCTGGTGAGAGGCACTGCCATATTTCTAATCAAGGCATGCCTGATTTTAGAGTCTGTGCTCTTCAATGGGACAGTAACCGTGAATCCCCTTCCAGCCCACAAAAGCGGGTCCTGAGCGACGAAATTGACTGTGCTGGAAAAGTGGGAGGCGGTTTATAGATTTCACTGCAGGAAGGTACAGAGCTGAACACAAGAGTCAGGGGAAAAATGGGAAGCTCTGAATTGGAGAGATTCCTGGATGGGTTTGACTATGTCGAAAGAATTAGTGAACTACTGCCTCATTCTTTTTATCCTAGGTTCAGCAGAAAAGCAGCATATTTTTTAAGGCACAAAGAAATACAAAACTCTTTGTAATAAGGACAGAGCCCAAAGGAGAGATCACTCCATATTGCTGTTCTGCCAACAAGAAAGAAAGGGAGGGAAAAAAGTAAAACCTTGATAAACATTAGCATGTTAACACAACAGCAAAAACAAATGCATAAAATACTGAGTAGCATCATTGCAAAATGCCTGCCCCATTCCCCGGTGCAGAGTGTGCCAGCTCGATATGTTGCAGAGGAAAATCACCTTAACTTTACCCTATGAACAGACATGGGCAAGATATATTTATATACAGAAAACAAATTAAGGGAGCACAAACATATACTTGCATTTAACTTCCACCAAGGAAACTGACAGAACCTATACTTTGATCCTTCATTTAACCATTTTCCACTGTGTGTTTATAATGTGGCGGCCACTGTGCTTAGCATCCCAGACCTACTGGGCAACGGCACAGACAAGATCTTTGCTGTCACAGAGCTTTTGTCCTGGGAGAGAAGGCAGGGAAGAAAGACATGAACATAACTGAAGAGTGTAATTACAGAGAGTGAGAAGTGCCATGAAGGAAATAAAATATACATGATGAATTATGAGGCCAACCGTAGACTGAATGGTCACCTCTGAGGAAATAACATCCACGCGAGACCTGAAGACAGAAAGATACTCAGGAAAGAAAGAAGACACTGTGAGGAGAAGCCTAGCAGGCATGGTCCGAGGCTCTGAGGCAGGAGACGGGTAGTATGAGCAGGAACAGGGGGCCTACAATAAGAGATGAGGTGGAAAGGTGAGCAGAGACCAGACCAGGCAGTGGCTTACAAGCTTCCCGCTGGAGTTTGGATTTTATTCACTCAGAGTTTTAAGCAGGGGAGTAAGAAGATCAAATGCACATTTTAGAAAAGTCACTCTGTCTTCTCTTTAAAGAATGAAACCAGTTACGAGAGAGCGGCATTAAACCAGACCAGAGTCAACAACCTATTTCTATAAACAGCCAAACAGGGGCCGGCCCCGTGGCTGAGTGGTTAAGTTCGCGCGCTGTGCTTCAGCAGCCCAGGGTTTCACTGGTTTGAATCCTGGGCACAGACATGGTACCGCTCGTCACACCACGCTGAGATGGCGTCCCACGTATCACAACTAGAAAGACACACACCTAAAATATATACAACTATGTACTGGGGGGATTTGGAGAGAAAAAGGGAAAATAAAAAAAATAATAAATCTTTGAACAGCCAAATGGTAAATAGTTTCAGCTTTAAAGGGCAGACAGTCTCCTTTGCAGCTACAGTCATGCACTACATAATAACACACATACATACACAATGGTGGTCCCGTAAGATTAGTACCATACAGCCCAGGTGTGCAGTAGGCAATGCCATCTAGGTTTGTGTAAGGGCACTCTAGGATGTTCCCACGACAACAAAATCACCTAACAATGCATTTCTCAGAACATATCCCCATCGTTAAATCACCATGGAACTCTGCCTTTGTAGCATAAAGCAGACATACAGAATATATAAAAGTATGGGCATGACTGTGTTCTAATAAAGCTTTATTTACAAAAACAGGATTTGGCTAGCAGGCCATAGTTTGCAGACGCCTCAACCAGACAACAGAGAAGGGTGGGAGAGTTGGAAACACAGAGAAATGAAGCGATTCTGGATTCAGTTGGGTGATGAAGCAAAGCTTACTCATGGATTAGATGTGGAGTTTAAGGTAAAAAGAAATCTAATAAAACATAGGCACACACACACTTTACCCAGTTAGTTCATATAAACCTGGTGTAGTTTATGTACCATGCAGTCATAAAAAAGCAGTTCTTTAGAAACAATCTGAACCTTGGTATTTTTGCCCAAACTGGCCTTTGTATTATTACACTTCGTGATTGAGATTCCTGTACATCATTCCACCACATCAGAGCTGCTGGGTCTTTGATCTTATGACCTTCTTTCGTTATTTAATATTAATCCCAGTGGGCAACAGGCAAACGGCCCTGCCGTAGCCCCATCCTGCTACAGTGGCCCATCTGCAGCTTCTCTCCAAAAAGAAAACAGAAGGCCCCACCTTGATGAAAGAGACACGCAAGAATAACAAAAAAGGAGAAACAAAAACTAAGAATTAATAAGCTGCGGCACATCCAACGGAATACGGTAAAATGGTTCAAATGAATGAGCCAGCTCTTGAAACATATCACTGCAGATATATTTCCAAAGCAAAACACAGAGAAGGAAAAACAAGCGAGGGACACATAAGAGTATGCACACTTAAACAGGAAAAAAAGAATATTAAACAATCTTATTGAGACAAATGAAGGGGTTCAGAGTATGCCACCCCAAAATATGCCACTCTGGCATAAGGATTATTTTGAGCTAAAGGCAACTGAAAAGAAGGAGACACAAGAAAAACTCTGCTCCCCCTACACCCACCAGGACTGGCAGGACAATTCTTAACCATGGGAGACAAATCTAGATTCCTAACCCAACGAAAGCACCAGAGGGGTCTACAAACAAACCTTATTAACTCGTCTTTATCTCCCATTAGGGTCCCCCATATATTTACTTTCCCACAACTTCCTGCCCCTGGAAGCTCAAAGTCTTTTTCCTTCGTCTTGTCACTTCTCTACAAATGTATTGTTCTTTTCTTAAGATACTACACAAGCCCAAGTTCCGATCACGCCTTTGGGTTACCCACCAGTGAGTGCTCCCACGTGTGTGCACACTGTACCTGTTAACAAACTTCTGGTTTGCTCTTGTTAATCTGTCTTTTGTCAGTCTAATTTGCAGGAGCCCAGTCAATGAACCTAAGATGGGTAGAGGGAAAAAGCTTTTTCCTCCCCTGCACATACAAGTTGACACATCAAAACCGTTTGGAACGGGACATGCCAAGTTTAGCATAGTGACTATGCTAGAGAGTCAGAGAGGGGCATTGGTTTTGGGAAGGGGCACCAAGAGACTTCGACTTCATCAGTTAAGCTTTATACCTTTTATTTTAAAATGATCTGAAACTTCTTCATATTGGACACACTGATGACTTGATATTAATCTCAATATTCTCCATTTTTTCTAAATATAGTTATAAACTGAATGTAATTACTTTAATAACTACACTTTAATTCCATGAGTTAAGATGGATTTATTAATCAATAAAATAAAAGAAGGCAAGCCAGAAAAAAATTAATTTTACTAGAAAAAATAAAATTGAAAAGAAACCTGAGACCATGCTGGGCCAACAGCTGATGTTATACACAAGTAACTGACGCCTGGAGGTGTAACTACACCTGCTGCCAAGCTGGCAGTCCCTCAACAAGACAGCAGGAAGTGTCCAGCCATGTGGTTAGGCACTGCCCTTCCAGCATGCCAACTCCACATCTTTGTAGAACCAGTGAGCTCAGAGAAGGAGGGGAGGAAGCTGGTTTTCATCCATGGACTGTCTCAGGTTTGTGCCAGGTGGCTTGGTCTTATGTCAGGTTCATGTTCATAAAAATCGAGTTTCTGCTCACTTCTGGCATGAGTGAATAACTCTGGAAATTATTTCCTGAAAATCAGGTTACAGTTTCATCTCATTAAAA
This sequence comes from Equus caballus, assembly GCF_041296265.1. NCBI lineage: Eukaryota > Metazoa > Chordata > Mammalia > Perissodactyla > Equidae > Equus > Equus caballus. The sequence goes on along the minus strand of NC_091699.1, from coordinate 33,411,243 downwards.
ATATATGCATGCGTGTGGTGTATGTGTAAGAATGTGAGTGTGTGTGTCATTTCCTCCACTCACTCAAGTGAGTCTGTGTGGTGGCAAAAGGGGGCATTAGGGTTCCAAGAACAGTCTTCACGGAAGTGCTCACTTGAAAACAAATTCAAACAGCGCAATAATACAACAGCCGTGGGCTCGATCTTGTTCTAGGGCCATTAATTGCTCAGCTAAGCCCAGCCAACCATTTTACACATTTACATGTGCCATCAGATAATATATATAATAATATATACTATGATATAATCCTCAGAGAAGGGAAAATACTAGATATTTTTCAACTACATTGCCCAAATATATCCCCTGTATGAGAAGACCTACAGGGGTGTTTTTCAAGATGTCCACTCAAATGAGCTTGTGACACTGAGCGAGTAAAGCAGAGATATTAGTAAAACAGAACACCCAACTAACCAGAGTTGCTGGGAGGATACAGATAAGGTATGTGAAGACATTCTGTCATACGTGTGTTCAGCACAGCCATTACCATGGGTCAAATGTGTCAACCCAGCAGATCAAATACAGCTCCGTCATGGAGCCCTGCCACCTCCCTCCATCCCCTTCAGTTCTGAATTTGTTAGCCCTCCTTAAATTACTCCCCACAGTCCCCTCCAATAAATTCAGTTGAAAGCTTGCAAGGGGCAGACTTTATTTCAATCAACCCACTCATGCTCTTTCTAACAATCTAGCAGCACTTAACAGTTTAGGATACATTTGAGTTTAATGGGATCTACCTGATAGAAATAGACTTCTCATCATTTCTTGATAGTGGCAGTTTTGAGTGTCCTAGCTAACTTAATCTCACAGGTCTGCCTGTCACTCGGGCATGCTGAAGAAATGACTCGGAGAGCAGTAAATGAGCAGCCTTTGTGGGGAAATTCCTGAAATCATCTCTCTGACATCTTAAAGGTCTGCTGTACAGAATGATAACTGGTGTCTGCAAAATCGGAAGTCCACTCTTTCTATTTAGAAAGAGACTTCATTCTTGTTGACGAATAAAATATTACTACTACAGTAATCTAGCTTTTAGAATTTTCTATTAAGAAAGTTGATAACATTATAGAGTGCCCCTTTTTTCACGTTTCCATTGTCAGAATCCCCCTTTATAGAGAAATTAAAATCTCAAGTATTAAATTCCATTTCCCTCCCCAATATTCTACATAAAATGTCCTAGTTATGAAAGAAAAGCACACGACAAATTTTTCGGTTCACATTAGTCATCTCTTCTCTGGCTATAATTTGAGTTTCTTTAGCCAGGGTGGGGAAGTGGGAGAATTGCTAAATCCTCCCTATATCTGTATGAATAACCCGTAGAAGTTAAATTTAAGGCAAGCTCTCAGAAAACTGGATAACGTGAAAATGAAACTTTGAAATAATCCCTGAAAAGAGAATTTATACCACAGAGTAGGATACATGACATTCACTTTCCTCCAGAAAACTTTTGAAATAACTACTGTCATGCATTTGAAAAGTCCACTGGGGTGACAGAAAAATCCAAAAAGCACACTTAGAGAAAAGGACCCTTTGTAAAATAGACAAGCTGACACAATACCTAAGCAGCAAAGAAAATAATATTCTAATCATAGTATACCCTCTTAAAACTGGGAGATTCAATAAAACCTATGAAATTTCAAGGAAGTTTAATCCTAACGATTTTTCTTCCAGGAAGCTATAGTGAAATGTTGTATGATCACTATAATTTAACAACTGGTCCAAACTAAAAGTTAACAGAGAAAATGAGACACAAAGGAGCAAAATATGATATATTGCTTGGTAATGTTAGGATGACAGGTTCAAGAGTGACAGTGAGAAACTGGCTTAAGAGGGTGAGGCTGAACACGTGGTGGGCCATCTTTGCCCTGCCTCTTATTGGCAGGTGACTTTTATTTTAACCTTGTTTACTTACATTAAATGAGAATATTAACCACCACCACATTACAAGGTTGCGGGTAAGTGAAATGAAAGATTTCTGTGAAATCCCTTTTCAATCTGGTCTGGGATCAAGAAGCAACCCCCAAGAGGCAAGAAATGTTACCACAGTGCAAATATGGTGTTCCATTACTTTCCATCTAGCCAAGTCCAGCCAGAATGCCAATGGCTATCCAAGGATAAAAAGCCTAAATAACTGCCCCCTGGAGGCCCTTACTCTCTTCTCTTGAGGACCTCATCACTTGTTTCCAGAAGGGGATAGTCATCTCAAAATTGATCTTGACATCCTGACTGATCTATAGACTTGTTATCTTTGTGCCACCTGACCTTCCCAAGGCAAAAGAAACACCTCAAGGTAGTACTACCACACTGAGGGCTGCAGAATTGACCTGAGGCCTTGAGACCAAGCCTCGTCTGAAAAGCAACCCACCAAACAGTAAGTATGACCTACTCTACAGGGTTAGACATAGTGCTAAGCAGACTAGGGACAAAGAAAGAAAGAACACAAGATTGGACCAAGATGTTTGCACAAAATATTCATAGCAGCACTGGGGAAAATAATAAAGAAGGGAGTATGCCTGGTACACGAGAAATTGAGAGGAATCCCTGAAGAAGGGCAGGCAGATAAGAACTAGACTGAAGTAGAATTCTACAGCTAAAAGAGCCCAGAACAGGACTGTACAAAAAGTGGGAGGAGCTCTGGTTATATTTTAAACTTGAAGGCTGGAGACACGGGGAGCAGAGGAGGAGCCAAGGCAACCATTAGGATGACCGGTATCAGGTAGCAGAGGACATGCTCCTAGACAAAAACAACTGTGGGGCACGTGGGCCCAAGAGTTGACACAGTGCCCCAGGCAACCTCCGATACCTGGGGAAAAGATCAGTTACTGAAACAAACCACATGGCTACACACTCTGCCCCTCTCCCACTCACGCATGGCAGGATGCTGTGAGCACAATTTCAAGAATGATTAAACAATGGAGGCCCACCAACATCATGAAAGAGAAACAAACAGAAGAACTAATACCTGAGGAAAAAAGTTCATGGAGAACAAAGCACAAAACTGCACTTTAAAAAGTACAACACCTCCAACAGATGTGAGAGGATATTATAGCCATCAAAAAAAAAATAACTAAAAATCTGGAAAAATTTAAATTGATCATTGAAAAAAAAGGCAAGAAGAAATAGTTTGAAAATAGAGGGACAATAACCAGAAAAAGAATGAGTGGCCTAGAAATTGGAGAAGGGAGGTTCATAGCCAAATATTTGTGAAATAAATAACTTTATTTTCTTCATTTAGAGATTCTCAATACACTTTATCTTACTAAAGTTTCTGAGAAGTCCAACCATTTTAAAAAATCTGTTTAACTATATTTTAGACAGTTTTCCCCAAATCCATTTTCATTTGGCAACTGTTTTAGATCCCATGGAAGTAGTAACTCCTTTGGGAAATGCCATAGACTGCAAAAAAATGACAAGTACACAACTAACTGCAACACCACACAGAAGGAAACTGGAGCCGTTCCACCTCTGTACGAAAGTAGCTTTGCTTATTCAGGTGTTTCCACTTATCTTTTCATTGCTCCACACCACCTCACTGGGACTCAGGGCCGCAGATCTACAGAAAAGGGAAGGGGGCCCTCACTTGGGCCAGATCAGTGAAGGGCCAGTTATTAAGCTATTTTCTGTGAGCTCCAAAACCTCCCTTCTAGGTGCTCACTGCTCATGGGCTGAAACTCTGCAAATTACTGTCTTCTTAGCCAGTAGGCTTCCCACTAGGTTCTGCCAACATGGGGCACCACTGGGAGACTCAAAGGCTTGAGGACGGAGAAAGTATCTGCTCCTTTGGGATGTCTGATGTTCTAGCATCAGAGCCCCCAGCCACAACTCTTCAGCCTGGCAATAGCAGCTGGTTCCAAGAGAAGTTTGTTCCCGTTTCTAGGTTCTGCCAGCACTCCCAGACCCGCCTCAGAGCCACGGGAACCAGGCAGGCGGCACCTCTTCCTTAGCACTCTGGGTCCCAGTGCTGCAGGACCCTTCCTCCAAGTTCTTGGAGAGCCGCAATCAAGTCCTTTCATTCCACAGGCGGTAGCCACTTCCTGCAATTACAATCTCTGCTTTAGTCAGAATCTCTTTTTGCCCTTCCACAACTCTTTAATCCACCATACTTCTTCAATCAATTCTCTAGGTTAAATTATCCCTGTTAAAGTAACTAGTATAGTTTCTTTATTTCTGACTAGACTCCAATGATAAAAGCAGGAATGGAAAGGAAAGCATGAAAACAGAAAAATATAGCCGACACTTCTGCCTGTTTCATCCTTTCTTACCTGTAACTAATTTTATATCCTTACACAGCCAGAACTCCATCCCCATTGAACACTTGTTTTGTTCACAAATGAATGCCCAGTGCCTAGAACACTACATGATACACGGAAGGTACTCCATTCAGTTTTTTATTGAATGGATGCATGTATGAATGTAAAAGATGGACAAAGGTCGATCTACTCCCAGATTCTCTCAGGAGGATTCCAACATGCAGTTGGAAGGAATATTTTGATAAGCTATTTGGGGTGAATGGATGAGATACCCAGAAAGGCATGTTTAAGCAGTCAGAGATGGACACTAAACTTTCACCTAAGAGAAGGGAGTCTAGATGGCTACAGAGTTTTGTGATGACTGGATATCGCAAGTGTGGGGACAGAGTTAAACTGTTCCACATAACATCGGAGAAGCTCCTCAGTATGAGCAGAAAAGGCACATCCTACGAGAACGTTTGAGGTAGGCTGTTGTGGGTGTGACATGTCTTCACATTTCTCCTCTGAAACCTTCAGCATAACCTGGTTCACTGATGCTTTGACGTAAGAATGTTCTTTCTGCCAAATATGAAAAGATGCTGGCATTGGCAAGAACAGATATTATGTGCGGTGTTTTCTAATACAAATAGATGTCACTTTTCCATACCAATTCTCTAATTCTCTTACACCAACTAGACATCCAACAATTCAATTTAACGGGGTCACTAACCCCCGGTTAGCACAGACCACAGAGCTTAGTCCCACAAGACTACCCCAACTGCATACACCAGCCAAAAATGGGGTTCCCAGGCTACCCGAAAGTCTGCCTGGCCAACTGCAAATTCAGGGGTTCCCATAAACCCCTCCTCAGGTTCAATAATTTAAACTGACTCAGCTATCAGGAAAGTGCTTTACTTTACAATTGACAATTAACAGCTTATTATCAAGGAGACAATTCCACAATAGTCAAATGTAAGAGATGCATAGGGCAAAGTATGGGGTGCGGTGCAGAGCTTCTACGGCCGCTGGGGCACAGCACCCTGCCAGGCGGTATTTAGATGTGTTCACCACCCTGGAAGCTCCCCTAATCTTGTTTCAGAGTTCTAATCAAAGTTTCATTACACAGGAATGACTGACTCAGTGATTGGCCATCGTTGACTGATCTCAATCTCCAGGTCCCCTCCCCTACCCAGAGGAGAGAGGGAGGGGACTGGAAGCTCCAATCTTCTAAGCATGGCCATCATCTCCCTTGAAACTATCTAAAGGCCCACCAGGAGTCACCTTATTAGCATAAACTCAGGTGTGGTTAAAAGGGGCTTACTATGAACAACAAACAAATTTCCCTCCTACCGGAAATTCCGAGGGTTTCAGGAGCTCTGTGCCAGGAATCTGAGACAAAGACCATATTTTTTTATTATACCACACATCACGTGGCAGAAAGTCAACTTTATGGGGATTACGGCACTCTCTTATCCTGCCCTTTGCTTCCTTCTCATCCTGTAACCCTAAACACACAAAAGATAAATTTCGCAATACAGCCATGAAATGTATATTGTGCTTATAAAAGATAGATTCAGAGTATCATAAATATATAAGGCACTATACTCTATTTACTAGAAACGAATAAAACCAATTTTATGAAGCACACTTGAAAAATCATTAACTATCCCTTCTACATATTTCAAAAGAAATGCTAACACAAATCCTAATTGTACTGTATTGTTTATATTATTTGTAAGAAATGTAAAGGCCCTAGTCACAAATGCGTTAAGAGTAGAACTAGAGAAAATCATTTAAACTGTAGACTTTGGTGGTTCTGTTATGTAGGAAGATAAAATACTGATGGCCAAGGACATTAAACATAGAATACAATGAACTTCCTTTCTTTGGAAAACCATTAGAATAAAAAGATATTTACATTAGAGTTACAAGCATTTAGCAAGTACTTACTGTGCAGTACAAATGGTTTAAATGTGGTTTTGTAGGAAGGGATGAAGCTAAATGTCCATTCATTTGCTAAGCCTTTCTTGAACTTCTATGTATTGTACTATAAGTATCTGATGTATAAAGATAAATGGCAAAGTCTTTGTTCTCAAGGCATTCCTAGGGGCAAGGACGTAAGCTGCACAGCGCTTGGGCCAGTCCTCCCCTAATCTGAATTTATGACCGATACCACTAATCAATCACCTCCTTTTCCCCAAAGAATGGCCTCAGCCTCAGAATCCTCATCACACAGTGCTCCACATGGATACCATAGCAAGAGTTGGAATATGAGGTAAAACCTACTTGCCTGGTGTCTTAGTCAACTATGCTGCTATCACAAATACCATAGACTGGGTGGCTTAAACAACAAACATATCTCACAGTTAGAGAGGCTGGCAAGTCCGAGATCAGGCTGCCAGGATGGTCGGACTCTGGTGAGGGATCTCCTCCTGGCTTGCAGACAACCGCCTTCTTTCTATATCCTCTCATGGCTGAAAGAGAGAGCATCTGTTTTCCTCTAGGGGCACTAATCCCACTCACGAGCGCTCCACCTTCATGAATTAATTCTCTCTCAAAGGCTCCACCTCCAAATAACATCACATTAGGGATTAGGGCTTCAACATAGGAAATTGGGGGGGGGGGGGCGGGGAACATAAACAGTCTGCAGCACCTAGAATTTTGAGTCTTAATCAACTCTTCTGAACTAACGTTTAATACAAAGGCTTTTAACAGCAACTTTTACCACAACACAACCATGCCTGCCCATTCATGTATTGTCTACAGCTGCTTTGGCACTACAACGGCAGAGTTGAGTTGTTACAACAGAGACCCTATGGCTGCAAAGCCTAAAATATCTACTGTCTGGTCTTTCAAGGAAAAGTTTGTTGACTCCTGTCCTGTATTTAAGAGAGATGTGGATGAACCCCTTTTTATTCTAATGGTTTTCCAAAGAAAGGAAACTCACTGTATTCTATGTATTCAAATAGTATGTATAATAAATAAAATAGGATGTATAATAAAATAAATACATACATACTATTTAAATAAAATAGTATAACCAGAATCTTACCCTTTTAACTACATCCTGCTGCCTTCCTGCACCAGCACTGAGAGGACCATAAGACAGCTTTCTACCTCACTGGCTAAGTGAAGATACTGCTTTATTAAGGGAAAACAACCTATGGATTTTGATGAACCTCTCTGAGTGTCATCAGAAACACCTGCTTGCCCAAATGCCCTTTCTCATCATCCACACCATAGGAGAAGAGGATGAAGAGCTGGTCTACTTCCAGAGGCACAGGGCAAAAAGGAAGGGAGGGTAAGATTCTGGTTATACTATTTTATTTCCCAGTTGAGACAACGCAAAACAGCTCACGGATTATATTAGCATGAGATTCTACGACAGGAAACAAAGATGGAAAATTTCACCAGCAGCTATCAAATCCAAGTTTTGAGCACATTTTCAGCAGAATGCCACACACACTTGGCTTACTTGAGAATAGCTCCTTGTGTAAAATTACAAAAGCGAAAGGAGTACAAGAAGCACCAGATTGTAAATTTCATTCTTCTAAGTCGTTTTATGGCAATTCCAGAGGTACTCCTTCTCCTCATGCTAATATCATTTTTGTCATCAGAAGTGTCCCAGGGGCAGACACTAATTTTCAGAAATCCTCATCTATATTAAGTACTGAAAGACTGCCTCCCATCTATTGATGGAGAAAGAAGACGAAGCAGGAGTAGAGTTCCCCAGCTTCATCCCTTCATTGAGGAGCAGCGGACCTGGAAGCAGCAGCACCAGCTTTTTTCCCATAAAAAATTTGCCTAACTCAGCTTACCAAATAAATAGCCTTTAAAAAGTTTATTCGAATTTACAGGAATGGTTTATAAAATAAACTACAGTAGTCCTCTCTTATCCACAGTGGATACATTCCAAGACCGCCAGTGGATGCCTGAAACGATGGATGGTACCAAACACTATATACTATGTTTTTTCCTATACATACATACCTATGATAAAATTTACCTTATAAATTAGGCACAGCAAGAGATTAACAACAATAACTAATCTTAAAATAGAACAATTATAACAATATACTGTAATAAAAGTTACCATAAATCTTAGCAATCTCAGCATACAATTTTTTTTCTTCCCTTAAGAACGTTCACCTTTTCACTTAAAGGAATCTCTTTACAAAGCTTCTCTTTGGCATATCTGAATTGCCAGCATCACTATTCTGGCATTTGAGGGCCATTATTAGTAAAAATAAGAGTTACTTGAACACAAGCACTGTGATACCACCACAGTCAATCTGATTATTGACATGGCTACTAACTGACTAACAGGTGGGTAGCATACACAGCATGGGTACCCAGGACAAAGGGATGGTTCATGTTCCAGGGGAGACAGTGACAATAAATTATATTAGACAAGGCCAGGCACTTTTCTGGGCTAATAGTTCAGTAGTCATGTTTTCAGAATGATACAGATTTCAGCCCATATGCCCATCATTTATCTCTGAGGCTCCAAAGCTGAGAAGTTTCTCACTGCATTCTGTCATATATTATCTACATATGGCCAAACAAGCCAGTTCAAACACAAACTCTCCAGGGAAGACGCACCTCAGAGCAACTTTATTGATCACCACTATGTGTCAGGGAGCATGCTCAGACTACAGTAAGGCAGTTAAACTCAGGGACTCCGGAGACACAGACCTGCTTTTGTGCCCTGGTCTCACTACAACAATGACCGCGGCCATTAAGGAGAGGTGACCAGGGCAGGTGGCTCTATCCCAGGGCATTGCTCTGGAGACAGCAAGGTAAGAAAACCATTATCCCCAACTGCAGATGGAAAACTGAAACACGGGGAGACTAAGACATTTTCCCAAGGTCCTAGGGATTCAAACCAAGCTTGTGAAGCCGGTGACCTTAATCACCATACTGTCAGGTTATCATTTGTCATCAATGAGATCCTCCCTTTGAAGTATGTATCACAGTACCTAACACAAAACACTCAATAAATGCTTTCATTATGACAACTATTACATCTCCACAAGCACCTAGACAATCAAGAAAACAACTCATTTGGTTTTTTACATATTTAACAAATGCGCACAAAGATATTTCATAATCCTTCATATTGAAATACAAATCTGAGCTTGTACGATTGTGCTTTTCCACCCTCATTGCTAGAATTCACAAGTGTAGAAGGATGAATGTGCAGGTACTGCATTTTTTAATTAATGTGCTTAAGCCATAAACCAAAAGCAAGAACAAAATTAATAATGAAAAGTAAAATGTTTTAAAGGTTACACAAAAGGACATGATTATGTTTTTCTGGCTGTTTCACAGGCTGATTCACATAAAATTTCTCTAATTCTATGCTAGATGAAGTACTTACTGGCAAATGTATCCATTAAATATTTATTATATCAATATTCAAAAACATTGTAATACAATGCAATCAGTTTCTGTAGTAAAGTCATTTACACAGAGGTCAAACCTTTAAAACGCAGAAAAAGCTAATGAATTTTCCATGTTTTTGAAAACCAAGTTCTAAACCAAAATCCATAGGGTTAATATATGTTGATTCCATTCTATATTTGATTTCCTCATGTCCTATAACCCATGAAATAATGTAAGTCTCCTAGTTTATGTGAAATTAAATAAATATCCCATAATGAAATACCAGGAAAATATCTACTTGAAGTAAATATCAACTACAGAACAATGCTTCCTATCATTGCCAATAAGTTTTCCTGGCAATAGCATAGCCTACACCTCATTAGGTAAATAAGGAAAAATAGCATTTCAATGGACAGCTGTTCGATGCTCTGCACAGGCCGGGAAGGGTGCTCAGAGGAAAAGCTATAGAAATGTGGATCTCGTTCAGTGCACTTCCCTTCCTTCAAGCATGGACTCCTCCCCAGTCTCTGCCTAATTTTGGTTACTCTCCAACAACTCCAAATATGTTAATATTTTTCAAATTTTGGCATATTTTGTCTAGAGGTTATCACATGTTATGTGTCATCTGTCAGTCCCATACAAGCTATTCCATTACTGCAATAAAATGTCCATTTTATAACTGTGGTGTTCAGAAGAGGACAAATTTCCAGATGCAGCGTGGACAATATGGAACAGAGCAGAAACAAAACATCTCCATCATGGACACTCTCTCTCTCACCTAAGCCTAATACTGTAACAGCTTTCTTTTGTATCTAGATAGACCCTGCATCGTCTAACCAGTACATTGCAGAACTCGGCATATCATTAAAAGCTCTTTGCCACAATAGGAGGGGATTTCTCTTCCCTTTGCCAATTCTTGACTAGGACCACTACCACCATCAAGGTTCCAGCCAAGAGTCTGTAGGACTCTGAGCAGATTACAAGAATTCCACTCCAAACAAATTAAACTATTAATTCTCTTAAAAGTAGAATTTATTTTCATCTTTTCTCTTTTTCTTCTTTTTTTTTTTTTTTGAGGAAGATTAGTCCTGAGCTAACATCTGCTGCCAATCCTCCTCTTTTTGCTGAGGAAGACCGGCCCTGAGCTAACATCCATGCCCATCTTCCTCTACTTTATATGTGAGACGCCTACCACAGCATGGCGTGCCAAGTGGTGTGTAGGTCCACGCCCAGGATCCAAACCAGCAAACCCCAGGCCACCAGAGCAGAACGTGTGAACTTAACCGCTGTGCCACCAGGCTGGCCCCTCATCTTTTCATTCTAATTGACTATACTCAATAATTTGCTCCCTAACATGAATAAAAATGTCAGTGGTATTTTAGCCACAAGAGTCAATAAACAATTGCCTAGGCAGAATCTAACTCATCTAAGATAAGCTAACTGCTCACTCATTATCTATCCCTTTAACTAAATTAGGATTCAACCTTTGGGCCTACATTAGTATTCCTTAACCTTTTCCCTACCAAGTTCATGCCGGTAAACTTGATAGGACACAGTAGCAGGAAAATGGTATTTTTCACATCTACCTTGCTCAGGAATCTGCTGGAACTCAGTCCAGACAATACCTATCTCCCAATTCAAACCACACTTTTGAGAGTGTGCACATGAGTACAAAGCATACTAACCTATCTTCCTTTTCCTCTTGGCTCCTGGCTTTATCATTTTATAGCTGTGTATTCAACCTCTCTGGGCCTTTATTTCCTCATCCATAAAACAGGAATAATAAAACAGGATTACCATGAGAACAGAATGCATTACTACACGTGAAGTGCTTAGAACAGTGCTTGTTGCGTAATGAGAGCTCAGAAACTATTACCTATTATCGTTTGTTATTACTGTGATTTTTACAATATTCAATATTGCTTCCAACATCATTGTGAAGAGCCAAGAGAGCAACATGAGGTAACCCATGACACAAGAATGCATGAGGGGAATCCTCACAACTAGGATTTGTGCAAAAGAAGTAGGTATTGTGGCAGAACCATCATCCTTAAAATCTCCTATCAAAGTCTTGCCTTGGAAGAGGCCTTGCACTAGTTCTAAATATTTTAGGGGCCAGCCCGGCGGCACAGCGGTTAAGTTTGCACGGTCTGGTTTGGCAGCCCGGGGTTCGCCGGTTTGGATGCCGGGTGCGGACCTACACACCACTTGTCAAGCTACACTGGGTCAGGCATCCCACATATAAAGTAGAGGAAGACGGGCACGGATGTTAGCTCAGGACCAGTCTTCCTCAGCAAAAAGAGGAAGATTGGTGGCAGATGTTAGCTCAGGGCTAATCTTCCTCAAACAAAAAAAAAAAAAAAGAAAAGAAAATTTTAGACCTCTTGCCTGCCCCCTAAGCCCAACAACTGTGAATGAAGTATATGAAACGCAGACGGGCAACTGAACAGTGGGAAAACAGTATATTTACACTGTGTATATCAGACCTAAGTGAAGATAGCTGACTTCTCAGTGACGAGTGATTCACAGGTAATGCATATTTAGACTCAAGCTGCAAACTGTGCTCTTGGACAGCAATTCAAACCTTAATTCAGTTCTTTTTTACTTTAGCTGGGCCGCTTGCTGTCGGCCTCCTGCACTATCCTGCAGGGCATCCCCTCTGATCCGGGCAGAGTTTATACACAGAATCCAGGACTCACCCTCTCTGTCTCTCTCCTTTCCAGGATACCCCCTCTCTTTCCAGCTGCTGTGGCTACCCCAAACCCTGTCCTCTGGTTCTTCAGGGCAGAAAGACTATAGGTTTTCAATTGGAATTTTAGACATCATTGTGGCCTGCTCTCAAGAAAAAAAATGCGAGTAAAAACTAGAAACTCAGTATGCCTGTCCCTTCCAATTTTGACTCCCTTCCGGGATCTCCCTGCTTTTCTTCACTCTCTACAGCCTTTAAGGAGCTGGTTTTGGTATTTTGTCCAGAGTATATAGTCACTATGGAAAGTTTAGTCTGTTAAGAGCTTACATGGCCATATTTGAAATGGCACCTATCTAACACATAATCAGAAGGGATTCAAGCAGAGATGTTCTTTTCTATTCCAAACAGCCAGGGTACACTAACTCATTAGCAGAGAAAATGCTTTGAGAGTTTATATTATTAAACGAGGAAAGAGTTCTCACCTTAAGACAGGAAGTCACTTCTAAGAACAAACTCCAAAGGAATAAGCAAAGACTGGTCAAGGAAGAAGTCCGGTAGTTTGTTCTGAGATGCACACGCTATGTAGGCAGCTTGAGGGATCTGAGTACACATGGAAGTAAGATGATACAGAGAGGTCCAGTAAAGGGAAAGATCTTCATGCAAACAGGTAGGAAAATAGGAGTCTGAAGCAGAAATTTAGAAAAATAACCAGCTGAGAGCAAAAATTTAGAAAAACAACCAGCTGATAATGTAACTTACTCAAGAGGTCCTAAAGAGGGATCTACAAATCTAGACCTAAAACAGCCAACATCAGGACCCAGGGATAGCAAAGAGTCAACTTTGACCAACTGGGAATGGCTGGTTGGCATGCTACATGAAGAAAATCCCACAGGCTTTGTCCGGGCTCACCAGAACCATCACTGATTATTGATGTCTGCCACAGGAAGAGAGAGGAGCAGCACAGTTCCATGTATTCACAAGCCAAAAGCAAGAATAAGGTTATGGAACTTATAAAGAATAAGATAGGACAGTTTCGTCAATATCATCATTATTAATAACACTGAATATCTTCAATATGTCCAGATGATGTTTAGTGTAATTCAAATTTAAGTGAAATTAAAAAGGGATATCAGACAGGCTAAAATAAAAAAGTGCCTTGAATCTTAACAAGCCCACAGTACATGAACTGCCTCTAATTAGATTCAGGAATATGACTCCTTTTGAAACCAACCAAGAGAAAACACTTATTCAGAAGATTTCAATGAAAAATTAATAACCACTTGGTTCCACTTTATCATGCACAGACCTTAACGGTGGATTTTAAAAAACGAAAGTACAGTCTGTCCCAGAGAAATTATACTCGTGAGTCCTTCAAGAGCTAGGACATTTTAATCAATAAGGTCTAAGGGCAATTTACTGATTTACATAAATGGACAAAATACTTGCTATTCAAAATGAGTGGTCTGTCACTGAAATCCTTAAAGGTTTTTAGAACCATACTCCTAAATTAAAGAAAAAAGCCAAACTTGCCCTCCAATCTGATTTTCATGTTCCAGTTAACCAACTCCTTAACTAGATAATGCTGACTGAGGTTTTTAGAAACTATTTGGCCTTACGTCTCTCTTCTTTAGAGAGATGTGACTTGCCAAGGTAAATACCATTACAGAAGGGGAGCTTCTATGCTCCGATTTTTGGTTCATATAGCTTTCCTCTGTACCACATTATGATTTGCTAAAGAGGCTAATTAAGTAGAGTGGATAAGAGTACAAGTTTCACGAATGAATGAGTACCACAAAAATTAGCAGTATGGTAACCAATCAGTAGACAGAGTGAGCATGGGATTTTCTGTGCTATGGGTAACTTTCTATTTTGGTCCTGGGGAGTGATGTTCTCTTTATAATTACAAATTAAACTACACATAAGTTGAATGGATTTTTTTTTCAGTATTTTATGCTATATTTCACAATTTTAAAAAGCTTGAAATAAAAGTGTAAGCTTTGAAGTCCCATAGCCCTGAATTCAAATCTAGACTCTGTCATTTACAAGTTGGGTGAATGTAGGCAAACTGCTTAACCTCTCTAAGCTTCCGTTTCCTCTTTCGTAAAATGAGGATAATAATAATGATAATGATAGTATACACTTCCTATACATCACAGGATTACTGTGAGTGTCAAGAAGAAAACACAGTTATAGTGCTTACCTGGCACTTACTGGGCCCTGTTTGGTTTGGGCTGTCCCTATAAAGGCTCAGAAACTGCCTCCTGCATCATTTCCAAGCTGACACACCTCAACACATTTCCAGCTTGTAGTTACACTTGACGTTTCACCTCTTAGCTGACAGCGTGCAGCTGTTCAAACTGCCGTGGGGCAGCACACAGCTGAATGCAAATGCAATCCTCTTATCTTGGCCAGGAGCTCCACGGATCAGGAGATGCCCTCACAGCTGAGGGATGAGCCAGCTTGGTCCATAAAGAAAGCCAGCAAGTGGATACTTGAACATAATTTGAGATCACGGGCCATCAGTCTAATCCCAACAAGAAACCAATGAGAGAAGATACAACTAGAAGCCTTTACAGCCAGTAGACAGATATTTAGGGAGGCATACGGCATAGAAAAAATCATGTTGACATTGGAGTCTGACAGATAGGGGGTTCAAATCCTAGCTCTGCCACTTACCAGCAAGACGCCTGTAATAGACACTGTGACTTTGCAGTATCTTTTTCTAAGCCATTCAGCAGTCTCAGTCAATGATGGGAATTCTGCCTCTTTGACAAGGACTGGTTCTGCAATGAGCACAGGACCTAATCTTCCCCAGTGACAAGTTAGAGGGAGGCTGATGGGAGGGTTATGGGAAGAACTCCCCCATTGTAGGAGAATAATAAAAAGAGATCACCTCTATTCTTCCTCAGGATGTCTCTCACGTCCACAGCAAAGGCAAACCCAGTGCCAAAGGCTTCACAGCAGAGAGAAGCAAAGATCCTGGAATCTCAGTAACATACATGAGCCACTGAATCACCCAACCTAGGACACACTTACTGCTGGAGTCCTTGATATTTGGGATCATGAATTCTTTATTACTTTTGGTTTGAGTCAGAGTTTTTCACTTGTAGCCAAAAGCATCCAAACTGAAAATGACTTCAGATGCTACAAATTTTAGTTTCTTCATCTAGAAATTGGCTTATTAATGCTGAGTTGGCCCAGTTATGGAAGGTTTAAGTAAAAAAAAAAATTATTTAAAGCAATCAGGACAATGCCTGGTACCTATTAAGTATCCAATAAATGGTCCCTATTTTTTCAAAATATACTCTCAAAATGACTTCTCATGAAAAGGTATTAAAATATTTCTTTTCTTTTATTCAAAAATTCATAAGACAGACCCAAGTGGGTTTCTTTTCCTATGCCAGAGATAAAATGGACCCTAGAGATCACTAGATCAGTAGTTCTCAAACATTAAAGTGGAAGATATTTGTTAGAATGCAGATTCCTGGGTTAACCACAGATTATATCCAAGGGGCCCAGGAATCTGCATTGTTAACGAGTAGCCTGATGATCCTGATGGAGGTGGTCTAAGAATCACACAGATGTTTCCGCTCAACTCTCCAAACAGCCTCCTAACTCTGGTCTCACTACCTCCACTTTTGCAGCTACAGTCTACTCTCCGTCCAGTAGCCAAAGTGGTCTTTTGAAAACTGAAATCTAATCACATGGTCTCTTTGCTCCAAACCCTCCATTGGTGAAACTCAATTAAAATGCTTAACTGAGCAACACGGCATGAAATAGACTTCAGTCCCCCTCCCCAATCCCAATTATTTATAATACACTAAGGCCCTGAGATACATCCATTAGGTCATGCAAATTCAACTTAATGAGGAGTTTCATTTAATAAACCTAGTTTGACTTACATGCACTTATTTGCATTTACAAGGATCATTTTCAGCACCTCATGCCTGTGAGAAGCTGGAAGGTGGGAAACAAGAAACATCATGCAAGTAGCCTTATGTTAATAGATTTGATGTAAGTGTGCTCATGGTTTGCTAATTCATAATACTGATTATCTCATGTATCGCTTGCGTTGTTTTCATTGATTTTTTTCTGTATGCTTTATGGTTTTCTTGAATGGGGCTTGCATTAAAGTTTCAATTACATAAACATTGAGTATCAATGAATATTTAGTAAGTGGAATATTAAGTGCACTGAATGCAAGGCTAAAAAAAGTTGAAGGAACATGGGTAAGAGACATGTTACAGGGTAGATAATGAAACTATCTTGTTGTGTCAAGTTATCATGACTGACTAATTCCTGAAGAAAGTGTGTCCATTTCAACCGCATTAATGTTGTTTAGCATAACTTGGTGTTAATTTTAGAGGTCAGCCATGCATTCAAAAACTTCCTTTTGAAATTAACAGTAACAATATTTTTGACTCATGATCATTTAGAATTTGTCTTAGAAGATTTTCAGGAACAAATTTCTTCCAAAGACAGAGGAAGACAAGTTGGCTTTTTGACAGACGAAAAACATGCACAATCTTTGCAGTATCAGAGCAATGTAATCCGAAACAATGAGAAGTTATTTCCCACCTAATAAACAGGAAAACTGTTTTTTAATTATCCTATTTGATGTTGATCAGGGTAGGAGAAAACATATTCTCATATGCCGCATGCTGATTTCCTTATCTCTGGAAGAAGGTCAGAGTTTTGTGAGGAATAAATGAATTAGTCTACACAAAGCGCTTAGAATAGGATGTGGCATACAACATAAAATAAATCGTCAATAAACAGGAGCCAGTACTATATGTTGTTATTATTAATCAGGAGGATGATTTTGCACACCCTTTTTGGAGGGCAATCTGGCAAAACGTCTCAAGAATCCATCTGATTAGTAAACAGAAATTTATGTTCAAGAAAATTCATCACAACATTAAAAGAGTGGGACATCAGAAATAATACAAATGCCCACTAATAAGCAAATGACAAAATAAATGAGGACTTCTATGTGATGGCAGCCTCCTTTTCCTCCCAATTCTTTAGCACCAGAAATAGTATTTGGAAAAATTTTTAATGCATAGATTAGTA
The DNA here is from genome assembly GCF_041296265.1 of Equus caballus. Taxonomy (NCBI): domain Eukaryota; kingdom Metazoa; phylum Chordata; class Mammalia; order Perissodactyla; family Equidae; genus Equus; species Equus caballus. The sequence continues at coordinate 33,393,837 of NC_091699.1, read as the reverse complement.
CTCCTGATTTGATGTCAAGTGGGAGGGAGATAAACAAAATTATCTAGTGGGTATGATCCCAATTCTGTTAAAAGAAGATGCATACAGGAAAGGGCGGGACCAAGATGGCGGAGTTAGTGGTCTTTTTTGTCTCTCCCCCTTCAAATCTACAACTAATTGGACATTCGCCGATTAACAAAGGATATCCAGATAGCATCTCAAGACGCCTGAGAGACTCATGCTGCTATACATCGGAAGGCGGATGGACTTCCCCCAGGGAGGAGGTGGAAATAGCTGAAAACTCTCCAATCCCTGACCCCCGGACAGCCTTGTACCTACAAGAGACTCTCTTCCAGCAGATTCCCCCATAGCATCGCCACGCCCCAAGGGCGGGAGTGTGCACTCACCAGCGGAACAACGGTGGAAACACATGACTACAGCCCTACCTAAGCCCCCCGCAATTACACCTAAGCCCAGGGGGAAACCCCAGGGTCCCAGACCTGCCGGCAGGGAAAGCCTCTGCTCGCTATTAGCAGAGAGGCTCCACCCATCATTCAGAACAAGGGGAAGCTCCCAGGGAGCAGATTCCCCGGCAGGGCACCAGCCCGCCAGCGGCTGCGAGGCCCATGGTCTCCGGCTGTGCACGGATGATGCAAGAGGCACCCAGACTTCCCGTGGACGTGATTGGGGACTGGGTGGAGATCCAGCACCCAGCTCTGCGACCCAGAGGGAAACTCCAGGGTCCCGCACCCGCCGGCAGGGAAAGCCTCTGCTCGCCATTAGTGGAGAGGCCCTCCCAGCATATGTAACACTGGGAGACTCCCAGGGAGCAGATTCCCTGGCAGGGCACCAGCCTGCCAGCCGCTGCTGGGCCCACGGTCTCCGACTTTGCATGGACGGTGCAAGAGGTGCCCAGACTTCCCGTGGACGTGCTTGGGGACTGGGTGGAGCTCCAGTGCCTAGCTCCGTGCCCCAGGAGGAAACTCCAGGGTCCCACACCCGCAGGCAGGGAAAGCATCTACTTGCCATTAGCGGGAAGGCCCCACCCAGCATTCGTAATGCCAGGAAGCTCCCAAAGAGCAGAATTCCCAGCAAGGCAGCAGCCTGCCAGATGCTGCCAGGCCCACAGACTCTGGCTGTGTCCCAGACGAGGCAAGGGGCTTCCAGGGATTCCGTGAGAGTGGTATGGGGCTGGGTGAAGCTCCAGTGGAACGGCTACATGGCCAGGGGGAACTCCAGGTTCCCACAGCAGCCTCAGTGAAAGCCTCTCCACAGCACTAGTGGAGAGGTCCCGACCAGTAATCACAAGGCTGGAAGACCCTGGGGCAAAAGTAGCACAGCTAGGTGAGCTAACCACAAACTGCAGAAAATACCCATAGCTCTGCTGGGACCAGCAGTGGATAAGTGTGATCTTGTGGGCTCTGACAGTGACAAAGCTGCGATTTTGGGTGATCCTGCTCCCAGCTGCTGGGAAGGCCATAACACCACGGCAGACCCAAAGGAGGGAGCACATCTAGGTGGGCTGCAACAGTAGGCACCAGCAGCCTGAGGCTCCCTTGCAATTGCCCCCACAACCAACGAGGGACCCCACAGGACCACTGTGACTATGAGGAGAGGCCCAGGTCCAGTCAGTAACAGCTAACAGGGTTCCTGGTTGGTGCAGTCTAAACAGCTGCTCCCCCCCAACACCAGTTGGAACAAGTGGAAGCAGCGACTAAACTCTATCTCTCTGCAGAGGCACAAATACACGCCACCAAGCAGTATGAAAAAATATATTAAATCTCCAGAATAGAAGGAAAATGATAAGCACCCAGAAAACAATCCCAAAGACAATGAAATCTATAACCTAAATGATGATGATTTCAAAAAAGCCATTATTAAAAAACTCAATGACTTAAACGAGAATTCAGATAGACAACTCAAAGAGTTCAGGAGCTATGTCACAAAAGAGCTTGATACTATAAAGAAGAACCAATTAGAAAGACTGGAGATGAAGAACACAATGGAAGGGATTAAGAAAAATCTGGACTCTCGGAACAGTAGGGTCAATAATATGGAGGACAGAATTAGCAATTTGGAGGATAGGAATATAGAAATGATGAGACAGAGGAGGAGAGAGAACTAAGACTAAAAAGAAATGAAGAAACTCTCCGCGAATTATCCGACTCAATTAGGAGATGCAACATAAGGGTTATAGGTATACCAGAGGGAGAAGAGAAGGAGAAGGGGGCAGAAGGCCTGTTCAAAGAAATAATGGCTGAGGACTTTACAAACTTGGGAAGAGAGATGGAACTTCATGTGACAGAAGCCAGTAGATCTCCAAACTTTATGAATGCAAGAAGACCAACCCCAAGGCATACAGTAGTGAAGCTAGCAAAAGTCAATGACAAAGAGAAAATACTAAGGGCAGCCAGGCAGAAGAAAATAACTTACAAAGGAAACCCCATAAGACTATCAGCAGATTTCTCAGGAGAGACCTTACAGGCTAGAAGAGATTGGAATGAAATATTCAAAACTCTGAAGGACAAAAACCTGCAGCCAAGAATACTCTACCCAGCAAAAATATCCTTCAAATATGACGGAGAAATAAAATCTTTCCCAGATAAACAAAAGTTAAGGGAGTTCATTGCCACAAATCCTCCTCTTCAAGAAATGCTCAGGAAGAACCTCATACCTGAAAAACCCAAAAAAGGAAAGGGGTTACAAAATCCAGAACAAAGGAGGTAAGCAGAAGGACAATAACAGAAAGTAGCAGCTCTCCATCAGAACAGGTTAGCAAAAGTTAAATAAAACATTAAAGATAAACAGAACAGAAACACCAAGAATAAATATAACCTAGTCATTTTAACCACAAACTCACAACACAAAAAAGAAGAGAAAAAAAAAATCTGACAATAAGAACCTAGAAGGGTAAGAGAAAAGGGATAAAAGGGATGGAACGTTTTAATTTAAGGAAATAAGAGGCTATCAAAAAAAGGACTATCTCACCTACGAGATGTGTTATACAAACCACCTGGTAACCACTAAACAAATAACAAGAATAAAGACACAAATTGCAAATAAGAAGAAAGCCAATAGAGAAATTTACCTACTTGAATTAGGAATCCAAAAATCATGGGACGAGAAACAAAGGAAATGCAAAAGAACCAGAAAACAAGTAATAAAATGGCAGCAGTAGGCCCCCACGTATCAATAATCACTCTAAATGTAAATGGATTGAACTCTCCAATAAAAAGACAAAGAGTGGCAGGATGGATCAAAGAACAGATCCAACAATATGCTGCTTCCAGGAAACACACCTCAGACCCAAAGACAAACACAGACTCAGAGTGAAGGGGTTGAAGACAATACTCCAAGCTAATAATGAACAAAATAAGCAGGTGTTGCCATTCTTATAGCAAAGTAGACTTCAAAGCAAAACAGATAAAGAAAGACAAAGAGGAGCAGTATATAATGATAAAAGGGACATTCCACCAAGATGACATAACACTTATAAATATATACGCACCCAACACAGGAGCACCAAAATTTGTAAAGAAACTATTAACAAAGCTAAAAGGAGACATCAACAACAATACAATAATAGTATGGGACCTCAACACCCCATTAACACCAATGGATAAATCATCCAGACAGAAAATCAACAAGGAAATTATAGAATTAAATGAAAAATTAGACCAGATGGACTTAATAGATATATATAGAACACTTCATCCAAAAACAGCAGGTTACACATTCTTCTCAAGTGCACATGGAACATTCTCAAGGATAGACCATATCTTGGGAAACAAAGCAAGCATCAATAAGTTCAAAAGGGTTGAAATAATATAGAGCATCTTTTCGGATCATAATGCTATGAAACTAGAAATCAACTACAAGAATAAAGCTGGGAAAGGGGCAAAAATGTGGAGACTAAACAACATGCTACTGAACAAACAATGGATTATTGAAGAAATTAAAGAAGAAATCAAATATTATCTGGAGACAAATGAAAATGAAAACACACTGTACCAACTTATTTGGGACGCAGCAAAGGCAGTCCTAAAAGGGAAATTCACTGCAATACAGGCTCACCTCAATAAGCAAGAAAAATGTTAAACAAACAACCTCAAATGACACCTAACAGAATTAGAAAAAGAAGAACAAACAAAGCCCAAAGTCAGTAGAAGGAGGGAAATAATAAAAATTAGAGCAGAAATAAATGATATTGAAACAAAAAAGACATTAGAAAGGATCAATGAAACGAACACTTGGTTCTTTGAAAAAATTAACAAAATCAATAAACCCTTAGCCAGACTCACTAAGGAAAAAAGAGAGAAGTTTCAAATAAATAAAACTAGAAATGAAAGAGGAGAAATCACAACAGATACTGAAGAAATACAAGGGCTAATAAGAGAATACTATGAAAAACTATATGCCAACAAATTGAAGAACCTAGAAGAAATGATAAATTCCTACACTCATACAACCTCCCCAAACTGAATCAGGAAGAAATAGAGAATCTGAATAGACCAATCACAAGTAAAGAAATAGAAACAGTAATCAAAAACCTCCCCAAAAATAAGAGTCCAGGACCAGACGGCTTCTCTGGAGAATTCTACCAAACATTCAAAGAAGATTTAATACCTATCCTTCTCAAACTATTCCAGAAACTAGAGGAAGATGGAGCACTCCCTAATACATTCTATGAAGCCAACATCACCCTGATCCCCAAACCTGACAAGGACAACACAAAGAAGGAAAACTACAGGCCAATATCACTGATGAACATAGATGCAAAAATCCTCAAAAAAATTTTGGCAAACCGAATACAGCAATACATCAAAAAGATTATACACCATGATCAAGTGGGATTTATACCAGGGACACAGGGATGGTTCAACATCCGCAAGTCAATCAAGATGATTTACTACATTAACAAAATGAGAAACAAAAGCCACATGATCATCTCAATAGATGCAGAGAAAGCATTCGACAAGATCCAACATCCATTTATGATAAAAACCCTCAATAAAATAGGTATAGAAGGAAAGTACCTCAACATAATAAAGGCCATATATGACAAACCCACAGCCAACATCATACTCAATGGACGAAAACTGAAACCCATCCCTCTCAGAACAGGAACAAGACAAGTGTGCCCACTTTCACCACTCTTATTCAATGTAGTACTGGAGGTGTTGGCCAGAGCAATTCAGCAGTAAAAAGAAATAAAAGGAATCCAAATAGGCAATGAAGAAGTAAAACTCTCACTGTTTGCAGACGACATGATCTTATACATAGAAAACCCCAAAGAATCCATAGGAAAACTATTAGAAACAATCAACAGCTACAGCAAAGCTGCAGGGTATAAAATCAACATACATAAATCAGTAGCATTTCTATATGCTAACAATGAACTAACAGAAAAAGATCTCAAGAACTCAATTCCATTCACGATCACAACAAAAAGAATAAAATACCTTGGGATAAATTTAACCAAGCAAGTGAAAGATCTCTACAACGAAAACTACAAGACTTTCTTGAAAGAAATCGACAACGACATAAAGAGATGGAAAGACATTCCATGCACATGGATTGCAAGAATAAACATAGTTAAAATGTCCATACTACCTAAAGCAATCTACAGATTCAACGCTATTGCAATCAGAATGCCAATGACATTCTTTACAGAAATTGAACAAAGAATCCTAAAACTCATATGGGGCAACAAAGACCCCAAATTGCTAAAGCAATCCTGAGAAAGAAAAACAAAGCTGGAGACATCACAATCCCTGACTTCAAAACATACTACAAAGCTACAGTAATCAAAACAGCATGGTACTGGTACAAAAACAGGTGCACAGATCAATGGAACAGAATTGAAAGCCCAGAAATAAAACCACACATGTATGGACAGCTAATCTTCGACAAAGAAGCTGAGGACCTACAATGGAGAAAAGAAAGTCTCTTCAACAAGTGGTGCTGGGAAAACTGGACAGCCCCATGTGAAAGAATGAAATTGACCATTCTTTTTCACCATTCACTAAAATAAACTCAAAATGGATCAAAGACCTAAAGATTAGGCCTGAAACAATAAGTCTTCTAGAAGAGAATATAGGCAGTACACTCTTTGACATCAGCCTCAAAAGAATCTTTTCGGACACCATAACCGCTCAGATGAGGGAAACAAAAGAAAGAATAAACAAATGGGACTTCATCAGACTAAAGAGCTTCTTCAAGGCAAGGGAAAACAGAATTGAAACAAAAAAACAGCCCACTAATTGGGCAAAAATATTTACAAGTTATTTATCCAACAAAGGGTTAATCTCCATAATATATAAAGAACTCACACAGCTCAACAACAAAAAATCAAACAACCCAATTACAAAATGGGCAGGGGACATGAACGGACATTTTTCCAAAGAAGATATACGGATGGCCAATAGACGCATGAAAAGATGCTCATCATCACTAATCATCAGGGAAATGCAAATCAAAACTACACTAAGATATCACCTTACACATGCTAAAATGGCAAAAATATCCAAAACCAAGAGTGGCAAATGTTGGACAGGTTGTGGAGAAAAAGGAACCCTCATACACTGTTGGTGGGAATGCAAACTGGTGCAGCCACTATGGAAAACAGTATGGAGATTTCCCAAAAAGCTAAAAATAGAAATACTTTATGACCCAGCCATCCCACTACTGGGTATCTATCCTAAGAACCTAAAATCAGCAATTCCAAAAGTCCCATGCACCCCTATGTTCATCGCAGCATTATTCACAATAGCCAAGTCATGGAACCAACCTAAGTGCCCAGCAACTGAGGATTGGATAAAGAAGATGTGGTATATATATACACTGGAATACTACTCAGCCATAAAAAAGGACAAAGTTGTCCCATTCACAACAACATGGATAGACCTTGAGGGTATTATGTTGAGTGAAATAAGCCAGACAGAGAAAGAGGAACTCTGTATGACTCCACTCATAGGTGGTAGTTAACATATAGACAAAGAGAACTGATCGGTGGTTACCAGGGGAAACGGGGTGTGGGGGGAGGGCACTAGGGGTGAAGTGGTGTACCTACAACATGACTAATAATGATGTACAACTGTAATTTCTCAAGGTTGTTAACTATCATAATCTTAATAAAAAAAGAAGATGCATACATATACATAACACGCATGTGTGCAAAATAATGAAAAGGTTCGCACCATTATTCACAATGGCTTTCTCCAGATCACAGGTGATTGCAGCACATCTTTATGGCCTTTTAATATTTTTCCGTAGTTTCCCAGTTTTTTACAGTAAGTAGAAGCTAAATTTTCTTATTCAGAAATAAAATTATAAAAGACCTAATACTACCTGGTTAGACCAGACATCCAAAATATCTGATATCCATAGGTTTTCTCCAAGACTATGCTTTTATATCAGCCATTTTATGTCACACCTTAATACTTTCAAAATATTACTTAACCTTGAAAAAAGTTTTTAAAAATCTTCTCAAATTCTTACCAGAACTTAAGTTTCAGTATAAAGCCAATTGCTACATGTCAAACTAGAAGACATCCTATTTTGAGACGGATAATAAAAACTTGAACAGACTAGTATTAGGAAAAGCCAGAGGGGCCGGCCTGGTGGTGCAGTGGTTAAATTCACGTGCTCTGCTTCTCAGCCCGGGGTTCCCAGGTTCAGATCCTGGACACGGGCCTACACACGGCTCATCAAGCCATGCTGTGGCAGCATCCCACATGCAAGGTGGAGGAAGACTGGCACAGATGTTAGCTCAGTGACAATTTTCCTCAAGCAAAAAGGGGAAGATTGGCAACAGATGTTAGCTTAGGGCCAAACTTCCTCACCCTCTCAAAAAAGAGAAAGAAAGAAAGAAAAAGCCAGAATGGTTGGGCAAAAGAGCACTAAATATCCGGATAATAACAAAACAAGAATTTTTTTTTTAAATCAAGAGGATTTCCCTGAAATAGTTTGCATACCTAAACAAATGAAATATTTTAGAAAAGACTAGATTTTGGCTTTGCTAGCACCCTCAAATAGTTTATCTTATTGAATCCTTCATTCCTTAATTTCCTACCACAAAATAAATGAAAACATCAGTAGCCACCAGGGAAACTCTGGAAACTAAATACAAAGCTAGGATGAGAACCACAACAACAATGGAAAAAAAGAGATCAAATATTCCGTCCACCACGTAGCTGACCTCACACTAGAACCAAAACATTTTCCATCTATGCCCATGTTTATCTGCAATATTGCCATTTGGTACAATAAATTCTAACGCACTGGAAAGCACACCAACAACTGTAAATAAAACAGAAAAGAAGCACTAACTGGAGGTATAGCATAAACCTCTCCAGCCCTGAAAATTAAGAACAGATATTAAACTATCAACTCAACTTCTCCCTTACAATCTATTCCAAATCACACTGATTCAAGAGTTCCTCAGGTAAAAGGGTGAAGTAATTGGTTTTTCACGTGTGGGAGGGAAATGGCTGGAGGCAATATTCCATTATTCTCTCAATTAAATTTTTATCTGTTATTCATGGGCACTTTTTTATTAAATGAGAAGCAGAATTATTCTCTCAACTTTTCAAGTTCTGATGATGCCATCCAGATACCCAAACTTTCTCCTGGATAATTTAATGTTACTCATTATTCATCAAAAGCAGAAAACTCCTTGGCTTCAATTAACATTAAGCCTCTGTTAACCAGCAATTGGACATATTCATTCTACAGAACCTCTAGGTGCTAGATGCTGAAGAGACAAAGATGAAAGAGACTCAACCACTGGAAAGAATAGTGGGAAAACAGAAAACATTACAAGAAGGACATTTGAGCTAAATCTCGAAGACGACAAAGAGAGATGTTAGGAAAAGGCATTTCCAGCAGAGGAAACATAATATGCAAAAGCACAAGGACATCCAAGGTCAATGTTTGAAAGAAGCTCACAGTTGAGTGTGGGACAAACATGGGAGTTTGCATTTGCATGTGAGTCCACACAACGATGGAGAAATGAGAATGAGGCCCATAGTGGGTTGGAAGAGGAAATGGGAAGGTTGTCCACAGGCAATGTGGTACCCAAAGTTACTAAGATGGACTTCTGATCATCCAGAGAGAATACTATCAGAATAGATTCTTACTTTCCAAACTGGTAAGCTGTGCAGTATTTATCATAAGTTATTTAGCTTGCTATTTTAAGAAAGCATATCATATAATTCAACCTTACAGCATGCCCATATGTAAAACGATATACTAAGAAAATGTCCATCTTATTAAACACAAGACAAAATGTATTATCATTCCTATCAAAACAACCAGTACTACTAATACCATCACCATCACCACCATTTATTGAGTAGACTTTACCTTGGTTAAGTCTTCACAACCCCCTCGTTGTGTTTCCTCAATTGACACATGAGGAAAATAAAATTCTGAGAGTTTAATTAGTTATCTACCTAACACAGAGCTAGGAAGCTCATGGACAGAATTAGAACCCAAAAGTCTGCTTGAGAGACTGTGTTTTTGCTTTTGTTTTGCTTTGTTTGCTTATCTATTGCTTTTTAATTTTTTCCCAGCTTGACTGAGGTCTGTTTGACAAATAAAATGGAAAGCTATTTAAAGTATACGATGTGATGATTTGATATATGTATACACTGGGAAAGAATTCCCCCCATCAAGGTCATTAACACATCCCTCTCCATCACCTCAAATACTTACACCCTTTTTTTTTTGGTGACAACATTTAAGCTCTACTCTCTTTGCAAATTTCAGTTACACAATACAGTGTTATCAGCTCTAGTCACCATGCTACAATTAGATCCTCAGACCTTATTCATCTTAAAACTGAAAGTTTGTACCTTTTTACCAACCTCTCCGTATTTCCCCCAGACCCCAGCCCCTGGCCTGTTTTTTTAACCCACCAAACCATATATTATTTTCAGAGTCTTCGTTACAAGTATTTATTACTAAAGGTGAATGAAAACGAAGTCTTTAAAACACCTGTTTGATTCCATATAACAGCCATACACTAGTACAGAAGAAAAAAAAACCACACAGATTTCTGTTGCCAGGGCCATAAACAAGTTTTCATTGCCCATATAAAATGGCTTTGGTTTCTGTGTTAGGACTGAATCATCTCCAAAGTTCCTCACAGTCTAAGATTCTATAAACTACCATGGAAGTAGAATTACAATCTACAAGTGGGATTCTTTAAAGAGTCGGGAAAACTTGAGCTGCTATCAATTTTTTTCCTGAGAGAACCACAGAAAGGAAGCTGAGAGCAACAAATCTGTTATCATCAACCATCCGAACCCATTTCTGCAATTTTCATTTGACCAACATGCTGTAAATGTTACTGAGACTATCATTGATGGATACATTCTCCAAGCTCCTGTGGTCCATTACACTTCAAAACTGTAGAAACAAAGCTTCTAAACAGACAATATATAAACTGATTTCATCAAAATACCAAGTTTTGAGAGTAATATCTTTTTAATGCAGATGGATAGACCAGCTCAGCCAGGGTTTATGAGCCCAGGGTCCATGGGAATATTAAAGCAAATGTTCGATATCTCTTTCCAGAATCTCAAATGGTCCTTAATTCAGAAAAGCTTAAAAACCAAGTGATGCCATGTAGAGACACAAATCAGAGTTTGTGCGAGAGACACAAACCACATCAAAAACAAAATATATCTAAAGACCCAAATGCATTTACTTTACTGGAATTAGAAGCTGTAAATGCTCTGGATTGGGAGTCAGAAGACAAGAGTTCAAGTTCCCTATTTGACCAAGGCAGCACAACCGGTCTTCCACATTTAACTTCTCTGCAATTCAGTTACTTTATCACGTAAGAGATGTCAAGACATTTAACTGTTCTAAAATTCCAGAATTTCATCTGAAAAATTAAAAGTTTTCTAAGAAAAATCAAGTCAATGGAGGAAGGATAGCCTTTCCAACAAATAGTGCCCGAAAAACTGAATATCCATAGGCCAAAAAATGAACCCTGATCTCATCCTCAAACCCTACATAAAAATTAAGTCAAAATGGACGACAATGTAAAACTATAACAACTTTTAGAAGATAACATAGGAGAAAATCTTGTGGATATAGGGCTTGGTGAAGATTTCTTAGATATGACACCAAAAGCACGGTCCATCAAAAAAAAGAAATTGATAAATTAGACTTCACCAAAATTTACAACGTTTGCTCTGCAAAAGATAACATCAAAGGGATAAAAAGACAAGCTATACACTGGGAGAAAGTATCTACAAACCACATATCTGACAAAGGACTAGTACCTAAATATAAAGAACTTCCAAAAACAATATTAAAAACCAAACAATCCAATTAGAAAATGGGCAAAAGAAATGAAGAGACATTTCGATGAAGCGGATATGCAGATAGCAAAGAGCACATAAAAAGATGTTCAGCATTGCTGAAATGCAAATTAAGACCATAATGAGATATCACTATACACCAATTAGGACAGCTAAAATTTAAAAACAGTGAGAATATCAAATACTGGCAAGGATGCAGAGAAAATAGGTCTCTCATATATTACTGGTGGAAATGAAAACCAAAGGGCCACTCTGAAAAACAGTTTGGCAGTTTCTTAACAAACTAAACATACCCTCAAATTATGACCTGGTGATTGCACTTCTGGGCATCTATCCCAGAGAAATGAAAACTTACGTCCATCTAAAACCTGTACATGATTGTTCACAGCAGTTTTATTTATAGTAGCCAAAAACCTGAAACAACCACCATGCCCCTTAACAGGAGAATAACTAACGTAACAAATGACAAAACTATAGGATGCTGGGGATTAGGGATGGTAGGAGGAGGAAGTGGGTGTGACTATCAAGGGTTAGCGCAAGGGAGATCTTTGTTGGGATGGAATAGTTGTGTGTCTTGATTGTGGTGGTGGTTACAAAAATCCACGTGTGATAAAATAGTAGAGGACTATATACACACATTGTATCAATATCAAATTCCTGGTTTGGGTAGTCTATTTTAACTATGTAAGATGTAACTACTAGGGGACCTCTCTGTACTATCTTTGCAACTTCCTGTGAATCTATACTTATTTTAAAATAAAATGTTTTTTAAAAAAAGCTTTCCAGGAAACTTTTCGGTGTTACATGAAATTCACAAGCAAACTCCCTCTTGCCAATTACTCAGGATTGAGTCATTCTTGAATCTTCTCTCTCCTTCTCATTCCCAACATCCAAGCCATCAGGAAATTCTCAGTCTCCTCCCAAAATGCTTCCAGAATCCAACTGCTTCTTATCATCTATACCCAACATGCTGGTCCAAGCCACCTTCATCTCTCTTCTGGATTATTGTCTGGTCTCCCTGCTCACACACACAATTTATTCTTCTTACAGAAAAGGATCTATTCTTTAGGTTTCTTTACAAGCTAGGTCAAATCTTTCAATGACTTCACTTAAAGTAAAAACTAAAGTCCTTAAAACTCCCTACAGGTCCTACAAGATGTACAACACCCTCAACTCTGACTGTAATGGGTTGGATGGTGGTCCTCTTCCGTGACATTTATATCAAAGAACTTCTGAAAATGACCTTATTTGGAAAAAGGACCTTTGCAACTGGTAATTAAAATAAGGATCTGCAGATGAGATCATCGTGGATTATCCAGGTGGGCCCCATTCCAAAGATAAATGTCCTTATAAGTGAAAAAAGATAGTACACAGCAGGAGAGAAAAAAGCCACATGAAGATGGAGCCAAAGATTGGAACTATGCCGCCACAAGCCAAGGAACACCCGACGTCATCAGGCACTGAGAGAGAAGGAAGGATTCCCCTCTGGAGCCTTCAGAGGGAGCACAGTCCTGCCAATACTTGGATTCAAGACTTTTGCTCTCCAGAACTCAGAGAGAAAAAATTTCTGCGGTCATATGTCACATAGTTTGTGGTAATTTATGGCAGCTCTAAGAAAACAATGCACTAGCCATCTCGCCAAGTTCCCTTCTCTCTCCTCTACTCATTCCTTTCCAGATACACCAGCTGCTTGTTACTTAAACAAGCCAGGCACACGCCCCCATCTCAGGGCCTCTGCGCTGCCCCACCCCCTGCCTGGAACACTCTCCCTCTGGAGATCTCCATGGCTCCCTCTTTCACCTCCTTCAGATCTTTGCTCAAATGTCACCTTACTGATGACTACTTCTGACAGCCCTAATTAAAGAAGCAACCCCATTACCCACACTCCCTTTCTCTCCTTCCTGCCTCATTTCTCTCAATAGCACCTACTGTCATCTGTCACACCATACATGTTCTTTGTTTACTGTCTCTCATTCCCCACTAGAAAGGTGGCAGAGAATTTTTGTCTGTTTTATTCTATTATATCTCTGGTGCCTAAAAATGTTCCTAAATAAAGGTAGGTTCTTGAATATTACCTGCTGAATGAATGAATGAAAGACAAATGAACTAAAGATGATACATACAGGGCTCTGCCACACATAGTTCTTCCCACACTCCAGGTCCCCCACATACCAACCTCTTTAAACTTTGCTACAGCTCCTTACCAAAAGTACAACGTTTTACTTAAACTTTTTAAGTCTGTTATCTGAGCTTTACTTAAATACCTACTTAAGCCTCATCCTAACCAATGATATTTATGAAGTTACAGGTTCAGAATGCTAGTTATACATTTGTTCCTAATGTACAATGCATAACTATTAACATTTAAAATGTTCACGAAGGTGCCCCTAAAGTCAGTCTTGGTGCCACCAGCTGTCTGTGCACCATATTGAGGCAAGTGTTGGCCTTCTTCTGCCCCCCCAGTTCACCACACCCAGTGTAACGGGGGTCACAAGGAAGCAGGGGCCCTGCAAACATGGTTAAGTTCGAGAGGAATCTGAGAGGTGAAAATGGAGGCCAAGTATGGTTGTCCCCCAACCCTAGCTGGAATGGCACAGAATCCCCTGCTTCCTCCTCTTCACAGACACAGAGTAAAAGACCGTGACAACCTCTGTCTGTGTGGAGCTCTTCACTGTCCACCCAGCCTTCCTCATCTCTATTTTCACTCTCACATCTACCCCCGAAGTCACGCTAATTATCCCCATTTTACAAATGAGGTAAACTGATTCACTCAAGGTCACAGGTGTGATTTTAGCCAAGATTTTTTGAGCTCTGTATCAGTTGATGTATGATAGCTTATGGTAACAAGCTCAAACATGAAGCGGCTCAACACAACAAAAGTGTCCTTGCTAAAGTCACAGTTCTGGCGACGTGGATCAAGCCTGTCCCAGGGAGAGGAGCCCAAGGCGTCCTTACCTACGTATGAATCTATATTATCCTCCAGGACTCATAGGACGTCCTGACCTGATTCGACCTGACTCGTACCCAAAGTTATACAACCACCCAATAACCAGACCCCTCCTGCACTGATACCATTTGAACTTTTTTAACATGATCTTTCCTTTGTCTTACAAAGAAATAACTCACATACCTATGCCTCATAAATTTAGCTCTACCCTCAACCCACTGCAGCTCTTCCGTGCCCATGGGTCCTGTCCCTACGCTATTCTCTGAATAAAGGAGCACAACTACCAGACCTTGAGAGTCCAAGAAATCTTTCTTTTGACTCCTTGGCTCGCCGAGCGCACATCACTGGGAGGGTGAGCAGGCAGGTAGGATAGTTCTCCACAGGGGTTGCTCAGGGACCCAGGTGACAGAGGCTCTGCCATTTTGACCACAAGCCTTCCAAATTACCTTGGTCATCACCATCTCAGTCAACAGGAAACCAAAAGGGCATAAAGGAGCCAAGCAGGAGTTCTTCATAAGCTAGACTGGACCACAGCACATCTAGTCATCCACTGGGCTAGAGCTCAGCCACCTGCCCATGCCCAGCTGCGAGGCAGGCTGAGAAGGACAGCAGAGCCACATGTCCAGAGAAAAGGAGAGACGCTTCAGTTAACAGATAATAGTTCTGACATGAGTGCTTTCTCTGTGTCAGGACTCCCTTCTGTGCGCTTGTTATTAATGTATGTTAGGAAAAAAGTTTATATCAATTACCTATCAAGCCCATAATTTCACGGATATTGTTGCTTAAGGTGAGGCTTAAATGGGGATTTAATGTTTTAAAAATAGTGAGTAGATTTAAAAGAAAAATATTAAATGTATAATACTGATACTTAAACATCACAAAAATCCCAGAGACAAAGCCTACTGCTACTCTAACCTAGATGAGGAAATCAAGACACGGAGGGTTAAACTAACTGTCCAACTGTCCCAGGCACAAAGCTAGTCAGGGGCTTACATATCACTTCCATATGGAAGAGACTTGCCACAGACGCTATCAGTGCTCTGCCCACATGGCCTCAGATCCCTCTGCCATTTCTGCACAGACCCCCTGAGTGCTCTCACTCCCAACAGCCAGCCCCTGTGATGGAAGGGATGAGGGTGCATAAATACCCCAAGGCCCTTACCCCTACTGGGGACAACTCTGAGGTGTAACCTACATATGCAGTCTCCAAAGCTGCCCCGGGGAATCAGTTACCCTCCCTGAGACTCAGCCTAATAACACAATCTTCTCAGCCTCCTTCTGTTACCGGTTCAACTCCCCCAATCCTCTTCCGGGAACACCTCCAAAAAAATCACTTTCACTGTAATTCTTTCCTCAGGGCCTGCTACCAGAGAACACAAACTAAGAAATCTAAGGGTTACTCTAGTTCAAAGTTCCCCAAATGACAATCACTCACACACAATTCTTGTTATATCCACAGAACACTAATACTATTGTCAATTTCTTTATGTGTCTGGTTTTAACTTTAAAAACTTATTTTAAAAGGATACTTTATACCATTACCTATGCTATTTGCATAAGTAGAAGGTAATAGCAATACAATCTAAAAATAAAAGGGTATAAATTCTGGCGAGTCCAGGTAAAAATCCTGAGCTGAAGATCTTTTTTTTTCCTTTTAATTTTTTTGTGAAGAAGATTGGCCCTGAGCTAACATCTGTGCCAATCTTCCTCATTTTATGTAGGCTGCCAGCATAGTGTGGCTTGACGAGCCACCAAAGCAGAGCATGCAAACTCAACCCCTACGCCACTGGCCTGGCCCCCAAGCTGAAGATCTTAAAAGCACACTAGTAAAACCAAAAACTTCTCCTTGACAAAATCTTAAGGTTTCAAAGATATTTAAAAGAGAGTAACTTCCTCATATGTGATCCGCTGTTTCGCTGCTGCACCCCTGTCTGACCTAAAGTCTTGTGTAGAGGTAGGCACCCCTCTCTGGGAAGCACTGCTTAGCGGCCATTTTGCAAAGCTGTGTATGTATCTAGCACATGGCACAATTCCTGGTAGATAATCGATGTGCAATAAACGTGAAACAGTTTAATGAGAAAACTGAGTCTCAGAAGTTGAATGTCACCTAAAGCCACACAGCTGATGAGTGGGCCACAAACAGACAGAACTGAACTTTTTCTCTCCAGGCCATCTGCAAGCATCTAGAACTGAGATGTGACTCATTCCTAAAAACCCCCCAGGACTTTTCCCAGATGACTTCATCTACGGCAGTAAATCTACACAAGCATGTACCTTTTTACTCTCCAATAATCTGTGTTTCTCCATTCTCCCCAAAACTCTTTGAGAATGCCATGGAACATCACTGCTGGCTGATTTTCATCCGCTATTAGCCTATTAGCACAACCATACCCTCCTTTTATTACTCTCCTTTTTCAACTACTGCTATTATTCCTTTTTTCTTTCATTATAACCCTCAGAATTGATTTCATTTTTCTGTTCATTACAGTTCATTTATAATCAGCTTTCGATTGCATGCTGATTATTCTTAAATTTCAACTTTATACTACTGAAGAAAAACAGTGCTTGGTGTTATCTTCTGATTACAAAATCAGCTGGATTAAGTTATGTAACTGTTTTTTAAAAGGCCTGTAACACAAGTTTCAAAATGTAGTTTTTTTGTTTAACCTTGGTTGAGCTGTCTGAATAAAGAGAATGGTTAAGAACTGGGTGAGATCAAAAAACAATGAGGTTTGTTGTTTTTTTTATTTAAGCAAAATGAAAAATACCAGAATTGACACATCTGAATAACTAAGGCTCTATATTTATTCCAATTTCTTGCTACGGTTCAGAATATTTCTAAACTCCTTTTTGGGAAGTGGTTTCAAAGCCTGTTCCCCATTCCTTGGAACATTCTTCTCAATTGCAACTTTTCTTTCTTTAAATTGATTTCACTTTCAGGTATGGTCAGAGCTTCTCAAATCCAACAGTGGTGAATAAGGTAGTGGGAAACAATGTTTTGGTTCAAAAACAAGTATATGAAGCATAAAGCAAGACAATTCGTGGTCATGGTCCATGAGCTAGCTTTCCAAGCAGCTATAAAAGAGGATGTGCATATCTAGGATAAGCCCAGAGACTCCAAAAGTGTCTGGGTGGAAAGGCTCAAGATGAGCCGAGCAGCTTGCACACTGCACAGCGCCAAGTGGCACTGTATTCATTTCCCAGGGCTACCATAACAAAGTACTGCACACTGGGTGGCTTCAACAAGAGAACTTCACTGTCCCATAGTTCTGGAGGCTAGAAGTCTGAGATCAAGGTGTCTTCAGGGTGGGTTCCTTCTGAGACTGTGAGGGAGAATCTACTCCGGGCCTCTCCCCGAGCTTCTGGTGGTTTGCTAGCAATCTCTAGCATTCCCTGGCTCGTAGAAGCATCACCCTGATCTCTTTCTTCATGTTCAGATGGTGTTCTCCCTGTGTGCATTTCTGAGTCTGAATTTTCCCTTTTTATAAGGATACCAGTTATACTGGATTAGGGCCTGCCCTAATGACCTCATTTTAACTTGATTACCCCTGTAGAGTCCCTATCTCCAGTTAAGGTCACATTCTGAGGTACTGGGGGTTAAGGCTTTCAACATCTGAATTCTGGAGGGGACACAATTCAACGCTTAACAGGCACAAATGAGTAGACCCATGTGAATGGCTTCCCAAGGAGTTGTGAGGGACAACAGCTGTGACAACAGGGAAGTTGTTAAAATCTCTGAACCACAGTTTGAGCCTCTTTAAAATGGGTTTAGCAATGGCAATACGAATGCCTACCTCCTAAGGTGGCCAAGAGGACCCAATGAGATGATCCTCTTCAAGTGTACAGCACCGGGCTTGGCCCACGGAATGTGCTTGATAAATGTGCGGTGTCTACTTCTTCATGTACCCAACATCAGCTTATCCAAACAGACACTACTAACAGCCATAGTCTGAGTGAGGCCAAGAGAAATGCTATGGTTGTATTCCCAGAGAACCCCAGGAAGCGCTCTTGAGCCCCAAACACATCTCTCTGTAATTACCCAATTCTTGTCAGTCTGGGCCTAATAGTGCACGTATTTTGCATTTAACAAATACCCACTGGAAGAATAAATGAATATGAATAATTAATAGAATATTAACAGTAAAGGTATTCATAACAGACCTTTTCACCAGACATGGGAAACAGAAAATGTAGCCCAAACTATACAAAAGACAACATTTCTACTCAGTTGAATATTAACATAAAATACATATTCATTGTATACCCATGTTCATAGCAGCATTATTCATAACAGCCAGAAGGCAGAAGCAACCCAAGTGTCTATTGATGAATGAATGGATAAACAAAATGTTATGTATACACACAATGGAATATTACAGAACCTTAAAAAGGAAGGAAATTCTGACAAATGTTACAACATGGATGAAACTCTTCCATTATGCTAAGTAAAATAAGCCAGTCACAAAGGACAAATATTGTATGATTCCTCTTATATGAGGTTCCTAGAGTAGTCAGATTCATAGAGACAGAAAGTAGAATGGTAGCTTCCAGGGGCTAGGGGAAAGGGAGATGGGCAGTTAGCGTAAATGGGTACAAAGTTTCCGTTGGGGAAATTGAAGAAGTTCCGGAGATGGATGGGTGGTGACGGTTTCACAATAGTGTAAATGTATTTAATGCCACAAAAAAGCACACTTAAAAATGGTTAAAATGGTAAATCTCATGTTACATATATTTTACCACAATAAAAAACAATTAATTTTAAAATTAAAAAAATACATTCATCTTTTCAGTGCCTTTAGAAGCTTTGAAAAGCAAAACAAGGTTTCAGAGACATAAAAGGCATCTGCTGGCGCAAACTTTAAATCAAAAAAGCCATTCATCTGCCACTTCCCTCAACAGCCCAAAATTCAATCACAAAACACTGCTTTGCATTCATAATTAATTTCACTTAAATTATGACAATGGCTTATTTAAAACTTCAAAGTTCCAGGAAAGGGATTCTTTTCTGACCTATTAAAAAAGACTTTGAAGTACATTGGGGGAAATAGATTCATTGTGCAGCACAGAACAAAATATCTTCAAGAAAGGAAGACTGTAACTCTTAGATGACTGGAAACACAACATTTTTTATATACTGCCGATATTAAGGGAAATGAAATGCCACACTCGGGGCCATTTAAGGGAAAAGGAGATTCAACAATTTTCTCTGATCTTTATTTAAAGTTTAAGGGTTAAGTTTTCCCACATTAAAATTATATTTTATATAAAATAAGGTTATAAAATCTATTTTATACCACTCATAAAAGCCTCACCATAAACTTACATCAAACAAAAAGGAAAGTATCCATTGAACTCACAACATGCCCTGCTAGGAGTTTTGGATTTGGTAGTCCAACCTAAAAGCCCCCTGTGATGCTGTGATTTGTAAGAAGAAATACATATTTGGTTTTCATCCCCATTTCTGGCACAGAGCTCCTAAAACCCTTAGAATTTCTTAAGTGATGACAGTGATACAGATGTTTTTCTGTTAATGAGGTGACTTTTGGAAAGCATCTAAGGATGGGGGCTGGTTGCCAGGGGAACCAACCATGTGATTAAAAGGTTGGAACTTTCAGTCCCACCCACTGACTTCTAGGAAGGGGGGAGGGGCTGGTGATTGACTTCAATCACCAATGGACAATGACGTGTTCAACCACAACTATGTAACGAAGCCTCCAGAAAAAGCCCAAAGGGCAGAGTTCAGAGAGCTCCCTGGTTGATGCACCTGTGGCAATTCCAGGGGGGTGGTGCACTCAGAGAGCACGGATGCTCCATGCCCTTCCCCACACTTTGCTCTAAGCATCTCTTTCATCTGGCTGTTGCTGAGTTGAATCCCTTTAAAATAAACCAATAATCTAGTAAGTAAAACGTTTCTCTAAGTTCTCGGAACCACTCCAGCAAATTAATCGACTCAAGGAGGTGCTCGTGGGAACTTCCTACACACAGCTGGTTGGTCAGAAGCCCAGGTGACAGCCTTGGCTTGCACCTGGCGTCTGAAAGCGGGAGGGGCATCTTGTAGGACTAAGCCCCTAACTTGCCGGATGTGATGCTATCTCCACACAGACAGTGTCAGAACTGAGTTCAATTGTAGGACACCCGGCTGGTGTCAGAGAATTGCTTGGCAGTGTTGGAAAACCCACACATCCCAATTGGCGGCAGAATCTACAACCCTCGGCTCAGCCTCCCCAAGGACCAATCACAAAACTTCTGCTTCCATGTCAAACTAACTGATTCACCACTCAGCCGTTCAATCCTTCTTCATCATGTTTATATTAATGAGGATAATCTGTTTATAATTTCACCATCTTAAAATTTATCTAGTTTTCCTAATAAGCCAAATAGCACATTTATTTTTTCATGCTAATTATAAAAAAGTTGAAAACTGAAAAATTCATTTTTCTTTTCCCTGAATTGTTGGTTTTCAATTTTAATGATATATCACTTTAAAAAGAGTTCTGAATCTTAACAAAGAAACACTCACCATTAATAGTTTATTCCCTTAATCAAAAATAATTAATAACTCTCAGCTTTCTTTATTTTACTTATTAAAGGCCTATGGAAGCCCTAAGGCTGGAATGAGAGTGCATATTAAATGTGGTTGTCCTCCCCTTCTTTTCAAAGGTACGTTAACCCAAATAAGTCCTTCAAAGTCCAGGCAGTTGTAACACAGCATCTTGACAGCAATTAGGAGTGCCTCAGCAGAAGATGGTGACATGGAGCAAAAGATAAAGATAGTTTCCTTGTAAAAATATGAAGAGATCTCCATTGATAAGAGGAAAACTGTAATATTTTCTAATAAAGCTAATATGCTGGTTTCCACTCCCAATCGATGCTGAGTGCAAGAAAGTTCTTTACCCAAGAGATTGCATTTTATTCCTCCACTCCTGAGCACACACAAGGCTCTACGGGGAGCCTCTCTCTCCTGTCATTTCCCCTCCTTGACTTTTCTGATTCTCTACCCTACGCTTACATCGCTCATCTCCCTTGCAAGTTGAGGGAATTTAGGACGAAGCCAAGGAAAACATGGAAGTTGGCTTTTTATGAAAATAAAGCCTTTCTGTTTACAGTTAGTCATAATACCAAAACCAATATTTGACATTTATTGATCATTTAGGGCACAGTGCTAAGATGGCCTGCATGAGCTCACTTAATCCTCAGTCTGGGAGGTGAACACTGTTACTCTCCCCATTTTACATATGAGGAAGCTGAGGCACAGGGAAATTTCACCAAATTTAAGAACCAAAAACCTCTTTGTACCACTTTTAGGTACCACTGGGAAAAACCTGCCCATCAATCTATGACACAAGCATAAACCACATCTGGATTTCAGAGATGCTGAAATGGGAAAAAGAAAAAGTATGCCTGACTATAACATACGTAAGTAATTTTCACAAGATCATAAATCTACTAAATGATGAAAGCAAGATTTGAACCCAGGCAGTCTGGTTCCAGTCCTGATTTCACTTCTTATCCTGCATAATTACTGACAGTCCTCCCTTTTACTGTCAAATTCCAGTTTTAAGGTTAAATTATAGGGTCTTCCTCCTCCCGGTTTGAGTGAAATGAACCCTGCCCCCGTACCCCAGCCAACTGCCCCAGGGGCTGATGTGGGAGGCAGCAGCCTTTGCAGGTGGCTTGAAAGCAGCCCTGCCCAAGAGGGGAGCTCCTTATCGACTGCTGGCAAAAGTATCCAAACAAATCCTCTGTGGGAAGCACAAAATGGAGGTGTACCAAGAGAAAGTGGGTTCTTTCATCTCAGGATATTGTTCCAAACAAAGTTGAGGAAGCTTTCCAGGCCTGTGTGAAGCCCACTGTCTACATGTGTCTTGGAAACATTCACTTGGCTATTTGGATGCATGACCTTAACTCCCCATGACACCCCTTCTTCCCACCTAATAATTCTCTCCCAAGAATTACCTTTCATTGTGCAGCTAAGAAAATGATCTAAAACAAGGCCCACTGCCATCACCCTAAACTCTGGTAAATCAGTCCAGCTCAGACCAGAAAAGTCAATAGTAAGAGAATCTTCAGCAATCTGGGAATGTGAAAAGCGAAACAAAGCAACCGTGAACATGTGAACTTGGAGAAAAGAAGACAGACGGGTCAGCAGCAGCTCATGAAGGAGAGAAAAGATAATGGTGTTCTAAATGGACAGTCTTGAGTTTTAGTGTGTGTCCCTTCCAATAAAGCTTTTTTTTTTTCTTGTGATAAGTCAAGTAGGTCTCTTTCTTTCAACCTAAGACGCCTTCGGAAGCAACTGCATCGTCCACATTGAAAGCGCAGAAGGAAATACCGTACCTAAGCCAGACGCCATCATTCCAGCAGGGCCCAGAATGTCCTCAATGTCAGATAAGGCAGGCTTGAGGCTTGGAAATCTCCTCACTAGACTCAAGATTAGAAACCTGTGCTTTGTAAGCCTGGCACATTTATGGCTCTTTCTATTTCTCTTCTTTTATTTGCCTGTTCTTTTTCTGAGGCCTAACGACATGCCCAGAGAATACTTGGGCATAGGGACAGAGTACATGTTCCATGAGCAAAGATAAACAGGGATATTTATAACTAGAGGAGGTCCCCAACACCCTCCCTGCTCCGGTAAACAGCCTTTTATCACCTTTTTGCTGTAGGGCAGAGGACAGGAGAAACCAGCCAAGGTGACCCAGCAGGGGAATCACGAGTCCTGTCCAGTGTATTTCCTTAATAACGTCAGTCTTTCTCGCCTATCCCCACTGCTACCGTTTAATCCCTTTTAGTTAGGGTGACTGTATATTTTCCAGGGACAGTCTTGGTTTCTGTTACATCTGTTGTCCTGGTGTAATTATGCACAGTGCTCACAGCCACTCTCAAAAGTATCCTGATTTGGGCAATAAATTATGCAGTCACCCTAATTTTGGTCCAAGCCCCCATCTTCTCCCATTTTGTGTACAGTTGGAGAAAAAAAAAACCTGTCAATCAACCGATGACACAAGTATACAAACATACAGTTTTCAGAGATGTGGAAATGTGAGAAAGAAAAAAGCGAGTCTTGTAATAAAATATGTAGCTGTCACAAAGATAATCAGTGTTGAAGGCAAGATTGAAATCCAGGCAGTCTGGTCCAAGTCCTGGCGTATGCCTCTTCTGGGATAATTACTAATGGCACTGGATCAGTGCAACAGTCTCCCAGATGATCTCCATTCTTGCATTCCTCCAACCCTCTCCCCACTCTATGCAGAAAGAGAAGTCTAAAGCATAAAACTGCCTCTGACACCCCCGCCCCCGCCACGCCTAATACCCTTCAATGGCTCCCCATCACCGACAAGTACAAACCTTAATTCCACCACCAGACTCACAGGGAGCAGCAGAATTTTGCCCCCGTTTATGTGTCCAGCCCCACCTCTCACTGCTCCCCCACCTCAAACTCCACAAGGCAGCCCTCCTGAACCTCCCCAGTGCGCACAAGTCACAACCCCAGGACTAAGACAGCCCAGAAACGGAAATGGGACAAGCGGGTGGAGAGATGGATAGGGGTTGAAGGGGATGCCAGATCCCCTCCTACCTCCATTCACAGGACCCAGACCCAGACGAGGACACTGACCTATTCCTTGTCCTTTGCCACGTCTCCAATATCAATTCACACATTACACCAAATGCCTCCAATTTAAAAATAAATTTTAGAGGTAAATTTTAGAACTCTATGCCTTCATGGCTAGTGCCTATGTGCTATTCTTTTGGAATCATTTCTAGAAAGGAGCAAAAGCTGGCCACATAATCAGCTCACTGATCAAAGTCTGAACTCAGAAGACCAGGAAACTCCATCCTCCATTATCATCCCCTAAAGTCAAGCCTGCTAAGATAATGCAATTTCACAATTGCTCCAGCAGTCCTGAACCCCTAAGGCAGTGCTCACATTGGCAGACAGTGAAGGGCATGTGCCAGTTGCCATTTGGTACATGTTGTGACTACAGTCTACTTTTCAGGTGTCCCCACACCTCAAATCTTTGATGCACATGAGGTCCAGAAGCCATCGCTACTAGGTCAACACCAACACATGCAAGTATTTCTGGAATGAGCAATACCCAGGACGAGGCAACCGAGCTTCCTCTGTGACCCTCGCCACTGCCACCTTGGGCCTCACCAAACCTTCACCCGCTCTGTGAGATAACGAAGATAACGGGGCCCAGGAGGCAGGCTCTGAACTCTCTGAGTCTCAAGTTCCCCAGAAGTCAACTGAGAATAATCATCTCTGTCTCACAGGTTGTTGCCAGGATCAAGTGAAATGAAACACACGGAAAGTCCAAGCCAGTGCCTAACCCTGAGATGGCAGCAAATAAATGTTTATTGAACATGGGAAAGGAAAATTATTCTAGCTTAATAAAGCTGAAAACAAATGCGAGTCAATTTAGCTTTCTGAAACTCACTGCAAGAGAAATAACCATTTTGAGCCCACCATCTAATCATAATGCTAAATTTCTTACATATCATCTTATTTAATCTTTATAGCCATCTGTGAGAACTATCCCCCCTTTCAGAAACAATAAATTTAGGTCCAGTCAAGTTCAGTAATTTGCAGAGTAAGAGCTGGCACACCCAGAATATGAACTTGAACCCAGAGCTCATTCCTTTTTCTCCTCTGCTACTCTGTTTTGCAGACCCTGAAGCCAGGGAAGGAAGGAGTCAGCTAAGCGCCCACACAAGAGCTGGGCAGTGTTGGGTAGTATACCAGGATCAGCAGAAGCCCAAATGACCACAGGTGCCTGTCACTCAGGGGCAGAGATGGGGAAAGGTAAGCAGTCAGTCTAACTGGACAGTTCGGCCCACATATGATCCTTTGACAATACCGCTTAATGTTTTAACAGCATAAATAGCTTATCAGCGTGAGATTTTAAGCAAGTTACTACGTAACCTCTTATGCCTCCATTCAGGTAACAGAAACATGAAAACAGTACACTCTTCCTTGCCATAATGTTGTAAGGGCTAAAGAAACACTGTGCAGAAATAACTCTGCACAGGGTCTGTCACATATGAAATAAACGTCCTATTACTACGAAAGGCCTTTCAGAACTAGACTTTCTACAGCCCCTTCCTTCCCCACTTGCCTAAATCATCTGCGTCATCCCTCAACTTCTTCTGTCACTTACCTGCCTCTGCTCTCTCTGTGTACCCCACTCATGCATTCAGACCACAAACCTTCCTGAACACCTAGTCAGGCCAGCTGGGGAAGGAGTACAAGAAAAATCGTCACCCTCACAGAGCTGACATTCTTACATTTGCAGAAGAGGGAGGAACACAGACAATAAAGAAACGAACAAAAAAACCACATAATAAACCACCAGGTAAAGTTAAGTGCGATAAAGTACAATAAAGCAGGTAAGGGGTAGAGAATAATCCCTGCGGAGACAGGGAGGCAGGCTAGATAATTAAGGAAAGTCCTGTCTGAAGACTTAACCTGGAATCGGAGAGCTGAATGAAGGGTGAGAACGAGGCATGTGATCAGAGGGAACAGTGTTGCAGACAGAGGGAACAGCAAGTGCCCCTATGCAGGAACAATTACAGTGTCTCCAAAGACTAAGAATATGGCTCTACAAGAGTATTGACAGTGCAATAATTATTGGTTTACATGCCAATTTTGCCACTAGACTCTGAGCCCCCTGAGGGTAGCGGCTTCTTTCTGCATTCACTCAGTCATACAAGACTCATTTATTAAGTGCATCCGTATGCCCAGCACTGAGCATTCTCTTAAGCACTGGGCTTACAGTCAAGAACTAAATATAGTCTCTGCCTTCGGGGAGCTTACAGTGAATAGCATTGGGCACAGACCAGGTGCTCAGAAATTATTTCCTACATGAACAATACCTGCTTGACTTTTAGTTATGTAGTTCTAGGCCATGCCGGCTTCTGGGCTTGGGACTGCCTACAGCCCTGTGCTTCCTTCCTCATTGCCTAAAAGCTCACCGTCATTCCCCAACTCCTCCTGCGACTCACCTGCCTCTCCCTTCTCCACGCCACTGTTCAAACGACTCCTCTAACCTCCCCATGTTCTCTCTCTCCTCTGCCTTTGCTCGCCCTCCACTCCACCTGGGAAACCCTCCCCGCCTCTACCTTCTTCACCAGACTAACTCCCGGTGCTATTTCCCAAAATTTCATTAGTATATTGATTTTATCATTTGCTCAAACATGTACAAATCTCTCAAGTTCTTCAGGCAAAATGTTTCCATCAAGTAACAGAAAGCAATGTATCAAGTGACAATTCCAGATTGAGCAGGAAAGAGAGTTGAAGGACGAATGAGCCAAGGTAACTTATATAATTTCTTTTCTCTCCAAAATACGAGATATTTCAGCGACTTCCTGGACGTTGTGCCTGCAGAATCGGGCCAGGGTACAAGGGCAGCAAAGTTCTCCCCACTGTGGGTCTGGGCCATCCATCACTCACCCATAAAAGAAATGTTTCACTTACAGTAAACAAAACCACTGTGGCATAGGAGCCGTCACTTAAAGGTCTTCCCCACACAGAAGGTCAATCGTTTAGCATCTAAATTATTGGAGATGAATTTCCTTTTCTAATAGCAGAAATTCAGCTGTACTTCATTAAAAAAAAATCAGGTATTTATTCTTCTAGGCAAGAAGGCAGCTATCGGTAAGGACAATTTTCAGCGCGGCCTCCACAGCCTCAGTGAGCTGATAAGAACTTTCACATAACCTTTAGTCCTTCACTTCTAAGAGCCCCGCATCCATCTTTCTCCTCCCACTTCCAGAAAGAGCAGAAAATTAAGCTGGAGCCATCTGTTTGGAAGTGTACGACAGCAGGGCATAGGTTTAGGCAGTTTCCTTCGACAATACACATTCCTCTCCAAGTGCATGGACAGAAGCTCTGGGCTTCCTGGAGAACCACACAACAAGGATTCTAAAGCTGGGGGCCTGAGAGGCAGTTTCCCACAATGTCTATGCTTCTCTAAACAGGACAGCTCCATGAACATCACCCAGCCATTATGAGAGGGGAAATGTCCTAAAAGGCGACAATCCCATGCACGGAATTGCTATTAAGCATTTAAACTCAATGCCCTCAGCCAAGATTTTCCCTAAGACATGTCAGATAGGATGGGCTCATCTCTGTGCTCACTGTGGCTGTGACCTGCTGTATTACACTGCCATGTACCTGTTCTCGTGGCTGACTATTTGGACATGGCAACCTGGTCCCTGTCAGCCAGGATCTGGGTCTGTGAAAAGTCATCTAACAATGGTTAGGCCTTTACCGGAGTGCTGAATTTACTGAACAACATTCCCTCTTAAAGTTTCAAAGCCAGCCTAGATTTATAAAAGAGAGTGCACGGTACAGTAAATAAATGTCTGGTCTTCGGCAGCCAGGACTGGGACTCAGACCTAGCTGTTTTTTTCTATCTGAATAACCTTGGGCAAGTCACTTAACCACTCTAAGCTCTTAAAAACTCCTTCTCAGACCCTGAAAGTTCCCATGTGATCTGGCCCCTGCCTACCCCTGGGACCTCGGCTACCACTTTCCCCATCTTTAACTGCCTGGACATGCTGAGCTCATTCCCACCTCAGGGCCTTTGAACTTGCTGTCTGCTCTTCCCAGAGTCTCAACTGGCTGGCTACTTTTCATTACTCCGGTCTCAGCTCAAATGTCAAAAAAGTCACCTCCAGGATCTCATAAACATAATGTTCAGTATGTGAGTGCATATTGTATAACTCCACTTACATAAAGTACAAAAAAGAACAAAACCAGTGTATGCCGGTATAAGTCAGGGGACTTGTTACCCTTTTCCAGGTGAAGGTAGTGACAGGAAGGAGCACCCAGGGGCCCTCTGAGTTACGACTAAATGATTAGTTTCTGGATCTGGTTACCTGGGCATACTCAGTTTGTGAAAATTCATCAAGCTGTTCACTTATAATATGTACCTTTTTAGTACGTGGTTATATTGCAATAAAAAATTAGACCAGAACAAAAAAAGTACCTTGTCAAATTGGCTTTCCTTGGTCATTTAATCTATACCCACCCTCCTGGCTGACCTATTCATTCTCTGTTGCATGACTCTTTTTTTTTATTTTCTTCATAGCATTTGTCACTGGCTGAAATCATCTTCATCATTGTTTATACATGTACAATCCAGCCCTCTCCCACCCTCACTACAATAAACTACCATATGGCCAAGGATTCTGCCTGCCTTGTTCACCAACCCCAAATCTTAGCGCCTGGAACAGTCCTGCGAGACAGTAGGGGCTGAATAGAAAATACATGTAAAATAAGAAATGGATAAATGGAACCCTTTAAGGATACAACCCCAATCAAAAGTCAAAATAGTCAAACTAAGAGCAGAGAAAATAGAAAACTTCAATGACATTAAGCGTTAGGAATATATGTCAAATGTTACATTTAACCACGGAGAGGACGAAAACAAAGTGTCACTCTATATATCTTTGTGAGAGTGGTTAAAGAGACTTCTCAAAGCAGAAACTGGGTCTTTTGTCTCTGTACAGCCAACAGTTTTGCACCAGGCCTGGGTCAAAGTAGGTCTGGGCCAAGAGGGGCAACAGATTTCTGAGATGCTTGGTGAGTATTCTCAAGTCTGGTGGAAAAAGAGGGTCATGTTCAACTGTAATGTCTGCCATGGGCAAGTGGCTAGGTAGGCACAAGATCAAAGCCTACTTAGCTGGAGCAGATAACTAAGAAGCACCCCAGAACCTGAAAATACAGTTCCTTACAAGACACCAGCAATACACACCTATTTTTACTGCCAATTGTAAGATGTTTATAAAGAAAAAATTACAAAGTGTCAGTAACGCTAAGAGACTTGGATGTTACATAATTAATACTAGTATACAGACTAACTTACATGCTGACATAATGTATTTTCATGAGGAAACAGTGAGCAATAGCCTGATGTAATAGAAATTTAAAAGTAACTGGAATCAGGTCTACACAAACTCTATGACCTTGACCAAGGCATTGAAATTCTTTAGGCCTCAATTTCTCTACCTGTGAAATGAGGCGGTTGGACTAGATGTTGGCTAATGCCCATTTCCAGTTCTTGGACACTGTATACTATTCCCAACTTTTAAAAAATATTCTCATCTTCTAAGCCTTGTGTTTACAGGATAACACATCATCCACAAGTATGTAAGTCAAAGTTACCAGATGGAGCGAGGTAACATCCTTTTACCCAGTCTTCTTGCCAAACCAAGGGCATCTATCCCCAACCAGATTCTCCAATCTTGTGTTCAGGCTCCCATTTCTTGGTTAGGCAAGAAGCCTTATCATACTTCAGCTAAACACTTGGGCTTCTCTGCACAATTACTTCCTTTGCTAGAGTTCTCACTGCTCTGGGCCCCATGTTTCTCATCAATTCAAGTCTACATTTACAGTTAGCACCACAGCTCTTGCTTTGTGTAACACCTAAATAATGAATAGGACTTGATCACCTGGAGGTGTTCACCTTACTTTATTACGACAGTTATTAGTTATTTTAATTAGACAAAGCCGCCATTCCTTTTGCTATCCCACCCTACTGTCAACTGCCTATTAAGGATATTACAGTAATAAGTATTAGCACCTTTTAAATTTACATTAACAAAAACAGAGAAGTGAGAAGCCAGGAAATCAAAGGATAAAAAAAAAAAGACCTTGCAGATGTCATAATTAACCAAAGCTTAGAGTAACTCAAAAAACCATTCGTAGCTATCTTATAAATTTTCTTAAAAACTATACTATGCATACCGTCAAGGGCATGCGTGATCATTTGCCTCTCATCAATTAAAAATGGGGAAAATGGACAAGGACATTGCTTTGCTGCAGGTGACCCCACACTGTCCTTTCTTTAAAAGGGGAGAGAGAATATGTGTGGAGAATAAGAAGTTGAGTGGTTGAGTGATTTCTCCAACAGTTATCATCCACTCAACTCCCCAAAGGCCTTCTGATGACTGCGACCCTTGGCATATGCAGAACGTTAAATCTACTGGGGGCCAAGTTCGAATAGCATTCAGCATCCACCACTGGCCCTCTTGGGTCTTTATTCTCCATAAACAAGGAGAAAGTGGACAGGGGCAATGGTCTGATGCGTTTTAGCGACGGATTGATTTTTCATTGAAAGAAAGGAGAGGGCTTCCCACTCCTATCGTTGACCTTCGCATTTCACCAAGTCAGGCGCCCCGGAAGTCTGCAGGAGCAGGCAGCCGGCAGAAAAGTTCGCCCCAGGCGGCTGAATTACCAACACCAGCGACTCTGGGATGGGTTTCTAGGCAGGTTCCTCTGGTGGCCTAACAAATGCGCCGGGGATAGAGACGTTTCAAAAGCAGAGCTGGCAAAGCAGATAATAAAACCTCAGGACTCCAAAACGCGGCCCAGGAACTTTGCCTGAACTTGCACGCAGCGCCTGGGACAGTGCCAGGCGCCTTCCGCGTGAGCAGAGGAGTCCGACGTCAGCGCCTCCCGAGGGGCAGCGGAGGCTGTCGTCCCCCCGGGGCTTACACCCCCGCAGGATGCGGGGGTCCCTAGTGCGCCCCGGGCGCAGCACGGCGAGGCACCGCGGAGCTGGGGCGCCCGGGCGGCCGCGCGCGGGGCCAGGAGGGGCCGGGAGGAGCCAGGAGGCCAGGCCGGCGGGCGCCCCGCGCGCGCCCTTCCCGCAGCTCTGCCACGCGCCTCGCTCACCTGGGACCTGGCCGCCAGCAGCCGGGGCCGGAGAGCCAGGTGTCGCAGAAGTTTGCCGGCCTGCGCAGCCACGGGGGACGCCATCTTAACCAGGAAACCGGGCGGGGCAGCCGGACCGAGCGCGGGCAGGGGCAGGAGAGCGAGGGGCGGAGAGGAGGCGGGCCCGGCCGGCCCCCCGGGCCGGCCCCCTGTGCTCGTCCCGCCTGGCCCGGGGGACGCGGCTGCAGGCGCGGCGCGAGCGCCTGCAGGCTCGGCTCTGGGGCGCTGTCGCTGCTGCCTGTCCCCGCCCCGACCCCAGGGTTCCCTGGAGCGCTCAGAGGCCTGCTGGCCCCGCCGCTGTGCCACCCTGCGTTACCACGGGAGCCAAAACAGGTCCCAAGCCCCGGGATCGTGGGGCTTCAGCTGTAGCGGGGAAGACAGACAGACAAGCAAGTATCAGTCATTGCAGTGAGTGCTAGAAGGACCGGCCCAGAGCTGACGCCATCTACCAGAGACCTCTGTCTATCCCCGGGTCCCAGGGGCCCGTGCAGGGAAGCGATGTTTGAGCTGAGACTTGAAGGAGTAAGGGGGAGGAAGAGGGTCTGGTGAGGTCGGAGGAGACCCTCTACACCTTAGTAAGATTGCTTTATCCTTAACCGAAGATGCATGCAAAGCTACTGAAGGATTTTAAGCCCAGCAATCACCGTAAGAGCAGACATTTATTTGGAATTTACATGACTCTAAGCACTGTACATGGAATAACAATGACAATAGCAAATCTGCTTAATATGTGCCAAGCACTTTGCAGATGTGAAGTCATTTAGTCTTCATAGCAGCCTTTCCACCATGTGCAAGTGTAAAATCCTCATTTTGCAGAAGAGGAAACTGAGGCACAGAGTAAGTAACTTGATAAGGAGTGGAAATAAGATTCAAATCCATGTGCTCTCCTCTCCCCACCCCATTAAGCACTATTTTAGAATTTTTTATCCTTACTTATTCTTGATCCTATGATCATGAGAAAAGGTACAGTGTAACAGAACTAAGCAACTACTGCTATTTCCTTCCTTCTCTCCCTCTTTTTTTAAAAATTTTATTTTGACAAATCAAATTTACAGAAAAGTTGCAGGAATATTACCCCAAAATGCCCAAATATCCTTTACCCAGATTCCCCACTTACATTTTGCCCCATTTCCCATTCTTGATAGATAGATAAAGATACATAGATTTACAGCCCATTCCTCATCACAATTTGACCTGCTTGATTTAGCATCTGTTGATGATTATTGCTTGAATCAGTTATTATTATGAAGGTTGCAAAATCATGATTGTCTGATTCTAACCTTTTCTCCATTTTTTAGCTTGCATTCTCCTCTGAGAAGAGCTTTACCTTCTCCCTCGTATCTCTGTTTATTCTTGTACGTATTCACTGGTATCCATATGGACTCATGGATTCCTTTTTATTCACTGTCAAACCTATGCTCTTTCCTATTACATACACTGTGCTGCTCTGGACCCCGGTCGTTTAATACACACAGGAACCCTGCAAGGGGCTCCTACTGTTATTTCCATTTTGCCAGAGAGAAAACTGGGCCACAGAGAGGTTAGGGAACTTGCCCAGGGTTACACAGTTTGGGATCAGACCCCAAACGTGAAATCTAACCACTCTACTCCACACCTTCCTCTTGCCATGAGTGGATCTGAGTTCCCATCTCATCCATCATTCCTCTGGCTGGGTCTGCTATCTAGCTGGGATGGAGCAAAGACTCTTATTAATGTTTGTAGACTGAATGTTTAAACTTGGTGAGAGCTATGAATATGTTGTCAGAAGGAAACAGACCACCTGTAGAATTAGTCAAAAGCTGTTTATTCAGACATTCCTCTGGTAAGGGAGTCAGCTATTATGACTTTCCCTCTGGCAGAGGCTAGAAGAGGTTTGAAAGGAGAGTGTATTTTATAAAGAGAAGGGAGAGACTCTTAAGACAGTCTTTAATTAATGAGTGTTCTATTAGGATGAAATTTTTCTATTAGGACAGGATTTTTGGAAGTGGAGTGGGAGAGGCTTTCAGATTGCCCTTCAAGTACAATTGGCAGTCTTTGATTGCTTAACTATCTACCAGCACGTACCTGGGAACTTTCCCAATTGGATAGCATGGTATGAGGTTTCTTGTTTCAATTGGAAGACTGCCTGGTCCTCAGTTTGGAGGCCCAGGTCTTGCCTTAGCAATTCCTCAATGTCTGCACTCGCATTCTCTCATTCTGCCTTCTCTGGAGCCACGAGGTTGGGGGAGATGGAGCAGAAGGACATTCATATGGTATCCCCAGTGCTAGGCACTGAGATTAGAGTAAATGTAGTAAAAACCAGGATTAGAGTAAATGCGCAACAAACACATGTAGGATGAATGACACTTACTGAGTTCCTCCTAAGACTTTTCCCTATTTTCTACCCTTTTTTCCCAAACATGAAGCTCTCTGAGGTCGGGGATTCTACCACAGAGTTCTGCACTGTGCCTTACTGAAACGAGTGCTGGATTTGCAGTAAAAATTGAATTTGAATTCGACCTCTACTAGGCCTTATAAAGCTGTGAAGTACCTACTTCAGGATGGTAGTAAGTATTCAATGAGGTGAAGTGTATAAAGACCTTGCACAGAGTAGGGACGTAATAAATGTTATTTTTTTCCTCTAATAAATTATTAAATATGTGTTTGCTATCTAATTGAAATACCAGAGCCGAGCTGAGATGTGGTTTAGAAGGTCTCTGACACTTTGTAACTTATCTTGGTAGCACTGGAGAACTATGGAGATGTGTAAATGCCAGATGAAAGTATTAAAAGATCTAAAGTGGTTAGATACTTCCTTCCAGGAAGAGAGTGGAGGATAGTGATCAGGGAACCATTATATTTTTAGAGCTTCAAAAATGCAGATTCCTAGACTCCATTCTAGACCTAGTGAATCAGAATCACTCAGGATGGAGTCTGGGATCTGCATTTTAAATAATCTTCTCAAAGAGTTCTGTAGTTTGAGAACTAAAAAAAAGCAAATAGGGGCTGGCCTGGTGGTGTAGCCGATAAGTTTGCGTGTTTTTCTTCAGTGGCTTGGGGTTCACCAGTTTGGATCCCGGGTGCAGACCTATATGCTGCTTGTCAAGCCGACGAAGATGGGCATGGATGTTGGCTCAGGGCCAGTCTTCCTCAGCAAAAAGAGGAGGATTGATGGCAGATGTTAGCTCAGGGCTAATCTTCCTCAAATAAATAAATAAATAAATAAATAAATAAATAAACCAAACCATAGGGCAAACTTTCAAGTTTCCTGGTGAATCAAGAGACAAGTTATTCTGCCTTCCTCCTCTGGGTTTTTAAATTTAGAATGATAAGCTGATACATTATAGATGGAGGTGATGGCCAAGAGCTGACTTTTAGAGAGCCTTGACATGTTGATACAAAACTCATCTTCTACCAGGGGTCTAGGTCAGCTGCAACATGTAGGAGCATTGGAGAAGGGTGAATAAACAGCTGTTCTAAGCTTTTCCTTGATCAAAATTGCAGTTGCCGACTGCTTGAACAGTAAGTGTGGCACAGGCAATAGCACTATCCAAAGCATTCTGTGCCATCTGGGGTCAGATTGAAGCACAGAGGTAGTCATCAGACAGACTCAGTGCAAGTCCGGACTCCGTGATTTAAAAGCTCCATGACCTTGAGCAAGTTACTTCACAGCCTCATTTCCTTTATCTGGAAAACGGGGTGATGATAATGCCTATTTTGCCAACGAGATGCGTTGTCAAATGCTTGAGCTCTCAGTGGCCAGTATCCACCATGCTTTCTTTGCTTGACTAAGAAATCCTTTTTCCTGTTTGTTTCTTTAGTATTCACATCTATGAGCCCCCGTTTCCCCATTACTAAAATGAAGACCAGGCATGACAGCGTCTCACATGAACTGGGAGTTAGCAGTATAGCACTTCTCACAGACTTTGCCTGCATTGGAAGTATTAAGTTGTAAAACTCCATGCTCAAACTTTGGCTTTAGAACACCCTGCCTACCTGTTTCTCATTCAGTTAATCCTTCCAGGAAGGAAAATAAAAACATCAGTAGGCCCACACGCCTTCTCTTTCATCTCAGCAGTGCATGTTAACAGTGAAATAATGTGCTCATTTTCATATCCACACGGAGTACTCCAGGGGCCCTGATTTGCCAAAGAGGCATGTCATGAAATCAAGCACCCGGATAGTGCATCTAGCAGTTCCAATGGTTGTTTATCATTACCTTTTCATCTAAGCATAAAAACCATTTGACAAACACCAATTCATTATAACTAGCAGAGCTGAATAGAATTTTTTAAGAGACAGCCCTAATTTTCATGAATAACATATTTGAGTGCATGCTGCTGCAGGAAAGGAATGAGAATCACTATTATGATGATGAAATAAAGGGCATTTGTAGATTTTGTTTGGTTATTTCTTTTTTAATGGATAACAGATTTCTTGAATTTACAGGCAAAGAAACTTTGGCCTTTCATTAAGTATATAGGTAATATCTCTGCTTCTGTTTATGACAGCCATTTTAACCACTGCTTCAATTGTGTTATTTGTCAATGGCATGGAAAGAACTTTCATTGTGCTAAAAGTTATTTTTCCCTCTTCAATAATGCATTAAAAATTATTCATTCTGATGGCATTTCTCAGCAGCTTGTTTAAAATATAAGGTGCCCAGAAGAAAAGGGATCTAAAACTAAAAGTGTTTCCTCTGGCAAAAGTGCAGTGGGCCCAAGAGAAATTCTCGCGACAGCCTGGAGAGAATTCAGGGGAGGTAAGTTTAGAACTGTGGTAACAGGTCAAAGTCAAGATGAAAAAGAAAGAAGAGTAAGGAGCAGCATAAACCCAGAGAAGGAGCAGTCAGGGACAAGGTCAGCTGAAAAGATGAAAAGTGGAGGACCAGGTGTAATGATGGAAACAAGGGCGGTGATGTTCTATTGGCAGAGAGTTTGGAGATGGATGAAGAAGACGGTGAAAGCAGGTGAAGAACATTCACACAGAGGACCTGGAGGGGCTTAGACTGAAAGAGAAAAATGGCAAGAGATGGTGGGAAAGAAGTTCCTTTCAGAAATAAGACCTATATCCCCATTGCAATTGAGAGACATAGAATTTAGCACTTTCAATAGTATTAAAACATCCTTTTTAAAAATACTAAAATAACAATTAAGAGATCATTCCATTTCAGATGCGCTGCTTTGTTAGAAAGTAAGCAGTCACCGCAGTGGTTCTTAACAGAATCCCTTTAGCAGCTTTTTTTTTTAAAAAAAGTGTCTGTAGGACTATATTCTCCAGAGGATCTGATTCAGTAGGTCAGTCTTGGGGCCCAGGCATCTGCATTTTTGTAACTTCCTCATCCCATCATCTTTATTGGAGGTGGTCCATGGTCCTTGGTTAGGGAAACACTGCCCTGGAAGGTGGGACTTTGAGAAGACTAAAGGGAAAGGACAGTAGTCATCCAGTTCCCCTCTCTGTCTCATTTTCTTTTCCGTTTCATATCCCACTTCTATCCTCCTTAGTCTTTCCCTCCAAAATCTAATTTACTACATGAGAGCAAGGAGCATGGAATGAGGCTCCAAAAGAAGTCTCCATGCTATTCCCTCTGCCTGAAACACCTTCCCCATTGTTCACCCGCCTCAAGGTCTCTCACCCCTGGAACTTCAGTCACCCCCTGCAGGAAGCCTAGCTGAAGGCAAGGCTGGGGTCATCTCAGTGGTTAGCACCAGGGCAGTTACTGCATTGGCTTCTTGTCTGCTTCTTCCTTTAGGATTTTAAAATCTGCAACCACGGGGACTGTGTCTTCTTCAGTGTTACTATCCAGCTCACAGTACAGTGCCTGGAGCTGAATGGATAAATAAATGAAGATGAAGTCAGTGCAAAAGTAATAAGACATAAGAAAATTCAAAGATTCATTAATGTCTAGAAATCTGGCGGTACCCCCCAACAAGAAAGGAAGTTGAGGCCCCTGAAGAGAAATGACGCTTCCATTATCACACACCACAGTAGTGGTTTTTGTATACTGTTCCTTGGCATTCTTAGATGCCTTGGAGATCCACCTCTCTTCCCTCTCTCCCTCTCTCTCCTCTGCATTTATTGAACATTTATTATGTGCTTCTTCAAAGCTTTACAGAAATTATCCTACTTAATCCTCACCACAGCCCCATTTTACGGATGTGCAAGCTGAGTCTTACAGCCGAGAGTAAGTTACCTGAGAGAATAAATAAGAGGAGGCCAATCCCAATCAAACTGGGATTGATTCTAGGCAAGCAGGACCCAACGGAACTTTTTGCAGTGATGGAAATATCCTATATCTGGGCTGTCCAGGGCCATAATCATTAGCCATCTATGGGTATTGAGCACTTGATATGTGGCTAGTGGAACTAAGAAAATCAATTTTTAATTTTATTTAATATCAATTAATTCATATTTAATTTTGAATAGCCACACATGGCTAGTGGCTACTGTATTGGCTAGCACAGGTCTAGGCTATCTAACTGATGGCCAGATTTGGCACCATCACAGTATTTTCTTAACTGAGTTTCTCCCAGAGTAGTTCCTAAGGCAAGGATTTGGTTACAAATAGCTTATTATAAGGGCTGATCCTAGGCGTCAGGTGAGGGACTGGGGAAGTGGGACAGAGAAGGTGGGAAGCTAATAAAGGCTGCATTAACTGGCTGTAGGCAATTGAGGGTCATTTTTTCAGGGAACAGTCCGAGAGACTGCTATAGAACACGTCTCATAATCATCCCATTGAGGCGTGAGGCAGTGGTCATGTTTGTCCACCAACTCCCACGCCTCCTTGGTTGAGAGCTGCCCCTGGGAACATTCACCCGCACCCGCATACCTCCTGCCTGCCTCTCTTCAGGGCAGACATGCCCCTGTGGCTTGATAAACTCTTAGGGCAGAAAGACACAGTGCCTGGGGCAGGGACTGTCCTGCAAAGCTGCAAGTGACTTCCAGGGAGATAAGGGGATGTGGGGTCAGGTGAAACAACATTGCCTCTCACTTTAAACTGACCAGATTAGCTCCTATTAATGTTTTATGTGGGGTCAGAAGAAGAGCACTTGAGAATGTGTTGGAAAGAAAGTTCTGCTATTTAAAAAAAAAAGTTTGTGAACTACAGTTCTAAACTGTGCCCATGGCTGTTTTCCTGCCCACCTCAATTACTGAACTGCATCCCGCTCTGTATCACTTCTAGCTCAGCGTGAATGCTCTAAGCAGTCTGAGCCACACAACGGAGCCGTAAAATAGCTGACCCTGGACTTTCTCCATGGAGATATGAAGAGACTCAAGCATTCTAGAAAGCGTTTGGTTGGTTTTTGTTTGATATATATAAAAAGATTAGAGGCAGCAAGAGAAGAGAATCAGAGAGAACCTACGCATGGATTTTTTTAAAAATACAAAATAGATTTTACAGCAGAAGTAGATAGAAGTGGTGCAAATAATGATTTCTCCTCCTCTGATATCAGGCTTTGTTGAGCTCCCGGAAAAGCAAACACATAATTATAATGGAGGTAAATGGACTGAAAGCCAAGTCAAAGAGGCAGATCGGCTTCACCAGGAGAGGCACTCACTTCTGCAAAGACAGCAGGATAAAGAGAACTAGCCTCTCGACCTGGACAAGAGGTGCCTACAACCGTGGGCTGAAAGAGTGTGGAGAACTGTTGACACTGCAGGCAAAAAGAATGTTATCAAAGTTCTGTTCAAGTCAAAGGCCTGACACGGAGGCTAAGGAGAGCTCACTGCCTCAAAGAAGAGCCTGCCTGGAGAGATTTCTTCACGCTACAAACCTCTGTAAATGTCCTTTCAACGATTCTGTTTAAAAAAAAAAGGAATAACCTTAGATCAAAGTTAGGGCAAGAGTTTCCACAACAGCGAAGCCCACAATGCCGCAAGGGGGAGATTAGAGTGAAATTTTTACGTGAAAATGTTTCAAGTATTTAGAAGCTCTTATGGAAGTAAAAAACACCACAATGGACAAATGATGTGAATAAAAATTCACAGAAGAGGTAGCAGTGGCCAATAAATAAGAAAAAGGAGGGTTAGCTTCATTGATTGCATTAAAGAAATGCAAAATAGGGGTTGACCCTGTGGCCTAGTGGTTAAGTTTGGTGTGCTCCGCTTAGGCTGCCTGGGTTCGTGGGTTCAGATCCCAGGCACAGACCTACACCACTTGTCAGCCACGCTGCGGCAGCATCCCACATATAAAGTAGAGGAAGATTGGCATAGATGTTAGCTCAGGGCTAATCTTCCTCAGCAAAAAACAGAAAGAAAGAAAGAAATACAAAATAAAACCAAAGACAATATTACCTATTAAAGTTGCATATGTTTTTAAATAAATAAAAGTTCTCAATGTGGGTAGAATGGTGGGGAAATGAGTACTCTTCTATCCTGTTGGTGGAATTGTTAGATCTTTCTAGAGGACAATTTGGCAACATATATCCAAAGCCTAAAAGAGTTTAAATCCTCTAGCCTAATAATTTTATTTCTAGGGATTATCCTAAACAAATACTTAAATTTGCATCAATGATTTTTGTTCAAAGGTATTAATTGCAGCAATATATTTAAGAATGAAAATTTGGAAAACACACAGCTGGTGAATAGTTAATAAAAAAAATACACTAGAATATTGGGTAACCAAAAAAACTTATTATAAAATTTAAATTTACTTAAAGAAGCAATGTATGCACACTATAAGATTTTTTAACTCTCTGAAGGTAATAGCCACTGTTAATAGTTTCTTTTGTTTCTTCAAGAAGTCTTTTTTAAGACATTTTTGATCTATACATTTGCTATTTACATCTATCTGTGTATATACTATCTCTATATCTATCTATCTATCTATTTATCTATCTATCTACCTGGCCCACTGCTTGTCTTTGTAAATAAAATTTTATTAGAACCCAATCACAGCCATTTGTTTATGTGCTGTCTATGGCAACATTCCAGTTGCAATGGCAGAGTTGAATAGTTGTGGCAGAGACCATAAGGCTAAAAATATGTAATATCTGACTGTTTACAGAAAGTTTGCCAACCCCTGCACAATACCCTGATTAGCATGTGAGCTCAGTGAGCTTTTTGTCTGCCTTGTTTGCTGTTGTATTCCCAACGCCTAGAACAGTGCCTGGCACATTGTAGGTGCTTACTAAATATTTGTCTGATGAATGCATAGGATCAGTTGCTCCTGTTAATGTACATTCATGTGGTTTCTACATTTAGTGGGTATTTTAGTATTACAAATAATGCTGTAATGAAGACAGATCTTTGCTTCTCCAATTATATCAGAAACAGTATTTTGAAAAATATTTAGTGACATGGGCAACCTATTGATAAATAAAATTTTAAAAAACAGGCTAAAAATTTTGTCACTTTAACTTTTTTTTAAAAGAGAGAGAGAGTGTGTGTGTGTGTGTGTGTGTGTGTAACCATAAAAAATTTAAAGACTAGTAGGTGGGATTGGGGTGATTTTTATTTTCTTTATTGTTTTCTAAACTTTCTACAATTAACACGTATTGATAGTAAGAAAAAAACAATAACATTTATTTTTTAAACGAGTTAAAAAATCCTTTTTATTTTGTCACTTCTATGTCCTATTTAAAAACATTTAATGCTTCCCATCGCTATAAGTTAAATCTAGATTCTTCCACCTAGTGCTTAAGGCTGTTGAGCCTCTGGTTTAAATACGTGTTTCTAACGGTTTCCTCAGTGGCTGTTCTGCATGGAAGATTTACTCAGCCACACTGGGTGGGATATTACTCTTTGTCCTCAGAAAACACTTTATAAGTTTCACCTTGACATACTTAGTCATAGGTTTTATCCTGCCCCAAATGCCATCCTTTTCTCCGCCTTCCTGAGCCTGCCACTGAAGTGCCGAGCTCTTCCCAGCAGCCTTCCTAAGTCCTTCCCATCGCCACATCCTCCTGCAGCATCTATTGTCATGGGTGGCAAACCCGGATGCCTTTAGGAGACAAAGCAAGAAAACCTAGATGAATAAAGTAAGCCATACAAGGGAACGAGGAGTCGTGGGGACCATGGCAACAACTACGTGTTTCATCTAAAGGCAGTCAAATGAAAATAATAAATGTGTTTTTAAAGGCAGACACCCAACAAAGGCAAGACTGCTGATAAAATCTGCCCCATAGTTATACTGTCTGGTCACATGAACTGCTTGGAACTTTTCCTAAGACTATGGGGTTCAGGGACACAGAAAAGGTGGGGAGAAGTTTAGAGTTAACTAATATTCAAGAATACGATGGCGATATGTTGAGAATGAGGGATGAACAAGACGTTTTGGGATTAAAGAGAAGGAGAGGGTGGGATTTAAGAATGGACTAAGATGTCTGTGGTAGAAGTTACGCAGTAATTTTTTTCTTCTTTTTTTTCTTTGGAGGAGGATTAGCCCTCAGCTAACATCTGTCACCAATCCTCTCTTTTTGCTGAGGAAGATTGGCCCAGAGCTAACATCTGTGCTCATCATCCTCTATTTTATATGTGGGACGCCCGCCACAGCATGGTTTCATAAGTGGTGAGTGGGTCCACGCCCAGGGTCCCAACTGGCGAAACATGGGCTCCAAAGCAGAGACCGCGAACTTAACCACTATGCCACCAGGCAGTCTCTAAGCAGTAATTTTTTGAATGAAATTCTAGTGTTTTATCTTTTAGGCTACATCAAAATATCCATAGTGTCAAAACGGCTTCATCAAAACAGACCAAACAAAATATGTTGCTTCATCCCCCATACCTGCTGTAATGAAAACGACAATAGCTAAGTTGAGTTGGGTCTATATTACGCGCAGTTACTGTGTTAAGCACATTTACCTGGAGTAGCTACCTGATTCAGTTCTCAAAATAGCTCTATGAGGTTATTGCTGTTGTTCTGGTACAGATTAGAAGAAAGATGCACAGAGAGGGGAAGTGATTTGCCTTAGGTCACATGGCTAGGAGGCGGCAGGACTGATTTTTGAATCCAGAGTCCAATCAAGAGGTTGTATAATGAACACAGGTCTTCTGCAAGTGTTAACCACTTAACCAGTGCAGTGTACGGCTTAGAAGTGGTCAAAGAAAGGGAATGTTTGGTAGCAAGGGTATAAATTAGGTTT
Organism: Equus caballus; assembly: GCF_041296265.1. NCBI lineage: Eukaryota > Metazoa > Chordata > Mammalia > Perissodactyla > Equidae > Equus > Equus caballus. Next base: position 33,351,795 of record NC_091699.1, on the reverse strand, counting down.
TCTCATGCTCAATACTATTGACATCTTGGGCTGGATAATTCTTTGTTGTAGGGGCTGTCCTGGGCATCGCAGGATGTTTGTCAGCATGTGTGTCCTCTACTCACTAGGTGTCAGTAGCAAACGCCCCCTCCACCTAGTTGTGGGAATGGAAAGTATTTCCATATATTGCCAAATGTCCATGAAATAGGGGGAAGGGAGAAGGAGCAGCACAATTCCCCCTGGTATCAATATTTATGCCACTAGTATAAATATTTGTCCTTAGAGCAGAAATTTAACACTTCATATTTTGTCATTCCCCTTTTTATGGACTTTCATAATCCTAGATATATCTCTTCCTCCACCAAAAATCCAACTAAAGAAACAGAGATTACTGCAAAAATGTTGTGCGTTTTATGTGTCTCATTGTTTAGTAGTTTAATTTCTTAAAATATAACAAGAGGGAAGCAAAAAGTTTTAAGTCATCAGGCAATCATTAAATGAATTAAAATAGTAATTCTCATGTTATTAGTCTGATTTTAGCCACACAGAGGAAGTGCTGTTCTAATATTCTGCACAAATTAGCAAATTTCAATTTGAAAATTCTCCAAGCAGTTAATGGTCCTGCAATTCATTTGATTTAGTAAAGGGTTCAGAGCATTTGTGAGCTACACTTTCTCAGGAAGTCTTTTTTATGCTATCAGCGTTAGTCTGTGCCATTAAGATCATTTTTTTCCTCAGTAAAATGAATTTTTATGTTATTGTTCTGTGTCTCAGGGAGAAGTGTAATTTTTAATGGAAGAAACCTAAGATTAGCCCTCAAATTCCCCCTATGTGATTTCTTATCATCCGCCTGTGCAAAGGGAGTTTTCTAAAGAAAATCAGTTCAAATTTTTAAAAACAATTGACATAGGAGTATGGAAAATGTTGTTAAAGTATTTGATTATGTCAAAATACAATTTGTATTTCTAAGCTAGGAAAAAAACGTGAAATCTTTTTGAGCTACAATTCTGAATGGCAAAATTTTGAAAGTTAACACTGGCTATTTCCTGTGGCCTAATTGGATAAGAATAATTCACTTGTTTGATCCAGTTTGTTCTATCCCGTCCATCTGGCTAATTTCACATGACAAAGGCAGAAAGTCCTAGTTCCACTGCTTACCAAGGGTTTTAGTCAGGACTCCTTCTGTTGCAAATGACAGACACTGCAGCCAAACCCAGGGTATTTATTGGCTGACGTAAAACGCCTCAGAAGGAAAGAGTGTCTGTTCTGAAAGGTAACTGGCCCATGGACCCAAACATCATGAAGGATCTCTCTCTTCATTGCTGGTCTGAGATTCTCTCAGTTTGACTTTCTTCTTTCAAAATAGTATTTTTTTACAAGATGAGGATCTCGGGTACTAGGAGCTCCAATTTCACATCCTTACCTCCTCTTGATTGTAGAGGAAAGAGCCCATATCCCCTAGTTCAAGTTCTAAAAATATCTAAAAGACTCTGATGAGGCCAGCTGGGGTCCCAGTTCCATTTCTGCACAAATCTCCGTTGCCAAAAATTCCTGCCACACTGTTTTAGGTTGGTTTCAAGTACAAGTGGTTTTATTAAGGAAGTTCTCCCAGTGGAAAATGGAAGAGAGGGGGGAAACAAGATAAGGAATGGAAAAACGCTGCAATTTCAGACAAAGTACTAGCCTCCATCTGGGAGCTCTGGGGCATATTTGCACATCAGAGTTTGTCCCGATCTAGAAGTGAGGGAGCTGGGATTTTGCACCTATGTACCAGCCATTGACTACAGGTTGCCCTGAGGGGATATAATCTTCTAGGCACTTTCGGCTCTGGCTCTGTGGGAGGTGAGGCAGCTCTGGTGCCCAGGGGCAAACCTGTGAAGAAGGTTGCAGGTACCAGCCTTTTGCAGCAAAGCCCAGGGAAGTTGGGGGCTGGGCACACAGCACTGCTGTCTGCTGCACATGCCCATCGCTGAGAGGCCAAAATGTTGGGTCTCTATGATTGGCAGCCCCAACCAGAACCATGATTTTGAGCCAAGGAAGAGTAATTTACCAAAGAGGGAAGATTCTGTTATGTGGGGACCTGGAATTGGCCACCCCAAGATATGTCTCTTTGGCATCAGGATTATTTGAGGCTGATTGCTTTTGATAAAGTGGGACAGGGAAGGAGGCTCTGAGGAATGGAACTTGCCCTTCCTTAGGACACATTTACATTTGTAAGGTAAATCTCTATCTGTAAAAGGTGCCTCCCTCTCTGTACCAGGAAGAAGAGAGGCGATGACCTTCTCTCTAGAAACTCTTAATCAATAACAAAGGCGAGAACTTAAATCTGCATTTTATTGTGCTAGTCTGGTAACCTCCTGTAACTGACTTCCCTCCCCCTCCCAACGCTGGCATTTCTTTAAGGATTAAGCATCTTTCCTTAGTCTAGGAACTGATTGCTGCGCTCACCTGTGACCGCCCAGCTCCAGACAATCGACTTGCCTCCGGCTACGCCCTCTGAGACAGCAGACCACTACCTGCTGTGTCCATCAAGCACTGTGCCGACAGGGCAATCTTGTGACTATTGTGGGAGGGACATTTCAATCACATGTGAAACACCCTGTTTGGGGGTATATAACCACTCTGTGCACCCCACTTCTTCGGTGCCCTTTCTTCCTTCGGGAAGAAAGGCCCCGGGCCATGGTTACTCGTAAAGCTTTGTTTAATTTTTTCTTGCTATTCTGTCTCATGTGAATTTAATTCGTTCTCCGGCCAGACAAACCCCCATTTGGGAAGAGGAAATGTCTTCCTCCCCTACAGTTACATGAAGAAGAAAGAGGTGATGGGCAGACAGAATAATGAATGTCAGTTCCAAATGGCTTTGACTGATGTGGACTCACCAAATTTGACCCCAAACAGGTTGAGCCAAGGTCAGATAAACACACATTCAGAGAAGGAAAATTGCATTTACTGAGAGTCAGCTATGTCACTAACGCTGTTTTTGTTAACAGCTTCACTGAAGTTTAATTAACATATAATAAATGGCACATATTTAAAGTCTAAAGTTGATAAATTATAACATATATATACACCCATGAAACCATCACAGTGATCAAGATAATGAGCATTTCCATCACCCCAGAAGTTTCCCTTTCTACCCCATCCCGCCCACCACTCCTCATTCCTCCGTCCTCAAGCAATCAGTCATGTGCTTTCTGCTACTTATAATTATTTTGTATTTTCTAGAATTTTCTATAAATGGAATCTTACAGTATGTAGTCTTTGTTTTTTGGTCTGGTGTAATTATTTTGAGATTAATTCATGTTGTTTTGTCCATCAGTAGTTCATTCCTTTTTATTGCTGAGTAGATTCCATTGTAAAGATATATCGTAATTCATTAATCTGTTCACCTGTTGATGGGCTCTAGCGCTTTTATGTGTCATGTTACATTTATATGTTATATTCTTTTTCTTTTATATTTTATTATTACTGTTTTTTTTTTGAGGAAGACCAGCCCTGAGCTAACATCTGCTGCCAATCCTCCTCTTTTTGCTGAGGAAGACTGGCCCTGAGCTAACATCCATGCCCATCTTCCTCTGTTTTATATGTGGGATGCCTACCACAGCATGGCTTGCCAAGTGGTGCCATGTCTGCACCTGGGATCCAAACCAGCGAACCCCGGGCCACCAAAGTGGAACATGTGAACTTAACTGCTGCATCACCAGGCCAACCCCTGTCATATTCTTTTCACGGTACTATGAGGTAGGTCTTATGTCCATTTTCTAAAAGAGGCATTTAGGCTCAGAGAAATGAACTAAGCTACCTAATTATGCAGCTCATAGTAATGGAGCTTAGATCTCAGGTTTTTCCCTCAAAAAGTCTGTTTTTTCCTACTCCCCCACCTTTCTAAGAACACAAATTAGATACTCACTGAGTGTTATCCACTCTAATTAGCAAAATTTACATATTCAGAAGAGGTTTTCCAATTTTGTAGTCTTACTTAAAAGACTTATTTCAGCTTTGATGCTTTCCTCATGCCACAAGTGGGAAAAAAAAACTATTTCTTCCTCTCTTTACTCTTAAAAATAATAAAACAGAATAATTTGATAGGATGTTTCCTAGCAAGTGTCCAGTCTTTGGTCATTTTTACTCTACCGTACCAAATCATTTGTCCATTTCACTACTGAGCTACACAACTGATGATTGAAGAAGTCAGCACTAAGTGTGTGCCTTATTCAGATGCCTCGAAGTTTCCAAGTAAAATGGGAAATGATACTAGATAAAAGCATTAGCCTTTTCAGCAGATTTCTCAATGGCAAAACCTCACACCTCCCTTCTTAGAAAACTCCATTGTACCTGCCTTGGCACCTTAAATTTCCATAAAATTTAGATTTTTTACTTGTGTAGGTCTAATCTCCTCAAGTCAGTTGTAAACTATTTGAGAGCATCTACCAAACCAACCCTGTATAGAATCTGGATGTCCAAGCTCGAAATTCTAAATCCACTCAACCCGGAGGGTATATACTCAAATTCTGCCAGCCTAAAGTCTTCAGATGAGAAGATGCCTAAGATACAGTTTCTCAGATTTTACCTATATTATAATAACCTTATAAAGTAATGAGAGTTGAGGAGCCAGGGAGCCGAGGAACCTGGCACAGATCACCAGAGCCTTGGTGAGGAAGAATGCAGCAGATTCTGGTGGAGCTCCGCCCATATTCCGTAAGTGCTCACCTCTATACTCAGAAGGCCACTGCTGAAATCCCTTTGATTTTCTCTCCCTAAGGTCACTTCTCTGCCTTTGAGAACAGGCTCAGCCAACATGCAGGATAGGCCAGACATGCAGGAATGCCAGTGCCCCAGAAGCAATCCTCAACTAGTAATGGAGAGTTGGTGGATAAATGCCCCAGCTCTCTTGTCTCGTGGGTGGGATAATTCTGAAGCTGTTCTACTTTGTCCCTTAGAGTTCCCCAGTAGGATTGAGCCTCAGTTACCTGCAACAGTCACCACTCAATAAATCGTCTGTTATTGTCTTCCTTCCCTTCTCTGTCTCACTTACCAACTCTTCTACCTGTAAACCTCTTGCACCAAGATCCTTGTTTAAGAGGTTACTGTTGGGGAAAACCAAACAAAGACCGCCCTTAACTAGAAAAGTAGTAACAGCAACAACTGTTGCACATCTACAGCATTTTGGGTCACACGCTTCATATTCATTAACCCATTCAATCCCCATAATGAATGTAAGAGGTCGATATTTTTATTCCCATTGACTAACAAAGAAAACGAGTCTTTGGAAAGTTAAGAAACCTACCCAAATTTACACATTAAGTGGCAGAGTCAGGTTCCACCGAACTCTTACTGACTCCCAACTATGTTTTATATGGTATCAAAACTCTCAGGCCAGCCCCCTTGAAGTTGTGTAATGCACAATTAATACAACCTCACTTGGTGGCCCTGGGAAATGTCAACATCTTTCTCTCAAATGTTTGATAGTGCCCAGGAAAGGACTGGGTACATTGTAGCTCCCAGTAAAAACCAGTTAAATTGCAAGAATTTTTTCCTTATTTCTTGTGACTCTTGAAACCTTGACATGCAATTTAAAATGAGCATTAGCTCTCCTAGCTGTGTTTGCAGAAGCAATATCAAAACGATACCCTATTCACATTTCTGTCTGCCATTCTGGTCTCACTGATGGTGTGCTGATGAAATTACTATAAGTGAACATTCTCATTCTGTGCCTCTCATTATTGAGGAAGGAAATGCAAGCAGTTCCTAATATATTTTGTTTTTTAATGAGATAACACACACTCACCCAATTGTCCTTGTTCTTGAATATATGCACTTTATCTATGAGAGCAGGTTACATTTCTTATTCACTTGTTTTTATTCCTCTTCCATCCATATGCCAGAGAGAAGGAATTTTAATCACTGAAGGAGCATTTGTATAATAAAAGTGATCTCTGCAATTCCTTCAGCGAAGAGCATGAATAAACGATCTGTAGATTCTTAATGCATTGCTCCAAATAGGAGTTCCAATTTGCACAGAAGTTTCAATAAATTGTTTTGTGTCCCTAAAGACCTACAGATGCCTCATGGGATACGTTGCAAAGGATCTCATTTAGAAAGAATTTTGTTTATGAGTAATATATGCTCTGCACTTTTCTCCCCTCTGTTAATGGCAAATGACGTTGAATAATACAAGCATGCTGTTTTTCTTTGCTTTTCAGTAAGATATCCAATGTGAACTGCGGGCTAAAGTTTTCTGAGTTTTTCAGAATTCAGCACCAACTTTTCATTCCAGGATTTAAAAGCACAACACAACAACAATTGAGGTCAAATGATATCTTAAACTTGTACAATAATTAACTTTATGCTTAACAACACATAGTACATTTAATTTTTATCTCTTTCATCTTTAGAATTTGCCTATGATGCAGGCACTATTATTATTTCCATTTTTTAGATAAGCAAACTGAGTCTTAGAACGGGTATACTTTACTGAAGCTCAAATAATTATTACAATGTTTAAATATCACCTACAAGTTTTGTCATTTTGTACCTTTATAATAAGTCCTATGCAGACTGGCCATATAGACACTGCCTTGCAGGTTAGCCTAAATGTCAAATATTTTTGTCTCTAAACTTGGCACTTGTTCCAAAGGCCTTAATTGGTTTATGCTTTACGTTGTATGGTTGAAGTCTTTTCAGATTACTTTGCTTGATAAAAGGTGGTAGTTAACATTTTTGTGACATCTCAATCAACTTTAACCTATTCAACTTAAAGAATAAGTCAAATTTTTCATGTTTTATTGGTTAAGAAGAGCTCAGAAAATATATACATATGCTGATGATTCATTTATGGATTTATTGTGGTCTGATAGTATCGATGAAAGACTATTTAAAACAAAATAATTATCATAGGCAGAATAAATAAATATTCTTCCTCTTAAAATTTAATTTTAGATTTTTTAGCTTAAGTATATTATGAAGCTTCAAGTCTGATCTCTGAAAGCTTATACATTCTAACATCAGTAGAGTATCATTTTTGTAATTGTTTATAAAATTTCTTATGGAAAAGGAGAGAGAGGGAGCCACCATGCTTTTGTACCTGATTGGATCTCTAAACTGTGCCAGGCATGTTCCGAGGTATTATTTACTCTCATTGTGTTGTTGTAACAGCCATGAGAAGCAAGTACTGAGGTGCCACAGCATTGAACCAAGGTTCTGCAAGGTCAAGGAACTCGTCCAAGCTGAAGCCACTGGGCAGTGGCAGGGTGGGCTTCTGAATCCTGGATTGTCCAACTTCACAGTCCAGATTTCTTCTGTTCCAGTGTATCCCAAAATGTGGATGGCACAGAACACTAATTTCAAAGCTGATGACAGGTGTCACGTGCAAACAAGGTTTTCACATAGGCCAAATTAATTTGAAGAACAGTAGGTGAAACAAAGTTAATCAGATTTCTTTACTCTAGGATTTTTCAGGGCCCATAACATGTTAATTCACAAAATGCATCTGGATTGTGGCAGAAAGAATTCTAAGACAGCCCCAAGATTCCAACCCCTGGGTGTACATGTCCTATGTAATCTCCTCCCGTTGAGTGAGGGTATGTTTTGTCAAATTGTTGGGCATCACTCCTGTTAAGGTACATTACATAGCACATGTGAAGAGTCCCAAATCAGTTGACTTTAAATTCATCAAAAAGGAGATTATTCTAGGTGGTCTGGATGTAAAGGAGGGACTGGGTCATCCAGATGACATTGAAAAACAAGCAGCCACATGTGATTGCCTATGGAGAGGGGCTGCCTCTAGCTGCTAAGCACCTCAGTCCAACCTCCACAAGAAACTGAACTCTGCCAACAGCCACATGAGCTTGGAAGAGCATCTGAGCTCCAGAAAAGAGCAGAGCTCAGCCAACAGCGTGATTTCATCCCTCTGAGAATCTGAGCAGAGGGCTCAGCTAGGCCAAGCTTGGACTCCTCACCTATGGAAACTGTGAGATAATTCATGGGTGTTATTTCCAGCTGCTAAGTTTGTGGTAATATGTTACACAGCATAGAAAACTAATATAGAGGATATAACACTTAATTGTCAAGAAATCTTTTTTTTTTCTTTCTTTTTTTATTCTAGTGTATTGTATGGGACTAGTGTTCCATAAAATTAACTTTGGAAATGCTGCATTTTTAAAGACATTCTTCTCTCCTTTGGAGATGTGGTGATGGTCGGAACACAACATTTGCTCCCAGGAATAGGCAGACTTTGTTTGAATTAAGAGGAGAAGGGATGCAAGCTCCTTTAGTGCACCCGGACTCAGCATGGGATGAGGGTTTAAGCTGATGAATTAGCAAGGTCAGGCCAGGTAAGAAGGGAAATGGCAAAGTTTAGCTTGAGTGATGGTTAATTTTACATGTCAACTTGACTGGGCCATGGGATGCTCAGAATTTGGTTAAACATTATTTCTTGGTGTGTCAGTGAGGCTATTTCTAGATGAGATTAGCATTTGCATCAGTAGACTGAGTAAAGCAGATTGCTCTCCCCAGTGTGGGTGGGCCTCATCCAATCCACCGAAGGCCGGAATAGAACAAAGGTTAAGTAAGAAAGAATTGTGCATCTCTGCCTGACTCTCTTGGAGCTGAGACATCAGTCTTCTCCTACCTTCGAATTCAGACTTGAACTGGAACTTATACCATCCGTTCTTATCCTTCTCCAGCCCTTGAACTGGAACTGGAACTAATCCGTCAGCTCTCCTGGGTCTCCAACTGGCACACTGCAGATCTTGGACTTCTCAGCCCCCATAATCATGTGAGCCAATTCCTTATAATAAAAAAATAAATATTTATAAATATAATGTATGACTATATACATCTTGTTGGTTCTGTTCTCAGGAGTAGACTGATACAGCTGGGTTCACAGTGGTGGGGACCTGGAATAATGGGTGGGCTACTCAGACAGGTCTTCCCATAGTGACATTTATCCTGCGGAATGATTCCAGTTAAGGCACTTTCCTTCTCAGCCTGATCGATTCTGAAATTCAAACTTTCACTGCCCCAGAACTGATGAATAATGGTTTCCAAAAACCCTGAAAAAGGAAACCAAAATGCGAAATGATGCGGGGTCGGTGAGCCAAGGAGTCAAAAGAAAGATTTCTTGGACTCTCAAGATCTGGCAGTAGTGCTCTTTTATTTAGAGAATAGAATAGCATGGGGACAGGGCCCATGGGCAGGCAGGGCCGCTGCTGCTGCCCCCGCTGGCATGGGGACAGGACCCATGGGCAGGCAGGGCTGGTGCGTGGGGATAGGACCCACAGGCAGTCAGAGCTCCTGCTGCTCCCCGAGTTGAGGGTTAGGGCTAAATTTAAGGCATAGGTATGTGAGTCATCTCTTTATGAAGACAAAGGAAAGAACATGAAAAAAAGTTAAAATGGTATCAGTGCAGGTGGGGTCTGGTCGTTGGGTGATCCCATGACTTTTAGACAAGAATAAATCGGATTAAGTAAAGGTCAGAAGCCACCACCCTAAATCAGTTACATGAGATTGCCAGACAGCAACCAACTTAAGTTCTTGCCTTCCCCATTAAGAGTTTCTAGGGATAAGGTCATCTCTCTACTTCTTCCTGGTACAGAGAGGGAGGCACCTTTTATGGATAGAGATTTACCTTACAAATGTCAATGTGTCCCAACAAGGGCAAGTTCCATTCCCCAGAGCCTCCTTCCCTGTCCCAGTTTATCAAAAGCAATCAGCCCAAAACAATCCCGATGCCAAAGAGACACATCCTGGGGTGGCCAATTTCAGGTCCCTACAAGTTCATCCCCCCCTTCCTTCACAAATGCAAGTGTCTCTCAAAAGGGCAAGCAAAATTCCAGTCCTCGGAGCCTGCTTCCCATCTGTAGTTTTAAAAGTAACCAGCCTAAAATCCTCATCACCAACAATTTACGAGACACACACATAGTCGGAAAGACCATTTTGAATGGGCTTGATCAGGTTGACCCCCTCTTAGAAAAGCCACATCTGTGATGGTTTACATATGGAACGTAAGAGAGAAAGGTGCTTCCTAGATTTCTGGTTTGCTAACAGGATGGCTGGTTGTAGCCATCACTGAAAAGGAGCTCAAGTTTAGTAGAGAAAGGTTGTTAGTTAAGTCATGTTGCTCTTGAAGTGCTTTGAGATATGCAAAAAAGAGATGTCAAAAAGGCAATTCAATATGTGGTCCTTACTGGGCTAGAAATATATATGTGGGCCATCTGCATAAAAGTCATCGTTGAGGCGGGAACCAGGGATGAGATTATCCATGGAGGGGGATAGAGGGAGAGGACCTAGGATTCTTGGTTAATTCCTGCAGCTAATGGGCTAGAGGAGGACAAACCTGAAAAGGTGGCAAGGAGCTTTTGTACAAGCATAAGAAGATAAAGTTCGAGCTCTTACTTGAAGGATAATTAAGCTTCCGACTAGAAATCAGTAGGAAGGACATTCAGGGATAGAGGAAACATAACGAGCTAAATCACTAAGGACAAAGCGAGCAGGGCAGATGTACAGAAGAGCAAGTTAGTTTGATTGTTGAGGCTGAGAGGGAGAGAGAACTACAAAAGGAAACGTCTGTCACATGATGAGCAGGCTAGAATGTCATTGTAAAGATTTGTCTTCATTCAGCAGACTCGTGGTTTTTAAACTTGGGAGGCTGAGTATCAGGGCTCTGGACATCCTGTCTACACCTCAACTGTAGCACCTTTGCTTTTTCTTTTCATATGTGGCTAAGACAGTATTTTGAGATATGAATCTATGTTACTTTTCTTTGCCGCACTTCCGTCCATTCCAATAGGAGTTTGCTGTGTGCTCATTGCCTATTTTGTTTTTCCATGATGGCGGCCAGGCATTGGAAACTCACAATGCCTAGAAGCATCAGGCAGGTAATGTAAACAAGTCAGCTGGCCTGGGTGCAGGAGAACCCAGGAATAGTGAGGTCTGTAGTAAACTGGAGAGCACTTTTCTCTTTTAAAGGATTCAAATTCAAACTTAAACAGACAAATACATAAACAAATAAACAAAAACACTGTGCAAGCCACACAAAGCTTGACCATGGGCTGTAGTGAGCCCAAGCGCCACCTGTTTATGACTCTGGACTAAGCTTTGAAAGAATTGGGTGAAGAAAGTGGCAGAAAATTGAAAAGAACAAAATTTACAGGTGTACTGTAGGAATAAACTTAAGCAAGGAGGTGAAAGACCTATACACTGAAAACTATGAAACATTGTTGAAAGAAATCGAAGAAGACACAAAGAAATGGAAAGATATTCTGTGCTCTCAGATTGAAAGAGTTAACATAGTTAAAATGTCCTTACCACAGATTCCATACAATCCCTGTCAAAGTTCCAATGACATTTTTCACAAAAATAGAACAAAGAATCCTAAAATTTATATGGAACAACAAAAGATCCTGAATAGCCAAAGGAATCCTGAGGAGAAAGAACAAAGCTGAAGGTATCACACTCCCTGATTTCAAAATACACTACAAAGCCATAGTAACCAAAACAGCATGGTACTGGCACAAAAACAGACACACAGATCAATGGAACAGAATTGAGAGCCCAGAAATAAACCCACACATCTATGGACAGGTAATTTTCAACAAAGGAGCTGGGAACATACAATGGAGAAAGGGAAGTCTCTTCAATCAATGGTGTTGATGGGGCCAGCCCCGTGGCCAGGTGGGTAAAGTTCCCCACTCTCTGCTTCAGTGGCCCGGGTTCGCAGGTTTAGATCCTGGTGTGGACCTACTCTACTTGTCAGCCATGCTGTGGAGGCATCCCACACACAAAACAGAAGAAGATGGGCACAGATCTTAGCTCAGGGCGAATCTTCCTCACACACACACACACACACACACACACACACACACAATAAAGTGTAGGGAAAGCTGGATAGCCACACACAAAAGAATGAAAGTGGACCATTATCTTACACCATACACAAAAATTAACTCAAAATGGATTGAAGACTTGAATGCAAGGCCTGAAACCATGAAACTTCTAGAATAAAACATAGGCTGTATGTTCTTCGACACCAGTCTTAGCAGCGTATTTTCAAGTACCATGTCTTACTGGGCAAGGGAAACAATAGAAAAAATAAACAAATAGAACTACATCTGCTAAAAAGCTTCTGCACAGCAAAGGAAATCATCAACAAAATGAAAAGACAACCCAACAATTGGGAGAAGATATTTGCAAATCATATAGCTGATAAGTGGCGAATATCCAAAATATATAAAGAACTCATACATATCAACAACAAAAAAACTAACAACCCAATTAAAAAATGGGCAAAAGATCTGAACAGACATTTTCCCAAAGAAGATATACAGATGGCCAACAGGCTCATGAAAAGACGTTGAACATCACAAATTATCAGGGAAATGCAAATCAAAACTACAATGAGATATCATCTCACACCCATCAGAATGGCTGTAATTAATAAGGCAGGAAATAACAAGTGTTGGAGAGGATGTGGAGAAAAGGGAACCCTCATACACTGCTGGTGGGAGTGCAAACTGGTGCAGCCACTATGGACAGCAGTATGCAGATTCCTCAAAAAATTGAGACTAGAACTACCATAGGATCCAGCTATTCCACTGCTGGGTATTTATCCAAAGAACATGAAAACACGAATTTGTAAAGATACATGCACCCCTATGCTCATTGTGGCATTATTCACAATAGCCAAGAATTGCAAGCAACCTAGGTGCCCATCAAGGGATGAATGGATTAAGATGTGGTGTATATACACAATGGAATACTACTCTGCCATAAAAAAGGATAAATATGGACATTTGTAACAAATGGATGGACCTTGAGGCTGTTATGCTAAGTGAAATAAGTCAGAGGAAGAAAGTCAAATACTTTATGATCTCACTCATAAGTAGAAGATAAAAACAATGACAAACAAACACATAGCAACAGAGATTGGATTGGTGGTTACCAGAGGGGAAGGGAAAAGTGGAGAGGGCAAAAGGAGTGATTAGGCACATGTGTGTGGTGATAGATTGTAATTAGTCTTTGGGTGGTAAACATGATATAATCTACACAGAATTCGAAATATATTACAATGTGCACCCAAAATTTATACAATGCTATAAACCAATGTTACCACAATTCAAAAAAAAATTTACAGGTATACCAGAATGTGCTAAAGAATCAAGGGGGAGACTACAATTTCCTCTTCCCACCCCCTAAGATGAAGGGATTCGTCCAGATTGGGGGTGAGGAGAGGGACCAAAGTGAGGGCTTAGAAGGCCCCTGAATTCCTCCCATCTGGAGGGTAGTAAGGCCTCAGAACAATAGCTCTTTGTAGCAGACATGACACAGAAGCAGCAGAGAGCCTCTGCCCTGGAAAGGGCCAGGTAGACAGGGACGGGGGGACTCAGCAGCTACTTCCGGGGACCCATGCATGGCTGAGGACCAGGGAAGCCCCTCTGCCTCTCAGTCTGTTGGTTCTGCATAGGATCTCAGCTCTGTGCTCAACCCTGGAAGTGTGCGGTTGGTCACAGCGTAGACTGAGGGTTTCTTTCCTTCTAGAAATATGAGGGACAGTCAGAACAATGAGAGAAGTCAAAATTAAGCTAAATTATTTTAAAAATAATAAAAATAATAAAAATAAAGTTATGACAAACTGCTCCCACCTGAGTGTGAACCCAAGCTTCCTCTCTGTTATGTACATTCTGGAGTTCCACCAAACTGTCTGGAAATAAACTGTGCTGACTGCTGTGGGTGACTCATCACCCTAGTTTGCCTGGACAGAGGTTCCCTCAGTTTTTCAGTGCTAAAACGGGGGAAGATCCAAGCAAAATGGGACAAATTGGCCACCCTATTGCTGCCAATGAATAGTTACAAATTGCTGGCCAGAACAGGGGTAGGTTTTCAAAGAGGAAGGTATATAATTAGAGCTGTGTTTGGAGAGATCGATCTACTTACCATGTGTAGGATGAGTGGGGAGAGAAAAGAGGCTCCAAGATTAGCTCAGATCATACAAGGGCTCTGATGAGAGATGGGAGGGACTTCGATTAGGAAAGAGGCTGTCAGAATACAGAAGAGGGGCAAGACTCAGATGACACCATGCCACCAGATTTGGAGATGCCGAGTCAGGATTTGGTAACTAGATAAAACTTTAGCTGTGCCAGCTTATTTAGACAATAACTCCTTAACAAGTAAGAATTAAAAACCCTAACTTAGATGATAAAATATTTTCTATTTTCAGTTCTGTCAGTTACGCCTACCTACTTTTGAAGACTTGGCAACACATTCACCATCAGGCTATGCCAGGGGTTTTCAACCTAGGATTTTGCCCCCCAGGGGACATTGGGTAATGTCTGGAGACATAGTTGGTTGTCACAACAGGGAAATGCTACTGGCATCTTGTGGGTAGAGGCCAAAGATGTAGCTAAACATCCTACAATGCCCAGGATAGCCCTCCACAACAGTTATCTAGCCTAAATGTCAGCTGAGCTGAGGTTGAGGAGCCCTGGGCTATGTGAAACAGAATGAGAAAAACATTTCCATGACTGTACGGAACATAGATTCTAAGCCTGTATAATGATGCATAGTGTTTTATAGAAAATATTTCTTAGATTAGATAGTGAACTTTTTCAAGTCAGGTGTTTTTACCTATGAACTTCTAGACCCTAGCCTATAATAGCTACCCAATAAATGTTCAATGAACAAATGATAAAGCAGTAGCTATCATTTATTGAGCTCCTACCATGTGTCAGGCATGTCTTTAATATCTCACCTAATGTTCGTAACAACCATCAGAATTAGATGCTATTTTCATCATTTCATTTTACAGAAAGGTAAGTCACTTTCTAGCAAGAAAAGCAGCCAGTACTGGAACCTTTGCTCATCTGACGCTAATGTTCATTTTATTAACTGTCACACTGCACCATCTCTCTTTTAACATACACCCAAATTGTGTTGGCTATAATCAGATTTCCGATTACCCAAATGCTGGAATAAATGCCTTTATAAGCTTCATAAACTATCCTCTCCCCTCCTTCTTTTGTTTTGTTTATTGTCACTCTCTAAACTTGCTATTGCTATATGCTATATGCACATTGAATTTATAAAGTACCATATTAGTCAGGAACATTCTATTTTTTTATAGCACAAACATTTCCAGATGTATTCCTGGGATTTATGCATTAATATCACCATTTGGATGGTGTGTTTGATATTATTTCAGTAAATAAGAAATCCTTGAAGGGAGGTTTGATGATAACAGTGAGCAAATATTGCCACTCCTCTCCCCATTTAAACAACCTCATTCTATTATTTTGGGGTGAAATGTAACCCAGTACATTTTCATTTTATTCCCTGCTTATATTGTTCTCACAGTAACTTTATTCGTGAAGGAAAAAAAAGTTACCTGAGATGAGGAAAATTCTATAGCAATGTACAGTAGACTCTAAAGAATGTATACCGTCACTTACACCATTTGGATGTGTGATGGTTGATTGCTTTCTGCAAACGGTAAAAACAGGAGATCAATACGCTGCTAAAGTCTGTTTTAGCATTGCAGGAATTTTTACCACACTGTAATGCTGTCAGCAGGTGGCTACAATGGACTAATGCTGCAAATAATTCATAAAAAGCCTTCCACATTTCTTACCAGCTGGCCCCAATCTACCTTTCCCATCTCATCTTCTGTCCCCACCTATACTCCTGCCTCATAAGATCAAATATCATTGACTGAATGTGCCCTAAATATTCACCTCCCATGACGTTCAGATCTTTTGGTCTCAAGCGTTCTTCTCTTGCAGGTGAAGACCAGTTATTTCCTCGAAAGCAAGTTCAAACAGAAATGTCAAATGTGAGGCTTTTCCTCATCTGCTTCTTTCTAACCAGTAATCACTCACTCACTGCTTATTCACTTAAAGTTTTCTTGAGCCCTATGTCAGGGCCTGTTGAGAAAGTGGCGAACAAGACAGATGTGGTTCCAGGCCTCATGGAGCTTATGGCCTAGGGGAATACAGAAAAATTAATTACTGCATTCCCTGGTTCCCACACTGTTGCTTTTTTGTCTCTATTTGTATTATGTCTTTAAGTTTTGTTATGGGCCCACCCCCGAGCATCATGAGCAATTCAGTGCCTTATTCATCGCTGCCTTCCCACAATCCCATCCAGTCTCTCTGACATGGCAGACGCTCCATAGACTTCTGTGTAATAGGATCAGATTTTCTATGTGCCTTCTCAGAAGAATCCAATAAACAAATTAAATAATCCAAAGACTTTTAAAAACTTCCTGATACCGATCTCTCCTTTCTCTTTAACCATTGTTCCAGATTTGTAGCAGAAAAATAAGCAAACAGAATTGTCCCGTCAAAGTCAGTTGGTTTCTTCTGGTTTAAAACACCCTAAGATTTAAACTCAATTTATTCTAGATCTGTGCTGTCCAATACATATGGCTCTTGAGCCTCTGAAATGAGGCTGGCCTGAATGGACATGTGCTGTAAATGAAATCCAGTGAAATACCCACTGGATTTCAGAGATGTAAAATATCTGATTAATATCTTCATATTAATTACATATCAAAATGATAATATTTTTATCAATGGGGTTAAATAAGCTATATTATTAAAATTAATTTTATCTGTTTCCTTTTACTTTTTAAAATGTGGTTACTGGAAAGGTTTTAATTGCATATATGGCTTGCTCTGGATTCTTGTCTCCCACTTCTCTAGCCCTTTTGGGGAACTCCCATATCATTCTGGTATTTGGGGTGAAAGTCGTTAATTCTGGCTTTACCTCTATCTAGCTTGTTTCACCTGGTACCTTGGTGTCCTAAGGTGATATCTACCAGACAAGGCTGGGAAAACACAAGGGTCTGGAATCTTGCCCTCTTTTTCTTCTCTCCCCCAAGACTCCTCCTGTCGGCTCTGCAAGGGCTTCCCAGTTTCCCTCATGGAAAGCTTTGGTCTCATGTCATATTTTTCTCCTTTCCTGGGTCCATCTGCCTCAGTTTCTGACCTAATCTTCACGGTAGAAGGGCTGCAGATGGGGAAAACCAACTTCTTCCCAAGAAGCAAAATATAGTTTGATATTCGAAACTATCCTCCCCTCCATGTTTATTTATCGATTGAATGAAAACTCAAAACATTGAGCCATCGCTGGAGTTCATCATGTAGGAAATGAAACAATCTTATTCTCCTTTTCATGGCCCAAAAGCATGGAAGAAAACCACATTTTTGTTACTGTCTCTTTCACTTGCAACGCAAGAGGATTTTTCAGAGAGAGAATGTTGCAGTATGCCTTACAAGGACATAGGCTTTCTTGAAAACCACTCATTGGGTAATTACTAGTTTTGCAAACCTAGAGTGACTCACTGAGTAACCCCAGCCATTTATAATTTTCCCAGGATTTAAAATCTCAAGCCATGAAATTCTGTTTTCTCCTGTGAAAGGACAGAAAGGAGGGACTTCCTTTAGGATCACTGGTTCCACATATTTCATGTCACTTGGGGCTCCAGCTCACATTCTTAACTTAACAATTCAATGTGAAATATCTTCTTTTTCATTGCTCCACCCATCATTAGGTTGTAGCTGTACACAGGCTATCATCATCAAAGCTTCTTGAATGAATCTCTTTAAAAGTATTGCTAAGCAAAGTCTCCATTCTACTTCATAAAATGTCAAATGATTGTCCCTGGATGCTTGCCCTGCCCTTTTCATTTTAATCTGTAGTACTATCAACAAGCTGGTCCTCTTCGCCCGCCCCCACTGCCAGTGCCCCCCCACCATTGTTGTTCATCCCATTTTCCCCCTGGCAAATGTGACTGTTGTTATTTTCCTCAAATGAGTTTAAATTGTGAATTACATCTGTTCATCACAGCCAAACCTCTTTTTAATTGCAGATCCCAAATGTCCCCCCTCTAAATTAAAATGAAATGCACAAAATGCTGCCAACTGTTTCTCTAAGTCTTCCAAAATGGAGTCTATCCAAAATGCTATGGAGCGTTCTGATAGATTGAGCCACATTAAGACACATAAACATTTGAAATTACTTACGACTTCTTTGCTGTTGGGGGGAAATGTTAACATTTGAGTCATGGAGGTTACTGGCAAGGGTGAGTGTACTGTATATCTGTCGATTGCCATTCGTGTTCCTTTGAAGTTAAAAATGAGTTTTGCCAATTTTCAATAGTCTGCCACTGAGATTTCTGTCATTTGTGATCAAATATGGCCTGTGAGAAAGGACAGAGTTGTTGAGGACAGCCATTTTTAAAAAAGTATATTTTATGATTTTAGAGCAGTTTTGTTCACACCAAAATTGAGGGAAAGGTACAGAGATTTCCCATATACCCACTGTCTCCACACATGCATAGCCTCCCCCATGATCAACAGCCTCTACCAGAGTGGTATATTTGTTACAATTGATGATCCTACATTGACACATCATTATCGCCCAAGGTCCATTGTTTACATTCCGGTTAACTCTTGATGTTGTACATTCTATGGGTTTGGACAAATGTATAATGACATGTGTCTATCATTATAATATCATACGGAATATTTTCACTGCCCTAAAAATCCTGTGTGTTATACTTATTTATCTTTCTCCCCAACAGACCCTGGCAACCACTGGTGTTCTTATTGTCTCTACAGTTTTACTTTTTCCATAATCATACAGTATATAGCCTTTTCAGATTGGCTTCTTTCACTTAGTAATATGCTTTTAAGCTTCATCTATGTCTTTCTATGGCTTAGTAGCTCATTTCTTTTTAGCGCTGAAAAATATTCCATTGTATGGCTGTACCAGAGTTTATTTATCCATTTACCTACTGAAGGACATCTTATTTGCTTCCAAGTTCTGGCAATTATGAATAAAGCTGCTATAAACATCTGTGTGCAGGTTATTGTGGCTTAGGTTTTTAGCTCCTTTGGGTAAATACCAATGAGCATGATTGCTGGATTGGATGTTAAGCATATGTTTAGTTTTGTAAGAAACTGCCAAATTGTCTTCCAGAGTGGCTTATTCCATTTTGCGCTCCCACCAGCAATGAAGGAGAGTTCCTGTTGCTCCACATCCTCACCAGCATTTGGTGTTGTCAGTGGTCTGGATTTTGGCCACTCTGGTAGGTGTGTATTAGTATCTCATTGTTATTTTAATTTGTGTTTCCTTGATGTGGGACTGCCATTTTCATAACTGTTTCACCTTGGGCTGGTCCTTTAACTTCCATGAACTTCAGCATCCTCGTTTGTAAAGCATGAATGGTAATGCATGTCCTGCATGATTTGGGGGCAATTATAAATAACAAATGCAAAGTGCTTGATGCAAATAGGCCCTCAACAATGAAGCTATTATGAGGATCCACAAAGTGACAGCACCCAAGTGTCACATGACAAGTCAGAGCTCTTAGTCTTTCATGAACTCAAATCATTTCAATTTTTTTTGATGGAACTAATAGAAAGTTCACAAACTTTACTTCCATCTTGCTAAGTGAAGACAATAAAGAGGAAAGCTAAACCAACTATCCTTTGCTTTCATCATTTCATCTAAAAGAAAGGAACTTTTGCAACAACAGCAAAAGAGGAAGAACATAACCTAAGAAAATAATGCTATCCTTTAAATTAAATAAATGGAGCTTCATGAAAAAAGTGAAAAACAATTCATCTGAAGCAGGCATTGGTTGAACCGAAGAATCCTCGGGAAAGTCTGGAACCCTTTCTTTGGTGATGTCTTTGCCCAAATCCATGTTTCTCTCCTTTGGCTAGGCTCCTCTCATTTTCTAAATGATCAACATGTCAGAGCTATATCTTATTAGGAAAATAGGATGACGTTGAGTCTTTTTTTTCTCTCCCACTGAGGTTGAATTTAAATTCTGCTCTTTCAAACATGTCCCTTCAGGCTTTGGTGCTTTCTGATGTATTTTCAGTGGCTGTTTATGTGACCTGAAAACATGCATCTGGGTGCTTGTTCACTTATGTTCCCATCTGTACAGATCTTCTTATATTCTCATATTTAACATGCGTTATTTTGTCAACTTTCAGTTTCCCTTCCTATTTTCAGAATATCACAGGTGAACTCCCTGAAAATCTTATCATATGGCTTTGTTGACAATTTCTTTAGAAATAATGACGGCCATAGGTATTCATTTCTCCTTCACATTTGGAAACAATTCTTTTCTTAATTTTTTAAGGTTGTAAATCTTACAAAGTTGGACATTTGGTTTAACATATGTATCAACAGAAGAAATGTGCATTCTGTAACTGTGGAAAAACACATGGGATTGTCCCTATCAGGGTGGAAAACTTGGAGGAAGAATGTCATGTTGATATAGAATTAGAATTTTGAATTCAAAGAGAGGATTATTGATAATATATAGACTAAGACCTTTAGTTTCAGATGCAAAAAATAACGTCCAAGGAAGGCAAAGACTTGTTAATGGTCACAGGGAGAGTTAGTTCCTGGATAACTAACTGCAAGACCATATTGCAAAGGATCGTGTTTTAGAGACTGAGCTGGTAAAGAATGTTTACTATTCTAGAATTACACTACTAGTATTGCACTCAGAGTTTTGGATTATAACCCACCTGTAACATAAGTATGACTGTCCTGAGACTTAAGGCTATTAATTGCCCTGAAACTGAGATCACAGTTATAGGACAGAGTCAAGAAGAGAAACAGTCAGTCAAGCATAAATGTTGCATTTGCGTCCTGAATCCAGTTTCTGGCTAGACATTAAACACATACTGGCTATTCAGTGCATAGGGAGCCAGTACTCAGTAATGGCTAAAGGTCTGAGCTTTGGTGCCAGAAAAACCAGTTTGAGCCTTGGTTCCGAAATTTATTATTTTCATGAACTTCAACAATTTGCTTAACTTCTTTAAGCCTTGGTTTCTAATTTTTAAAAGAATAATATTAACTTCAGGAATTTTGTTTGTCACAGTAGTTAATACTGTGATAAAAAACAAGTAGAATATATTCACTTGTCAGAGCAAGACTGTATCTGAAGGTTACTGCTCTGAACAATTTTTGAACAAACAGGATATTAACAGAATTTTGGAAGAGCAAAGTTAGCTGATCAGATATGAGAAAATTGCAGGGAGAATTGTGTAAAAAGTCTGAATGGGATAAAATATATAATGACACCATACAGGATGGTTTATGGCATCATGTATATCGGCATATAGTATTTGATGGTATTTAACAGGAACTGGCAAACTATAACCCATGGGCCTGCTGCCTGTTTTTGTAAATAAAGTTTTATTGGAACACAGCTGTGCCCATTCATTTATATGTCATCTGTAGACATGCCATTTTTGTGCGACAATTGCAAAGTTGAACAGTCATGACAGACACTATTTGGCCCACAAAGCCTAAAATATTTACTATCTGGACCTTCACAGAAGATGTTTGCCGATCCCTGGTATATAATGATGCTGATGCTATGGGTTCATTTTCTTCTTCACTGGAAGGGCAACGAGGCATCAGGCCATCTTTATTTCCTTTACATTCACTGCAGTGCCTCGCTCAGTGTTCGGCACATATTAAGCAACCTATAAATTCTGTGGTGTGCTTTTAGTATTTATTTCCTAAAACTTTAGTAAAAACAAATAATTACATAGGATAGTAAGGTGGCTAAAATGCTTTCTAACATGACTGTTGTAAAGAGCTAATTACATTCCTAAAACTTGGTTCATAACACCTCTAGCCCAGCACAAACCTTGTTAGTTTAGCTCAGTGGTTCTCAAACTTGAGCATGCAGCAGAATCACCTGGAAGTCTGGCAAAAACACAGAAGGCTGCCCTCAAATTTCTGATTCAGAAGGGCTAGCGTGGGGCCTGAGAATTTGCATTTTTAACAAGTTCCCAGGTGATGCTGATGCTGCTAGTTCACAGACCATCCTTTGAGGACCAGATACATCTGGGCTTTCTGCACAGGTTGACTGGATTGCATTCTCCACAAGGCCCTGGATGTATGTATTTTATTCATTTAAGTGTACCCATCCTCTGTCACAGGGCCCGGGCCGTCTATACTTAGCACTCAACACAATTTGCCAAATGGATGAATAGAAAGACAGTATCTGCTCTAGAACCATTAGAAGCTCATGAATCCTGAGAAAAGACATTGAATCTGAACCAGCTCTGAAAGGGAGGCTTGGTGAGGCCTCAGTATAAGACAAGATTCCATCTTGATCGCATCAACACCTATCTGTGCATATCCCCTAATCCTTGTCAGATATATTAAAAATTTATTGTAAATGAAAATGGACATTCACTTGTAATCTTTCCACTCCATGAATGCCGGTTTGTGAGCTAGACCAGGGGTCAAGAAACTTTCTTTTGAAGACCCAGATCATAACATTTCAGGCTTGGCAGGCAAAGAAGCAAAACTGATGCCATTATATAGGTACTTATATAACCATTTACAGTACAAGTATTTAAAACAGTTCCTAGTTTGAGGACTGTTAAAAAATAGGCAGCTGGCTGGATTGGGCCCGCGGGCTGTAGTTTGCTGACCCCTAAGTTAGATACAAAACAAGATCGGAGGGAGATGAGGGAGAGAGAAGAGAAGGTGGAAGTGTAAACTCTGAGGGGTAGGCAAAAGAAGTTAGGAAGGTGAAATCTAAATAGGAACCCATTTTATTTTCCTACTTGAGCCTGTCCTAAGACGTTGGCATCAAGTTGTTCAATGCTGTGATAAGCACAACACAATGTAGCCACTGTCTCGTTTAACTCAGAGCTCATTATCGCAGTTACTGTCTACGTAATCTGATACAGCAAGCAGCTTTGCTTCAAAGGGGGTAGGAAGAAACTACACTCTCTACTTCATTATAACAAATACAGCTGGTTGTTCGCAGCTGTTTGCAGCCTGACATCATTCAGAAAGTTGCCTGCTGCAGCCCAGAATCCACTACCACAGTTGTGTCATCCCACCTCAGAGCTGGCCCGTGCCTGAAGTGTGTAGACTCACTCAGTTCACACATCCATACTAGACTTTCTTCCATTCACTCTCTTTCCGTGTCCTGGAAACATAGTCGCGTGCTTGGCTGCCAATCTGCTGGGGGAGAAGCTTGGCTCGAAGGCTATGCTTTTGGTTGTGCCAGTTTCTGTGAATAATATCAAGAAACTCAAGAAAATCCTGCATGGAACTCCTTGTGGTGTGCCATGAAAGACAGACTCTATAATTTTGACTTAGTTATTTTTTTTTTTTGAGGAAGATTAGCTCTGAGCTAACTACTGCCAATCCTCCTCTTTTTGCTGAAGAAGCCTGGCCCTGAGCTAACATCCGTGCCCATCTTCCTCTACTTTATATGTGGGACGCCTACCACAGCATGGCTTGCCAAGTGGTGCCATGTCCGCACCCGGGATCCGAACCCGCGAACCCCGAGCTGCCGAAGCAGAACATGCGCACTTAACCGCGGTGCCACGGGGCCGGCCTCTTAGTTGTTATTTTTGACATCACTGCCCGCTGGTTTCCTGGGTAAGCAGACTCTGACACAGAGATCAGCATGCAGGAAGTTTATTGGGTGCTGCTCTTGGGATCAATACCTGTTGGGAAGTGGAAGAAGCAGGATTGTCAGAGGAGAGTTCCTGGAGGGGGCCTGAGCTGTGAGCTGTCAGTAGCCAACCTTCTCAGCAGCTAAGAGAATGTCCTTCAGTCTTGGGAAGGTGGGGGTGGGGAGGGGTGTATCTGGGAGACACACCACAGCATCCACTACAGACCCAAACATTTTCCCAGTTTATTTTTTTCATAAATATTTCCATAGGTATCTCTAAGAGATAAGGACGCCTTAAAAAAAACTGTAATACTCTTATCATACCAAAATTTAATTATCAATAATTCAATTTTCAGTTGTCTGATAAATATCATATAATTATATATATATAACTGTAATTATATGTAATTATATAAAATTAATTAATTTGCAATTTGTTTGATTTGAGGTTCAGGTAAGGCCCATAAATTGCTATCGATTGATATCTCTTAAATCGCCTTTAATCTATTGATTTTCTTTCATTTTTTTTTCTTGAAATTTATTCTTTAAATAAACCTGCTAGACTTCTGGTCTACAGAGTTTCCTGCAATAAATCTTTACTTTTAAAAAATCCTTCGTGGTTACAAGAGTAATAGACACACATTATAGATAATTTAGAAAATATGGAAAAGTATAAAGAAAAAATGTTAAACATTTTGAAATCTCTCCAATAGATTAGCACTGCAAATATATTGTTACATTTCTTTACAACAGCACTTCCTAAAGTCTGCTCGTTGCTCCCATGATAGGTTCCACCAAAACAGGATGGGTTATTGTGTTGGTTTTCTATTGCTCCCGTAACAAACTGCCGCAAACCTAACAGTTTAAAACAACACCTATTTGATATCTCCTAGCCCTTTCAGAGTCTTTCTGGTCATGAGTCCAGTGGGCTTAGCTGGGTACTCTGCTTAGGGTCTCACAAGGTTGAAATCAAGATGTTGGCTGACCTGGGCTCTTAGCTGGAGTCTTGGAGGAGGTTCAGGGATGGAAAATCTACTTCCAGACTCATTCACATTGTTAGGAGAATTCAATTCTATGTGTTTATAGGATGGAGGACCCTGTTTCCTTGATGGCGGTCAGCTAGGGATCATTCTCAGCTTTTAGAGGCTACCTCTAGTCCCTGGCTTGCGGCTCCCTTCATCTTCAAAATCAGAGTCAGAGGGTCAAGTCCTTTGCATGTTTTGAATCTCTCTGATTTCTCCTTCTGCCTCACCTTTCCAACCCCCAGCTGGAGAAAGTCTTCTGCTTTTAAGAGTTCATGTGATTAGATTGGACCCATTCAGATAATCCAAAATGATTTGCCTATTTTAAGGACTGAAACCTTAATTACATCTAGAAAGTCCCTTTAGCCAAGTAAGGTAATACACTCACAGGTTCCAGGGAATCGGACGGGGACAACTTTGGGGGTTCATTCTGCCTACTACAGTGATCAATTAAGTTTAGAGAGTGTATGTTTTCTACTTCTTTTCTAGAGATTAAAAAGTCATTAATATTTTTGGAGCTCTGAGTCAGGAAACCTTTTTAACTTCCTTTAACCCAGAAGTCCTCAAGCTTGTCTGGCCATAGAGTCTATTTTTTACACATAACACTTTTAAACATTCTGCAGAACTAGAGTTTTCTAAAGGACACATTGAGGTACAGAAGTTTTCCTGTATATATTATTTTATATCTGAATACGTTTTACATATTCAGGTTCATATCATGTATTTCCTGTCGTAATCCACTTTTTTGGGTTATCATAGTGCCATGGAATATTCTTCTGAACCAGGGGTCAGCAAACTTTTTTCTGAAAAGGGTTGGACAGTAAATACCTTAGGCTTTGAGACCACATGGTCTCTATCACGAGTACTCAACTCTTCCATTGTCGTGTGAGAGCTGCCGTGGACAACATGTAATGAATGGGCATGGCCATGCTTAGATCAGGTGGCAGCTAGATTGCTGATCTCTGTTCTAGACCGTGATTTTTAATGACTACATAATGCTCCATTATGTGGACATTTGTACCGTCATTGCCTTTTTATAAATTTTATTGTATTATAATATTCATATTGAAAGGTGTACATATTGTCTATATTAGCCTGATGGGTTTTCACAAACTGGATATGCCCATGTGACCAGCACTCAGGCCATATCACCTCTGGATGGACATTTGAATTGTTTCTAATTTGGGGCTTTTCCTAACAATGCTATTATGAGCATGATGCCTGATCTACTTTTTCTTACTACAGTTGTACACTGGTCATATTAGTTTTCTATTGCTTCTGTAACAAATTATCACGCATCTGACATCTTAAACAATAGAAAATCTTACATTTCTGCAAATCAGAAATCTGACAAAGTTCTCGCTGGGATAAAATCAAGGTGTTGGCAAGTCTGTGTTCCTTTCTGGAGGCTCCCAGGGAACAATCTGTTTCTTTGCCTTTCCCAGCTTCTGGAGGCCACACATATTCCTTAGCTCATGGTTCCTTCCTCTTTCTTCAAAGCCAGCAGCCTTGCATCTCTCCCATCATTTTCCATAGTCACGTATCTCTCTCTCTGCACCATAGGAAAGATTCTTTGACTTTAAGGACTCATGTGATTAGATTTGACCCACTCGGATAATCCAGGATGTTCTACATGTCTCAAATTTCTTAATTTAATCACATCTGCCTTTTGCTAGGTAACGTATCCATGCCATGTTCTAATGAGAAAGTGAATGTTTTGGGAGGGGGAAGTTATTACTCTGCCTATCACACTGGTTCTGTGAGCCAGTCAGCAAGCATATGCCCTAATTTGTAGGAAAGCTGAGCTCTAGGATTTTGTCAACTTTGCTTTTCAATTTTTAAAAACAGTACAAGAAAACTTAGCAGCACGATCAGTTAGCTACCATGGATCATCTACACAGTAGATAGCCTTGTAGTGAGAATGAGTATTGAAGCACTGTTTTCACTTTCAGTTTGATGAAACAAACCCAGCCCACTCAGCATGTAAACTGTAAGGTCCGTAGCGCTCTAACAGAAGGCCTTCTGTATATTATTCCTCTCTTGCCCAAAGCGTGCTCTGA
The DNA here is from genome assembly GCF_041296265.1 of Equus caballus. Classification (NCBI taxonomy): domain Eukaryota; kingdom Metazoa; phylum Chordata; class Mammalia; order Perissodactyla; family Equidae; genus Equus; species Equus caballus. The sequence goes on along the minus strand of NC_091699.1, from coordinate 33,325,282 downwards.
CAAGAGTTCCTTTGCATCTTCTCCTTTCACTTGACAAGCTCTCTTGCACTCTTTGCCTTACCTTTCACACATAATTTTTCACACAATTATTTGTCGGAGGCTCGTATACAGATGCTCTGTCTGGTCTCTAATAGGATGAAAATACACAGGGCAGAAACTCAGAGCTTGGGTGTGTTTTCCACTCTGAGATCACAGGCCTGAACGACACAACCCTTGAGTTTTTTCGAACTTCTTCCCAAGGGAGGGGGCAGAGGGGAAGAGGGTAGAATTTCATTTGTAAGAACTAATTTTCAAAAAGCTCTGCAGGATCTTTAGAGAACTGTCAGAGACTCACTCCCCAGCCAAGATCACCCTAAAAGGAAAGAAAATGAATGGAAGTGCATTCAGAGAACACAGACTGACCTACCAGGGCTAGTGAGGGATCTAACAGGAGGGACAGGTGCAGAAGCTTTAACTATTCAGTCTAAGACAAAGAACACCTTGGGGTGGCTGAGAGGGAGGGGTTGGTAGAGCTGTCTTTAAGCATCCTATGGAGTGTAACATGGAGGAGGGCTTACACTGGTTTTGGAGAAGGCTAAAACAGCAATTCTTACACTTGAGGGTTCATTAGCATCACTTGGGAAGATTCTGAATGCAGATTCCTAGGCTCCACCCACTAGAGGTTCCAATTCAGTAGGTGGGGGGAGGGATATAAAGCTGACACTGCCACTGCTGATTCTGACACAGATGTTACAAGGAGCTTATTCATATATTTATTTATTCATGTATTTATTAGAGATTATTGAGTATTTACGATATACCAGGCACTGTTATAAGTGTGGGGATATAGCAGTGAATAAAACATACCAGCTCCCTGTCCTCAAGGGGCTTATATTCCAGAGAGAAAAGACAGATGATGGACAAATACGTTAGGAAAACTTATGTCAGATAGTGACAAAGAGAAAATAAAAAGCAGGAAGGGAGTTAGGGAGGGCTGGGGAGGAAGATGAGGTTGATTTTTAAATAGGTGACATGAAAGCAAATAACTGAAGGGAGAAAGGGAGAGAGCAAGTCTTGTGGCTTCAGGGAGAACAACAAGTACAAAAGAACTTAGGTAGGGTTGTGCCTGGTATGCCTAAGGAATAACAAGATGCCAGTGTCACCTTGCAGATTGAGCTGGCAGGAGAATAGCTGATGCTACGCACAAGTTGAGATACCTTGTTTATGCAACAGGGCCACGAAGGAGGGCAGGCTCCTTTGGAAAAGCAATCAATGTGTTTATTCCGAAAAGAAAGATTTTTGGGTCATCTTGGGAAGGTTATGTTGCTCTGTCTATTACAGGGAGACTTCAAATATCCGGCTGGAGGTTGAACCAAGCCATTGGTTTAAACCTGGCTGTGTCTCAGCATCACTTGGAGAGGGAGACGTGGATATGTGCTCTCTTTACCTGCCAGCATCCTTGCCCCCTTCTCTAGTAGTAGCACCTTATTTTTTGTCTTTGATCAATTACCACTCTATTATTTGCAGTTTTGTTGGAATTGACAATTGAAGTGTCTGTCCTTCCCTGGCCAAGAAGTGGGAATGTGTTCCAAGTTCAGCTAGTCATATTCTTTGTCACCAGAATTTAATCTTGAGTAGAGTGACACATGCGTGGGTGACAGTAGGGGCCAATTCTTTCTGACTAGGGCCTGTGGAGAAACCCCCCTTTAATGGTTGCTACTCAGGCCCCTGGAGCTGGCCTACTTCTTGTCATTTTCAAAGCCTGCCTGGTCAGCATCTCCTTTGATTCTGTGAGCCACGCCATAGTCTTCCAAAGTATTTATTTTTCCCTTAAGTAAGCTAGAGTCAGTTTTTGTTGCTTGCACCAAAAAAATCCCCTCTGATACAGAGATTTATAAAAATACGTATTCCCTGGCTTCACGCCCATCCCTCCAAATAAGAATATATGGGGACAAAATCCTAGGATTCAGTATTTTCAAAAGACTCTTAAGGTAATACTGATTTGGTTCTGATCCTCAACAAGTTTGGAAACCCTGGACAAAATGGTGCTCCAGACAGACCTCTGTCCCTGAACCTCAGGCCTCCCAGCTGATCTGGAGAGGGGCTGTCCAGTTTGCATGCTAGTGTGTTCCTCCTTCTCCTCCAGGAGTGATTCTCCTCTCCCCAGCTTCACTAAGTTGTGAAAACTCAAGCCAAGTGAACAAATTGTCTAGGTCCCTATGTTAAGAAGAACCGTGTGTAGACAAGACCGAGGGAATATTTGCAGTAGCTCCACTTGGCCAGGGTGTAGCTCTGTGAACTTGGGAAACTCACTTCTTTCTGCACCTCCACGTACCTGTAGAGAGGGAACATTTTCAAAGTGCCCCAGAAGGCTCTAAGTTTTCTGTGAAAGGTAGGAGGGGCCATTATGACATGTGTGGATATGTTTATTTACTTATTTATTCACTTTCAGCTCATTTATGCATCCCCCTCTCCCACTGTAAATCCTACAAAGGGAGAGACCTCCTCAGTTTTGTTTACTTCTGTATCCCCAGTTTCCAGAATAGTCTTTGGCCCATAGTAGGCTCTCAGTACTTTTAGAATGAATTAATTTTTTAAATATATTGGACCTCTGCTGAAGCTTCACCGGAAGTTCTGTTGTTAAATACCAACTTGAAAACTTTGCAACTATGACAGTATTTTCCAAACCCGAGACTACAGATGGGCCACGTCAAAATTACAGACATACCTCATTTTACAGTGCTTTGCAGATATTTTGCTTTTTACAGATTGAAAGTTTGTGGCAACCCTGCATTGAGCAAGTCTATCGGCATCATTTTTCCAATAGCATTTGCTCACTTTGTGTCTCTGTGTCACATTTTGTTAATTCTCACGATATTTTCAACTTTTTTTTTTATTGTGATTGTGTTTGTTATCATGATCTGTGATTACTGATCTTTGATGTGACTGTTGTAATTGTTTTGGGGCCCCATGAACAGCACCCATATAAGACGGTGAACTTAATTGATAAATGTCGTGTGTGTTCTGACTGCTCCACCAACCAGCTGTCCCCCTGTCTCTCTCCCTCTCCTCGGGCCTCCCTATCCCCTGAGACAAAACAGTATTGAAATTAGGCCAAATAATACTCCTAAAATGGCCTCTAAGTGTGCAGGTGAAAGGAAGTGTCGCACATCTTTCACTTTAAATCAAAAGCTAGAAATAATTAAACTTACTGAGAAAGGTGTGTTGAAATTTCAGATAGACCCAAAGCTAGGCCTCTGGCACCATTTAGCCAAGTTGTGAATGCAAAGGAAAAGCTGTTGAAAGAAATTAAAAGTGCTCTTCCAGTGAACACACAAATGATTAGAAAGCAAAACAGCTTATTTCTGATGTAGTGAAAGTTTTAGTGGTCTGGATAGAAGATCAAACTAGCCACAAGATTCCCTTAAGCCAAAGCCTAATCCAGAGCAAGACCCTAATTGTCTTCAATTCTATGAAGGCTGAGAGAAGTGAGGAAGCTGCCGAAGAAAAGTTTGAAGCTAGAAGAGTGTTTAGTTCATGAGGTTTAAGGAGAGAAGACATCTCCATAACATGAAAGGACAAGGTGAAGGAGCAAATGCTGACGTAAAAGCTGCAGCAAGTTATCCAGAAGATCTAGCTAAGATAATTAATGAAACGACAGATTTTCAGTGTAGATGATACAACCTTATATTAGAAGAAGATGCCACTAGGACTTTCATAGCTAGAGAGGAGAAGTCAATGCCTGGCTTCAAAGCTTCAAAGGACAGGCTGACTCTCTTGTTAGGGGCTAATGCAGCTGTTGACTTTAAGTTGAAGCCAATGCTCATTTGCCATTCCAAAAATTCTAGAGGCTTTAGGAATTACGCTAAATCTACTCTGCCTGTGCTCTATAAATGGAACAACAAAGCCCGGATGACAGCACATGTGTTTATGACACAGTTTACCAAATATTTTAAGCCCACTGTCAAGACCTACTGCTCAGAAAAAAAAGATGCCTTTCAAAATACTACTGCTCATTAACAATGCACCTCGTCACCTGAGAGCACTGATGAAGATGTACAATGAGATGAATGCTGTTGTCATGCCTGCTAACACAGCATCCATTCTGCAGCCAATGGATCACGGAGTCATTTTGACTTTCAAGTCTTATTATTTAAGAAATACATTTCATAAGGCTATAGCTGCCATAGATTGTGATTCCGCTGATGGATATGGGCAAAGTCAATTGAAAATCTTTTGGAAAGGATTCATCACTCTAGATGCCATTAAGAACATTCATGATTCATGGGAAGAGATCAAAATATCAACATGAACAGGAGTTTGGAAGAAGCTGATTCCAATCCTCATGGATGACTGTGAGGGGTTCAAGACTTTGCTGGAGGAAGTAACTGCAGATGTGGTGGAAATAGCAACAGAATTAGAATTAGAATTGGAATCTGAAGATGTGACTGAATTGCTGCGATCTCATGATAAGACTTTAACAGATGAGGAGTTGCTTTTATGGATGAACAAAAAAAGCGGGTTCTTGAGATGGAAACTACTCCTGGTGAAGATGCTGTGAAGATTGTTGAAATGACAACAAAGGGTTTAGACTATCACACAAACTTAGTTGATAAAGCAGCAGCAGGGTTTGAGAGGATTGATTCCAATTTTGAAAGAAGTTCTACTGTGGGTAAAATGCTATCAAATGGCATCACATGCTACAGAGAAATTGTTCGTGAAAGGAAGGGTCAATTCTTGCGGAAAATTTCATTATTGTCTTATTTTACGAAATTGCTACAGCACCCCCAGCCTTCAGCAACCCCCACCCTGATCAGTCAGCAGCCATCAACATCAAGCCAGGACCCTCCACCAGCAAAAAGATTATGACTCACTGAAGGCTCAGATGATGGTTAGCATTTTTTAACAATAAATTATTTTTTAATGAAGGTATGTACATTTTTTAGACCTAAAAAATGAACATTTACTAGACTTAGTAGATTACACACTCAGTAGACTACAGTATAGTGTAAAGATAACTTTTATATCCACTAGGAAACCAAAAAATTATGTGACTTGCTTTATTGTGACATTCGCTTTCTTGTGGTGGTATGGAACTGAACCCACAATATCTCAGAGGCATGCCTGTACATGAGGGACTTGAAATCCAGATTCTGGAGCTTGTTCCTGAAGATGTTGATTCAGTTAACCTTGGGATTTGTATGATGTATTCATTATTTCTATTATTATTGTTGTTATTATTATAGTGGAAGCTGTTTTGAATTGCACTGTTTAAAAGCCCCTTGACTAGATTGCTAATGTCCCTCCCCACTCCAACATCCTAGAAGATGGTTCTGGTGAGCAAAATAATGCTGAGAATCCACCTAAGCAACCCTAAGATTTATTCCCTTCAAAGTTTGGTTCTCTTCACAAGGAGTTGCTGTTGTTGCCCAAGAGGATTTTGCTTCCTCGCTTTAGGAGTGGGGAAAAAGCACTCCACTAAAGTAATTTCACTGCTTTGTGTTCAAAGAGAAAGGCAAGCAGAGGTGGGGGCTCCACATTCTCTCTTTCTCAGGGATGGTAGGAGTTCTTGTTTATTAAAATCTCTTAGATGTGCTCCTTCCCCGTGGCGGGCACCGTGGATTGGGCAGTGAAGAAGGTTGACAGATTTTCTGCTACCCCAGAGTTTAGAGTCTGGTGGGGGAGACAGATATTAAACAATGATGCAAATAAGGATTTAAATTGCTATCATGAATAGGTGGAGCACAGACGAGTTTTAGGGCAGTGAAACTACTCTGTATGATACTGTAATGGTGGATATATATCATTATACATTTGTCCAAACCCATAGAATGCACACCACCAAGAGTGAACCCTAAGGTAAACTTTGGACTTTGGATGATGATGATGTGTCAATGTAGGTTCATCAGTTGTGACAAATGTAACACTCTGGTGGGGGATGTTGATAGCGGGGGAAGCTATGCATGTGTGGGGGACAAGGGACATGCGAGAAATCTCTGTTCCTTCTGCTCAATTCTGCTGTGAACCTAAAGCTGCTCTCAAAAAAAAAGTCTTAAAAATTACTGTCATGACCTATTTCTTCCTTGGGAATGTTGCGATTAAAGAGGAAGAATTAAGTATTTATCCTTAGTGTTCCTTGTATGAATTGCATTTTAGGATAAGCAAAGAGCTCAAGGTGATAAGACAAAGTTGTTCTTTAGAAAGAACTCTTACTAATAAAGGGGAAAGGGGTGATGCAATCCACAAATCACCATTTTATTACCCTTAAGTAATAAATAACACAGGCCACACTCATCAGTGAATGGAACCATTAAAAGGAGAGTTCATGGAGAACTTGGCAATGAAGGGATTGAGCTGTTACATCCCTATGGTTACCTGAAATTTATCGTCTTGGAGTTCTGGAGGCTGGAAGTCTGAAACCCAGCACCGCTACGTTCCTTCCTGGGGCTCTAGGGGAGAATCCATTCTGTGTCTTTCCAGCTTCTGATTGCTGCCCTGCAGTTCTGGGAACGAGACACTCTAATCTCTGCCTTCATCTTCACACGGCCTCCGTGGAGCTGTCCAAAAACTTCCTCCGCCTCTCCCTTATAAACATATATATGATTGCATTCAGAATCCTCCTGGATAATCTAAGATAAATTTCTCTTCTTAAGATCCTTAAATTAGGTGCCGGCCCCGTGGCCAAGTGGTTAAGTTTGTATGCTCCACCTCGGCGGCTCAGGGTTTCACCGGTTCGGATCCTGGGCACGGACATGGCACCACTCATCAAGCCATACTGAGGTGGCATCCCACACGCCACAACCAGAAGGACCCACAACTAAAAATACACAACTATGTACCCAGGGGCCTTGGGGAGAAAAAGGAAAAATAAAATCTTTAAAAAAAAAAATCCTTAAATTAATCCCAGTTTTTGCCATAGAAAGTACTATTCACAGGCTCCAGGGGTTAGGATATGGACATACCTTTTTGAGGACCACCATTCATTCCACTACAGGCATCTAATGATGGGATGCGCTATGAAGACAGGGCATCACTCACAATGTTTTCTTGCCATAAAAGTTATATCTGAATCTACTAAAGGTTGTGGAGTGTATGATCATTTACAAGAAATATTGAGGAGAGAAAAATAAGTGAAATAACTCTCTAATGAGGCAAAACTATAATGTGTAGCAGTCTCCAGGACAACCGACATGTTTTTTGTATAAATCAGTGGCATTTAAAAAGGTAGCAGAGGAATGTTCTAGAGTAAAAGAGATTTAAGGACATAATTTTAATTAATTAAGGACATGATTGGTGGACCTTGTTAGACCAGATCAGCTCTAAAAAGACATCGTTAAGGTATTTGGGGGAATTTGGGTTTGGACTGGGTGTTAGAGGATACCGAGGAATTGGAACGTATTTGGTTGGCTGTGCAATGGCATTCCAGTTGTGTTGGGCAGCTCTTGTGTCCTGGATCTGGTCCTTTCAGCCCAGCGTTCACTCCAGCTGTTGCTGTTGTACCCAGAGTTGTGCAGGTGAAATCTGATAGCACTTCCGCTAACCTCACCACAGATTTCTCACTCTCTGCTCTGGGCTTCTCTCTTGCTTCTGTAGGGATTTTTCTGGCCATTGTGTCTCATTCTGAAGCATTCCATTGCAAACCTGAGAGTGTAAGAGAGTTGCCCCTTGGAGAATCCCTGACTACAGGGTATGGAAACCAGTGGATAAATACTCCTCATTTCGGTCGCTCAATAAACAATTTGAATCAAAGTCTACAGCTCCTCAGAGGGTCCTTGACAGAATCGAGCCACAGGTGCCCACAGGACTGGTCCTCTGATAATGCATCCTTGGATTGGCATCCTTGGATTGGAGAAGCATCAGAATGCTTAGGTCTGTTTGACGCCAAGATTCAAGCCCTCCTTTCTTGTTCCACTCTGCCCGGCCCTGTATTCTTCCTGGGGATCACTCCCCAAAATAATGACTTGCATGCAAGCCCTTGTCTCAGGCTCTGCTTTTCGGGGAACCCAGGCTGAGACTGTGGTTATGAAAGAAACTGATCATTTTAAAGACATGCATATTGAAGTACTTAGTGAGGAAATGGTGTGGTGCCTGGGTTTTGCTTTCACTATTTCACCAACCTGAAAGAAGAAAGAGAAAGAAAGAGGGAGAAGGAGAAAATGCGGAAAAATAGCCACAATTGTTGGATCTGAGCGTTGAATATATGGGAGAATATTCTTGAGTATTTTTCATCTTGTTATAACAAAAAGTTGAAAGAGTTAGATTTATGTGAGGGCTGTGACGTAGAGGCACAGGGAGCCCTGAGAGAGTCTACAGAGGAACTACCCTAGGCAGAAGGTCAAAAAAGACTTTTCTGATGAAGCAGCTTTAAGCTGTGGCTGAAGGGACAAGATGGATTTTTCAGACCCTTTCTCCCAAGGCCCTTAAGGTATGTTAGTGGCTCTTCCCATAGCTTCAGGATCATGTCTGGAATCTTGCTTAGAACACTGCAGACAACGCCTGCCAACAATGTCCCAGGGCTACCATTTTTTTTTTTGGCACTTACTACTTCCACATGGCCCATTTTTCCGGTGTTGAAACTCTGCTGCCGGTGGTGAATCATTTTGTGTGAAATATATCCATTCACTCATAGCCACCAACTGTATCTGCAAGTGACTCTTTGACACCTGATTGTTTCTTTGCTGTGAATGGTAGAGAGAAAATAGGATGGCTATTTTAAGGTGGTTCAGTGTTGAATGAACGCCTGGTAAACTCGACTGAATAACTGCCTTCCTCGGCTCTTGGCGACATCAGAATGCTTAGATCTGTTTGATGCCAACAGATTCAAGCCAGGTCCTCTGTGCTGTCATTTTGTGCTGTGAATGAAGCTGCAGGGAGAGACATTTCCCTTGTTAAAGCCCGTTCATCCTCTATGCTCAACAAAGGAGGATTTCAGAGCTGTGTTGCTGACTGGGTTAGGAGAATGCATATTGCCTATAATTGCAGTAAATAACCAGTCAGGTCATTCTTTTTAATTGGCTTCGCTTTATAGTGCCTTATTTACGGTTGTTTCCTGCATTGATATTGACATTTAATTCTCAAGGCTCACTGATATGCACCAACATTATCACGTGATAGTGCCTCACACATTTAGCTTGCTGTGCGTTCGTTCGTCAGTGTGCTTGTGACTGTATCTCATTTAGACCTCAACACACCCTGTGATGTTTTCTCTCTTCCTTTTCTTTTCCTTTACTTCCTTTTTTCTCTCCTTCTTTCCTCTTTCCTATCCTTCCTTCTGTGTCCCACTCTCTCCTTTCTTTCCTTCCATCTCATCAGTCCTTATTCCTTCTCTCCCTCTCTCCTTCATTTTTTCCTCTCTTCCTACCTTTCTTTTAATTTTTTCCCTCACCAAAGCCCCAGCACACAGTTGTATATCCTAGTTGCAAGTCATTCTAGCTCTTCTATATGGGATAGCACCACAGCATGGCTTAATGAGCAGTGCCTAGGTCCGCACCCAGGATCCCAACTGGTGAACTCAGGGCCACCGAAGTAGAGTGTGTGAACTTTAACCACTTGGCCACAGGGCTGGTCCCCTACTTTTCTTAATTACAACAAATATTTTTTGTAGGTTAGCTTGCACGTTTGATAGCTGGAGTTCGAATCTCAGTTCAATCACTTCCTATTCTGTGTGATCTTAGATAAGTTACTTGAGCTCTAAGCCTAAATTTGCCCATTCATAAGATGGGCATACTCATGGTGTGCTTTAGCAGTGAGATACATGCTTATTTGTTTACTGGGCTCAGTTTCTGGCAGATGGAAAATAATCAAAACTGTTTCCATTATTGTCATTACTATTACTTATGACTCTCTTTAGATCCAGCAGTGACTGTGACCAATAGAATTACCACACCATGGAGTTTATAATGGAGCTATTGAGAAGACTGAGGCAAGCAGCTAGTAAGTGGCAGAGCCAGGGTTTAAATTCAGAGTTGATTGTTTTTAAGGTAAGAGCCTTCTTCACTATTTTGCTTGCTGTTTTAGACTAAATTATCAATCAGTCAGAATTATTTTTTGTTTTTAGAAAGGAGTCTCAGAATTCCTGATAAGTGTGTGTTATTATATCTATGTCTATGTCTATGTAAGAAGAAATTTTAATTACCTGGTATGCAGAACTCGTTACTCCATAAGTCATGTTCTTGCCCTCCAGGAGTTTGATTCCTAAGAAAAAAATAATTTAGTTACTTATATTTTGATAATTGAATATAATTTAACACTTAGCTACATGCCTATTTTCTGGAAAATCGGACTCAAAATAATATTTTTCCAAGACTGTCATTTTTTAATAAAAAGATATGTTGGAAAAAATCCATAATTTCATATGATTGCTACTTGCCTAAGTAGATACGTGAATTCCTTGCAACTTTGACAGGAAGAGTGAATGAGATAACTAAGAATTGCAGAATTTCCTGATCTTTTCATGGATAATGGCAAGTAGTTAGCATGATTCTGGCCCAAATCTCTTTTTATTCAATAACAGTATTTCCACCCCACCTGCAGCATCTCATCATAACCTATGGGTTGTGGAGTATCTGATTCTGTGAAATAATAGAAAAAATATGTATGTTGATCTCTGCCCCTGGTTCCTGGCACAGAGCTCTAAAACCCTTGGAATTTCCTAGGTGATAGGAGTCTCTCGTTCTAATGAGGTGACTGCTGTTGGGCTCCTGGATAGCTTTAGGATGGGGGCTGGTCACCAGAAAGACCAAACCATAATTAGAAGCTTAGAACTTTCAGCCCCACCCCAAACCTTTTGGGAAGGGGAGAAGGGCTGGAGATTGAGTTAACAATTGATCATGCCTGTGTGATGAAGTCTCTGTCAAAATCCCAATAATATGGGGTTCAAAGAGCTTCCCAGTTGGTGATCACATCCACATGCTGGGAGGGTGGCACACACCAACTCCACAGGGACAGAAGCGTCTGTGCTCGAGACCCTGCTGGACCTCACATTATGTATCTCTTCATCTGTGCAATGGATACGGGTTGTCCATCTGTATTCTTTATCATATCCTTCATTATATAATAGACAAGTAAATGAAAGTAAGTATCTCCTTGAGTTCCATGAGCTGTTCTATCAAATGATCCAACCCAAGAAGGGGGTCATGGAAACCTCTGATTTAGAGTCAGTCAGAAGTACAGGTGACAACCTGGAACTTGCAGCTGGCATCTGAGGTGGTGGGGGATGGTCTAGTGGAACTGAGCCCTTAACCAGTGGGATCTGACACTAACTCTGGTTAGTGTCAAACTTGAGTTGAGTTGTAGGGTACCCAGCTGGTGTCACAGAGAATCGCTTGATGTGGGGAAATCCCCACACCTCTGACGTCGGAAGTGTTGTGAGTGTGAGTAGAAAAGAAACACGTGGTGTGTCTTTCCTAGACAGATTCTCATGTCCACGTAGACATCGTGGTCACACTGTACCAATGAATATTCACACGTGCCCGTCACCATTTGCTTACTTTTTACACACTCTTCTAATAGAACATAGCAGTTAAGACTGGGGACCTTAAATCTACCATGACCTATTCTTTATCCTTTACTAGCTGTGTGACCTTTCTGAGCCTCTGTTTGTCATCTGTAAAATTAACAACGGTAATGACATTGTGGTGTGATTGTGAAGAATTAGTGAGAAAATTCACACAAAACATTTACATAGAGTTTGATGTATAGGAAAGTGTTATTATTATTATTATTTGTTAAATGTTTTTTGAATACTTACTATATACTGGACAAGTGCTGGAGATGCAAAGGGGAGCTTTGTTTAATTTACCCTCAAGGAGTTCACAAAATATTGTAAAAATATTTTTACATAGGAAGGCAGAATAACATTAAAAAATGGTGAATGCTCAAAGTCTCCTGATCCACAGAGATACAGTGGTATATGTCAATCGTATGGTCAGACGAGGCATTTAATTTGGCCCGATGTATAACAGTAGCTGATTTCAATTCTGACAGTTTCCTTTTCCGTTCAGTGTCTGAAGCTTCATTCATTTCAAAGAATTATCTTCCAAGCAACACTCTGTGAAAAGTGTATGTTAGAACCTTATCAACTAACCTAACGCAATTAGAGCCAAACGTTGCCGATGTGGTCAATTTCGAAACCTCTAGCCTTTGAGTATAACACAGAATAATTTATAGTTAAACTCCACTGGATTTTTCAAATTAGATCCGATGTTTTTTTGGCTGAGTAGGAACTTACAGAGCCTCAAGGCGTGAGGAAAATGTAACTAACTGAAAAAAGAAAAAGAACATAGACTGACAGCTTACGAAAAGTTATCAAACTTGAAATTTCACGGAAATTGAGCATTCACAAATTATTATGATACCACGTAATATCAAATCGATACTAGCCATCAACTGGGTTTGTTAATTATTACAAGCTCTTACTGTTGTGCAGAGGTCAAACAGGGAAGGGAAAAAAAGGATGGTCATAAACCAAAGACTCAGAGGGATGTATGCTAGCTTTACTGAAAAAAATATTTGCTGGCTTCAGGGCAAAGCAATGCATACCCCAGGATGAACAGCATCTTTACCTCATCAGCAATGCTGATAGAAGAAGCCACATATGCTTTAGGTTTTTTATTTTGCAAAAAGGAGAATATTGGAAAATTGTCTTGTACCTTGGATTTAAAGATCAAAACCAAAATGGCTTGACCAATCTGGGTTTATGGCTCAGGTTTCATTTAGTGAAAATATAGTTTAAATGAAATAGAACAGGAGAAATTTGAAAATCCATTCATCTGATAAGCCAAATAATTCACGGAAATAATGCGTAAAGATAATGCAGGTTAAAGAACAGAACCCATATGATACTGGAAATTTCCTGTTTTGGGGCATTAGCAATAAGAGTATCTTTCCCCAGTGTTTGTTTGCTTAACCCTCCTTGCTTCCTAACATTACCCAGGTGACCCAAATCTTTCCCTCTTCTTAAATGACTCAATCTATCTTTCTCTATTATCCAGCTAGTCTGAGTAGTCTGGCACCACGTACTTTTCCAGACTCATTTTCCTGCTGTTCCCATTGCATTCCTTCTTCCTTCTGGCTCTCTAGGATTCTGTGCTTTCCCCTACTCATATCTGGCTGTGCTCATACTTTGGCATTTACTATTCACTCTTTGTTTTTGTTTGTTGGTTTTTGTTACGTGATAAAGTCCTATTCATCCTCTAAGACCCATTTCTAATATTCCCTCCCTATGAGGCTGAGGCTGTATTCCATAGGTTACTCCTGGCTTCACTGTTTACATTATGATACAATTATTCATTTGGTTTGGGTCTGCCCAAGTGAACTGTGGACTTCAAGAGGGACAGGACTATATCTCATTTCCTTTTGTTATCTCCAGAGCCCAGCACAGTCCTGACACATAATAAGGACTTCATAGATATTTCTTGGATGCAGGGCTTCTTTCTATGTGATTGGCACCCTGCACCAAGACATCTAGCTAAGAGGCAGTGCACTAAAATCCACCTTGCCATGGTGTGTACCCTGGTGTGGGCCTGTGCCAGCCCTAAGGAGGGGCATCTATTTTGTAACTTGTCTACCCCGGAGGGCCCCTTTTTTCAACTTCCATGGGACATAGTATGTTCTAATAGCACACCTGGTTGGATGGATAGATAAACAAACAAGTCAATGAAGCTCCCCCAAATCACCTAAAGCTATTAAAAAACAAAAAAGAAGCCAAAGAAGCTTTTCACTGGTCTAAAACCACCTAGTCTAGTTATCCAAACTGATCAAATTCAATAAGTAATTGCTCTTCTTTTTATTCTATTTAACCTCTGACTAACTCTGTGAAGGATGAGTCCTGACACCTGTATCTGAGATTATGATTCCTTTGACAATGGCATCTGAATGGCATTATTCTGAATGCAAGAATTTCTTACGACGATTTTGTGTGTGTGAACTGTCTGTCTCTTTCTCTCCCAGAGATTAGGGGCACCTCTTGGACATTCTGAATGTCCAGGGATGCTTAAATGTGTCAACAAAGATCCATCAGCTGTTATGTGAGCATCTATATGCTCAGCAGAAGAGGATGATCCTCAGGCCCAGTTATATAAGAACTATTACCCCCCAAAAATCAACATTTTCTAGACAAAAGGCAGGCTGTTTGGTTGATTTAAAATAAATATTTTAGTTAGAGTGGATTTGTCCCAGCATACTGAAAATGCTAAGTCCTATGTTGTAACACCCTACTCCGTATTATAAGTAGACCAGAAGGGAATATCGGATATAATCTCATTCCTTCATTCACTTATTCATTTCTCAAAAAATATTTACATTTCTCCAATGTTTAATGTAATGCTTAACACATAGTAGTCACTCAATGAATATGACTTGACTTGAATTTATTCATGCATCTGTTCTTGCATTAATATTTTTGGGACAGCCACCTCAGGCCAGACACTGTTAAATCATAAGGATATTTTGATGATCAGTACAGATAGTCTCTTCCCTCATGGTGCTTAAAATAGCTGATCTACTTTATAGTTTCCCCTCTGAATAATAGTAGACACTATTCTTAAACATTCTAGTGAAGAAGGCATTTAACGAGTAGTTTTCATCCTGGCTGTGCTTTAGAACCACCTAAGACGCTTCTTTAAAGTACTCATGCCTGGGTCCTCACCCAGACCCATTAAATCAAAATCTGTGAGGCTTGGATCCTGGTATGGCTACTTTTCAAAGCTCCCGAGGGGATAGGGAGGCACAACCAAGATTGAGAATAGTAAGTGATTCCCTACCTTGTTGGTCTATCATTGTTACGGGTTGAATTATGTCCTCTCTCCCTCCAAATTCATATATTGGAGTCCTAACCCCTCGTACCTCAGAGTGTGACTTTATCTGGAGACAAAGTCTTTACAGAGGTCATCAAGTTAAATACGGTCATTAGGATGAGCTCTAATTCAATATGACTAATGTTCTTATAAAAAGGGGATATTTGGAGACAGACACCCACGTAGGGGAACATCATGAGAAAAGAAAGGCAGAGATCGGGGTGGTGTTTCTGTAAGCCGAGAAAGGCCACAGATTCCCAGCAAACCACCAGAAGCTGGGAGAGAGGTATGAAATAGATTCTTCCGCACAGCTTCAGAAGGATCCAATACTGCCCACATCTTGACTTGGACTTGTAGTCTCCAGAACTGTGAGACAATGAATTTCTGCTGCTTAAGCCGTCCAGTCATGGTCCTTTGTCGTGGCAGCCTGAGCGAACAAATGCAATCATCATCTTTATAACTGCAAGGTTTTTAAAGAGCTCACTTAAAATTTTTCAGTTTCCTTTCATTTCCTTTCCCTCCTGAAAATAGGCCAGCTCCAGCCTCTGAACCCAAGTGGAACACTATGTCTCTGCTCTTTCCAAGATAGGTTATCTTTATTAAGAGTCAAAGCGTTGAAACGTAGATGACCAGCCCACCTGGAGCCGGAGCCTGATAGCCCAACTCCACGGTGGGTAATCAATGTACAATAATTCCACTTACCAAGCAAAGCTCTGGTTGACAGGAGCTGCTTCTGGCTGATCGATAAAGTCCTCGAAGACACTTGTTTCAGTGGCACTTTAAATTCCGCATCGTCGTTTGATTTGCTCTGACAACATTCAAGTCTTGCCTCTTTAAGTTATTGTTTTAGCAAATTCAATTTACAATTGCTTTCAATATGAAAAGCTTAAGAGATTCAGTTTAATGCCTTATTAGCTGTAAAATCAACCACCGTTTCAACTGCACTGTGTGAGGAGCGGTGAAAAGGCCTCTTGCTTGGCTGAATTTCCCTCTGAGTTTCTGACCAGGAGCAGCTTCTTCAGTTGCAGAGCTGTGCTCACAACACCTGCTTTCTAAGTTCCTAATCATTGGACCCAAATTCGAATTCCATTTCTCTCTAGTGTCAGGGTTTCCTGGGGAACTTTGAAGCTACAAACTACTTTGAAGACACTACTTCCAGCAGTGAATTTTTGTTCATCAAATGTGGAACCATGCCACAGACAGCTTCCAAATCTCATAATGATGCAGATTTTATTTTTAAATCAAGGGACAAAATAGCCATTACAGCAGGCTGCCCTTATTGGGTGTAGAGGGGAGAGTTCATTGCTGCATCATTTGAATTATTTACAGCAATGTGTTTTGTATCTCTGGTTAACTAAGTGTTAAAAGTGAGGAAAATCCTCAGTGCTTGAGATAAAACAGACCTTCTGACTGTGGTGCACAAGGTCCTACAAGATCTTTTCAGCACCTGCTTCTTGGACCTCCACTTCAGCCATCCAGCCCTCATTCATTGTTGCCTCCTGCACCTGATCTTGCTGCCCCCAAAGTGTGCCAGCCTGATCACACATCACAGCCTTTACACCTATTCATAGAATGCTGTTCGCTCACATTTTTTACCTGTTTCCTTTCTTCTCATCATTCATGTTTCTGATTAAATGTCACCAAACCAGAGAAGTCTTCTCTACCATCTTCTCCCCGCCCCTGCTCACCTCGGTCGCCCATCATCCCTTCATAACCTGCTTTGTTTTTATCACAGCTCTCACCTCTTTGTATGTGAAATTATTATTTATTTCACTGTTTTTTAATTGTCGGTCTTCCCCTTCAAACACTAGAACTTAAACTGCATGGAAAAATGGATCTTTGCCAATGTTCACCTCTGTTTCTCCAGCGCCAGTGACTGGTACATAGTTCACGTGCAATAAACAGCCGTTGGATGAATAAATAACTGAAGCAGTACTTTATCTCTTGCCCTGTAACAAACCACCCCAAAACTAAGTAGCTGAAACCAAAAACCATTTCTTTTTCTGTGTGGGTTGCTGGGTGGTCAGGCAGCTCTGCCTTCTGGTCTGAGTGGGCTCAGCTGGGACAGTGGAGGGAGCTGGGTTCCCTCCACACGCTCTTTCATCTCATATTCTTTCATTTGTCAGGCATGGTGGTCTCAGGCCTTAACAGGGTAAGAGAAGAAGCTGCAAGGTCCCATAAGGCCCTGGCTTTGGAACATACACAAAGTCACTTTTGCCAGATTCTGTTGGTTAAAGAAAGTGACAAGGCTAGCCAAAATTCAAGTGAGTAGAGAAATAGACTTGGCCTCTTGATGGTGAAACCAGTAAGCAGTTAGCCATTGATGATTAGGTAGCTAGTAACTAAAGTTTTTTTTTCAAAGACTAATTATAGCTTTTAGTTGTTCTCACTCATTGTTAACTGTGCTGTTTAGGCAATATACTATCTGACTCCCACTAGATTCCTATAGATAACATCTTCCTGGTGCCTGGGTCACCATGGAGACAGATGTTTGAGCTGTTTTTCAGGAATTAGGACTCCTTGTTCAGTTCAGGCCTGTTGAGACCACAGTCTATCAACTGGGCCTGTGCAGATGTCCAATAAGTGACCTTTTAACGTCAAGAGGCTAACGACTCCACCCTCAGATCATGCTAATGCCGCCATTTTGTGAACATGCATCCTGTGAAGAGGCATGAAGTCCAACTACGCTTGCGCAGGTCATCAGTTACCTCACCTCTCCTCACCTCCAATCATCTATCTCCACACTTCAGACCACCTTGCCCCCCTACCCCATAAATATCCCTAAGTCCCCATTTTCGAGGAGGTGGATTTGAGACTTGTTCTCCTGCTTCCTCACTTGGCTGCCTTGCGATTAAACTCTCTCAGCTGCAATCTCATCCTCTCAGTGAATGGCTTTTTGGGCGATAGGGAAAAACCAACCTGGTTTGGTAACAATAGGAGGAGAAAATGGAGTATGGGTGCAAGGAACGCGGTTCATTATGGGGTCATTGTTAGAGTGATCTGACCCAAGCCTCAAATGATATATTTTTGTGCAAACTCTCCATCTGACCTATATGAGTGTAAGTTTTGGGACAAGGATTCATGTCTTACACAATCATATCTCAGACATTTGCATTTCTACTGCCTCTCATAATACCCCACACATCATAGACACTCAATAAATGCCTCATTGCTTTGCTGCTACTCCTGTATTTACAGTGCTAGATTTAGGATAAACTTAATTTTTACACTCACACAGTGGAGTGGATCTCCAAAGACCTTAGGTACATTGTTTCAAGAAAATGGAAGCAGATTCTGGAACAAATTTTATTGATTTAAATTTGGACATTTAATTTTTTTTTATTGGTTTTGCAATTGAAGAATTGATCTCAATAAGGCAGACAGAGCAAAAATAGATTGGTTTTATTGAATTCACAGTGATCTGATTAAGAAACGTTGTTACAAAAAAATAATTTTACTTCCTATTTCATTATAGAGCCTTTTTTCCTCCAAAAATTTATTGGCTTAATATAATAGGTAAAGAGGATGTTGAATTTTATTTAGCATTGATCAGAATGGTTTGGGGGCAGTTAGAAAACACATTTCTTAGAATATTTCTTTCTTATTCAGGTGATAGCAAAGCTCATTTTGATCAAGAAGGTGCCTCTTACTGTGTTGACTGAGCAATAATCCGATGGTCAATCAGACAATTCACATTAATACTGACTTAAATCTTTATTTCTGGGAAAAAAAGTTGAAATGTGAGTCACTAAAATTCTTTTCTTAAAACAGAACAAAACATTCAAATTTGATTTAGAAAATTTCTAGAAAACAGAAGGGTGTCGACGAAAATAATCCATAACCAATCTATAAATGAAAATTTGGGTGAGTTTATTCTGAGCTGAAATCTGAGGACCATGGCCCGGGACCTTTCTAAGTGGGGTGCACAGAGTGGTTATATACCCCCAAGCAGGGTGTTTCACATATGATTGAAATGTCCCTCCCACAATAGTCACAAGATTGTCCTGTCAGCACAGCACTTGATGGACACAGCAGGTAGTGAGTCTGCAGGTAGCAGGAGGCAAGTCTCTTGTCTCGAGCTGGGTGGTCACAGGTGAGCGCAGCAATCAGTTTCTAGCCTAAGGAAAGATGCTTAATCCTTAAGGAGACGCCAACGTTGGGAGGGGGAGGGAAGTTGCACCTTTATCTCTAGGGCCTTTGTTCTTGCCATAGGGAATATCTAAAGCAGATATACAATGCATGCTCAAGGGCCATGGTCAGGCCCTTTTGGAAAGACAAGGTCAGGCTGAATTAGGTTTATACCAAATGGCTTCCTCATATTCTCCAATATATCCTATTGCTTGCCATTTTTATTTGTCAAGGGAATAGAGAAGAAAGTAAAAATCACCTGACTTCCTGAAATCTCATCACATCTGTTTATGATTAAGATATGACATCCAATATTTCATTAAATCTTGAACTTTCCCTATTTGAACTCAGGAGACAGGTAGATTTGGATACACTTTCTGATAATTCCTTCACTATCCAAAGTACTGATACCAAATAGATTTTGGATAACATAGACTCCCTTTCTTTTGTGTTCTGAGACCCATTTCCACAGTGAGAGTGTGGAGGAGCTCCCTATACCTCCAACAAGCAATTTTCAGAACATCAACTGGGCATCCAAGAATTTAACTCACTTCTGGCCTGTCTATCTGGAGATAGAATCAGATTCCACAGGTGGAGGGCTCAAGCCTACAAGACTGCACTTCTGCCCCTCCTCCCCCTACTTAAGATGCCAGTTGCAATCCCAGGCTGTTACCTGTGCTTCTGAATAACCAGCCATAGACTGGAGGTTCCAACCATCCCTCCTTGAACTTCAGATGCTAGTCACAAGTCCAGGTTGTTAACTGTACTTCTAACCAACTGGCTATAAATCAGTGGTTCCTGAGACCCCCTCTCCTCAGGTTCCATTAATTTGCTAGAGCAGCTCACAGAACTCAGAGAAACGTGTTGCTTACTAGATCACTGGTTTATTGTAAAAGGATATAACTCAGGAACAGCCAAATGGAAAAGATGCCTAGGTCGAGGTATGTAGGAATGGGTGCAGAGCTTGTATGCCCTCTCCAGGTGGGCCACTCTCCCTGCATCTCCACATCTTCACCGAGTGGGAAGCTCTCTGAACCCTGTCCTTTCAGGGAAGGCTCCATTATGTAGTCATGATCGATTAAATCCTTGGCCATTGGCAACTGGTTCAACTCCCAGCTCCTCTCCCCTCCCTGGAGGTGAGGGAAGGGCTGGGACTGCAAGTTCCAACCCTCTAATTACATAGTTGGGTATCCAGGCAACCAGCCCAAATGCTTAGGTGGGGTCCAAAAGTCACCCCATTAACATAACAAAAGATGCCTTTATGGTTCCCATCACTTAGGAAATTCCAAGGGCTTTAGGATGTCTGTGCCAGAAACAGGGACGGAAACCAAATGCGTATTTCTTATTACAGATCACAATATCACCTTGTTATCTGAATTTGCTGTGCAAACTCCCACTAACCAATAACATATTTGGATAGTAAGGCATAATTGTATGCATCTTGTGTCAATTAATGACAGGGATATGTTCTGAGAAATTTGTTGTTAGGCAACTTTGTTGTGCGAACATCATAGAGTGTACTTACACAACCTAGGTGGCATAGCCTGCTACACACCTAGGCTATATGGTACTAATCTTATAGGACTGCTGTCATATATATGGTCCATCATTGACCAAAACGTTGTTATGCGGTACATGATGGCATAGGTTATCTATGCTTTTCACAGAAATTGGTATCCTGCTGATCCCATGGTCTGTACTGTTGATGCAAAATAACCAATAACCATTCTATAGATAAGAGAAATGAGGTGAGTATACTTGAGCCAGAGTGAGGATTATAACCCGGGAAGGCCTTAGAAAGCGTTCTGGAGAAGCATGGTTTTCAGTACCTTCTTAAATCTTTTTACAAGAAAGAACATACATTAAACACACCCGGGATACGTTTTCATCCAAATTTCAAAGAGGTATTCGGTTGCAAAGTAGCAGGCCAGTGTGATCCTGATGTCAGGAAAGGGACTAATCCGGCATTACCAATAGGGCGAAGGAGGGGAAGTTTGCATTCTTAAGAGAGTGCCTTCTTTACTTTAATGGTTAAGCAGATGTACAAATGTATGTTTGATAGGCCATAAGTTAGTCTTTTTAGTTCAAGTTGAATCAGTTTAAACCCGAATAGTTACCCGAATATGTCAAGGTGAAAATCTCTTGTCAATACAGTTTCTAAGTTACTTTTTTCACTGAAAAATGTGTTATGAAGGGAAGATTCCAACTGCGGAGCGTGATTTGTCAATCTCTCTAAATCCTCACATAAAAATAGAACAACTAGACAGCAAATCAAAGCCCTTGGACAATATTTAGCACAAAACCATGCCACATGGTCTCACCGCCAACTCCACATCCAGTCCAAGAGGAGAAATGTACATACACATGTAATAAACATGGTGTGATAAATGCCCTGTTCTGAGCACTTTTGGGTTGAGGTTGGGATTCAGGGGGTTCCTAGAAAGGCTTCACAAGAGCATCAATGAATATTTACAAAGAAAAATGTCGTATTGGCTACTTAGGGGCAACCTTCACACATAGAGCACTTCATTCAGTGTCACCCACATTCTTCTTATGTTTAGTTTACTCATTCAAACATATTTTCTGCTTGTCAAGCTTTGTTGATGAGAGGCTGGGCCAGCACGGTACTAGCTGTGCACATCTGACATTTTGAAATTCTAAAAGTTGTGTCGACAAAAATAATCCATAACCAATCTATAAATGAAAATTTGGGAGAGTTTATTCTGAGCTAAAATGTGAGGACCATGGCCTGGAGCCTTTCTTTCCAAAGGAAGAAAGGGCACCAAAGAAGTGAGGTATACAGAGTGGTTATATACGCCCAAACAGGATGTTTCACATATGATTGAAATGTCCCTTTTACAATAGTCATGGCACAGCGATTGATGGACACAGCCGGTAGTGGGTCTGCTATCTTGGCGGGTGTAGCAGGAAGCAAGTCTCTTGTCCTGAGCTGGGTGGTCACAGGTGAGTGCAGCAATCAGTTTCTAGCCTAAGGAAAGATGCTTAATCTTTAAGGAAATGCCAACGTTGGGAGGGGGAGGGAAGTTGCACCTTTATCTCTAGGGCCTTTGTTCTTGCCATAGAGAATGTCTAAAGCAGATATGCAATGCATGCTCAAGGGCCATGGTCAGGCCCTTTTGGAAAGACAAGGTCAGGCCGAACTAGGTTTACACCAAATGGCTTCCTCATATACTCCAATATCCTATTGCCTGCCATTTCTATTTGTCAGTTGCTTCCTACTTTTGTAAGACCAGTTACAGATCTTTCAAGAAAGTAGGTGATCTTGTCATTTATCTACATCAAAGTGGAGAGTAATGACTAAGTACTGAGTTTAATCCTTAATTAGAGTTGGATTTGTTGTTTGTCTACTCCCCAACTGAGGCTTTACTTTACTCTATTTTTTCCAGCTTTACTGAGATTTAATTGACATGTAACATTAGGTAAGTTAAGGTGTACAATGTGTTGATTTGTTACACTTGTATTTTGCAAAATGATTACCTCCTTAGCTAACACCTCCATCACGTTACATAAGTACGGTTTCTGTTTTGTGGTTAGAACATTTTACTCTCTTAACAACCTTCAAGTTTACAATACAGTATTGTTAAATATAAGCACCATGCTGTATATTAGATTCCCAGAACTTACTCATCTTAAAACTAGAAGTTTGCACCCTTCAGTGGCTTTATTTTAAAACAATGTTTTTCCACAAAGAACACCATACACACAAATGAATGCAAGTTTTAGATGTTAGAATGCAAATGTAGAGGGTTGTTAAATCTGTTATTCTTGTGCTTTGGCCCTTGGTGTACTCCAACCAATGTTAAAGCTTAAGAGATTACTCAACAATTACAAACCCTTGTATGATTTCTTTATAATACAAGTAATGCATGTTAATTTCAGGACAAATTATAAAACACTTCTTAAGAAAGAGATAAAAGATTACCTGTGCTTCCAATTTTTGGCAAAGACTTCTATTTAGTATTTTGGTACATATTCTTCCAGAATTTTTTCTATGCAAAGATATTGTTTTTCCCAAATGAGATCATGATTTATATATTGTTTTGTAATCAGTTTCTTTTAACAATTTCAATAAATAATTCTCAGTAGCTTTGTTTTAAATGACTCTGTAGTGTTTTATTATATGGATGCACCATAATAAATTAACTGATCGTCTATTGTTGTTAAATATTCTGATTATCTCCAATTTTTTACTTGCATAAAAATGCTGTAATAAAAAGCTACACATTTATTTTGACTTACTTGTCCAATTGCTTAATTAAGAGTAATTCATGGATGTGGAATTTATGAAAAAAAGTATGCATTTTAATATTTTGTTTGTTTGTTTAAAGATTGGCACGGAAGCTAATATCAGCTGCCAATCTTTTTGTTTTCCCTCTTCTTCTCCCCACAGCCCCCCAGGACATAGTTGTATATTCTAGTTGTGAGTACTTCTGGTTGTGTTATGTGAGATGCCGCCTCAGCATGGCTTGAGCAGTGCCATGTCCGTGCCCAGGATCTGAATGGGCAAAACCCTGGGCCGCAGAAGTGGAGCACGTGAACTTAACCACTCGACCATGAAGGCTGGCCCTCATTTTAATATTTTTAATCAAATTACCAAATTGCCCTTCAAACTGTACCATTTTATAC
Organism: Equus caballus; assembly: GCF_041296265.1. Lineage (NCBI taxonomy): Eukaryota > Metazoa > Chordata > Mammalia > Perissodactyla > Equidae > Equus > Equus caballus. Next base: position 33,301,733 of record NC_091699.1, on the reverse strand, counting down.
CTTATAAGCAATATATGATAATGCTGTTATTCACATCTTTTGCAAGTAATAGATTTTTCCCATTGTTATTTTAATTTTCATTTGTTTGGTTATTAGTATGGTTGAACATTTTTGTTACTTTACTTCCATTGGTTACTAATAGACCAAAGAAAGAATTAATAGTGAATTAAGAGTAGAGAGCTTAATTAAATTAGACCATGAAGCACTTATTGACTGGCCTCCAATCCAGTGAGTTAGTATATAAATAGAATTTTAAAATAAACTTTGGTTTATCTGTGTTGGAATAATGTGAAACTTTGAAAAAGGATTCAGTAGCCTCCTATGTATTGAAAAGGAAACAATTTATGACACCTTGTTAAGAGAGAAGAAGAATATTAAAAAGAAATCCATATAGTAAAATTCCATTAATGTAAAAACAAATCACATGATAGAACTTAATATTGTTTTTCTTTTGCTGAGGAAGATTTGCCCTGAGCTAACATATGTGCCAATCCTCCTCTACTTTATATGTGAGTCACCACCACAGTGTGGCTGACAAGTAGTGTAGGTCCATGGCCGGGATCCAAACCTGTGAACCTGAGCTGCCGAAGTGGGTCATGCTAAACTTAACCACTATGCCATGGGGCCAGGCCCAGACTTAAATTTTTTTACAACTACCATTTGTTCATTAAAAAATTTAATTACCTTATAAATTTTATCTACCTACTTAAATAAAACGTATACAATAGGTTAAGTGTGACGAGACTCCCACCTCTGCCTCAGCCACTTGCCTGCCTTTCCTGGAAGTTATCAGGTTTGTTTTTCTCTTTTTAATCCTTTCAGAGATATTTTCATGCATTTTTTAAAGTAAAATGGATGCATTAAATACACAGTGTCCTGTACTTGCTTTTTTCATTTGACAGTATAACTTTGAGACCTTGCCATATCTACACATAAAGAACTCCTGACATCTCTTAGGGCCTCAAGAATTCTCTTATATGGATGTATCACTTACTAGTCCCAATCTTTTGCTAGTACTAAAAATGCTGCAATGAACAAATATATATATATTTATTTACTTATAAAATTTGAAAATGGATTGTAAAAAATGCCTGAAAGCTTTAAAAATAAACAAGGACTATCCCTGTGGCATGGGAATGGGGGAGGGGTGCACCAGGGAGGCTTTTCTGTTCGCTTCATGCAATGTTTGGACCATCTCAATTTTTCATCTCAAAGTTTTACTACTTTGAATTTTTAAAAAAATGAATTTAAAAATCAATAAATTCAAGAAAAGTAATTTTGATTGAGAATTATGATTTGGAAAGATAAACACATTTGGGAAATTGGCACTGGAAAAAACTTGTCATGGAAAGTTGCTCACTTCCAACACCAATGTGGCCTCCTTTTTGGGGTGGTGGTGATGCACGTAAATATTAGCTCCCAGAGAAAAAAAGAAGAGTTTTTGTCCTTTAGATCCTCAGTTCTGGAAAGTAATAAAACTTAGAATTTGATTCTGCTCTTTCAATTGTCAAATTCCTTAGCTAGAAGCCGAGATGACTGAAGGCTGGTGGGCCAGGATTTTTGTAGTTGAAGGACATTTAATATCTATGTAACATACTGTCAAGAGGCATATTTATAAATCAACAAGTTATTTCTGTGAAAATGAAGATGAACGCTTTTAAAATGATTTATCTCATTACATGCTGACATCCAGACTTTTCACCAAATCTTAATATTTCACGTTGTAATGCTTGATCAAATTGAATATTGAACATTAAAAAGAGTATGAACATTTATGAAAAATGACATAATTTATTTTGTGAAACCAATTCTAAATACATGAAAACACGGGACTTGAATTAATTCATCAAGAATATCAATAAGCTGATAAAGTAGGGGCATTTTCATTTCAGTCATAATCTTTAAGCTATGTTCACAGAAAAATTACTTATTAAAGCAGCCATATGTGTGATTAATGGGTAGGTAGTGGTACTAATTACTCATTAGAATGCAAGGACTAAAATACTCTAGGACTTGAAAAAACATAACGATTTTCATTGAAAGTGTTGGCTAGGATCCAAAGCCTCAATGGGTTTGTATTCTGAGCTATAAAGACATGGTTTTGATCTAAAATGAAGGGAAATTATCTTGGGAAGGTCTAAATTGATACTAAAATAATAAAACCCTTCTTTTGTATATGTTTATTTAATAAAAAGTCCCCATTTTGAGATAAATAAGCAAGTTCTCATTGGCCTATGTATATTTTAAAAGTTAAAATATTAGAATGTGTATTTTTTAAACCTATTGAATGCTTAATCATCTACACAGAAATATTCCTCCATTCCCTATGGCTAATTGCTTGGGTGCTATTTTACAATGGTGGCCCATGTGGCTGTTTAAACAATAATCAAACTTCAAAATTCATAAATTCAATTGAGCATCAGATTCATAGCATTAATCATCATTAGAAGACAAATAGTGCATGTAAGGATGACTTACATATTAAAAATATTTTCTCCATCATTACCACTGAACACTGTGGCTCAGAGTAAGGATAGATATTAGGTAGAAGAAACCCTGCTGTTAAACAAAGATGAGTATTCTGAAAAAAATTTAAAAAATAAGTTGCAATCCAAATAAAACGGATTATTTTATATTTTGGATACCACAATCACGTAAAAACTCTAAGTATGGACTCTAATTTTGACACAAGTAATACCATTAATTTTCATAAGCAAAGAGTGACAACAAAAATCCCCACCCTACATGGGGCCAGTCCAGTGGCAGAGTTAAGTTCCTGTGCTCCCGCTCTGCTGCCAGGGGTTCTCCAGTTCGGATCCTGGGTGTGGACCTGCGCATCACTTATCAAGACATGCTGTGGCAGGCGTCCCGCATATAAAACAGAGGAAGATGGGTACAGATGTTAGCCCAGGGCCAATCTTCCTCAGCAAAAAGAGGAGGATTGGTGGTAGATGTTAGCTCAGGGCTAATCTTCCTTAAAAAAAAAATGCTCACCCCACAAAATGCTTTCATTTTAAACAAGTGCCGTAGAGATCTGTGCTGTGAATCACAGTGATGTTTGCTTTTGACACTGGATACAGAAGAGAGAGCTTGATGCTTTAATTTTCATGAAAAAAAAAAAGTCAAGAAGGATTCAAAATATACTAAAGAATACCTTAAAAACATTGAAACACCAAGTTAATGTTCTGAGCTGTGAAAGAATAGTATCTTGTGAGTGATGATGGATCTAGTGAAATTTTTGCCTGTGTAGACAAGGAGAGGTTAGCAATTCTGCAACTTCCCTTCATGAGATGGTAGAGAAGGGCGGTAAAAGCCACATCACCAATGACGAATTAAGAAATAGCAGAATGATGTGAAAAAAATATGGACGTTAATTTGGATCTTTTGCTCTCCCTAAGTCTAACTCAACGTAGGCTTTTAAGCAAGATCATTTAGTGGAGTAGTTGAATGTGTAGCAAACCACAGTACCTTCTCTTAAGTAGGTTAATTATAATTTTATTTCTTTTTATGTCAGGGGGAGTTTGACTAAACTAATCTGTCATTCTATAGTGACAATGGGTCAAGATTTCATTGGTAACAGAAAACTAAAATAATTATACTTAAGCCTGTCAACTCTTGACCGTTCAAAAGACGCACAGAGAAATGTGTTGGTCACACAAAGCTATCATTAAACCTACTGCAGTAAGAGAGAACACTACCTTTGTGAAGTCTTAGAACCGTCTGAAAATGTGAAACTAGGGGAGAACATTTATAGGTCTTCAGGGTACAGGTTGAGTGATTTTAAGGTGGATCTTGCCAGGCAGGAAACGTCGTGATTGGGCAGGGTCTATGACATAATAGCTCTACACTGGTGGGCACAGTGAGGCAAGGGTCTTGAAGCAGCTTTGATGAGCAAGATGTCAGTCTTTCTAAGGAAACGACCTTACTTTACTCTCTTGTTTTCCAAGAGCTGGTGTTTCCTAGAGCAAGCCTCTAAGTAGTATTTACTTGTTCTTAGTACTGTTTAACATAGGGAAAGTATGCCCCACCCCAGAATCATTTTGCATGGGGTTAGGAAGGAATGTAGGGGCTCAGTACTGTTTCCCATGGGAGAAGGAATTACGTTACAGGATAGGCAGCCTCTAGGATGGCCCCTGTGATCCCTGCCTGTCAGTGTTCGTGCCCTGATGGAATCCTCTCCCTTTGGCTGTGGGCTGGACTTGACTTCTAACCAATAGAATAGGAAAAGGGTGATGGGTTATCACTTCTGAGATTAGGTTACAACTCACTGTGACTTCTTTTTGCTGCTCTCTTTCTCACTCCCTTTTGCATCTCTCATTCTGGGGTAAATAAGCTGCTGTGTTGTGAGTAACCCCGTAGAAAGGCCTAGGTGGCAAGGAACCGATGTCTGCAGCCAACCAACATCAAGGACGTGAGGCCTGCCAACAGAGTGAGCTTGGTCACGGCTAAGGTGTGAGATGACTGCAGCCCCCGCTGCCACTTTGATTGCAGCCTGATGAGAGACCATGACACAGAGGCACCCAGCTGAGCCATGCCCTGATTCCAGAACTTTAGGAACTATGAGGTAATAAACACTATTTTATTTTTATTTTTATTTTTATTTTTTTAAGGAAGATTAGCCCTGAGCTAACATCTGCCTCCAATCCTCCTCTTTTTGCTGAGGAAGACTGGCCCTGAGCTAACATCTGTGCCCATCTTCCTCTACTTTATATGTGGGATGCCTGCCACAACATGGCTTGCCAAGTGGTGCCATGTCCGCACCCTGGATTTGAACCGGCGACCTCCAGCCCCTGAAGCAGATTGTGCGAACTTAACCGCTGCACCACCAGGCCGGCCCCTAGTTATTTAAATTTACTATGTTCTGGGATAATTTGTCATGCAGCAATAGATGATTAACACATGTTGTTTTCACTTTTCAGGATGCATGAGTACATTTTCTACTAAAATTTCTACTTATTTCAGAATAAGCAGATTTATCGGCTGAAATATTGGTCACATTTACTAATTCTATAAAGTGATATTTAGACTTGATATATGCATCATATATTATGTTCATTATGAACATTTCTTCATTCTGCTCTGGAGAAACTGGCCGTATTGAAGCAGGTAACGACTATCCTATGGAGAGTCAGCTGAAGGGACTGATGTGGGATTAATGTTTCCTTGATGAGCACACTGGTTTAGCACCTTGAGAAGAGCTACTCTCAAACCAAAGCATCATTTCTCTGCAGCTTTGTCTCTTTGGCACTTGGGAGGCCTGAAGTCTCCTTGAGATGAGCAGATATATGCCTTGGACCTGCTTCCCACGCAGCATTTCCCGGTTTTGGACCTCAAAGAAACATTGCTAGAGGCTATGTGGCAGTGAGTCCTGATCCCTCCCACTGTCTGTCATTGCCCTTCACACCATCCACATACCAGATGCTTGAAGGGCACAGTTTTCTTTCCTTATCACCAGCCTAGGGAAATTCAGTTCTCAGGAGGCAGACACCTTTGCAGAACTTTATCATTGTTTGAATTTAAAAGAACAACCTGTCAAGTGTGTTATTCTGAGAAGTTTTAAAAGGGACATATGGTCACTAACTGAAACAAGAAAGACTGGAGTGCAAACCCAGATAAGATATGGCTTCTAGAGTAATTTGTGAAGGGACAGTTGCCAACACTGTCCTGAAAAATTTCAAGATACCAAGTTTCTACAAGCAACTGTTAACAAGCTGATGAATTCAGCTGTTCTTGGTGGGGGTGAGAGAGAGGCAAGAGTGATGAGAGTGCATCTGTGTTCTGCATGGTACCCAGTAGACTTTGGCCTCAAATTTGAATTCAGACAGAGCAGTAGCTAAATGCCATTTCTTCCCGATATTCAACTTATTTTGGTCCATGCACATCTACTTTGATTGTTTGCTTTTTGATTTGTGGAATTTATAAGCTCTTTTCCATTTGTATTTTTCTTTACCAACTTTTGTGCCTATCAGTTACCCATCTGTCTCCCTCAATTTTGCAATGTCTGTGAACATTTTGAATGAGGAAAAATAAACTAATGACCCAAGTGACATTTGGTGACTGTCCATGGATAAATATGTATAGATCAGGTACTATGCAAATAGCCCTGCCATGCATTAGTCCATCTGTCCTTGCAATAGCTAAATCCTTCAGGATAGTATGGTCAATGATGTCATTCTTTATCAGCTGTTATTAGCCTCGGTTTTTCCACTTTCCAAGCCTCGTTTTCCTTATCTGCATTCTCTTTTGCCTACTGAAGAGCTTAACTGATACATGATTCACACTTGTAGCTTTTGCAAGTCATTGCTAACGTCTTTATTTATGAAAGCCAATGGTTCATACGGTGGGGACCCTGTTCACATTTTCTAATTTGTATTCCTTTCTCAAAAATGGGCCTCATATGTACTCAGGTGAGCTGTTGCTGAGTCTGCTGTGAAATTGTTTTCAGAAAAGCTTCAGGGCCCCAAATGTCTGTATTCCCATATTGCTCTGGGCTGAGGCATCAAAGGCCTCCATCTGAATTTTTGCATCAGAGAGGAAGGTGTTGAGCCTTCATTAGCCTAAGCCCTAGTGTCCATGAGTCTTCTCGGTCATCCAGGAATTCTAACCAGTTTCTCAGGGGCCATATTCAGGATGAGGGGGTTCCACAGTGTTGGGTGTACTTAGAACCTTGGACATGGAATAGGCAGAGATGTGCAAAGGAAGGTTGGTAATGGGAGGCACCTGGGCAGCCAGAGTTTTAATCAAAAGGCCAGATAGGGGCCGGCTCCGTGGCCGAGTGGTTAAGTTCTCGCGGACATGGCACCGCTTGTCAGGCCACGTTGAGGCAGTGTCCCACATCCCACAACTAGAAGGACCTGCAGCTAAGATATACAACTATGTACGGGGGCGGGGCGGGGGGGGGATTGGGAAATAAAGCAGAAAAAAAAAAAAAGATTGGCAACAGTTGTTAGCCCAGGTGCCAATCCTTAAGAAAAAATAAAAAAGGAAGATTGGCAACAGTTGTTAGCCTAGGTGCCAATCTTAAAAAAAAAAAAAAGGCCAGATAATGGTGCAGTGGTTCCCAAATGGGCTGCACATTGGAATCACCTGGGGATCTTTCGGAACATACTGAAGCTGGCTTCCACTCCGGACACTCTGATTTCATTGTGTGGAGTCCGACCTGGGATCAAGATTTTTAAAAAATTCACCAGCAATTCTAATGTGTAGCCGAGTTTGAGAACCACTGGAATAATGGTTAAAGGCTTGAACTTCGAATTCAGACAGATCTTAGTTCAAATTTCAGCTTTATCACTAGACTAAATGACTTCGGCCAAGTTATTTGACCTCTCTGAATTTCAGTTTTCCTTCCTCCCTCCCATCTTCCCTCAACTTCCTTCCTCCCTTCTTTCCTTCCTTCCTCACTTTCTTTCTCCCTCTCTTCTCCTCCCTCCTTCTCTCCCTTTTTCTTTCGTAAATTGGAGATAATAATAATGTGCACACATATGGTTATTATTAACCTTCACTGTATGATTCGCACAGTGCCTAGCATGTGGTAAGTACTTAGAAGAAATTAGTTAGTGTTACTACTAAGTGTTTGCTTACTACTACCGCCAGAGTTTCAGTGTTAGGAGGCTGGGTAGTGGTGGTTAAAGGGGAGGTGTTCTTAGGAACCAAGACAGCATGGCGTGGAGAGAAATCTGGGTGCTCCGTCTCCCCGCTTCCAGAATCTGGCACCGAGAATATTTGGGAAAGCTGCCGTTATTCCCCAGAGGTCCTGCCTTGCAGGATCTCCTCCATCAACTCATTTGACTTAATACCATTATGTGTAATTTTAAGGTTTGTGTCAAAGGAACAGGTTTGTCAAGGTTGTTCTAATTACGAGGAAATCAGATAGTATATAACCTGTAGTTTTACGGCAGCTTATTTAGGAAATAGGCTTTGTTTCTAACAATTTACCAGAGGAAGAGAGGGGTGGTCTAAGGCTTAATCAAACTGTTTTAAGTGCATTGTTGAACTGATGACATGGATGGATCCCGTATTTTAATTCTGCGCTGAGAACAGCTGAGAATGCACTCAGAACCATCAGGATTTAATTTGCAGATAGATATAGATATTTTCAATTCACACTGTCCTTTATTTCATTTTTCACTAGAGCTAAGCATACATTTTGTGGACACTCCTGTTGTTAGCAGATAGCTGCCTTCACGCTAATGGACAATGTCTTTTTCTTAAACTCTTTAGGTTGAGATAATTGTGATTATTTCAAAATGTAGATCCACAGGCAATTGTAAGAAATATCGTGTGCCCTTTACCCAGTTTCCCCCGATGGTAAAATATTGCAAAGCTGTAGTACAATATCACAGTCAGGATATTGATACTGATATAACCAAAACCAAACCATTTCCAAGGCCACAAGTTTCTTCATGTTGCCCTTTTACAGCCACACCAATCTCCTTCCTGCCCCTACTCCTTCCTTAATGTCTGGCAAACATTAATTGTTCTCCAGTTCTATAATTTTGTCATTTCCAGAATGTTAGATAACTGGAATCAGACACCATGTAACCTTTTGGGATTGACTTTTTTCACTCAGCATAGTTTGGTCTCTGGCTAATACTAGTTTCATAAAGTGAGTTGGGAAATGTTCCCTGCTCTTCTACTTTCTGGAAGAGATTGTAAAGAATTGATGTTAATTCTTCTTTAAACATTTGATAGATTTCTCCAGTGAAACAACTTGGGCCTGGAGATTTCTTGTTTGGGAGTTTTAAAATTATGAATTCAATTTCCTGGATAGCTATGGGGCTAGTCAAATGATCTATTCACATCCAGTGAGTCATGGTAGCTTGTGCTTTTTTGAGGAGTTGGTCCATCATATATAAACAGTCAAATATTTTTGTGTGGAGTTGTTCATAGCAGTCCCTTATTTTGCTTTTGATGTCTGCAGGGTCTGTAGTGCTATCTCCCATTTCATTCCCCCCGCCCTTTTTTTTTTATTGAGAGTATGATAGTTTACAATCTTGTGATCAGTTGTACATTATTATTTGTCAGTCATATTATAGGTGCACCACTTCACCCTTTGTGTCTACCCCCTGACCCTCCCGTTTCATTCTTGATATTGATAATTTGTGCCTTCTCTTTTTTCCTTTGTCAGTCTTAATGGATATATGATTTACATATATTTCTTTCATTCTGTGGGTCTTTTCACTTTGTTGATGGTGTCCTTTGAGGCACAACAATTTTTAGTTTTGGTAAATTCCAACTTACCTAATTTTTTTTTGATTGCTTGTGCCGTAAGTGTCATATCTAAGAAATCATGGCATAATCTAAAGTCAGAAAGATTTGCAACCATGTTTTCTTCTAAGACTTTTATAGTCTTTGCTCTTACATTTACATCTTGATCCATTTGAGTAATTTTTTGTAAGTGGTATGAATTACGAGACCCAATTTCATTTTTTATGTGTGAATATCTTTCTTTTGATTAATGTTTCCATGTTATATCTTTTTCCATATTTTTACTTTCAATTTGCCCATATTGTTATATTTAAAGTAAGTTTCTTGCAGACAGCATAATTTCTATCCTTTAATTAGTGTATTTAGACCATTTACATTTAATGAAATTATTGATATCTTAGGACTTGAGCCTGTCATTTTATTTTTTGTTTTCTGTTTGTTCTCCCTGGTTTTTGTTTTTGTATTGTTGCTTGGTTTTCTTTTTTCTGCCTTCCTATAGCTTATTTGAAAAATTACTAGAATTCAATTTTGATTTATCTACGGTGTTTTTGAGTGTATCTTTTTGTAGAGCTTTTTACATGTTTGCTCTAAGTAGTACATTATATAGACCCAGCTTATCACTGTCTAATGGTGTCGCCATTTTACCATCTTGAGTGAAGTATAGAAAATTTGTTTTCCTTTATGCCCGTTTACCTTTCCCCATGTATAGTTGTCTTAAATATTTCCTATTCATACATTTAAAACCACACCAGATAGTGTTATAATTTTGGCTTCAAACTTCATTTAAATTAGAAAACTGGAGAAGAAAAATTTCCTGTATTTAGCTATATTTTTGCTTACTGTGTTCCTTCTTCCTTCCTGATATTCCAGTTTAGAGAACTTCCTTAGCCCTTTTTGTAAGGGTAGAACTGCTGGAGACAAATTCTCTTAGTTTTCTTTCGTCTGAGAAATGTCTTGATTTCTTCTTCATTTATGAAGGATGTTTTCTCTTGGCTATAGGATTCTGGCTTGGTAGTTCTTTTTTTTTAGCACCTGAAAAATACTGTGAGAATTCCTTCTGGCCTCTGTTATTGTTGATGAGAAATCCACTACCGTTCAAATAGTTTTCCCTTTAGGTGTCATTTCTCTCTTACTGCCTTCAAGATGCTTTTCTCTGCCTTTAGTTTTTGGAAGTTTGACTATGATGTTTCTTAGTATTATGGACTGAATTGTGTCCCTCCAAAATTCGTATGTTGAAGCTCTGATCCTCAATGTGGCTGTACTTGGAGATAGGGACTTTGAAGAGGTAATTAAGGTTAAATGAGTTATCATAGTGGATCCCTAATCCAACAGAACTGGTGTCCTTACTTGAAGAGAAAGAGACACCAGAGATCACTCTCTCTCCACATATGCACAGAGGAAAGGCCATGTGAGGACACAGTGAGAAGGCAATTGTCTGCAAGCCAGGAATAAAGCCCTCACCAGAAACCCACCCTGCTGGCACGTTGATCTTAGACTTTTAACACAGAAGTGTGAAAAAATTAATTTGTGTTGTTTAAGCCCCCCAGTGAGTGGTATCCTATTATGGTAGCTTCAGTAGACTAATACACTTGTTGTGGATATTTTTTTACTTTATCCTGTTTGGGATTTTCTCAGGTTCTTGAATCCATAGGTTTATGTTTTTAGCCAAATTAGGAAGTTTTCAGCCATTATTTCTTCAAATACTTTTTCAGTCCTGTCTCTTTCTCCTATCCTTTTGGGACTCCAGTGACATGCTCCAATGGCTAGTTTTACTCCCATGGGTTCCTTAGGCTCTGGTTATTTATTTTTAAAATCTATTTTCTTTCTGTTAAGATTGGGTAATTCATGTTCATATTGCTTTATCTCCTAGTTCAATGATTCTTTCATCTGTCTTCTCCATTCTGATTTTTAGCCCATCCATTGAGGTTTTTTATTTTGCTTACTGTGTTTTTCAAATTTAAAATTTCCATTGGTCTTCCTTTATGTCTTCTATTTCTTTGCTGAGACTTTATATTTTTTCATTTGTTTTAAGTGTGTTCTTACTTTCTCAATGAATCATTTTTGTGGTGGCTGCTTTAAAATTTTTGTCATGTGATTCTAACATCTATGTCAGCACAGTGTTGGCATCTATTGATTTTTTAATTCATTTCAGGATCTTCTTGGTTCTTAGTATGATAAGTGACTTTTTGATTGAAACTTGGACATTTTGAGTTTTATGTTATGAGACTCTGAATCTTATTTAAGCCTTGTATTTTAGCTGGCTTCCCCAACACTACTGGGGAAAGTGAGAGTTCCAGCTCCATGGTAGTCTGTTAGTGGAGGATGGAGAGTCATGTTACTGTCCTTATGGGGATAAACATCTTGGCTACCTGTTCTGCCTTTGCTTTTTTTTCTTTTTGCTGAGGAAGATTAGCCCTGAGCTAACATCTTTTGCCAATCTTCCTCATGCTTTGCTTGAGGTAAATTAGCCCTGAACTAACATCTGTGCCAATCTTCCCCTACTTTATATGTGGGTCACCACCACAGAGTGGCTGATGACTGGTGTGAGTCCATGCCCAGGATCCAAACCTACAAACCTGGACTGCCGAAGTGAAACATGCCAAACTTAACCACTATACCATGGGGCTGGCCCCCTGCTCTGCCTTTTGATACTGGCCCAGCAGAATATTTGGGGTGTTTGTTCAGCCTGGCAGGGGTGACGTCTATGTTCCTTCATCAGCCTTTGCTGCTGTGAGTTGGGAAGGGGCCACAATTATTTTGTGTGTGTTGTGTGTGGCTGGAGTAGACCAGTTATTTTCTAAAAGCTTTCTGTCTTGTTAGCCTGCCCTTTCACTGACCTTTGGCTGGAGAGAGCAGAATTTTGTTGGGACTTCTTTTGTCTGCGCCTGTTAGAATTTCTGGATTGCTGGTTTCTTCTGTCTGGAATCTATGAAGCAAAAAACCAAAAAACAAATTCCAAAATACCCAAACCAAACAAACCAGGAAACGTACCAGTTTGTTGTTCCTTGAGTTCCAAGGCCCCCCAGCTGGTCTTCTCTCCACCTTCCAGTCTCCTTAAGTTTCTTTCATATGTAATGCACAGGGATTTTAGTTGTAATTAGTAAGAGGAAAAGGAAAAAGTATGTCTACTCATCTTCCCTGCCACGGAAGTCCACTGAACTCTATCATTCTAATGGTTAATGATTTTTAATTTGTTACAATGTACATTTTGCTTTTTCTAGATTAGACACAAAACAAGCAGATTTTCTACTCATGTGTTTATCACCTGAGTCAAGAGAGCATCATAGAACACTGTCACGGAGACTTTGGCAATAAGCTTAGCACCACAGTTTCCCAAGAGGAATATACTGACAAATATATTATATATACAATTCAGGGCTGACCTTATACTGCTGCTTTTAAATCTGTGCATATTATGTGGTTTTATATCTTAAGTAGCTTGTTAACATACTACCAGCAACCCATTCCATTTGGAATTAAAACCTTTCTTTGGCCTTTAAGTAGCTGCAGAAAAAGTAGAAATTATCACTATAACATTGGTTTGTTTTATAACCAAATGTCAACTAATTACTTCAGTGAATTGAAAATCCTTACTCATTTTAACCAGTTATGTTAATTTCTAGAGAAAAAAATCTTCTGTCATAAAATCTCTCCTCCCCTCTCACCTCCTTGTTATAAAAAGTTAAGTGTTTCCTCATGTGAGTTTTACTATAGGAGTCACATAAATCACCAGATATATTATGCATAAACTTTTTGGATGCATTCATCAAAGCGAAGATTACAGCCTGCAGTCAATGGACAACTCCTTATGAATCTGCAATACCTGTGGTGTAAGTCGCTGTCTCGGGCTGATGGTACTGCCAGTGGGCTCCCACCGGGAATCATCTGGCTCACAGTCTCTTCCCACCCACTGTCTCCCTTCACTGGAACTGTGTTGAGCCACGCCCAATTTTCCTGTCCTTCGTTGCTCCCAGCTCAGTTAATTATACCTCAGGAAATCCCTTTCTTACTGGGATTGCCTTTGTTTTAACCCTGGTCCACAATTCCTTTCAAATATCAGAATCACACTTGCTTCTTATACAAATATGGAAGATCTGGAGAGATCAGACCTGGAGAGAAAAACCTAGAAAAATTAAGTTGGTTTTGCTAGGATGTATATATCTTTTCTTAGTGGAAAGAAAGGATAAGAACTCCAGTTCTCTAACAAAAATTCTTTCTGTCTTTGTTAGATTTCAATAATTCTTTCCTTCCCTTTTTGTTATTTCAATAATCTTCCTGGAGGCAGGGAAGGGAGGAATAAAATATCACTAACAATGGGTGATTGATGGTAGGAATAGACCAAAATCAAGAAAAGGAGGGGCCGGCCCCATGTCCGAGTGTTTAAGTTTGCACGCTCTGCTTCGATGGCCCAGGATTTCGCTGGTTCGGATCCTGGGCGTGGACATGGCACTGCTTGTCAGGCCACGTTGCAGTGGCGTCCCACATTCCACAACTAGGAGGACCCACAACTAAAAATACACAACTATGTGCTGGGCGAATTTGGGGAGAGGAAAAAAAAAAAGCAGATTGGCAACAGTTGTTAGCTCAGGTGCCAATCTTTAAAAAAAAAAAGAAAAGAAAAGAACAGAAAAGCCATACATAGATAAGTGGAATATGACAAAATAATCAGTGTCCTCTAATTTAAATCCCCTTGGAAATCTCTGAAATCCAAACCATCTAATGTCAGAATCTGGACAGAGGTGGGGTGGGTCTTCCTTTGCATTCCCAAAGAAGTAGTCTAAAATGTATACTCTTAGTTGACATTGTTGTGAAATAAAACAAATTCTTTCAGTTGAAAGTGACAGCAACTCAACTAAAAATGTCTGAAACCTAGAGGGAAAATCATTGGCTCATGTCTTTAAAAAATAAGCTCGAGGCACAGGAGTTTAAAAGTTGTGGTCAGGAATTTATCTTTCTACATTGCTTGGCTCTGCCTTCCTGTATTGGATTAATTTCCAAGTAGGCTCAACTTTTTTTTTAATAAGCAGCATCAGGCTTGCATCTTACAAGCTTAGAAACTCTAGGGGAATGAAGGTCTTTTTCCCAATAGTCTTCGTAAAAGCCAGGCACATTCTCTCTGGAACTGCTAAGGTCACGTGCTCATCTCTGGACCCCTGAATGAACTGAGGACTGGAATGCTCGGATTAGCCCACCCAGGACTAAGTTCCTGGTACATTTCTTAACCTCAGTGATGGAGTTAATTCTATTTAAACTTTGTAAACTGAGAGTAAGGTGGGAATTTTTTCCCTAATGGAATTGAGATGCTATCATCAGAAGAAGGGGGAAGGGATGCTGGAAATATAGATGAACTTATATCTATTGCCCATAGAAGAGGAAATAATGTGAGTACACAATGACGTCAGGGGAGAATTAATTCCGTGAACACCAAGGCTATCTTTGCGATTGCTGGCTTAAGTATCTCTTCTGAGTTGGAGATAGACCCCTAAAGTTTCAGATTTCTCCCCCAAATCTTTCAGAATATTTCTAAAAGTCTTCATCTATCTCATTTCTTTCATTTAAAATTGATTTTTTCAAAGCATGGGCCTTCAAGATACATTTAAATAAAGAAACATTTATTATTCAATTTTATTTCTTCTGCTTTATGAACATCAAGGCAATATGAACCCATTTGCAAATAGACTTTATTCTTGCAAAGTTACAGGCTAAACAAATTTGAGGAGCTAGGCTGGAAACTGAACCACCTTTTATAACCATTTTTTTAATGGAAAAATGAATTTCATGTTCCAAGCAACTGATTTACAAATGAACTATTGGGATATAATCCATTTGCAAATGCACATTGCTAAGAAATCTAGCAGATGCATCGATGAAATTTCATTCCATGGAATCGTTTGGATTAACTTAGTCTTCCTCCTTCACTCCAAAAACCAAATATTTCCCTGAAGCTAAGTCACAGCAGATGTGATCAGACACACAAGAGTTGGGGCAATCATGTTTATGACCTTGAGATGACCAAGCCTTAAACAGAACTCACTCCCCTTCCTGGTGAGTATAGGGAGAGGTTAGGGAGATGCTCTTATGTTCAGTGAATTTATCAGGAAATCTTGTTTCCAAAAAGTTAGAAAGATTTTAATGACTCAAGATATGCAAAATCTTTGAGCTGATGGCTTTGGAGAAACTCTTTAAAAAACAGAATTCTTGGAAGAGAACTTCTCAGGGGGTGCAGAAAAGCAGTGTTTATATTGGTCAGCCTTGGGTTTCCTGACTTACAAGACTGATGGCAGTGATGTTAAAACATAGTTCAGCCTTTTGGGGTGAATTCATTAATTCATCCATCCATCCATTCATTCACTGAGTATATACAGGTATAGAACTCTGAAAGGCGGGGCCAACCAGACCATTGGGCCCCAATCCTCAAGCTTAAAAGAACCTTGACTTTTGACATCTTATCAGCTACAAATGTGCATGGGAGTAGCAAGAGGCCTCATCACAAATGCTGAACTTGCCTGAAATCTGAGGGGTCCAAGTATAACTTAGTAGGTTGAAAGGGTATCTTCAACCTGAATTTAAAAGCTGCTTGATTCCAAAGAAAGCTCTCAGAGTGTTCTAGATGTTTTGCTGGGAGAATATGGAAACAAATAAGAAATGATCCAGGCATTTACAGTCTAATGGGGGAGAATGATGTATAAAAATTCATTATAATACAAAGCAGGGAGAAACAGTTGCTATGCTGGAAGTACAAGCTCTGGGCCAAGGAAAGACTCATGAGAGCTGTAGCCCTGCCTTCTTGACCTTGTCTGTGAGCAGGATAGCCTTTGGCTCCTACTACCTGTCTTTACCTTTGTGGTGAATATCTTAATCTTTATAATTCCAAACAAGGAGAATCCCCTACCCCAGAGTTTCAAAACCTTCCTTGCTTCATGTTACCTCAAGGCCAAAAGAAATGTCTACTAGTTTTGTTTATTAAGTAGTTAGGTCCAGACGATTTAAAATGTATAATGTCTTTAGGTCCTAACCACTTAGTAGCTGTTTGGAAGAATACACATACACTGAACAACAACAATAAAGTTGTTTATTTCATTCTTAAATAACCACAGTTGTTTACTGATGGATGTGTATGCCTGTTGGGTACTGCACAACTTTTCAAACCTTGGCATCGGATAGGATGCTGCCACCCTTATTTCCTGTTGCACAGTGATTTTTGCATGATACTGTCTTTTTATCCCAGCAATCACTGAAAACCCAGCTTTGTAAAGGTGGAGAGTCATCAAAAGAAGCTGGAGCTAATGTTGAAGCTATGAACTACCACAAGCTCGTAATTCATGCAGTGTCGGCAGTTCTAGGGTATCGCTGTGTTTCTCTTACAAACTTGAAGTATCCTCCAGCACTCCCGTGTTTGCTGTGGTTCCCCATGCACAGTCTGAGAACTGGACCTTAGCTGTCTTGCCTCTATTCACTGTGATGCAAGAGTCTTCCTCCCAGTGATATCCAGTGCCTTAATCTCCAAATCTTATATTCAGATTTGGATGGGGACTGGAGTGTTCCCCTGAGTCAAAAATGTGGACTCAGAGAGTTGTCAATAAATGGAATCAATATCAGTTGAGTTGAACTACACCCGTGGGAATGAACTATCAAATCTGGAGAGGATAAGAGAATACATTTATTACTTAAATCTAGAGTCAATACAGTTTGGCATAATTCTATTTTTCATGATTCAGAAGCACTTCCAAGTCTTCAGGTTCTTACAATGATCAATTATTAGTGTAGTTCTAGTGAATTCAATGGGGCCCAGTTTATAGATTTTTGTCATCAGAATGCTGGTTTTATATTAGCTGTACTGTACAATACATTGTTTCTCTAATTCGACTAATGTCAAATTAGTCTAGAGCTGCAGACAATTTTGGAATAACTTTGTTTTCTGGCGGCAGTGAAGGAGAACGAGGCGTAGGTTTGTGGGAACAAGAAATCCTGGTGAAAACGGGGACCCAATAGACTTGCCAAAGTTTTCTTTCAGGACAGGACATATATAAAGAGGTTCAGCTTTCTGAAATTTAACATAGTTCTATTTTTCATTTAAGTAAATCTTATGGCCCTGTGGTTCCCCATCCATGAAATCCACAGCGTTTGTTGGCTTAGGAGAAGGACAGGTACTATCCAGAACAAAGAGATGATTGCTGGGCTCTGAGCCTCAGAAAGAATATTCAGGAGTCCATACAGCAGCAGTTCTCCAACTTTAGTGAGCATCGGAATCACCTGGCAGGTTTGCTAAGAGACACATTCCTGGGCCCCATTACGGAAACCCATCCAGAGTTTCTGATTCAGCTAATCTGGGGCGGGACCCAAGCATTTGCATTTCTAATGATTCCCAGGTGGTCTTGATGCTGCTGGTCTTTGGACCACACTTTGAGAACCACTGACCTAGAGAAACTGTAGAAAGTTGACTGTACTGAGAGAGAAAGGCGATTTATAGCTTTCAGAGCTTCCATTCCATATCAAAGCCAAAGCCTGGAGTTATAAAACTGGGGTTTTACCATTCTTAGATGCTAGTAGGTATCACTAGATAGGATAAGTCCCTTTGACTGCTGAAGAGAGGTAACAAAGGAGCGGGGGAAGGAGAAAAGAGATACTTTGTTCTCATGCCGGTTCTCTTAACACCACCTTAGAGTCTAATTTAAACAGCATGAAGTGACAATCCTTAGGTAATGTGGGGGAATCAGATATTGTCCAAAGCTGGTGCCATTTTCTTGCCTCGAAAGGTGTCAGGACTTTCATGAAAACTTCTCTGCTAGGGTGTTTCAGTGTCCCATCCTATTGCTATTAGATTTTTTTCTATGCATTAAAAAATTATTTCTACTTCAGAATCTAAGTTACAGCTTGATGAATAGTTTCGCATCCATGAGCAGTGAATTCACCAGTGACTTAAAATAAGATATCACTCTACTGCCGTAGGAATCAGTGTTTCCCAAAGCACCAAAGATCTCCCTTTTTTTGTGAACAGAAGGTAAATTCAGGACTTTAATTGTTAAGAATCTCCTTTTTGTTTCCCATTGAGGACAAAGCTATATTCTTTTTGCACTGGGCACAACTCTGTAATGGCATTCTTTCCTATTTGGATATGACAGATACCCTCTCAGGAACTAAACTCATTTCTGCACGATGTACTTGAGACTTGGAGAAGTAAACCACAATTTATCTCCTCTAAATAGCGCTCCCCAGTTCAGAGCATGAGGCAGATAACCTCCATGTGAACTTTGCCTATGGACGTTTATCTACAGCCTCCAAGTAATATGGATTTATTCTGGTAATACAGACCATTTTGAAGATAATGTCGAGAGCAAACATTTTATTACTGATTTCTTGTAAACTGCACATGGCTGTGTTTTAATGGATTCCCCTTCCAAGCCTCAGTCTCACAACATGAGTAGTCATACAGATTTTTATTATGATCTTGAATATTGACTTTTAATTACGCATTCGGTAACAAAACAAATAAGGCTGTCATTTCCATCAAGGGAGCGTTGAGGATGGGAGGTGTCTTTTGACATCCCTCCTACCTTTCCATCCCAGTACTACTTGCTTTAACATCACCCATGCCAGGCATAAAAATGTAAAAATTTCATATTACTTTAAGAAGACCCTGGAGCAGTTGTTAGTTATGTTTATTACAAAGGATACATGGCTTACTGTAATGATAGTTGAAGGGCAACTTAACAACCATATTCAAGGGTAAGAGGGCTGTTCAAAGGGGCATAGGAGGCATTATTTCCATTTCAGTAGAGGACGGAAGAAACATATTTAAACTGAAGCCAAAGAAGGTAGACAATCAAATGAACTTTCTGACCACAGGGATGTCAGAGGGAGTAAGTCATTAAAAAACCCAAGAACTAAACTCCACTCTATCTGATACATTTCAGTTCTTAAGATGGCCCTATAGAGGACTCAGCATCTGACAGCAATGGCCCAAGAATCCTGCAAATCTGGTCAGCATCCAGAAATGGTGACCCCTCTAACACCACTCCCATTCTAAGACTCAGTGATCTCATCCTTGGAGATAAGAAGAGGTGGTGAGGAACTTCTATCAGATGTGTATATTTTTAGATTCTGTTTCTAAGTATGAGGAGGGTTAAAGGCTTTTGAATTTCTTTCCTGGCCATTCAGGCAGGAAAATAGGTCAAGAGCTCAGTAAGACCAAGGAGATCAGTGTTTTATTTCTGTGTGACAGTTAGGATTCTTTTTAACCCTTTTTCCCCCAAATAACCTGAAATATATCCTTTGAGGAAGTGTTAGTGATGAAGACAAATTCAGAGTATTGAGGTCTTAACGGATGTTGGTGGTTTAATATACTTGGTAGGATGTATGAATGGACAAATGAACAAATAAAATTTTGACAATAATATAGATGGGATCAAATTAGTTTAGTGTATTTCATTTAGAACTATAAAAACTCAGAGTAGGATAGGACCTCAGAAATGAAGTCTAATTCATTTTAATTTTTTTTAACTCGTGGGGCAACAGAATAACTGCCCTTTTTCGGTCGTCTGAATAACAGTGTCAGAATTGGGAATTGAAGCCAGTACAATGGTGTCTTCATCACATTATGCTTTTCTGGGATGCCAATTCTCTCTGCAACTTGTCTTATGGAAAAACCTAGACTTTTTTGTTTGTTAGCATTTCATTCCTATGCTCAACAACAATAACAAAAAACCCCAAATCAGCTATTTAGATCGGTCTTGGAAAAATAGAAACTACTCCAATGTTTTGCACCATGTTAAGATTCTTTATTCCCTTCTGGGGTCACCACGCCAACTTTGCAAACCAAGGAGCAAAAATAAGATAGTGTTAATTACTTTAAAAAAATTGTCACTACATAAAACAATAGTTTTGTAACTATTATAAAACTTTGCAGACCCTAGCCGAAAAGCGAGAAATCTGTTGCCGCAAAACAAGTACTTGATGGGTCAGTAGGCTCTTTCCTATTTTATCAATTGACTGTTTCCTGACTTGTTGGTTGAAATGGAATGAAATCTTCACCATATTGAGGAAAATTAGTAAGTTCATGGGAAATGGTCACTTTGAATGGCGAATGCATGTATTTTGGGAGCAAAGATAAAAATGGGTCATTTTTCTAGTTCTGAATAGCTTTAAGTTTGTCTTAACACTTTGAGAGAAAGAAGCGCCTAACTGATAGAATTTCAGCCACTCTGGCCAATTATCAGGAATTTTTTCTATCTTGATAATGGAATCAACTCTCAAAAAGGAACAGAAGAACACAGGCAAACTGCAACTTGAGGAAGCTATGTTGATTTCAGAGTCTCAAGGGGCCATGTGGTGTTAAACAAAATATAAAATGTGCCATAAACTTTAGGCACTAAAGGACTTTGTTGGCTATAAAATTTTATTTTACTGCTGTCCTCCTATAGCTAAACACATTCAAGATCAGTAAAGTATTAAAATATTCAAGATGACAGAACATGAAGCCTAATTCCAGAAATACAGCAGTAAGAATGAATGACAAGGGGCAGCCACAGAATGCCTATCGTGTCATCTGTATAAAGTCCATCATTTCAGTATATGTTTAATTAGAAAGGATGCAGAAAGTAGAGAGAGCATCCCGATTGATCATTTCCATTACTCTTCACACAGACACCCGTTGAAACTGAGAGTGACAACTTTGAGCCAGAATCTCCGTGTTACAGTGAGTCAAATGCAGGCATTTCCATCTGACTTAAACACACAGTCGGGATGTTGGAGAATTTTCCTGAGGCCTAAATTGTTGTTTTCATAAGACTGTGGGAGTCAGAAAAATATACGCTGTTTTAAATGTCCCTGAATGTGCCAGGAGGAAAGGATTTTTATTGTGAAATAGAAAACCCCTTATATACGGTCTAAAGAAAGCCTTTGTTACAGAAATAAGTCTTCCTGTGGAAAACTATGGTTTCCAGGGGAGCTATCCCTACTAGTTAGACTCAAGGTTGATTTGGACATTGCGAAATTGTATTATGTTCCCTCAGGATAGGAACTACTAAATAAGGGAATTAAAATCTTAAAAATGAGAGGACAATGGTGTTTTCTACTGAGCCACTTGTAAAGTAGGAGAATTAGAAAATTCTTTTGGATCTTCTATCAGACTTAAAAACATGATTAGGATGATGTCACCAAAACCCACCATCTTCATTGTTTTTGGAGTATCATAGTTACATTAGAATTTGATTTTTCAAGTTCCAGCTTTCTTGTACGCACACTTGGTTTGTTGTGATTTTTGTTGCTCTTGTCGTTCCTCTGTGTGTGTATGGTGTGTGTGTGTGTGTGTGTGTGGGAGGGGGTGTTCTCATTATTGTATCCTTAGTTTCTAAGACAGTGCCTGGCGCATAGAAGGCTCTCAACCAATACACCTTCAAGGAAAACATTTTAGAATGTTTACTTTTGTCTCCTGTTTCTAAAAGTAATGCTCATTAAAGAAAAAAAAAAGGACAATAGAAAAATAGAGAAGAAAATTCAATTCACCTATAATCTTACCATTCACTAATAATCAATTTTGGTGTGATTCCAAGGATCTAATTTGTATTTGTATATATATACACAGGCAAGTATACCTAGAAACACAGACGCGCACATAGACACATACATATATATAGCAGACACTCACAATTGATATCAAACCAAATACTCTGCTATATATTCTTTTTTCAATTTGACTTCAATTAGTTGGGAAATATTCCATTGAATGGAAAATTGTTTGTGGAGTTCGCAATGCCCACCCACTGAAAAACTCTCAAACCACGAACTCCACAAACTGGGGTTGAAGAAGCTTCCCTATGGTTCCCGTACTGGCCAGTAGTAGCATTTATTGAGCACTTACTAAGTGTCAGAAACTCTGCTAAGTACTTGACTCGTAGTATCCTGTGTTGCTCTTCACACCAGATTTTTGAGGTAAGTGCTGTTAGGATCTCCTTTTAAAGATCTGGAGAGTGTAAGTAACTCACCCACGTTCACCCAGTGGTAGACAGGAGAGCTGAGTTTGGAACCTAGATTTGCCAAATCCAGACCCTGGGCTTTGAGCCTCCGGGCCTATTACTGCCTTGACTATTACCATGACTGTTACACACTTAGACACAACTTTGAGCCTTCCACCTTTTGATCATTTGGTCCTCTTCATGCTATTTCTGAAATGTCCCGTTTTCCAATCTTCTATCCATGCCTTAACTCATTGATTCTTTTTTTTTTGAGGAAGATTAGCCCTCAGCTAACATCTGCTGCCAATCCTCCTCTTTTTGCTGAGGAAGACTGGTCCTGAGCTAACATCCATGCCCATCTTCCTTCAATTTATATGTGGGACACCTGCCACAGCATGGCTTGCCAAGCGGTGCCATGTCTGCACCCGGGATCTGAACAGGCAAACCCTGGGCCGCCGTAGCGGACGGGGCGAACTTAACTGCTGCGCCACCGGGCTGGCCCCAACTCATTGATTCCTAACGAGGCACAGTTTGCCCTCCAGGAGGACATTTGGCAATGTCTGGAGACATTTTCCTTTGTCATAACTTGAATGGAGATACTACAGGCATCTAGTGGGGAGAGGCCAAGGATGTTGCTAAACATCCTACAATATTCAGGAAACGCTCCCACAGCAGAGAATTATTTAGTCCAAAATGCTAATAGTGTCAAAGTTGAGAAACTCTGCATTAACTATTTCCCCAGTTTCTCTTGTCTAAACATAAACAGGCTCCTAATAGTTTCTCCAGCTTAAGTTTCATCCTCATCCACAGTGCTGTTATGGTTATCTCTATAAACACAAATGAAGTCATGCACTCCCTTGCTCTGTTTAGCTTTGCAGCTCTGGAGGACTTCCCGGGTCCAAATCTGGATTCGAACAGTTCTAGCCAATATGACTTTAGGCAAGTGATTTAACTTCTGTGAACAACTTCATTATCTTTACTATAAAGAAATAATAGCTGCTCCTCCCTGGATAAGGTTCTTGTGAGGATTTTATCATTTCGTGGTTGGCACAAGTTAAGCTCTCTAAATATTATCCATCATTAAAAATAAATCTTTGAGGGTTTTCTACTGCCTGCAGAAGAAGGTCCAAACTTCTCAAAATGACATTCCAGGCCCTTCACCATATCATCCCACTTAGTAGGTTCTTCTCTAGGCTGCTGCCTTGGATGACCTGTGCCCCAGTCGTGCAAGACCACCTGTCATCCTCTAGATTCACGACGACTTGGACGTCTGTGTCTTCGCTCATGTGTCTCTGCCAGCCTGGGAAGTTATCTCCAGCTCCTCCACATGGCAGCATCTGCCTTTTTAGGACTCACGTGGTCTGTCACCTTTTCTGTTTAGCCTTCCCTAATAGCTAGTCAGATTTACTTACTCCTTCCCCTACGTGATCATAGCATTTTGGTTATACCATCTCTCTTTCGAGTCCATCTATCAGTCTAGACATCCACCCACCCAGCTACCCATCCATCCATCCATTTATTGGATCACAAGCTCTGAAAACAGAATCCTTAGTTCAAAATAAGATTCCAAAATCAAATTTTTGTAATCTTGAGCAAATTGCTTGTCTTTATAATGACTTAATTTCCTGGCCTCTAAAAGAAGTATAATAATATTATACAATTGATAAAGTTATTGCGAGGATTGAACAAATGTAAAGCACTTACCATATTGCTTGTTATGCATAAGCCCTAAATAAATGTTAGCTCTCACTCAACTTGTATTTGTTGAGCATTTCCCCTGAGATAGGCCCATTCGCATTACGTCTTGCATCATAATGGGTTGTGCGCGTGCCCAAATCTCTCATTAGATAAAAAGTTTGTTGAGGAAAGGAAAATTTTTAAAATCTCCTCTTCACACTAACATTTGAAATATAAGTGACAAAAATACCACTTCTGTCAACATCTGGTCTGTGTTTCACAAAGTCCTGCTGGCCAGTCTTTCTCTCTTAAGATGCTACGTATGCATCTACTGATGTGAGAAGTATGGCCAATCAGAGGGAGCCTGCTATTCTCCTGCAGGAGTAGACTCCCCTTCATTTCCAACACACTTTTAAAGCTACCTCTCTGGGTATAACACAATCAAAAGAAATCTCTGCATGTTTATAATAATGGCCTTCAGCCTTCTCCATTCTCCTGGAGCTGGGGAGATGATGTCAGTGACATATTCCCATGGAAGGAACTCAGTGACTGTTTAATTTTACATGTGAATTTTGAATGCTTTGCATTTTGTTAAAATCCGGATTACATTATTCTCACTAAGCAAGTGGTCCAATCTGATTAATATAATACATTCTCCTCTGTTTCCCAACATTGCCAAAGGCAAGGTATTACTTAGGGAACCGCTCCCTCCCCCCAAGATACACACACATAAATGCAAAATAAATAGATCTGTACAATCATTATTGAGCTAAAATAGCACTTAGAAATGTATTTCTATTGTGAAAAATGGCCAAATAGGAGTTGCTGGCTGTTTGTAGCCCTATAATGTAAGTCAGATAAATTGGTGCCCAGAAGTCTGACATTTCAAAAGCCTGAGAATATGTTGCATTTTTTCTGATATGCCATTTTTGTAATTCTCCCAGCTATTTTCCTTGAGCAAGAAGCAATTCTTTGGCGCCCAGGCAGTTCAATTAGAGCATTGTAAAAGTTGTCAGAGTGACTTCAACGTAAGTGCCCCTGAGCAATAGGTATAATTTCGAAGAGGAGCAAGTTCTGCTCTACCACCCTGGCGCAGGCAATGGTGCTAACTAACTTGAAAAAGAACGCGCCATCTGCACCTTCTCAACTCAGAGAGCTAGAAACACACCATCTCACCCCGGAGAGGGTTATCTGGGTCAGCTCAGCCTCCTTGTGCCCTTCTTGAGCCAACAGCGCCCTCACTGTCCTCTCGCTGTGAGTGTATTAGGTGGCTCCATCTCTGGGTGGTTTAGAACATACCCACAAATTCTTCTCCCCTGGAGAATAGGTTGGCCTCAGAGGCTTACTTTTAGTGAGTAGAATGCAGTAGAAATGACACTGTGTGCCATTTGAGACTATGTCAGAGGTCAGCAAACTTTTTCTGTAAAGGGCAGGATAGTAAATATTTTTGGCTTTTCAAGCCATGACCCCTATGGTCTCTGTCACAACTACACAGCTCTGCCATTGTAACATGTAGCACAATGGGCTTGGCTGTGTTCTGAGGAAACTTTATAAAATTAGGTGGAGGGTCAGACTTGACCCACAGGCTGTAGTTTGCCATCCTATGGGTTAGGCCATAAAAGATGACATGGCTTCTGCTTGGCTCTCTCCCCCTCTTTCTCTCTCTCTTTTTTTTTTTGCTGAAGAAGATTTGCCCTGAGCTAACATCTCTGCCACTCTTCCTCTATTTTGGATGTGGTTTGCTTTCACAGCATGGCCACTGACGAGTGGTAGAGGTCTGCACTTGGGAACCCAACCTGAGAGATGGAAGCAGAGCACGCCAAACTTAACCACTAGGCCATGGGGCTGGCCCCTGGCTCTCTCCTCTTAAATAGATTTTATTTTTAGAGTGGTTTTAGGTTCATAGCACAATTGAGGGGAAGGTACAGAGATTTCCCATACACCCCTTGCCCCTAGACATGTATAGCTTTTCCCATGATCAACATCCCCCACCAGAGTGGTACATGTGTCACAACTGATGAACCTACATTGACGTGTCATTATCATCCAAAGTCCATAGTTTATATTAGAATTCACTCTTGGCATTGTACGTTCTGTTATTCTGTGCATTTGAGTAAACATATAATGACACGTGTCCACCATTACGGCATCATATAGAGTATTTTCACTGCCCTAAAAATCCTTTGTGTTTCACTTATACCTGCCTTTCTCTTCCCAAACACTGGCAACCACTGATCTTTTTACTGTCTCCACAGTTTGGCCTTTTCCAGAATGTCATGTAGTTGGACTCATACAGCATGTAGCCTTTTCAGATTGGCTTCTTTCATTTAGTAATACACATTTCAAGTTCCTCCATATCTTTTCATGGCTTGATAGCTCATTTCTTTTTAGCACCGAAAAATAATCTGTTGTCTGGATGTACCACAGTTTGTCCATTCACTTACTGAAGGACAAGTTTTGGCAATGATGAATAAAGCTGCTATAAACATTTGTGTTCAGGTTTCTATGTGGACATAAGTTTTCAAGTCATTTGAGTAAATACCTAGGAACACAATTGCTGGATTGTATACATGAGTGTGTTTAGTTTTTAAGAAACCACTAAACTATCTTCTGAAGTGGCTGCACTATTTTGCATTGCCAATAGCAATAGATTAGAGTTCCTATTGCTCCACGTCCTTGCCCACATTTGGTATTATCAGTGTTCTGAATTTTGGCCATTCTAATACATGTGTAGTGTATCTCATTGCTGTTTTAATTGGCATTTCTCTGATGACATATGATGTGCAGCATCTTGTCACATACTTACTTACCCCATCTATATATCTTTATATCTTTTTTGGCATCTCATTCTCTCTTGAGGCCATCATGTCTAGCCACCCTGAAGCCATCATACTGGAAAGGCCATGAGAAAAGACTATATAGAGATAGAAGAAGACGCCCAAGGATCTCCAGCTTTCCTCACAGATATATGAGGAGGAAGTCTTCAAAACGAGTCCAGCCTAGCCACATCTATCTGACTGCAATCATATTGCAAGACTTCCTCCAAAAACAACCGAACTGAGTGAAGCCAACCTCCAGAATTGAGAGATGATGGGATGGGCATATGATCTAGTTCTGGCCTTTCACTATTTTTAACACCCTGTCCATACTGATTTGTATAGGGCTGGACATACAACTCAAATTGATCCAATAAGATTCAATTCCTTGACCTTCACAAGTAAGGAAGAGTGGAGGAGCTCTCTTTTTGCTGTGTTTCTAACTTGATAGCATGTAAGCCTGGGCCTGCTAGTGGACATTTTGACATCATACAGGAAGAGCCTGTCCAAGACAATAACCAATGGAGAAGAAAGCAGGGCAGACAGGCAGAGAGAGAGAGAGAGAGAGAAAAAGAGAGAGAGAGCAAGCGATCACTGACAGAAGAATTTGGGTACCTATATGGAGCTATTCCTGAGGGTAAATCCTGGGTGTTTATAAGGACCAATTGTTATAAGAGCCAATTGTTATATTATATCTATATATTCATATATCATAAGTTTACAGGTTGATGAATTTTAACAAACTGAACACAGCCATGTAACTAGCAGCAGGTCAAGAAACCAATGTTCACAGCTTTCAAAATCCTTTGCCTCTTACCTCTTTTCAACGACTCCCCAAAGGGAACCACTCCCTGGAATTTTAACAACATATATTAGTTTCTCCTCTTTTAGTGCTTTGTACAAATGTAATCATATACTATGTACTTTTTTCCTCTGACTACTTTCATCCAACATTCTGCTTATGAGATTTCTCCAATTACATAGATTTAGATTATTCATTTGCAGTGCTGTATACTTTTCAATTGTGTGACTATTAACACAATTTATTTAGCCAGTCTATGGTGCATGGACATCTCCAGTTTTTTATCTATCATGAATAGTGATGCTATGAACATTCTTGAACATATGCACACATTTCTACTGGGTATGTAGCTCACAGCAAAACTCCTGGGTTATAGGAAATGCATATATTAGGTTTTATTCAATACTACCAAATAGTTTCCCTAACACTGCCACACAATATTCCTCCAGCAATGCATGAGAGTTCTCATTACTTCACTTTCTCGTCAGCACTGAGTATGTTTCATCTTACTCATCTTAATTATTCTGGTAGATGTGGTATAATATTGCATTGTGCTTTAATTTACATTTTCCACATGACTCATGAAGTTCAGCACCTTTTATTTATGTTTACTGATCATTTCAATAGCTCCTCTGATCAAATATCCAAGTTTTTTGCCTATTTTTCTATTGGGTTACTTAGCTCTCTTTTTCTCATTGATTTTTAAGAGTTCTTTATATATTCTAAATGCGTGTCCTTTTTGAGAAAATATAAGTGTGTTAACACATTTTTAAATGTGTGTTTGAATTGGGACTTTGCCACTTGAAAGAGTGGCTGTTTAAAGGAGGGGGCTTGGCTGAAACACTCAATTTGGCCACCAGGACAGTAGTACACTTGCTGTTCCATGAATGGGAAGACCCAGGCTTTGCGGCTTTGTTGGACGACAGGTAAGAATTCCCTTGACTCTCTCCAGTAGGCCTTTGTTATTAAGTGCAGCTTCATCAGTCATGAGCATGAGCGTAGAATGGCAGCTCATGCCCTCTTCTCTGCTAAAATAGGAGAGTTAGAGAGGAATGGATATTTACGTTAAAATAGGCAGCATGGATGAATTCCTTGCATTTTCTATCTTCTCTGTTTGCCTTTTAAAGTAGACTGCCCTAGAACGTACTGCACTGTCACTTGTTGGTTCTGAGTCCACCAGAATCTCTGATGATCCTCAGGTTGGTTCTTAATGATCTTTCAGAAGCCCAAAGAAACCAATGCGTCACTCATTCCAATTGTGAAAAAGGAACAGTGGGACTTCTAGGCTCTCAGATTCTTCAGAGAATTGCCTAATCTTTTCAGAAACTCTCAAATTCTTCCTTCTTTCCACTGCTACTAGCAGCAAGATGTAAATCAAATGCAACACTTATAATCAGTAGGGGAAAAATGTCTTTTCCACTCTCTTCTGAAATCTACCTTCACCTCCAGGTAAAACATGTAAATGTGGATTTTTGAGCCTTTCTCTCTCTACATAGCATTGACATTAATTCATCCTTGAAGTTCATGCTGGTAGGGGAGTCCATTATCAATTTAAAAAAATTGATAGCTAGGAGACTGGGAAGAAATAGAAATTGACAAATCAGTTAAAATGGCAAATCTAAAATAAACACACATCAATAAATAAGACCACATCCATCTCAGGTTATTAATATACTTGGCTCTTTGGAAATCAGATATACTGAAGGGCTAAGAGATCAGATAATGCACAGGAAATATTTTATTAACCACTTTGCTGACTTGCAAAGAGATTTTATACCAACAAGTTGGTGCCTACAAACAGTTAAACTTGAATTTGCTGTCCATAAAAGTAAATCAGCGAGAGACCAATGACTTTTAACACATCAAGCATGGGAACCTACTTCAATTCTCCTTTCAACACGTTGCCATTAAGTTTTAAGATCAATTAGAGTGAGTTTCACATGGGATATGACTGGTGTTCTCGAGTAAGTGAAGCTCAAAGGATTTAGAGAGAGGTATTCACTCTTCCTAACCCTTACACCCCAACAAACAGACTAGTAAACAATTACATCAATCTCTTAAGCTTGACGCATCCTAAGGAGATCAACATTGCTCATGTGGTCATGCTGATACTGTCTGTAGTCTGTCAGGTGTGGCGAAGCATCTTGCCTTTACCTTGGTAAAGAAAAACAAGATAATCAGATTGCAAAACCCATCGACTTTGATATCTGATCATGTCTAGACAGCTGATGGCCATGCCTCTTAGGACAGTAGTCAACTGCTTTTCATCAATAATTTGATATGAGGGCATTTTTGAGATGCTACACTTTCTTGTCATCCCTTGCTGTGCCAAACATCTATCTTTCCACATTCATTATGATCTGGTAACTCAGTGGACTTAGTTAACTCATTTGCTTTAATTAAAAGGTTTTCAAGAAAGAAACAAGAAGACTCATCAACTTAAAATACCATCTGTGGACAAGTTAGAAAAATGTGAAATAAATTTTAAGCATCTAAAATAGTCGCACAAGGTAGATTTGTTGTAATAGAATTTGAAAGCAATTGTGATTTAATTCAGATATGAATTTTCAAAAAACTGATATCACTCCACTTTATAATTAAGGGAAAGATTCAAGATAGCATGGTCAATACTTTTTGGGAAAATGAGAAAAAAGTGAAGAGGTGAAATAGCAATGAAAGAGTCAGAAGTTAATGATGCTGACTGAAAATGATAGTAACATTGCCACCAACATTTGTACAAACATTGATTTGTGTCAACTTTACCTCTAGACTAACTCTGTGGCATTAGATTGAGCAAACAGTATTATACCCATTATAGAAAAGGGGACGTTAGATGATTTGACTAAATTCTCTTTAACAGCAGACCTAGGCCCAGAATTGAAGTCTTTAACTTCTTGTCTATTTAAGTAGGCAACGAAAACATACAAAAATAAAAACAAAACCTCTAGAGAATTAAAACAGACTTTGGGAAACAAAGTTATTATTATCTGCTTCATTTTTAGTCAACTGATAACAACAGCATTTAGAGCTACTGTTTGTGTTCCTTTTACGCTATGCACTGTGAGAGTGACTCCAGTTTAAAATATGCAACACTCTGTGAAGTAGGAATTATTATTCCCATTTTCCAGGTAACTTGCCAAAAGTTACATATGGCGACTGCCAGAGGAAGCATTTTCAATATCCTACAAACACACATATAAACTAACAACAACAATAATGAAAAACCCTATCGAACTTAGTGCCAAGATATTGGTTTCTAACACCATTCTTCCAAAGAGAAACAAGGGTTTCCTGAAAAAATGGCTGATAATAAGACTGTGGCAGAAAATAAACAACATGAGCCTGAAGCATCTTGTAGAGTTAGGAAGTAAAGAATTTCTCTGAAAAGGAAACCCACAACAAAAAGAGTATGTCAAAGGGACACAAATCAAATAAAAGAGCTCCCAATGGCAAAAATTGGAACAATTTGAACAACAAAGTAAAGTAATATTGGATTACAACCCAATGTGCAAAACAAATTACCCATGAGTCTATACAATATAAATAAATGATTGAGTAAATAAATAAATTGGAGAGAATGGACCAATCTCCTGTGTAGAAAAATTCCAAGTATTTTATGTAGACACTCTGCCCTCAAAGAGATGGAGCATAACTCCCCACTTCTTGAGTGTGGGCTGTGCACAGTGACTTCCTGCCAAAGAGGACGGTATGGAAAGGGGGAAGGGAACTTTACAATGGAGAAAGCTGACAAGCACTACCTTAGCCAAATGATCAAGGTTATCATCATCAGTAATAAGCCGTGTTGATGGCATGTACCCGTGATACGATGCGATGAGAATGGCTCTTTATGTCTGTGGCCTTCCAAAAACCCCTAGCCACAGTCTAATTATAGAAATACATCAGATAAAGCCCAATAGGACCTTCTACAAAATACCTGACTAGTACTCCTGAAAACACTCAAGGTGATTATAAACTTGGCTGAGAAATTGTCCCAGCTAAGAGGAACATAAAGAGACATGACAACTACATATGATATGGTATGTGAGATGGAATCCTAGAACAGAAAAAGGATATTAGGTAAAAACTAAGGAAATCTGAATAAAGTATGAGATTTAGTTAATAATAACACATCAATATTGGTTTATGAATTGTGACAAACATATCATACTGCCTTAAGGCATTAACAATGGAAGAAAGAGATGAGGTATATGGGAACTTTGTTCTATCTCGTAACTTTTCTGTAAATCTAAATCTATTCTATAATAAAAAGTTTATTTAAAAAACCCTATAGCCTTGAAATAAAAAGTGAGAAAGACAAAATAGGGAAAATTTAGTTACTCACAACTTAATCAATTCATCTGTTCATTAGTTTATTTGTTCATTTATTGATATCTTTAATTATTCAACAAACATTCTTTCATGTGTACTTTGTGGCTGTATAGCTCTAGGTCTTAAGACTGCTCAGCTCTAATGGGCAACCTTCTATCCAGTGACAAGCATGTCGCTGAGAAGTTGTGGGATAGTCCGAAATTCTAGGGCAGTGCAGTAGACTGATGCCATTTGGCAGCATCCATAAAAGAAAGGAGAGAAGCATTAGACGGGGAAGTGGCTACTAGAGGATACTGTGGATGGAGAATCCTCATAACTAGATTTTGATTATAGATTTTATTGCATAGACTGGTTCATTTAAAATGGCTTTGATTGCTTTTTTTTCTTTTTTGACTACAAGGTCTTCCAATGCACTATAGTGTTACTCAGAGCTTACAATGAGTACTTGTTACCAGTTGACTATGGCATTATCATTTTCTGATAGTGGCAAATAATTAAGCCACTTTAGAAAGCTCACCTTTTTTGGCCCGAAACATAATTCAACAGAAGTTAATCTCACTTCTTAAGTCTCATACTTTAAAATAAGTGATTGAATTATTCTCATGGTCATTTTGCCTTCCACCAGGAGTATACTCTGACCATCAAACTTGTTTTCCCACTGAAAAATATACTGAACACAAAAAGTCAAGTTCCTGAAGCATTTAGATACCCATTCGTTTTGTAGTGACCACGGCAATGTTGATGAAGGCTAACGTGACATGCATACTCAACTTGATGACCCTTCCCCAAAGATGCAGAGATAACACATAGCATAAATTTGTGTTTTCTGAAAATATCACATTGTGTTCTTGCAGACTTCAGAATGGAAATGATCTCCAGTGTAAAATCTATATGAGACGTATGAAACTCTCTACAAGGAATATTGGATTATTGCACTCTGTAGCTTTGAAAACCATCTTTCTTGGATGGCAGGAGAAAGCTTCAATATACTTGCATGAATTATAGATGATACCCAGTATTCTTGTTAAAGTAGCTACAGGATGCTTTTCTAAGAAAGACCCTTCAGCCTGTGGATGTTATTATGCATCTGTCACACCAAAGATTTGCCTTCAGAAATACTTTAGTATTCTAGACATTTTTCAACAAATTGAAAATAATACTCAAAGACTGATTTCCTTTTCTTTCTTTCTTTTTTTTTTAAAAAAAATTCTGAGAATGGTACAGACATGTATTTAACCTGGAAATGAAGTCATGGCTTTTAAACAATTAGCCCCAAAGAGGAATTGATTTCAAAGAAAGTCTGTCTGTGAAGGGATGGGAGACAAAACCAGCATTGATTCTGGAGTACAGCTTCTTAATAGTTCAGACTTTTAGGTGCCTTAAAATGAACATCTTTACTGTCAGTAGAGAAATGGAGTAACACACAAATCAGAGGCCCCCAAATCAACTCTCCTTTTCAAAGACACACCGTTGGCTTAATTCACATTCTTTTCCACACTGTTTTTGATGTCTCTCTAAACACTGTACGCATTTCCAGCATGAACACTTATCACTTCAACAATTTTCTTTAGTGACAGACTAAATAAATAAATAGTTGGATTTTAGGAACTATCTATTGTTTAAAAGCCAATGGAATGAAATCAGACTCCTTGAGTATTTGAAGTGAAGATCATTCAACCGAAAAAAAGGAGACTTTATATTTTTAAACTTATTCATTTTTACTTGAGCCAAAAGTACTTTTTTAATACTTTTAAGTGGTTTTCTCATTAATTATAAGTTGGAGTCTCCAAGGAAGTGGACCAAATAAATGTGTGTGATATTAGATTATGTACATTTACAATGATTTTTCTTTTCAGCAAGATAAAGCATTAACAGAAAGTCCACTAGGTTTGCAGGTTTACCATCTTGTATTGTTTTGAAAGAAAATGATAGACTAAAATTATACCTTGGAAGTATGCAGAGACAGGGCCACTGGACATGAGTCCAGAGGATCCTAGAGATTCTACTCTTTCTCTGGGGTTAACCAGTTATGCAGCTGAGGGGGAGTTACTTAGCTTCTTGAACTTCAGCATTCTCATTTGTAATAAGTTTTTCATAGACTTGTGCGTGATTGAATTTTAGAATAATGCTGTTAAAAGGGATCTGACTATAATTGCAGAGTCACCCTTACCAAGCCCTACTAAAGATCAACATCTTTGTGAATTAGGATCAGAAATACACAAAAAAGATTCCAGAAAGAATAGAAAATGAGTGCTCTAAAAATGTAATGCATGAAGTTCCAGTTTCAGCTCCATGATGTAAAGTGCTTAGGATCACTTACCAACCACTCCCATCCTTACAACAGCAGCAAAAGCTGAACAAACTGAAAATCAATGACTTGACTTAGACCCATCAGAGAATTGGAGTCCCAAGGCAAACCACCATCTCAAACTCCGAAGAGACAGAAGAATACAGAGAATCACAGTAAAGGTCAACTTACCTGGAGCAGAAGACTCTGGAGTCACAAACTACAGGAATGAATTGTGAAGGCTGAGTGTGGACTAACTTGAGAGTAAAAATTTTGTGGGGGCCCAGTCTTAAAGTAGTCCTCACACTCTCATGGGTTTTACCTTGAAGTAGTTCACCACATTTTCATGCTGTTTATCCCGAGGAAATAACCTCATGTTTTGGTCAGATGGAAGTGGAAATTAACTCTTTTGAAATGATCCCAGGGCATTCTTCATAACAAAGACTTAATCTGCAAGGGAAACAATTTTGCTAACCTTATTTGATCTGAAAAAGGATAATTAACCAACGCCAGCCCCTCTAGTCTTCTTGTATCACCTGAAGGAAGAAAAAAAAGGCTAAGAAGCACTTCTGAAGGTCACAGCCCAGGGACTCAGACCCACTACAAGACAGATGTTATAATAAGATTGTAGAATGCTTCCCTTCCCCCACACCTTACCATCACATCAATGGCCTCCAGAATAATAACAGAAAGAGCTGCAAGAACATTACAACAGAAAGAGCTGCAAGACAAAGACTCTATTTAAGGAGTTGTTAGGAAAATCTGATAGTTGAGGAAACAAACAAGGACAAGTGAGGAAACTGAAGCCTCTGGTATCTATAGCAACAGAAAACACTAAACATAACCCATTTCCTAGACAGATTAATGTAAAACCTCACACTAAAGGCCTATTTACCTCAATTCCCATTACCTGATATGTCATGTTGGATTTTCCACAAAAAAATGACATCAGGTTAAAAAGAAATAAAAAACACAGTCTGAAGAGACAAAGCAAGTACCAGAATTAGATTCAGATATGACATAGAAATTGGAATAATAAGACATGGAATTTTAAATAACTACGATTGTTTATATTACAAATGCTAATGAAAAAGTAATGGATAGTATGCAAGAAAAGATGAGCAATTTAAACAGAGAGATTAAAAACTCTAAGAAGAATAAAAAGAAAATGGTAAAAGTCAAAAATACTATAACAAAAATGAGGACTACTTTGATGAGCTCATCAGTAACCTGGACACAGACAAGGAAAGAATCAGTGAACGTGAAGATATGTCAATAGAAATTTTACAAACTGAAATACAAAGAGAAAAAAGAATGAAAAATAAACACCCTAGAATATACAAGAACTGTAGGGCAATTATGAGAGGTATAACGTAAGCATAATTGGAATACTAGAAGGAGAAAAAAGAGAAAGGATCAGAAGAAATATATATAAGTAACTGTGGCCAAGAGTTTTCAAAAATTAATCACAGACACTAAACCATAGATCCAGAAATCTCAGAGAACACCAAGTACTATAAATGCCAAAAATCTACACAACATATCATATTCAAACTGGAGGAAACCCAAGACAAAGGGATAATCTTGAAAGAAGCCATGGGGGAGGTGAAAATCTTGCCTTCATATAGAGGACAAAGCTAAGAGTTACATCAGACTTCTTATCAGAAACCATATAAGTAGAGAATGGAATAAAGTATTTAAAGCATTGAAAGAAAAAACCTTTAATCTAGTATTCTATCTGCATTGAAATTATCCTTCTGACAAACAAAAATGGCAAGCAATAGCATATATTGGAGAATATGAGGAAGCCATCTGGTATAAACCTAATTTGGCCTGACCTTGTCTTTCCAAAAGGGCCTGACTGTGGCCATTGAGCATGCATTGTATATCTGCTTTAGATATTCCCTATGGCAAGAACAAAGGCCCTTAAGATAAAGGAGCAACTTCCCTCCCTCTCCCAACATTGGCATTACCTTAAGGATTAAGCATCTTTCCTTAGGCTAGGAACTGATTGCTGAACTCACCTGTGACCACCCAACTCAAGACAATAGGCTTGCCTCCTGCTACGCCCTCTGAGATAGCAGACCCACTAGCTGCTGTGTCCATTAAGCGCTGTGCCGACAGGGCAATCTTGTGACTATTGTGGGAGGGACATTTCAATCATATGTGAAACGTCCTGTATGGGGGTATATAACCACTCTGTATACCTCACTTCTTTGGTGCCCTTTCTTCCTTCGGGAAGAAAGACCCTGGGCCATGGTCCTCAGATTTCAGCTCAGAATAAACTCTCCCAAATTTTCATTTATAGATTGGTTATGGATTATTTTTGTCGACACTTCAAAAGTGAAGGAGAAATAAAGATTTTCTCAGACAAACAAACACTAAATGAAATTGTCACCAGGTGACCTACCCTGTTAGAATTGTTAAACTAAATTTTTCTGAAAAAAAGGAAAGTGATATGGGCAAAAAATTTGGATCTGCATAAAGAAAGAAAGAGTATTGCAGAAAGAACACGTACAGTAAAATCTGAATTTAGATAAGTGAAATGAATGACAGCAATGTTATACAGGACTGGAGTGAGAAAGTAAGAATACTCTGTTACAAGATACCTGCACTACCCAGGAAGCATAAAAGTGTTAATTGGATGTGATTAGTTGTAAAGGTATATTGCAAAGTATAGGGAAACCATGAAAAAATTAAAGAAAGAAGTATAACTGATATGCTGAGAGAGGAGAGAAAGTAGAATCATATAAAATATGCTCAATTAAAACCAGAGAAAGCAGAAAAAGAAAGGAAGATAGAAAAGGAAATAAAGAACATTGAAATGGAGGCCGGTCCCATGGCCAAGTGATTAAGTTCATGTGCTCTGCTTCGATGGCCCAGGGTTTCACCTGTTCGGGTCCTGGGTGCAGACCTAGCACCACTCATCAAGTCATGCTGAGGCAGCATCCCACACAGCAGAAATACAACGACTTACAACTAGAATACACAACTGTGTACTGAGGGGGCCTTGTGGAGAAGAAAACAAAAATAAAAGCTATTAAAAAAAAAGTATCTTCTTTCAGAAAAATAAAAGAACAGTGGAATGAATAGGAAATAGTGACAAACATGGTAGATGTTAATCCAACTATATCCATAATCATTTTAAATGTTAATGGTCTAAATATATCAATTAAAAGTAAAGATTGTCTAGAGTGAAATTGAAAAGAAACCCACTCTAATTATAAAGACACAGGTAGGTTAAAAGTAAAGCAAGAGAGAAGGATATACTCTGTTGACAATAATCAAAAGAAAGTTGGAGTAACTATATTAATTTCAGACAAAGAGGACCTCAGAAAAAAAAATTATCAGGGACAAAGAGGGGTATTAAATAATGGTAAAGGGGCAATTCTCCAAAAAGACAATCCTTAATACGTATGCAAGTAACAACAGAGCATCAAAATACATGAGACAAAACTTATAGAACAGCACAAAAGGGCAAATGTACTGTTCTAGTTGGAGACTTCAACACCCCCCATCAGTAATTGATATATACGGCAAGCAGAAATCAGTAAAGATATAGTTGAACTGAATAGTGCCATCAATGAACTGGATCTAATTGACATTTATAAAATAATTAATTAAATAGTAGCAAAATACACTTTCTTCTCAAGCTCACATGGAACATTCTTGGTCAAAAAACATAGCTTTGTTTTTACAAATGTAAAAGAATAGGAATCATAAAATGTATGTTCCTAGACCATGATGGAATTAACCTAGAAGTCAGTTAACAGAAAGAAAGCTGGAAAATCCCAAAATATTTAGAACCTAAACAACATATTTTTAAATAACAGATAGGTCAGAGAAGAAGTCTGAAGAGAAATTTTAAAATATTTGAACTAAATGAAATGAAATATATAACATCAAAATTTTTGGGCTGCAAGGAAATCAATGTCTAGAGGGAAATTTACTGCATCAAACACATTATTAGAAGAGAAGACATCACTAATCTAAACTTATACCTTAGGCAAGTAAAGAAAGATGAGAAATCTAAGCTTAAAATAAGCAGATGAAAAGGCATAAGAAAAAATAAAGCACAAATCAATGAAGTTGAAAAGAGGAAATAAGTAGAGAAAGTCAGTGAAACCAAAAGCTGGTTCACTGAAAAGATCAGTAAAATTAATAAACCTATAGCAATGCTAACCAGGAAAAAAGGAGGGAAGACACAAATTCCTAATGTCAGAAATAAAAGATGGAAATTATTGATCCCATGGACATTAAAAAGATAATAAAGGAATATTACAAACAAATCTACAAGGACAAATTTGATAATTTAGATAAAATGGACTAAGTCCTTGAAAGATGCAAACCATCAAAACTCATGCAAAGAAAAGTAGACTATCTGACTAGAACAATACCTACTAAGGAAATTTATAAATAATTAGTAATCTTTCAAAAATAAAGCACCAGGCCCAGATGGTTTCACTGGTGAATTTACCAAACACTTAAGGAAGAGATAATATCAGTTTTCTACAATCTCTTCCAGAAGACAAAACACAGGATGCACTTTCTATCCTAATACCAAAACCAGAGAAAGACAATACAAAAAATGGAAACTATAGCCCAATATATTTTACGAACATCGATTCAAAAATCCTCAACAACATATTAGCAAATTGAATCCAACAATGTATAAAAATAATTGTATGCTATGATCAGTGGGATTTATTTCAGGTATGCAAGACTGGTTTAACATTCAAAATTCAAAATCAATTAATCTGATCCATCACATTAACCAGCTAAAGAAAAATCATATGACTATATTAACTGATGCTGAAAAAGCATTTGACAAAATCCAACATCCATTCATGATAAAAACGTTTAGAAAACTAGGCATAGAGAGGAACATCCTAAACCTGATGTAGAACATCTAAAAAAGTATGGCTGTTATCATACTTAATTGTGAGAAACTAGATGCTTTCCTTCTGTGATTAGGAACAATGGAAGGATGTTCCCTCTTGCTACTCTTCTTCAACATCCTACTGGAAGTCCTAGCTAATACAATGAGACAAGAAAAGGAAATAAAAGGTATGCAGACCGGGAAGAAAGAATAACCATGTCTTTGTTTGCCGGTGACATATGAACATGTCTATTTAGAAAATCCCAAAGAATCAACAAAAAACTCCTGGAACTAATAAATGATTATAATAAGGTTGTAGGATACAAGGTTAATATACAGAAGTCAATCGCCATTGTATATACCAGCAATGAACAATTAAAAATTGAAATTGAAAACATTAAACAATTTATATTTGCATCAAAAACCAGAAAAGAGCAAAAACAGATAGAAACTTAAAATATGTACAAGATCTATGCTATAAAT
Source organism: Equus caballus (assembly GCF_041296265.1). NCBI lineage: Eukaryota > Metazoa > Chordata > Mammalia > Perissodactyla > Equidae > Equus > Equus caballus. The sequence continues at coordinate 33,262,300 of NC_091699.1, read as the reverse complement.
GAAAAACTATAAATTTGCTGAAAGAAATCAAGCAAGATCTAAGTAAATGGAGAAATATTTCAAGTCCATGGATAGGAAGACTCAGTATTGCTGACATATCAATTCTTCACAAATTCATTAAGAGATTCAATGTAATCCCAACCAATTCCTAGCAACCAATTTTGTAGATATTGCTAAACTGATTCTAGAGTTTATATGGAAATGTAAAAGACCCAGCATAGCCAACACAATACCAAAACAAAAAAGAACAATGTTGAAGGATTGACAGCACCCAACTGCAAATAGTATTGTAAAGCTACGGTAATAAAAACAGTGTGATATTGATGAAAGAATTGGCAAACAGATCAATGGAACAGAAGAGAGAGCAAGACAGGCCCCAATAAATATAGTCAACAGATCTTTGACAAAGAGCAAAGACAATTCAATTGAGAAAGAATAGTCATTTCAACAAATGGCCGTTGAAAAATTGAATATCCATATGCAAAAAGAAAAAGAATCTAGACACAGCTCTTACAGTTTTCATAAGGACTGATTCAAAATTGATCATAATTCTAAATGTAAAAAAAAAAACTACAAAATTTCTAGAAGATAACCTATATGAAAATCGAGGGCACCTTGGGTTTGGCAATGAGGTTTTAGCTACAACATCAAAATCATCATCCATGAAAGAAAAAATGGTTAACTTGGACATTATTAAATTTAGAAACTACTTGTAAAGTAAATGAAAAGACATGCCACGGACTGAGACAAAATATTTGCGAAATGTATATCTGACAAAGGAGTTGTATCCAAAACATACAAAGGTATATGAAAAACTTTATATAATAGGCAAAAGATATGAACAAGCAACTCACCAAATAAGATGTGCAAATCACAAATAAGTATGTGAAATGATGCTCAACATCATATGTCATTAGGGAACAGTAAATTAAAACAATGAGATACCACTACACACTTTTTATAATGGTTAAATTTAAAAAACCTGGCAATACCAAATGCTGTTGAGAATGCTGAGCAATAGGAATTCTCATATTGCTAGTGGGAAGGGAAAATGGTACAACTACAATGGAAGACAGTTTGTCAGTTTCTTATAAAGCTGTACATAGTCTTACCAGATAATCTGCAATTGTGCTTCTAGGTATTTACCCAATTAAGTTGAAAATGTATGTCCACATGAAAAGCTGGACACAAATATTTATAGCAGTTTTATTCGTAGTAAGTAAACAAAAACTGAAAGCGCCTCAGATGTCCTCCAATAGATGGGTGAATGAACTATAATATATCTACATAATGGAATATTATTTGGCAATACAAAAAATGAGCTATTAAGCCATGAAAAGATATGGAGGAAACTTAAATGCATATTGTTACTTGAAAGAAGCCAGTTCAAAAAGGCTATATGTTGTATGATTCCAATTATATGACATTGTGGAATAAACAAAATTATAGAGATAACAGAAATATCACTGGTTGCCAAAGTAATGGGGAAAGGGAAGAATAGGTTAAGCACAGGCTATTTTGGAGGCTGTGAAACTATTATGTATGATACTGTAACGATGGATGGGTGACATTACACATTTGTCAAAAACCATAGGACTTTACAACACAAAGAGTGACCATAATGTAAGTAAATTTAAAAAATAATTTAGAGGTCAAGGAATGCCAGGAACAATGCAGACTTGACAAGAGAATCTACCTGTATTACAAAGTATGAAATAACATTACTGAGATGGTGGGAGTAAAAGATGCTAATTTAAGTAACTGGAAGTGTTTGGAGTCTGTAAGATTAAAATCAATAGGACCTGCACAAAAGAACTGTACTCTAGTTGATAAAGTTGTTCCCCATGGGATTGTGGGTAATAATTCTGAACTGAACAAGTAATTCAAGGACGACAAATGGTGGGAGGGAGATTTCTCACAGTTGGAGTGGGAATTTACAGATCAACTAGAGGAGGAAGCTAGAATGATCCATGTGGTAATGGATTAGAGTTGGAGACATTTGTAAGAGTTACATAGTGTTTAACATAATATAGATACAGATGGTTACACAGAGAAATATTGACAGATACGTGAATATACATGGGTTAGTATATATATGTATGTGTATATAAATATCTGTGTATGTGTATATATATCTGTGTATATATATGTGTGTATAGATTTCTTTGCTCCACAAACTGAGATAGTCTAAAAGAAATGACATCCCAGTAGCAATGAGCACACTTAGAATACAGATCTTGGTTTCTAATATCTTCTTGCAATAAAAGTCACAAGGGCTTCTTAGAGAGATGGCTGATTATAAGCCAGGGGCAGAAAAAGTACAAGATGATCCTGGAGCACCTTGTAGAGCCAGAAAGTAAGCAAGTGCTCAAAAAAATACAGCACATTGATGACACTATGTGAAATGAACAAAGAAGACTGCTGAAAGACATCTCAATGACCAAAGCTGGAAAAAATTTGAGCGGGAAAATAAATAAAATAGCATTAGATTATAACTCAAAATATTTTTAAAAATCCATGAATATATGTATAATATAAAGGATGATTAAATAAATTAATAAATGACTGAAAATAGATAAATCTCCTAGGCAGAAGAATTCCAAAGAAATTATGTAAGTGTAAGAAACGGGACCATAGCTCCCTATTCCTTAAGTATGGGCTGTGTATAGTGACTTCCTTCCAAAATGTAGAGTATGGAAAGGTCGGAACAAAGGAGTCACTTTTCAGGGGAGAAGCCTAACAAACACTACTTCGGCCTGGTTATCAAGGTCAACACCAATAGCCAAAAATCATGTGGATAATATGCACACTAGATATAACGTAATGAAAACAGCACTTCCCATCTGTGGTCTTTCTTTCAAAAACTCATAACCTCAATGTAATCATGAGAAAAATATCAGACAAAGCCCGATAGAGGGACATTCTATAAAATACCGGACCAGTACTCCTCAAAACTGTCAAGGTCATCAAAACAAAATCTGAGAAACTGTCCCAGCCAAGAGGAGCCTAAGGAGACAAGCCAACTAAATGTCATGTGCTACCTGCAATGGGATCCTGGAACAGAAAAAGGACATTAGGTAAAAATTAAGGAAATCTGAATAAAGTGTGGAGTTTAATTAACAATAATGTATCAACATTGGTATATTAATTACAACAAATGTGTCTTACTAATGTGGGCTATGAGTCATGGAGTCGCTGTATATGAGGCTGGTGAGGGGAGTAATGGGAACTGTGTACTCTCTGTTTAATCTGTCTGTAAATCTAAAGCTGTTTTAAAAAATAAAATCTGTTAATAAAAAACTTGTGTATCATTGAGAAAATTTGATACATAATATTAACTTATGGTACAGCTTAGAAGACTAATTTGCATTTCGGCTGTTACTTTATAAAACTATTAATGTAAGGGCTTCTTTAAAGATAAACTGCTCTACCCAGCACATCCACAATCTGATTTTATTGACAAATACATTATTCTACAGTATTATAACTGTGGGCAAATTGAGACATTCCTGAATGGAAATGATTGACATACACAGAACTTTTCAAGAGAATCCAGCTAGGTATCTTTTTTTTTTTATTATACTTTAGAGGACACAATTTATTCAACGTTTAAGCCTCTCTTCTAATCTTTCATACTTGTAGGGTTATCATGGTCAGTGACAAGTACACATACATTGAATTCTACACAATGTTGTAGTCATAAGATATCTTGGATGAATTGTTATGAAATGTTATTTTTTAAAGTAGTGTTACAAGTTTAAATCCTGATCTGCTAATCTACTAAAATGAATTATGCAAATTGCTTAATTTCCATATATTTTCTTACCTATAAAGTGAGTTATTAAGAATACTAACCTCTTTTTTCTTTTCAGTATAAATTAAGACAATCAGTGTAAAGCTCTTAGCACTAAGCTTAGCATATTGTATTATTAGCTGTTGATACTATTATTACCTTGTAGTGCCTAAATCATGTAAGGGATTAAAAACAGTATAAGAGATTAATAATATTTTATATTTGCATAGAACCCTAGGGCTTTTTAAATGCTTGATGCATGTGAAAGCACTTTAAAAACCTCTAATGGCCTTTTGCAAGCGTAAGAAATTAACATTTTCTTGGCCTTTTTGCAGCTCACTTCAGTTTCACAATGGTTCTACGGGGTCTGCAAGGAAAATATTTGTCTTGATTTTGTAGATGAGGAGCTGAGATACAGAGGATTTACCAGCGAGGTCCATCACCTCCACCATGCTATCTTGGACAAATTGCTTCATCTCTCTGAGCATCAGCTTCTTCATTTATGACATGGAGGTGTCACCGTTTACCCTTAGGAAGGCTACTGAGTGAGCTAATGTACGTTATGCACTTAGCTTCATGCCTGATTTTCTAAAATTTCTATAATAATAATTATTGTTATTAAATTATAATCATTATTATTGTGTTGTATTATTGTTGTCTATTTTTATCCAGCTATCTTCACCCTCTCAAGGGCAGGCAAACAATGGATGGATAATAAGGACAGGGATCATCATTTAATTTTCATCATTCAAGACTGAGTTTGAGCAGAGAATTATGACTTCCAGATCCGAGATTTTATTTATTTGCTTAACCATTTATTGAACACTTCCCATAGCCAAGCCCTGGATGAGGTACAGTGACCTATGGAAAGATGAATACAACCTAAATTTTGCCCTCCAGGAGATCATACAGCTGTATAAATAATTTAAAGAGCATGTAGGGAGAGGATGTAAAAAGATTGTAGGAGCAGCTGCGATCACTTTATACTTGTAACAGTAAAGGCAGCATGTCGGAATAGGTGGCCTTTGAATGGAGCCTTGAACAAGGAGGGGAATTAGTGTGGCATGAATTTGTGTGCTGGAAATCCACCTTTTTTCAATTCAAAGACTGCATTTCATTCTTTCAATAATTATCAATGAAATCATTGTTTTAATAATAAAGATAAATGAGCTATAGAGTCTGTTCTGCTGCTACACATGTTACCATGAGACGAATTTGTTCACGTGCAGTTGTAAATAGGGAATGATGTCAATTTAACACGACAGTGATGTTGGAGCCATAAGTGCTTTTACTCAGGCAAGAGAAGCAGGAACAATGAAAGTAGAACTATCACTTTCAGCAGGAAAGGAAAGGCCTTCAGTTCATCTGCTCTGCATGCAGGAAACTTTTCAACTCCATTTCAAAGAAAATTAAAAATAAATGTCTGCATCCAACATCCTCCCCAGAGAGAAATACCTCAGCCTGGCCGCGCTCTTATCTTGTAGCAGGTTGCACTTCCTCCCATGCCCAACTTACCGGCAGCCCCGCTGGCTCAGAACTTCCTCTCCATCAGCACTGTCTCTCCCACAAGCCAGCATTTGTATCATATTGTTTCTTGTTCATTTTCAATTCCTCCTAGGCAGTCTCACTGAGCTGCCTTCTTGAGCTGTCAAGTCCTCTTCCAAGGTACCAATTGTTGTTTTGTTAGTGACTTGCTTAAGTTGAATAGATTTGGAGCACCTTTAACTGTATTTTTTTTTTTCCACAAGTGCATTGTTTTTAATGTACAATTTTTTTCTTTTTTTGGCTGGGAAAGATTCAGCCTGAGCTAACATCTGTTGCCAATCTCTCTCTGGTTTTTTTTTTTTTGTCTCCCCAAAGCCCCAGTGCATGGTTGTACATCCTGGTTATAAGTCCTTTTAGTTCTTCTATGTGAGCCACTGCCACAGCATGGCTACTGACAGACAAGTGGTGTGGTTCCACAACCAGGAACCGAACCTGGGCCACTGCAGTGGGAAACACGCCAGACTTTAACCACTAAGCCATCAAGGCTGACTCCCCATGTATGATTTTATAGATGACAGAAGTTTTGCTCAGAAAGTATATATCATGTTCCCCCTAGTATCACCCTTAGGTCTTGTCAAGAGGGGCCCTGGGCCCCATGATTTAGAGGCCCACCTCTGCTCTCCCCAGGGTGAGAGTTCACGTGGCATGAGTCTACATGGAGCTCGTACTCCCTTCATCTAGGACATGTTCTTGGTGCCTAGATCTAGAATTCCCTGGCCAGATGGTCCTGATTCTACTTACAGAGCCTGTTTGAGCTCATTTCTGAATCTCTCCTGCCCAGGATAGACCATGCTGCCAGTGTGGAAACGCTAGACGTGAAGGGCATTTGAGGGACAGTTATGTGCAGGGATCATTGATAGGGATTGGATGTGCAGGGCCTCACGGTGTGAGACGGAGCTGTGTGGGTGAGAGAAGGGTGAGTGGGCTTAGGGGCTGGAGGATGCCTCTTCCCCTGCAACCACTTTCTGCTTCAGAACACCAAGGACTTTGGGAATTCTAAATTCAAACCTGAGCTGCCGGGTCTTTATGAGGATATATTTGTCAGTGTAGGAAGAGAGAATATGTTCATTTAACACATAGTGTGCTATGTGAGATTTCAATATTTAGCTGTATGATCAGTGGGCCTCCATTTTTGGTCTTACTCTGGACCCTGTCAATATTAGGAGCAGGCCTTGTTAACAGCAAAATACCCATGCTAAGAAATAGGGCATTAGAGGATGAACTTTCCATCTGGTTTGAATGAACCGCCAACCTGAGTAGCAATGTATAATGGGTTTAAAGGAAATGGTGATGTAAATTAGAACAGTTCTTTCCAATGATTTTTGCAGCACTGTAAAGGATGTTGTTATTACCATTGCTATTATTATGCTGTTGATCAATATCCCTCACTTTCCTCCCTCCCCATTCTGGTGAAAACAGGGCTGCCATACCCTGACCATAGAGTTAGATGCATGACCCATTCTGGGCCAATCATTGTCTTTCTAGAACTTTCTTTCTTTTTTTTTTGGTGAGGAAGATTGGCCCTGAGCTAACATCTGTTGTCAGTCTTCCTCTTGTTGCTTGAGGAAGATTGCTGCTGAGCTAACATCCGTGCCATTCTTCCTCTACTTTATGTGGGATGCCACCACAATGTGGCCTGACAAGCAGTGCTAGGTCCATACCCAGGTTCCAAACCTGTGAACCCCAGGCCACTGAAGCAGAGCATGCAAACTTAACCACTATGCCACCGGGCTGGTGGTAGCAGAATTACTCTTTCCCATGGACACTGAGTTGTAAGGAAGTGACTCCAGGCCTGTGGAGTTATGTCTACTCTCAAATGAGGGGCCTGAGATAATAAGGCCAATAAGAGAGAACTGAAACAAGAAACAGAGCGATGGAGAGACCCTAGAAACAGCCTACTGCCAGCCAGCCTAGTCCCTGCCTTTGGTGCTTTATTCACGCAAGCCAATGGATGACCACATTGTTTACGTTGGTTTCAGATGGGCTTTTGTCATTTCAACCAGAATGCTGACCAACACAAGCATCTATTGGATCGTTGCACTGGAAATGGAAACCTCTCAATTGTTCTTGCTCATTGATCATGTGGAACAGTGGTTCGACGCCACTGTTCACTAGTGGGGAGGTGACTGCCCCCAGGGAACATTTGGCAATGTCTGGAGACATTTTTGGTTTTTACAGCTGAGTGGAGAGAGACCAGGATATTGCTAAATATCCGACAATGCACAGGACAGCTCCTCCCACCCCCACCATGACAAAGAATTATCTGGCCCTAAATATTAGTAGTGGAGACAAAAAATTTGGATCGAGCTAGAGGAGCTATGTCCTAGTTGTATTTTTGTCCTTAACCACTGTGTAACTTTGGGCAATTTATTTCTTCATTTTAGGCAGAAGCACTTGCTGCATTACATGAAGAAGCTGAAATAAATGATTTTTAGGGTTTTTCCCCCCAGCGCTTACTGTATTTTATTATCTTTTGCAAAACTGTGGTTTGTTTTTTCCTGCCTGCCCCCTTTTCCTATCAGTAGAGTCTCTTTTATGAATTTTCATTCCCTATAGTTTTTCTTACTGCCCTAGTCCTTTTCTTCAAATTCAGTGCTATACAAACCAAATTTGCAATACACAAAGTTATCTCTAAGGACTCTACATAAAACAATATTCAAGAGCTTTAAACTCGGAGTGACATTTAAGGCTAGAAGCAGTCAGATAAAAAGCTAAGTTTCTGATTTGCTCTAAAACGAATTCTCTGAATCTGCATTTCTAAAGTCTAGTGGAAATGGTTGCTTCAGTCATTATGCATGGCAAGGTAAAACCCCCACAGCCAGCAGGATTTAGTCGAAGCCTTTCCTTGTTTCTGCGAGCTACAAAGTATTTCCACCTTGCCTGGTGATGAACTTCCAAAAATCTTTTTCATTTGTGAGTTACATATTCTTGGTGACAACTTTTACCTTCCAAGTCAACTCATGGCAAGAACAGGATGACTGATTTGACTGCTGGGGAATGCGACTGGGGCGGGTGGTCAAAGATTATATTCAGTCTCTTTAGTGGAAAAGTGCTGTTGGCGCTCAATTACATTTGAAAAAGAGACAATCATTAGAAGATTAAAATATATTTTAAAATAGATATCAAAGTGAGAACAATATAAGAGGGATCATGAAATCCAGGGATGAAATAAGTCAAGAAGTATTTATCTCCCAAATACCTGTAGAGTGATTCGTTCTCTGCCAGTAATGGGGGAGGATAAAAAACTAGAACGTGGCTCTTTCTCTTCAGCTTCTAATTTACTGGAGGAGACAAGCCATACCCAGAGCAATCAGAACAAGAAGGAAGCAGCGGGCATTGTGGGGGAGTTTATGAATTCGGTGAATGAGTTGTACAGTGTGGAAAGGAACATGCAAGATGGGGGAACTCTGACTTAGATTGGAAGAAAGAGAATTTTATCAAAATTTCTCAGCAAAATTTCCTATTATAGAAATACCTTAATCATTCATTTTACCTATTTATTAATTTAGTATTTTCTATAAATATAGAAGGCTTTCTGTGTCTCAGGCAATATTCTTGGTGCTGGTGACCAAAATATGTACTTAATGAGAGAGATGGATAAATCAGGTAAATATGTAAGTAATATACTGTTGGCATTAAGTTCTATGAGAAAACAACAAAAAAGTGGAGGAAAAAACATGGAGCCTGTGGTAATGTGACATTCAAGAAAACACCTAGAGGATAGGCTTAGGGAAGAACATCTATGGTAGAAGGAAAAGCCAGTGCAAAGGCCCTGAGGCAGGGGTTTGACTGGCATATTTGAACAACAGCTAAGAGACCAGGAAGGCTAGAGCTGAAGGATGGAGTAGAGTAGAAGATACAAGGTAGAGAGAAGTACAGTGGGAGTCATATCATGTAGGACACAGAAAGTGTTGCCAAGGATTTTGACTTTTTCCATGATGGTGTTTATGTTTGGAAGCCATTGAAAGGTTTTAGAGAGGAATGTCATTATCTGACTTGTTTTAAAGGGTCACTCTGGCTGCTTTGTTGAAAATAGACTGTAGAGCAACAGGGAGGTGGTAGAAGCCATTTACAAGGATGTTAGAATAATCCAGGTAAGAGGTGGTGGTAGCAGTGGAGTTGATGGAAAAGTGGTTGGATTCTGGATCTATTTTGAAGGCAAAGACAACAGAATTTGCTGACAGATTGGGCATGACGTGTAAAAGAAAGAGAACCATCAAGGAGAACTCTAAGATTTTTGGCGTGTTTGGCTATAATTTTGGAAAGCCCAAGTGTGAGGACAATGCGGTACTTCTCCAAATGCCTACTACAAACGTCCGCGCTTCCCCAGATATCCAGACACCAGAGTTCATAGGCTGATTTGTCTTTTGTATGCAGTTTGGAGCCAAGCACAAACCTCTTCAGCTTATACTCACAGATGTTAACATCTGGTTGTGATCCACCCAGAGTCGGTTGGAACCTGGGTGCTTCTTGTTTTGTTTTTACAAGTACTCAGCCTTTTATGACAGCTTAGAAGTTGAGGCAGGCTCTGCCTCCCTCTCTCGTTTTAATTAAGCTTTTAATTTTTAGATCATTGTAGATTTATATGTAGCTTTATGAAATAATGCAGAGAGATCTCATGTACCCTTTAGTCAGTTTCTCCAAATGGTAACACCTTGGGAAACTGTACAGCATCACAACTAAGATATTAACCTTCATACAGTCATGGTACAAAACAATTCTACTGCCACGAAGATCCCTAGTTCTCGGTGCCCTTTCATAACTGTACCTACTTTCTTTCCCCGACTTTCCGCCCTTGACCCGGCAACCACAGCCTCTCTACTCCCTGCTGTTTATATCACACTTACAACACTGCAATCGCTTTAAGAAAAAACTATTGACATTGGATTGTGTTCAGAAAAGACCGATTTAGGATGGGAAAAGACCAGAAAAGCATGATATGCGAGGGAAAAAACCTGAGAATATTTATCATAAAGAAAATCAAGCTCAGAGCAAAAATAAATTAAGCTTTCTTTAAGATTTTGAAGGGCTACCATGCAAATAAGGGCTTACTGCTGTTTTGCAGGATCAATGGATGCAGCTGCTTGAAAAGAGATTCCATTTTCAAATTTAGGAAGAACTTTTCAGATTGAGGAAAACTGTTACTGATCACCTCAGGAGGAGGTAAATTCTTGGTTTAAGTAAATAGAGGTTAAGCAATCGCTAGTTAATACTTCAAGAATTTTCTAGGGGTTTGAACTTGAAAATTTCCTTTCAACACTGACATTATGTGAAAGTGTCTTTTTTTTTCCTTTTTTCTTTTCTTAATGGCTTTGTTTAGTTTATTTTTTAATTGAAAAAATTATTTTTTGTGATATTGTAGACTAAGATGCAGCTGTAAGAAATAATAAAGAAAAGATTCCATGTGCATTTTTTCCCAGTTTCCACTAACGGCAACATTTTGCAAAAATTCTAGTATAATATAATAAATGGAGTATTGACAGTGACACAATTCAGCAATCTTATTTAGCTTCTCCCAGTTTTCTTTACACTCATTTGTGTGTATTAAATTTTTTTTTTCTTTTTTGTTTTTTTTAAGATTTTATTTCTTCCTTTTTCTCCCCAAAGCCCCCTGGTAGATAGTTGTTTATTCTTTGTTGTGGGTCCTTCTAGTTGTCGCATGTGGGACGCCGCCTCAGCGTGGTTTGATGAGCAGTGCCATGTCCGCGCCCAGGATTTGAACCAACGAAACACTGGGCTACCTGCAGCGGAGCGTGTGAACTTAACCACTCGACCACGGGGCCAGCCCCTGTGTGTATTAAATTTTTAACAATTTTATCATGTGTATGAGTTCTTGTCTCCACCACCACAGTCAAGACACTGAACAGTTCCATTGCTACAGGGATCTCTTGTGTTGACCTTTCATAACCACCTCCACCCTCCTCTTCCCTCCTATTTCTCCACTGCCCTCCCCAACTCCACCCTGCCCTCTTCCCTGACAGCCTCTAGTCTGTCCTCCATTTAAAACTTTTGCCATTTCAAAAGTGTTACAAAAATGTCATCAACAGTAAGTACCCTTTTGGGATCAGCTTCTTTCACTAACCAGGATTTCTTGAGATTCATCTAAATTATTGTTTAGATCAATAGTTTGTCTCTTTTATTGCTGAGTCATATTCCATGGCGTGGATGTGCTATAGTTTCATTCATCTGGTGAAGGACATCTGGGCTGATTCCAGTTCTTAGCTATCACAAAGAAAATTGCTATGAATATTCACGTACAGGTTTTTTTGGTGAACGTAAATATTCCTTTCTTTTGGAAATTTCCAGAGTGCAACTGCTGGATCATATGGTGGTTGCATGGTTAGTTTTTTTAAGAAACTGCCAAACTCTTTTCCAGAGTGGCTGTACTGTTTTATATTCCCAGCCTCTTTCTTTTTTAAATATTGTGGTTTATCTTCTGTTCATAGAATTCTAATTGGGCTAAATAAACCACAATGTGGGAGGGATTTTAGAAACCTTACTGGGACAAAATAAAGTATGTTCTGTACTAATTTGGAGAAGAGAAAATCCTGTTTAAATAAACCTTTCTATATAATAAAGTCATAGAAGAGCCTACATAATAACACAGAGAGTATAGTTCTTTGGGATTTTCAGAGAAGCCTTTGATAAAATTCCATATGACTCAGTTTTACTTAAAACCAAAGCCATGGGGATTAAGGGGGAAATATAAAGAATCAAAAGTCTAATTCCCTGGAAGTTGAACAGCCCACTTTATGCCTGAATCCTTGTGTACTTTCAGGTGCCTATTGCACACTACACCTAGAGTTGCTGGATGCTCTCCTTGGGGTCTTTAGCTTTCCCAGAACTGCCTTGATGTCCTAGAACTACTAATGTGGACAGAATGCGATGGGCTGCAAGGGGAGGTGAGGATGAGAAAGAAAGTATCATACCTTCCTCATTTCCCATCAGAGGGACTCTGGAATTGAAGATAAATGTCAGTCATTGTTTTCATCCCAGGAACAATAAGCACATATTATTAATTATAACATTCATAGATATAGCCACAATTTTTGAGTGTTTGCTATGTACCAGGAGCTGTGCTACATAAATTACATATAGTCGTGCATCACATAATGACAAGAATATGCTCTGAGAAGTGCATTGTTAGGCTATTTTCTCGTTATGCGAATGTCTTAGAGTGTACTTACACAACCCTAGATGGTATAGCCTACTACACACCTAGGATATATGCTACTAATCTTAAGGGACCACCATTGTATATGTGGTCTGTCCTTGACCGAAACATCAGTTATGTGGTGCATGACTATACATTATATGAAATCTTCAAAATAAGCCTGCAAAAGAGGCATTTTTTTTTTCTAATTTATACATGTAGGACCTTAGGTCATCAGAAATTAGCTGCAGGCATTTATTAGCCTAGCCCATGAAACTGATCCAACAGGTATTGTTAATTTCCATGCTGCCATTACTCTAAGGGAACCTCAGTTCTCATTTTCACCTACTCTTAATGATGTCTCCATCCATCGTGACTCATTACAGACAGTGAAGGGCAGGAAAAGAGCTGAGGGATGAATGGTAGAGGTAGAGTGACTTAGGGTACACAAATAAAATGATCATAGTGATAACAATCTTTTTATTATGCTATTGTTATTGAGTTTCTGTTATATGTCCTTCCTTGCTATAGTATTAGCATTTTCACAAGTACAACCATGAAACCAGTTGATATTTACTCTTAATTTACATAAAATAATGGTGTTAGTTAAAGAGTGATTAAGCATGATGTTCAATAAACATTTATTTTTTTACTTGGCTCTCCATCCTTTATAACAGGAAAACAATTTCATTTTGTGAAATATCCATGAATATCTCTTATTGCACTTACAGAATGACAATGCCCTGCAAGGACTTCTATACAACAGAGAAGGCAATCAACAAATATATGTTAAACGCCAGAATAAATCCCAGAGTTATATGGTAGGGGGGATAAGAAAGAGGTTAAAATTGGGGGAAAATAAGAAAAAAATTTTGGGGTTGAATTTATCCGGCGTAAAAGAAATATGGGATGGCAAAGCATACTCCACTGTTTTATTGCCACTTCTTGGGGAAGGCCTGTGTAATTCATTTGATGCTTCCCTTCCTGTGACTTATTCTGTCATCCTAGATTCATGGTAATGTAAGTTTATAGCACTCCATATCGACATACATTCTCTCTCCACTGTGTTCGCAATCCCTCTCTACCTCAGCTGCTTTCCCAGGGGACAGGGTTAATCCTCCAAAGGCACCACATATGAGAATGTTGTAAGTGGCATTGTTCCAGATACACAATGCCAGTATTACTGTCATCCCAGTGTGCACTGCACAATGTATTTGTGCGTAGCATTTAGCTGGCAGCCTCCAGGAAAGTGTGGAGGGCCTAAGACTGGAACTACATATGCCAAAACTTTGCAAACTGAACTGCATTTTTTTTTTTAATCAAAGTACTCTCCTTCTCCCCTACTCTCATCAGAAAAAAAAATTTTTATTGATTATAGATAATATTTAGTGAATTCTTGCTCTACTGCCAGATACCATGTAACCCCTTTTTATGCATGACAAATTTAATCCATCCTAAACCCTATCACGGAGCTAATATTATTGTCTTTAGTTTTCATTTGGGGAAACTGAGTCTTAAGGAGCATAAACTATTAGTCTAAGATTGAATATCTAATAAATGTCAAAGTCTAGTTTAAATCAAATACTGTTGGACACCAACGTTTGTACCTTAATCACCATACAGCATGGCCTCCTGTATGGAAACTGTGTTGATATCTTTTCACTAACTTGGCTGATTTAAGTCATTCCTAGAAGCCAGCTACCTACGGAGTTGTGTTAACCTTATAGAGCAAACGTTGGGAATATAGTTTATAACTTGAACAAAATCTCTACATGTCAGGCAGACTGCCAGAGAAGGAAGACACTGGTTTATTTCCCTCCTTTATCCAATCTTTTATTCTGGTCTTAAAACTGCTTGGTTGTAACTAATAAATGTTATTGGGTAAATAAATGTTCATCCAATATACCATTTTTGACATAAATAATGTAACGTCCAAACAATGCAAAAACTGCCTTAAATAAAACATGTGAATGCTGGGTCTTTCTTATAATAATTTGAAAAATATCAATAATGTTGTCAGTTTAACAACAGAACATACTATCTGCTCTTTTCATCTTCTTGGCTATATGAGAAAGGGAAAAATGGGCCCCTTCATCACATAAAAAAGTCTTCTTCCCAGCACCATTGTCTCAAGAGTTGTTTTAGGAGCCCTACATTGAATTTTAGAAATGAACAAATGAATATCTGTGCCATGTTTCTAAAACCTTAAGGAAGGTGGTGTGGTTAGAGGATCAAAATGTTGGCTTTAGAATCAGATTACTTGAATTTGAATCTCAGTTGAAAACCTTTGGGCAATACATGTACCTTCTCAGAACCTCTGTTTTCCTTGTGTAAAATGGAGATAATTACTTCTACCTCAGAAAGTTGCTGTGAGGATAAAAATGAGATAATGCATTGGTATCAATTTATTAATCAACTTAAATTTCATAGAAGTACAAGCAAAAAAGAACTTTATTCTTTGTTTCTCCAAACACAATCTTCTATTCCTTGTTCCTTATGCCATCTAGTTGGAACCCATGGTGGAAGGTAACATTGAGTGATAAGAGTAATTTCCTTCCAGTAACTGTTTTAGTTTGCGTTTCTCCCCCAAAATGACCCTGAGACAAGAATTTGGGTAGAATTAGTCTATCTGAGAAGTGGTTCCAGGTAGTACAAGTGAAAAAATGGGGAAAGAGACAGGAAAGAAAGAAAAGCAATGTTATGAGCAGGTCACTACTCTGAATAACTAGGGCTCAAAGTCTCTGAAATACCATGTGGAACATAACTTAGAACCTTCCCTTTAGAGGAACGGGAGTGTAGTAGATGCTTCTGGCTCTGCAGCTGGATCCCTTTACTGGTCCAATGCACACATCCTCTAATTACCCTGAGTGTTGGATGGCTTACAGTTGCTCCTCACCGCTTCTCCTGAGAATTGTCCTTGGTTAAACCCGTTGTCTCACTTCAGTCGCTAGTAGCCATTGACTAATTGATGTAGGAATACAGAAGTCCAGCCCTGTGCCTCACAAGGGAACAATTCTGCTGGGTAGTTTATGTTACAGAGCCTTCCTCCTCCCATGGATCAGACCAAGGCGAGACTTACCTGTGACCACATCTAGCCTGACTCTTTCCACTTCCCTGTTCTCTTGCATTCTCTTCCTTACAGGTCCCTCCTGAGATGTCTCCATCACTAAATCCTGTGTATCTGAATCCTTGCCTCAATCTCTCCTTCTAGAGTACTTGATCTAAGACAGGCACAGGGGGCAATTATTCAACAATATTCATCTTGCATTGGTTGATGGTTTGGTGACACTACCAGCTGCTGCCATCTGTGGCCCACGACACAGCCTGTTTCTGATGGAGTTCCCCTGCTCCCCTCATGGAGTGATCTTGGGAATAAGCCTATCAGGATGGTTTAAGCCAGGTAACCAAGTTACTTGGTGTGTTGAAACCTTGCCATGCTGGGTAGGTGTGCAGGTTCTTCCCACTGCTGACCACTCCTCTCCCTGTTCCTGGGGTTGACTCCAGCCAGTCTCCTTTCCTATCTTCAGAAAACTTCAGACAGGAAGCAAATATCAGCTTCTTGTTTCGCATATGCTCCCAAACATATGGGACACATGTAAAACTCCTTCAAGAATCTTGTGACTGAGCTCTCTGTGAGTGTGGGGAGGAGAGGAGGGGAATGCCCAGATTTTCTGTAAACCTGAAAGCAGTCTGCCAGGGAATGAGATGTTAGTCTCCCCATCTTATAATCAGCCTCCAAACTCTTCCTGGAAACCTCATTACTTGGTTTGTGGGATGGCTGCTGGGCCATCAATCATCCTGATTCAACCAATCCCTCTTAACTCTAGTTTTCTGCTTATGTGGCCTGGGTGAGTGATGGGGTGAGTGTGAAAGGACCTGTTTGGCCACCTTTATTGAATAAGGGGTTACCTATTGCCTCTTGGGACTTTGGGACTTAGTTGATTTGCAGAAGCCACAGAAAACATTCTGTTTAAAGTTCTTTTATATATTTAAATTAATTATTAAACACTCACAGCTGTTATTTTGGTTATAAAATTAGTTTCTAGCATCTTTGAAAAGCCATCACATCTTAGCATTTATTTTAATGATGTGACTCAGCCTGTTTGATGAAAAGACCGCAGGTCTAAGAATCAGGAGACCTGGTTCATCATGGTCTCGACCCTGTGATCTTTTTCAAACCATTTCACCTTCCAGGACTGAATTCACAGCCACCAAATAGGATAATCAAACCTGCTTGATATACCCCACAGGGTTGTTGTAAGTCTGAAATAAAGGAAAACGTGAAAAACATATTTGAGAGTGTAAAATAAGGAAATGTCAGGTAATAGTAAAGTAACCCACCTTTAACAAAATCTACCAAAAGGCAGTTTCCCCTTCCCTTTAGAGACTCATGCCAATCCAGCAAGCTGCTGTGGCTGAGACCTGACTCATGTTCAGCAAACAGATGCCATGCTAAATGATGACGAAGTGATAAACATATGTAAATATTTCATATGGAAGTGAAGTCAATATGGACAAATGCAAAAGACACGGTTCCAAGACTGGGAAAGCCGGGCTACGCATAGTGACAGCAGAAAAAGACGCGGGTGTCGGAGTGGATCATAAGCTAAAAACAAACCCTGTGTTGTTATTTAAAAGCTTACCAGAAACTGTTAATAGGCAAGGACCATGCATAATTTTGCCGTTTGTCTGAGACTTCATGATATCACGCGCTGTTAATTGGGCAAGGGTGTAAGTATAGGTGAGATGTGCTGGGTTCTAAATTCCTGCTCCCAGTGACATCGGACCCACTACTCACCTCTCCAGGTTCTCTGTTGGTCAAGTTGGCATAGTTATATATATCTGTTCACAGAATGGTTACAGATGCTATGAGATCCTGTATGTGAAAGAGTTTTGAGAAGTATAGTTGTACTGTAGAGGTATAAGGTAATCATAAACAAGTGATAAAAAGAGTGAAATGTCTAGAAGAAAGCGAGAGAATAGCTTGGAGAAGAGGAAGCCAGAAGCTGTTTTATTTTATGACATCACCATGAACTGCCCAAAAGAACAAATGTCTCTGAATTTCAGAGAGAGAGAAACAGTGAGAGACAGAGAAGGAGGGAAGGAGAGGGAGAGAGAGGGAGGGAGAAGGGGAGAGGGAGAAAGAGGTTGAATGGGCACAGTGAGACAAAAACAAAGATCAAAGCCCCAGAGATGGACTAGATGACCCTGGAGTGGTCATGCAAAGCTGTGCAAGCTGCAGCTTTGAAGGCATGTTTTGTGTGGTGTGGATGTTCGCTTGTCCTGTGTGAAAGATATCACTTTTATGACATCTTACCAGTGTTGCCCTTCTAAATGGCCCATGGTCACCACATGAAATCAATCATTTCAACAAAAACCAATGAGTCAAACCATATCTGAAAAAGAAATAAGCTCCGTATTATGAAAGATTTCAAATGTATACAAGATAAACAGAATAGAATATTGATCCTCTTATATACCTGTCATCCACAGTCAAAATTATCACCATTCTGGAAAGATTATTCCTTTAAGAAACATATTCTTTATAATTTAAAGAATTTTATTGGGAAGTAATTTCAAATAATAATAGTATAGGTAGAATAATATAGAATAATGTGGTATAAAGGGAATAATTTCAAGCAAGAATAAGAATAGTGTAAAGAATATCCAAAGACCCTTTATCCAGATTCACCTATTGTTAATATTTTATTCCTTTGCCTTTATCACTGGCACATAAGCCCTCTCCCTCTCTCTTGCTCTCCCTCTTTCTCCTGCTCCTCTCTAACGTTTTGTTTTTTTGAACCATCTGAGGATAATTTATTCCTGTCATGGCCATTTACCCAAAAATATTTCACTGCGTATTTTCCAAGGATAAGAATATGCTTTTTCATAGCCATAATACAGTTAGCGATTTCATAAATTTATATTGATACAATTTTATTATATTCCAAGCATGTTGGTTTACCCAAAGATGTCTTTCATAGCATTTCTCCTCCTCCATTAGGGGACTCAGTCTAGAGTCAGGTGTTATGTTTCCTTGTCACATCTCTTTGCCTTCTTTAATATTGAACATTTCCACAGGCTTTCTTTGTTTCTTTACAATGCTGACAATTTAAAAAACTATAGTCCTATAGTTTTCAACATACAGGTCTTTCACCTCCTGGGTTGAAAGTGTTCCTAGGTATTTTATTCTTTCTGATGCAATTGTAAATGGGGTTGTCTTCTTTATTTATCTTTCTGATAGTTCGTTAATAGTGTATAGAAACACCATAGTGTTTTGTGTACTGATTTTCTATCCTGCAACTTTACTAAATTTGTTCATTAGTTCTAATGTTTTTTTGGTGGAGTCTTTAAAGTTTTCTATATATAATATCACATTATCTATAAACAATGACAGCTTTACTTCTTCCTTTCCAATTTGGGTGCCTTTTTCTCGCCTAATTGCTCTAAGACTTCCAACACTATGTTGAATAAAAGTGGTGAGATTGGGCATCCTTGTCTTATTCCTGATCTTTGAGAAAAGGCTTTCAATATTACACCATTGAATATGATGTTAGTGGTAGGCTTGTCATATGTGGCTTTATTATACTGAGATACATTCCCTCTATACCCACTTTGTTGAGAGTTTTTATCATAAATGGATGTTGAATTTTGTCAAATGCTTTTTCTTCATTTATTGAGTTGATTATATTATTTTTATCCTTCATTTTGTTAATGCGGTGTGTCACATTGACTGATTTGCAGATGTTGAACCATCCTTGCATCCCTGGAATAAATCGCACTTGATCAAGACATCAATGAAAAAAATTGAAGAAGACACTAAAAAATCGACAGAAATTTTATGCTCATGGATTGGAAGAATCAATATTGTTGAAATGTCCATACCACCCAAAGCAATCTACAGATTCAATGCAATCCCTATCAAAATTCCAATGGCATTTCTCAAAGAAATAGAACAAATAATCCTAAAATTTGTATGGAACTACAAAAAAACCTCAAACAGCCAAAGCAACCTTGAGAAGGAAGAGTAAAGCTGGAGGCATCACGCTCCTGGTTCCAAACTATACTGCAAAACTATAGTAATTGAAACAGTATGGTATTGGCATAAAAACAGACACATAGATCAATGAAACAGAAAGAGAGGCCAGAAATAAACCCATGCATATAAGGTCAATTAATTTACAACAAAAGAGCCAAGAATATACAATGGGGAAAGGACAGGCTCTTCAATAAATGGTTTTTGGAAAACTGGACAGCCACATGTAAAAGAATGAAACTTGACCCCTATCTTACACCACACAAAAATTAACACAAAAATTAACTCAAAATGGATTAAAGACTTGAATGTAAGATCTAAAACTATGGAACTCCTAGGAGAAAACACAGGTGGTAAGCCCATTGACATAGGCCTGGGCAATAATTTTTTCAATCTGACACCAAAAGCAAAAACAAAAATAAATAAGTGGGACTACATCAAACTAAACAGCTTCTGCACAGCAAAGGAAACCATCAACAAAATAGCAACCTACCAAATAGAATAAAATATTTGCAAATCATAAGTCTGATATGGAGTTAACATTCAAAATATTTAAAGAACTAATATAACTCAATAGCAAAAGAAAAAAATCCAAATAGAAAATGGGTAGAAGATCTGAATAGACATTTTTCCAAAGAAGACATACAGATGGCCAACTAGTACATGAAAAGATGCTTAACATCATTAATAATCAGAGAAATATGAATCAAAACCACAATTAGATATCACCTTACATCTGTTAGAATGGCTATTATAAAAAAGACAAGAAATAACAAGTGTTCGTAAGGAGGTGGAGAAAAGGGACTCTTGTACACTGTTCGTGGAAATGTAATTTGGTACAACCACTATGGAAAATGGTATGCAGATTCCTCCAGAAATTGAAACTAGAACTACCATGTGATCCAGCAATTCCACTTCTGGGTATTTACCCAAAGAAAATGAAAAAAGTAACTTGACATCTGCACTCCCATGTTCATTGCAGTATTAATTACAGTAGCCAAGATATGGAAACAACCTAAGTGTCCACTGATGGATGAATGGGTAAAGAAATTGTAGTATGTATGTATGTATGTATGTATCTACCTATCCATCTATCTATATATGCATATACATGCACACACACACACACACACACACACACACACACACACACAATGGAATAGTAGGCAGCCATAAAAAAGAATGAAATCTTGCCATTTATGATGACATGGGTGGATTTTGAGGGCATTATCCTAAGTGAAATAAGTCACACAGAGAACAAAAAATACCACACGAACTCTCTAATGTGTGGAATCTCAAAAAAAAAAAAAGCTCATGGATAGAAAACAGATTGGTGGTTGCCAGAGGTGGGGGGGTGGAAGGTGTGGGAGAAATTGGTGACTGAAGGGGGTCAAAAGGTAAAAAGAAAAAAATAACAAAATTAAATTTAAAAAACCCCAAAAAACTAAAAATACTCAAAACTATGGTCCATTTGTTTTAAAAGAACACTCCTCATTTGGACTTGGTCTAATGTCTCCTCGTTTAGATTCAGGTTATGCATTCTTGGCCAGAACAATGCATGGGTGATGGCATGTTTCTCTAGGGTGCCACGTTTGGAGGCAGAACACCCATTTGCCCCTAACTAGGGGTGCTAATTTTAATCACTTAGCGAAGGTGTTGTCTGGTTTCTCCACTGTATAATCAATATTATTTCCTTTGCAACATATAAATAATCTGTGGGGAGACACTTTAAGAGCATGCACATATTCGGCTCCCTATCAAGTTTTTCCCCTAGATTTTAGCATCCAATCATAAATCTCGCCTGATTAAATCTTTACCACAATGATTGCAAAAATGCTGATTTTCTAACTCAGTACTCCTTCTACATTTATTAGGTAGCACATGGCATTCTGATATAAGCAAGAGATTTCTCCTTCTCCTGTTTATTTATTATATATTTATCTATCTATTATTCCAAAATTGTTGTTAATAGATTACTATAGTTAATTATTTTGATGCTAAAATTGTCTCATATTTGGCTAGTGGGGGCATCTTTAAGTTGGTGTCTGTGTTCTTAGACCTGCCCATCAGTTCTTTAAGCACTTACTTTATAGCATAACAAGATATTCCAGGCTTGTTTTGTACCTATTCATCCAAGCCCTGGAATCAGCCATTGCTCTGAAGACCCCTGGTTCCTTTTGGTGAAGAATGGTATTAAATACCTAGTTCTAGGCACTAGGTGTGCTCATCACTGTTGGGGTGTGGCATTTGGCCCTTTCAGTGCACAGAGCCAGGAAATATATGCATGTGCACACACATTTATATACATACACCAACATACATATATACTTAAATGTGTACACATATGCACATACGTATACGTCTTCAAAATTACTGCATCAGTATCTCCATTTCGAACCATCGCTACATGGTTTTTGCTCACCTTTCCCTTTCCATCTTTTGTGTACCTTCTTCCTCATTGAGAAAGCAGGTTCCTAAACATATTCATTTGTTCAATCTTAATCTTAAATAGTTTCACAATTGTTTTGCCCATTCCACTACAAAGAAGAAGCCTGATTAAAATCAGTTCAGAATTTGTGTACAATTCTTGCCCTCGCCCCTGCCTACCACACCCCATTCTGCCGCAAATGTGGGTATACAGTCAGTTACTTGGATTAGTCCATTCGTCCTTCCTCCTTTCCTTCTTCTCTTCCTCTCCTCCTCTCTCTCTATTTCACTGAAGGTTGGTTGTGGCATTCTTTGAAATACAATTGAATTTTTGTGGTTCAGTTTGCTTTTAGTTTTAGTCTTTTCCTCCTTCCATCCTTATTTATTTACTTAATCTATCTATTTACTTATCTATATGTAGAAGATTAAAAGCTTCAGAAAGTCAAACTTTATACAAAAAGGAATATTCAGAGGTATCACTTTCTTCCATATCCCTTCCAGTCTTTCTCCAGCCCAACATAAGAATACATGTGAATAAAAATACACGCAATAAACACAATAATGTGGTTGTCTACAGGGGAACCAGAATGGAATGGAGTTAAAGGTGAATTGGTCGATCAATCAATTGATCGAGATGGGGCCTTGCACCATGGGTCAATGATGATAAGTGCTTAAGGTTAAAACATTCTTTTCCGAAGCCCCATAGACATACAGCTGCATTTCCAAATGTATGTTCTGCAGAACACTAGTCTCATAAGATATCCAGTAGGGGAAGAAATGTTTCTGGTCAAATAAGAATGGGAAACATTACATATTTGATCCTCTTCTTGGAAGTCTTTCTGTCAAGGAACTAAGTATGTTTCTATGAGTTCGAGTTGTTCTTTTTTTTTAACTCACAGAAACAGAGAGTAGAAAATAGTTGCTAGGGGCTGGGGAGTGGGGGAAATAGGGAGATGTTGATAAAAGGCTATAAGTAAGGTCTGAGGAGCTAATGTAAAACATAGTGCCTATAGTTGATAACACAGTATTGCATAATTGAAATTTGCTAAGAAAGCAGAATTTTAATGTTCTCACACATGCACAAAAAATATAAATATGTGAGGCGATGGATGTGTTAATTAACTAGACAGGGGGAATCCTGCCACAATGTATACATATATTGAGTCACCAACATGTACACTTATCTTTTAGAATTAGTCTTCAGGGGGACAAATTTTGGGAAATTGGGATCCATTCTTTCATTCAGTTAACATTTGTTGAGCACTTTGTTCTGGGTGCTGTTTCCAGTGCTGTGGATGGACAGCCAACAAAGCAAATGAAGGACATGTACTTGTGGAATTTATATTTTAGGAGGGTTTAGAGAGGTGGTGAGGCAGACAGAAACATTATGTCCGGTAGCGACATCTGGTATCCACTATTGTATCCACTCAGGAAAGATGAATAAACCTGTCAATTTCCTTTGGGAGGACTTCAAAATGCTGATCTGAAAGGAAAAAAAAAATGGAGGAATAAATCTTTCAACTAACCTGGATGCTAAGTATCAGGTCAAGAGGGAACATATCAAGGGGCCTCATCCTTCTACTTCATTTGCATACATCTGAGCACAGGCCAAAAATTAAGGGTATAAAATAAAAAAAAAATCAAGGGAAAAATTCTTGAGTTTAATCACATTCCCATGTTGATAAAATATTTATGAGCTCTCCTTCAATTAATTAGAATAAACTATATAACACTGCAGGAAACAAATTGAAAATTTAATAAAGTAAGTTCACTTCCAATTTCTTTTGAAGAAAGAAGCTAATTATATTTAGTTCTGTAATTATAACTTTAATTAAAATATAATGCAAAATATTCCATAAAGTGAAAACAGTGCTGAGTAATAAAACGGGTCCTTTAAGACAATTTGCTCTTTAGATGAAAATTTATAATTTAAAATGAAGGCCTTAGTGTACCATTTTCCAAAAACTTCATCCTTTCAGTCTAAAGTTTAACAACCTTCCTATAAAGACTGATTAATGTTTATTTACTGTTTTAAACCTATTTCTTTTTGTTTGCTGTGTGCTGGAAATCTCCTTTTCCTTTGTTTTAGCCATCTCTCTTTTAGAGTTGGTTTTAAAGAGATGCTCCTATTTCCCTCTCACATATTGTAATTTACAGCACATCGCTTCTGAGTTAGAACATGGCTTGAAACTTTCAGTGACTTCAAACTTGAAAGCTCAGATGCTCTTAGAAGCCTGTTCACATATCAGTCTCCTTCACCTGGCTGGCATGGAGATGAGTTAACTGCTCCAGGCAGACATCCAGGTAGAAGGAAATTCAGATCCTCTAAAATGAAATTAGGAAGGTGATGAAATGACCTTCTGCTGATGTTTTTAAAAATCATTTGCTCTCAAACACTTGTCAGAGGAACAGAGTTGACTAATAGTTAGCCCAGACATTAGACTTGAATTCCAAAGTCTCCTGGAACTTGGGGCCATGTGCCATGATGTTAAAGTCATATCCATTTCTAAAGGCCTTTTAGACTGCTCTTCAATTTGAAAGCTACTCTGCTTTTACCCAAATCACAGAGGTTTATGGAAGAGAAATGCCAAGCTTAAAAACTCATACTTTTTCAACTCAACATCTCTTTATACTTTAGCATTCAGTGAAAGATTCACTTGGTTTCACTGAATCAATTTAAAATGACTAAAAAATATTTACTGAATGCATACTGTATAAAAAATGTTATACTTCCTGTGCAAAAATATCTCCCTGAGGAGTTATTAAAAATCAGATTTCTGCACCAGCACTGTACCCCCTAACCCCCACCCGCCACTTATATTCTGATCCAGCATGACTGATGTGGATCCCAGAGATCTTTACTAAATTAGTTTGAGAGACGTGTACTAGGTGTTTCCAGGCTTTTAGAGTTGAGTAATATAGTCCTTAACTCAAAGAACTTACAACCCTAATGGCTGATGTTGGTAACTGAATGAGGGAGCATAGACAATCAGTAATCTTTTCTGCTTTCCATTGGGGAAGAGCTTTTCTTGCCCATGCAGGAGTGGAGAAGACAGCAGAAGTAAGGAAGGAGTATGCAGGGAGTAAGTAGGGAGGGAGAATAGTCAGCCCTTTGCATGTAGGGAATGAAGGTCCTCTTGCCTATGATTTGGGCCTCAGTAACTGGTGGGGTGGTTACCTTGATTACAAGTAATCAAGAAAAGACGTTTGTTGGGGAATGCTAGGATGGAAGGTAATGATACATGTGGAATTAGTTTCTTGCTAGGTGCTTTGCTTTAGGGCCCACAACCTTGTGTGCCCATTCCTAGAACACTCAAGAACATTCCTGGAACATTCTGAGAACACTCTCTTAGCTTTTCAAACCTCTTGATCTTTCCAGAAAGGATTGGTGGCTTCAGGCAGGGACTTTTTAGGTGCTTCATCTTGGTCTACATCATTGTGTCTAACTTGGGGTCTGCACGTACTGGGTGTACTAAGTTTTACTGCCTGTTTAATTGTAATCGATAAAATTATTTGAAAAAGTATTTGGAAAAGTTTTGCTCATTCTAAAGTCAAACCACAGCAGAAGCATATTTAGAAAAATCTCGTTATCTCTCTTACTCTTGCTTCAGCCCACATCCCTGATGTAATGAATGTGACCAGGTTGGTGGGTATCTTTTCATATCTTTTGCTGTAGGTAGGTTTTAATGTTTTTAGACCAAATGGTATACTAAACACAATACTCTGCGTCTTCTTTTTAGGTTTAGTAAAAGTGTGCACTGCCCTTGGGGCCAGCCTGGTGGCACAGCGGTTAAGTTCATGTGCTCTGTTTCGGCGGCCTGGGGTTCGCCGGTTCAGATCCCAGGTGTGGACCTATGCACTGCTCATCAAGCCATGCTGTGGTAGGCATCCCACAAATAAAGTAGAGGAAGATGGGCACGGATGTTAGCTCAGGGCCAGTCTTCCTCAGAAAAAGAGGAAGACTGGTGGCTGATGTTAGCTCAGGGCTAATCTTCCTCAAAATAAAAAACAAAACCAATTCTGTTATTTAAGCCACCAGATCTGTGGTACTTTGTTACAGCAGCCTGAACTAACACACTTATTTCATCACGACTTTGATACTTATAAATTGTGTACAAGTTACTCCTTTAAGCCTCAGTTTCCTTACCAGTTATGTGGACCTAATAACAGAGTCTACCTCACATGGCTACTGTAGGAATTTAAGGAGATGGTGCACATGAAAACGCATAACACTGCGCTCAGCCATGGACAGTGCTCAATATGCATACATTGTTGCTATTGTTTGGGATTCAGAAGTTCATTGGGTAAATAGAAATCACCCTGTGTATTCCAGTATAAGGAGACTGAATTTAAGGAATTAGAGGCTTGTGCAATTTTTGGAAAGTAGGAGGGAGGAAAGGTCAAGAAAGCCACTTCTAGTCATCTCAACCTGCAGCCCTGAACTGGCTGGTCTGGATGCTCATGGAAAGCTGCTGTGACTCGCAAGAGCTCCAGAAAGCCCTGCTGACAGACCGCCTCAGCCTGCCATATGGACGGGAGAGAGTCCCAGGAGACACGACCCACTACCTCAGGTGCCCACAGCACTGACACGGGTGACACGCAGAGGTGCACCCAGAAGCTGCTGCAAACCTCACATCTGTTGCAATGCCTCTTTACACTCATCGCTTGCCTTTCCCTCTGCTCCCCAAGTCTTCTACATTGATTCTCCCTCACAGAACCCAATCTGGAGATGGTTTGACAAGGGGATTCTGGGAATTGTTGTTCTGGCTTCTTCTGTGCAATGCAGAGGACACCCCAGAAGGTGGTGGCAATGACGTCAAGGTATCAACAGACCATTCGGCATACTTTGTTATTACTCTTACCTCTGCAGCTCTTCGAAGTAGAGATTAGCCTCACGTTTTGGATGAGAAAATTGCCACTCAGACAGGTGACGTCATTCTTCTCAAAGTATAATTTGTGGCAGACCTGGACTCCAAATTCAATACTCTCTCCACTATGCCATCTCCTAGATGTAGTCCGAAAAATTAGCCACCATTTTGGAGTCATTAAAAGGAATGAAAGCCTTATTTTCATAAATATCTTTAGTATTTATTTGGGTTAAAATACTGAGTTCCTCTTTTAAAGTAATAGTAAAGTAATAGAGAGGGGCAGCCGTAAAGACGTTATTGATCATTAACACCTTCGACAAAATATCTTTTTCATCAAATTAGGGTATTATGTCGAAGAGATCCTGTTGACCCCCTGGCTGATTTCCATATGGAGCAATGTAATGGAAAGACAGTGGAGTGTGGAGTTTGACCTGGGTTTTGGGATTTGCTTTCTAAGTGACTTCAGGCAAGTTACCAGCTTCCCTGAGCTCTGGTATTCTCAGAAATAGAATGGAGATGACATCATATACTTCAGAGCTCTGAAGGTTAAATAGGATGGTATCGAGAGAGCATGGAGAAGGCATCTTATTTCTTTCCACACTTGTATGAAAAATATTTGAGGTGCTTCACTGTGTTGGGTGCTATGCTAAGCATCATGAAGTCCCAGCCCCAAGAGAACATATGATCTAGTGTGTTTGGGAGGAAGACATTATATGCAAATAAATAATATAGTAAATAAGGCAGCACAGATCTTCTAAATCATAATAAAGAAATAAACAGGGCAATAGGCTAGAAAGTAGGGGTGTGGAAGGGTATTGTGGATGGATTAACCCACACTGAAGAGGTGGGTATTTGATCTAAGACCTGAAGCATTAAATTAATTATTTCTGCAAATATTTACTGAAAAACCTGCTATGTGCCAGGCACTGTTCTAGACACTGGAGATAAGGCAGTGAACAGAACTGACAGTATCTGCCCTCAGTTCTAGCAAGGGGAGACGGATAATAAACAAATATGTAAGTAACTACATACTGTCTCAGAGGGTGATACATTTTTTGTGTAACTGCGGGGCCTCCAGGGCCAGTTCAACTGACTCCATCTTTTATCAACAGAATGATTAAGAATTGTCTTTCAGAAAATGTGCAAAGTCACATAGCCAGAGCATGCTCAGAAGAAGAAATCTTGACCTGAAATGACCGTGGAACTAAAGGACTGGGATACAACCGGAACTTAAAAATCGGACTCTCATCAGAAGTGAGGTGTCCCTCATTCAGGAAGATCTGGTGTTAAAATTCCTTCCCCACCTCATCATAAATGTTTAGAATGCTATCATAAAAGTTTAGAACCTCCTCATAAATGTTTAAAACCTTACCATAAATGCTTGAGGCCCACCAATCAAAGCCTGTCCTACCAGCATTTCCACCTGCCAGCCTGTTCTCCCTAACCTCTTAAATTTCCCCAAATCCTGAATTGGAGAGACAGATCTGAGGGCACACGCTCCCTGTCTCCCTGCAGGGCAGTCTCGCAGAATAAAGCTGATCTCTTCCCAAAAGCTGATGCTGTAATTAATTGGCCATTTATGCACATCAGGCAAGAGAACCTCAATTTTGTGCGATAACATATGGAGAAAAGTAAAGTAGGGTACACGTCACTGCCAAGAAGACAGCTGAGCAGACTCTGAAGGGAGTCATTGATAAGCCATGAGAATATCTACAGAAGAGCACTCCAGGCATTTGGAAAAACAAACACAAAGGCCCTGAGGCAGGAGCACTCCTTTCTGTTTGAGGAAAGCTAGGAAGCCAATGGGAATGGAGTGGAGGGGAGGGGAGAAGGAAGCAGATGATAGAAGAGAATCTCTGAGAGGTAGCAGGGGTCCAGATCACGTGAGGCTTTCTAGTTTATTGTAAAAATGTTGCTTTTTTCTTTGAGTGAGATGGATGACTCTGCAGTTGTGCAGAAAATAGACTGTAGGGAGCAGGTGTGGGAGCAGAGACACCCAATAGGATGCTAGAGCAGTTATCCAAGTGAGACATGATGGTGGCTTGGGCTAGAACAGTGGTAGTAGTGTGGTGACAGGTAGTTGGAGTCTAGATATATTTTGAAGGCAAAGCCAACAGGAAGGATATACTGAAAGATTGGATGTTGGGTGACAAAGAAGGAAGACTCAAGGGTGTCTTCAATATTTGGGGCCAGAGCAGTTCAGAGGATGGAGCTGTTATTTACTGAGACGGGGAAGCAAGTTTCAGGGAGAGAATCAAAAGTTCTATTGAGGTTGTATTAAGTTTAAGATGCCTATTAGACATCTAAATGAAAGCGGAAGTCTGAAGGTTAGGGAAAAGTGGAAGATAGAGATCTAAATTTAGGAGTTGAAAGCACATAGATGGTATTTAAACCCAGGAAACTAAATGAGATCACTGAGAAAATGACTGTAGATAAGGTATGAAAGAGGTCCTAGGTCTAAGCTCTGGGGCACAGCAATTTACAAGTGGTGCAGATAATGGGGAGCCAATGGATAGGATCTGTTAGTAAGGTAGTAGAAAGTCAAGAGAAGGAAGTGTCTCAAGAAGGAAGGTTGGTCAGTTGTGTCAAATGCTGTGAATAACAAGTAAGACAAAGACAGAAAACCCTTTGGATTTAGCAAAGTGAGGTCATTGGTGATTGTGGCATGTGCAGTTTTGATGTAGCAGTATAGACATAAACTTGATTGGAGTAGGATTAAGAAAGATTATGATGGGGCGGGCCCTGAGGCTGAGTGGTTAAGTTCATGCTCTCCACTTTAGCCCAGGTTTTCACTGGTTCGGATCCTGGGCACGGACATAGCACTGCTCATCAAGCCATGCTGAGGGGGCATCCCACATAGCACAATCAGAGGCACTCACAACTAGAATGTACAACTATGTACTGGGGGGCTTTGGGGAGAGAAAGAAGAAGAAAAAAAAAGATTGAGAACAGATGCTAGCACAGGGCTAATCTTTAAAAAAAAAAAGAAAACAAAAGATTGTGAGAAAAGGAATTAGACTCTTTGAGGAAGAAAGAAATGGAAAATAACTCGGAGGTGGGGTTGCAGCTGTATGGTCAAGAGAGGATAGACTGTTACTTAAGAGTCACCAGAATTTCAAGGTGCATCAGAGTTACCTGGACGGTTTGATAAAATGAGATCACAGGGCCCCACCCTATTTCAAGAGTACATCAAAATCACTTGAGGGGTGGAGGGGATGGTGCTTGTTAAAACAAGACAGTGGGACCCACCTCCAGAGTTTCTGATTTGGTAGGTCGAGGGTGGGGCCCAAGAATTCGCATTTCCATCATGATCTCAGGTGCATGTGCTGCTGGTCCACAGAACACATTTTGAGTACCACTGCTCATGGGCATCAATTCCTTTGCTGACCCTTCTGTCTAAAGCAGCCTTCCACTCTCCTGTGCCTTTCTGCCGCTCTCTCACTATGTGAATCTGCCTTATTTATTGTCCATTATTTAAATCCCCAGAGGTATAGTCTTTGTAGAAAAGCAGGTCTTTCTGCCTTGTTAACCACTGTTCTCTGCCTGTGTAACACAGACCTTGGCATACGGTCGAAAGTAAAGGAAAAAAAATGGGGGAATGGATTAATAAATGAAAAAATGAATGAATGGGGGAAAATTTCCAACAATGATATGCATTGTTTCGTACAAGCTATGGGATATCTAATGTTTCTTTGGAACTATTTGTAAAGAAAAAAAGTTATATTTTGCCAAATGGCAAGTAAAAATATTAACAATTAAATTCCAACCTGCAAGATGCACTGAGGCATCTGAGCTGGTTATTTACATTTCAAAACTCATGGTAACCGGCCCAGAGATCTCGAATGTGGCTATTAGGTGGAGTTTCAAACATGATCACATAACTTTCAAAGAAAACGCTGCTTGGAAAGCAATGGATTGCTCTGTCATTAACTATTTACATTTAGGTCCCCCAATTGTCACCATTTTAGAAACCTCCCTAGGGTAAGAAAAAACACTAAAACCATGCTTTGGCCTTCAATGCACTAATTAGCCTGAAGTTAGCCCATTTGTAGCAGAGTATCTAGATTTTTACATGAGGGATATTTAAGGCCCATCCAGTTGGAAGAATTTATCTGTCAATCCAAGTCTTTTTGAAAAAAGAAAAAAAAAAAACAACAGCAAGAAAACAGGGCAGCCATGTTCCTGTTAAAATTTTTTTCAGGAGTGTTAAATGAAAACATCTCTGCTTGATATTCATCATTTGGCAATGACCGTTTCATCACTCAGACAGCATGAATAAAAGATATTACTCTTAGTCATTAGCAAATCGGTCAGGGAAAAGAGAAAAATGGGACGTTTAAGTACATTTTACTTTTCTGTCGTTTTAGACTAAATGACACTCTTAAATGATGGCTAGTCAAACCTACAGAATCTATTAGTAACTTGAAAATAAGTGTGAAGGGATGCCAAAACCCAAAGGAATCTTAAACTTGCATTTATCAGGCTTGTCACATCATTGCTACTGGTAATAAAAGCATTTTGTTTTATGTTGCAATGTCTACAGAGAATAATATTTTTTTGCACTAGAATAAAAAGTGATATTGCAACATTCATCACATTCTTTGATATAAAAATAGCCTAAAAAACTCGAAAATTGACACTCATTATTTTAGGGCTAATTTAGAAGCCTGGTGTATTTATAGGAGTTT
Organism: Equus caballus; assembly: GCF_041296265.1. Taxonomy (NCBI): domain Eukaryota; kingdom Metazoa; phylum Chordata; class Mammalia; order Perissodactyla; family Equidae; genus Equus; species Equus caballus. The sequence goes on along the minus strand of NC_091699.1, from coordinate 33,230,790 downwards.
TCCTGGTTGCTTTTTATAAAGTTCCAGTATTCAATAGTCATTCAATTTTCAAAAGCTTTTTCTACATAAATTTCATGGATTTTGTTTTGTTCGGTTCGCAGCAGTAAATGCTCAGGTTTTAATGGTGGTGGTAGTACCTGACCAATTTATTGCTGCACTTATTTTCTTATAATCTTTAAGATGCTGGTCCTGTTGCATTGCAATGACCAAAGAAACAATGAATTGTCATTTTTCAAGTTCTGTAAGATTTAACCAGAGCCCAAACTTTCTCTTCTATTTTTTTTTTCCCCAAGGTCTCTAAAGCACTGATCCAATGAAAGAAAACTCAATCTAGGAGTTGAAAGAGAAGCCAAGACTCCAAGGCATGGTTGAAATGGATTGCCACATTTATATGTACATTGATTTTTATATGACTGCATTCAGAAATGAAATACCATCCTCTGTGATCAATTCATTCAGAGTTCCCTTCTCAGATAAATTAAAAACAAAATGAATCCAAAGCAGCCACTCTCTTTTAGCTAGAGTTATGAAACAACTTTTAAGAAACAAACATATACTTACACCTTCCTCATTTGATGGACAGCTAGGCTGACAGTTAAATTCTCTGAAATGATTGGGAATTTGCACAGTAAAGTAGGTACAATTTCTAGAAAATCATATTTAAGACAAGCTGCTATACTGGAGAAGTAAGGAATTCTAATTCTGTCACTCAATCATCTTCCAAATGTTAGAGCAGGAAAAGGGAGGTATGACAAATTTTTTGAGAATACTAGGGGGTCTATGTAACCTCTGTCTATGATTGTGAGCATCACTCAAGCTATTATAGTATTTCCCAGAACGTAGCACACCTATCTTCCGGTAAAATGCAAGTTGATTTAAGGAAGTACATGAACCAATGTATTTTATTGTATTGGTCAGGGATTCATTTTTATATGTATTAAAATATTTCTAGAAGCTCAACTCTTCTCATTTCGTGGATAATATTCTTAAGGCAAAGTTAAGAAAAAGAGTTAATTTAAAATAAAAAAAAATAATGGAATGGGGTATTCAAAATATGGGTGAAGAAGTGTGAATAACTGAAGTATGGGAAATACTATTGAGGCATTTTTCCTTCTCTTGAGATATCAGTGAGCTGTATTCAACATTTATAAGGTATTTGGACAATAGTGTGGGAAGAGAGAGAGGGAGGGAGGGAAAGAAATGGATCTGGCCGTTGGAGAGGTATAGCTTTTGGAAGTTCATCAAGGAGGAAGAAAAAGGACATATTAAAAACTGTATTTTGAAAAATTGAAAAACAAATACAAAAGTATAGAGAATAATATACTGAACACCAGTGTAGCCATTGCCCAGCTCAACAATGATGAATTCATGACCAATTTTGTTTCATCTGTATCCCCATTCTCTCAGGTTATTTTGAAGCATCCCAGATATCACATAATTTCATCTATAAATATTTCTAAATGTATCTTTAAAAGACAAGAACTGTTTTTAAAAACAAAGCAGACTTCCAGTCTCTGATCTGGAACTTACAAGTTGCTCTGTCCCAACAACAAGTAATAAGCTGAATAAACTGAAAAATCAATTCTTCTTACATCTCTCGGAGAAGTGAGCTCACAGGGTAAACCATTGTCCCCAGATTGAAAAAACAGACAAGTGGACACAGAGAATCATAACTTACTGGAGCAGAAACCTCCTTGGGAACCAGCTCCGCATAGGAAAAACTGAACTGTAGTTGATAAATTACTGGAGGCCCAGTGTGGACAACTCTGAGAGTTAAAAACTCCAGGGGGACCCAGTCATGTGAGGGACCACCACATTTTTGTGAGTTTTACCTCCAGGAGCTCTATTAGGTCCTCATAGTGAATATTGAAGAAAAATCCACATATGCTTCCGGCAGGAGGAAGGGAAAAGGAACTATTTTGAAATACACCAGACTATTCTGTTTTTAACAAAGCCTGCCCTCAGGAAAAACTATTTTACTAGAGCCTAACCTGCCGAGGTTTTATCAGAGCCTAAATGATCTGGGCAAAGGGAAACACCCAGCTTCAGTTGGCTCTAGCTTTCCACATGGGGGAAGGAAAATACCCAACTCCAGCCACCTCTAGCCATCTTGCCTTACCTAAATGGGGGGAAAACCCTGAGAAGTACTTGTGAACTTCATAGTCCAGAGGCACAGGCTCATCAAAAACTTGAGACCTAATCATAGGACTATAGAACATTTCCCTCCCCCACCGTGTCCTTACTAGTATATCACTAAAGGTCTATTTACTGCAATTTCTTTTACCTAGTACATCATGTATAGTCTTCAGCAAAAAGTTACAGGGCATACTAAAAGGAAAAAATGTAGTTTGAAGAGACAGAGCAAGCATCAGAACCAGAGTCAAATATGACAGGAATATTGGAATTATCAGACCAGCAATTTTAAAACTACGATTACTATGCTAAGGGCTTTAATGGAAAAAGTAGACAACATGCAAGAATAGGTGGATAATGTAAGCAGAGAAATGGAAATTCTAAGAAAGAATCCAAAAGAAATACTAAATATCGAAAACACTAACAGAAATAGAGAATGCGTTTGATGGGCTCTTTAGTACAGACACGGCTGAGAAGAGAATCTTCGAACTTGAGGAGATGACAATAGCAACTTCCGAAATGGAAAAGAAAGAGAAAAAGACTGACAACCCCCTCACTCCCCAGAATATCCAAGAACTGTGGGACAACTACAAAAGGTATAACATACGCATAATGGGAATACCAGGAGAGGAAGAAAGAAAGAAAAGAACAGAAGCAATATCTGAAGCAATAATGAGTGAGAATTTCCACCCAAATTAATGTTAGACATCCCCCTACAAACCAGAAAGTTCAGAGAATACCCAACAGGATAAATACCAAAAAACTCTATGCTTAGGCATATTATACTGAACTTTCAAAAAATGAAAGATAAAGCAAAAAATCTTGAAAGAAGCCAGATTAAAAAAAAAAATCATGTCACCTACAGAGGAGCAAAGATAAGAATTATATCCAACTTCTCCTCAGAAGCCATATAAGCAAAGAGAGTGGGGTAAAATATTTAAAGTGTTAAAGGAAAAAACTCCATTAACCTAGAACTCTGTACCCTGTGAAATTATCCTTCAAAAGTAAACGAAAAATAAAGACCTTCTCAAACAAACAAAAATTGAGGGAATTTGTTACCAGTAGACCTACCTTGTAAGAAATGTTAAAAGAAGTTCCTTAGAGAGAAGGAAAATTATATATGTCACAAACTTGGATCCACATATCAAAAGGAAGAACATTGGAGAATAGATAAGTGAAGGTAAAAAAAAAATTTTATTTTTTTATTCTTAACAGATCTAACAGATAAGAGCTTGTTCAAAATGATAGCAAAAATGTATTCAAATATATATATTTGAACTATATATAATGAACGATATATATGTATATATAGTTGTAAATGCATATTGCAAACAAATCTAGGGAAACTGCTAAAAAAAGTTTAAAAAAGTATAATTGATATACTAAGAAAGCAGAGAAAATAGAATCATATAAAATGCTCTGTTAAAACTACAAGTGGCTGAAAAAGAGTTGAAGACCAAAACAGGGACAAAGAACAGGGGCAACACATAGAAATCAGTAATAAATATGGTTGAAATTAATCCAACTATCTCAATAATTGCTTTAAATATCAATGTTCTAACTATATTAATTAAAAGACAGAGATTATCAGAGTGGATCAAAAAATAAGACCCAACTTAGATATAAAGACTCATATAGATTAAAACTAACGGGATGGAGAAAGATGTAATAGGCTAATACTAATCAAAAGAAAGTGGGAATAGCCATACTAATCTCAGATCGAGCAGACTTCAGAGCAAGGAAAGTTATCAGGGATAAAGAGGGGCATTGCATAATGATAAAAGGGTCAATATTCCAAGACAATAACAATCCTTAATGTGTATGCATCTGACAACAGAACATCAAAATACATGAAGCAGAAACTGATAGAACTGCAAGGAAAAACAGATAAATCCATTATCACAGTTGGAGACTTTAACACCTCTCTACTATAAATGGATAGATCCAGCAGGCTGCAATCAGTAAGGACATAGCTAACTCGGCAGTACCAACAGTCAACTGGATATAATGGACATCTATAGACCACTTCATCCAACAATAGCAGATTACACATTCTCCTCAAGCTCACACGAAACACTCACCAAGATAGATCACATTCTGGGCCGTACAACACGTTAAAAAATTTAAAAAATAGAAATCATACAATGTCTGCTCTCACACCACAATGGAATTAATCTAGAATCAGTAACAGAAAGATAGCTATAAAGTCTGAAATAGCTGGATATTAAATAACACACTTCTAAATAACACATGGGTCAAAGAAGTAATCTCAAGAGAAATTAAAAAATATTTTTAACTAAATGAAAATGCAATTATCAAAATTTGTGGGATGCCATGAAAGCAGTGCTTAGAGGGAACTTTCTAGTATTGAATGCATATGTTAGAAAAGAAGAAAAATCTAAAACCAATAATCTAAGCTTTCACCTTAGAATACTAGAAAAAGAGATGTAATAAAAGAAATAATAAATTAGAAGAAAAGAAATGGTAAAAATTAATAGAAATAAAAATTAGAGCAGAAATCAATAAATTTGAAAATAGGAAATAAATAGAAAAAAATTAACAAACCCCAAAACTGGTCCTTTGAAAAAATCAATAAAGTTGTTAAACTTCTAGCCAGGATAAGTAAGAAAGAAACAGAGAAGACACAAATTGCTAATATCAGAAATGAAAAAGGGCACATCACTACAGAACCTATGGACATTAAAAGGATAATAAAAGAATGCTGTGAACAATTCTATGCCCATAAATTTGATAACCTAGATGAAATGGATGAATTCCTTGAAAGACTAAAATCTGCAAAAACTCACACAAGAAGAACTAGATAATCCGAATAAGTCAACATCTATTAAGGAAATTGAATTAATAACTGATAACCTTCCAAAAAAATAAAAGAATAGACCCAGATGGGTTCATTGCTGAATTCTATCAAACATTTAATTAGGAAATTATACCAATTCTCTACAATCTCTTTGAGAAATGAAAGTAGAGTGAGTACTTCCCAATTCATTCTATGAGGGCAGGACTAACACCAGACCAAACAAAGACTTTACAAGAAAAGAAAACTACAGACTAATCTCTCTTATGAAATAGATACAGAAATCCTCAACAAAATATTAGCAGCTTGAACTTCAACAATGTGTGAAAAGATTTGTACAACGCTACCAAGTGGGATTTATCCCAGGTGTGCAAGTCTGGTTCGATATTCAAAAATCAAGTAACATAATCTATCATCTCAACAGGCTAAAGAAGAAAAATCACATGATCATATCAATAGATGCAGAAAACACATTTAACAGAATCCAACACTGATTCATGATAAAAACCCTCAACAAGCCAGGAATAGAGTGGAACTTCCTCAACTTGATAAAGAATATCTACAAAAACCTACAGCTAACATCATACTTAATGATGAGAAACTTGAAGCTTTTCTGCTAAGATCAGAAACAAGGCAAGGATGTCCTCTCTCACGACTGCTTTTCAACATGGCACTGGAAGTCCTAGCTAATGCAAAAGACAAGAAAAGGAGATACAAGGCATACAGATTGGGAAAGAAAAAACAAAACTGTCTTTGTTTGCAGGTGACAATATTGTCTATGTTGAAATCTGAAGGAATTGACAAAAAACTCTTGGAACTATTGAGTGATTATAGCAATATTAGTATACAGAAGTCAATCACTTTTTATAAAACAGCAATGAACAAGTGGAATTTGAAATTAAAAGCACAACACCTCACAAAATAAAGTACTTAGGTATAAATCTAACGAAATATGTACACACTCTATATGAGAAAATCTACAAAACTCTGATAAAAGAAATCAAAGATGAACCAAATGAGGGAAGAGATATCTCATACTCATGGACAGGAAGATTGAATACTGACAGGATATTAGTTCTTCCAAATTTAATCTATAGCTACATTCCAATCCCAAGAAAAATCCCAGTAAATAATTTTGTGGATTTCAACAAACCAATTCTAAAATTTATATGGAAAGGCAGAAGACCCAGAATAGCCAACTCAATATTGAAGAAGGACAAAGTTGGTGGACTGACACTTCCTAAATTAAGGACTTACTATAAAGGCAGAGTAATCAAATTGGTATTGGTGAAAGAATAGACAAATAGATCAACGGAACAGAACACAGAGGCCAGAAAGAGACCCACATACAATAGTCAACTGATCTTTGACAAAAGAGCAAAGGCAATACAAGGGAGCAAAGATAGTCTTTTCAACAAATGGTGCTGAAACAACTGGACATCCAAGTGCAAAAACAACAACAAAAATTGATATAGACACAGACCTTACACGCTTCACAAAATTAACTCAAAATGGACTAGAGACTTAAATGTAAAATGTAAAACTACAAAACTCCTGGAAGATAACATAGAAAACCTAGGTGGCCTTGGGTATGGTGATGACTTTTGAGATACACTACCACCAAAAGCACAATCCATGAAATAAATAATTAATAAGCTGGACTTCATTAAGATTCAAAACTGCTTCTCTGTAAAATAGAGGGTCAAGAGAAGGAGGAGACAAGCCACAGACTGGGAGAAGATATTTGCAAAAGACCCATCTGACAAAGGACTGTTATCCGAAATTTACGAAGAATCTTAAAACTCGACAATGAGAAAACAAACAATCTGATTTAAAAAATAGCCATGGATCTTACCAGACACCTCAATAAGAAGATATATGGGGGACAAATACACATATGAAAGATGGTCCACATCACACAGCATCAGGGAAATGCAGATTAAAACAATCGTGAGATAGCACTACACACCGATTAGAATGGCTAAAATCTGAAGCACTGACAACACCAAATGCTGGTGAGGCATCAGGAACTCTCATTCGTTGCTGGAGGGAATGAAAAAAGGTACAGCCACTTTGGAAGACAATTTGGCAGTTTCTTACAACACTAAACATACTCTTACCATATGATCCAGCAGGCATACTGCTTGGTATTTACCCAAATGAACTGAAAACTTATGCTCGCACAAAAGCCTGAACATGAATATTTATAGCAGCTTTATTCATAATTGTCAAAATTTAGAAGCAACAAAGATTTCCTTCATCAGGTGAATGGATAAATAAACTGCGGTACATCCAGACAATGGAACATTATTCAGTGCTAAAAAGAAATGAGCTATCAAGCCATGAAAAGACACAGGGGAACCTTAAATGCACATTGCTAAGTGAAAAGAGCCAATCTGAAAAGGCTACATATTGTATGATTCCTACTATATGACATTCTGAAAAAGGCAAAACTATTCAGAGATGGTAAAAAGCTTAGTGGTTGCCAGAGGATAGGAGGGAGGAAGAGATGAATGGGCAGAGCACAAGGGATTTTTAGGGCAGTAAAACAGTTCTGTATGATTCTACAATGGTGGATCCATGCCATTTTACATTTATCAAAACTCACAGAATGTACAATACCAAAAGTGAACCCTAATGTAAATTATGGATTTTGGATGATGATGTATCAATGTACGCTCATTGATCAGAACAGGTGACCCACTCTGGTGGGGCATGTAGATAGCAAAAGAAGTTGTATGTGTCTGGGATCAGAGAGTATGTGAGAACTCTCTGTACTTTCTGCTCAATTTGTTGAGAATCTAAAACTGTTCTAAAAGAGAAAGTTGTTTGTAAGAAAAAGTATCAGTGTGATTCTTATACAAAATAAATGACAATAAATTCCCAAATGCCATCAAACATCCACTCAATATTTAAATATCCCTCATTACCTTATGAATTTGTTTTTAATTTTTACAGCTTGCTTGAATTTCTAAATAAGGTCCATCCATTACCATTAGTTGATCAATATTGCCTCTTAATCCGTAGATTACCTCCCACTCTCTCTTACTTTTTCCTTAGTATTTATTTGTTAAATTAATGTAGTTTCCTAGGTCTAGATTTTTCTTGTTGTATTCCTATGATATCTTTTAACCAGTTACTCTGTCCCTTGTATTTTTGAGTGGGTGATGAGATTGTTAGAATTAGAGATTTGATTAGATTCAGTTTTGATTTTTTTTTTTGTGTGTGTGTGAGGAAGACTGGCCCCGAGCTAACATCTATTGCTAATCTTCCTTTTTGCTTGAGGAAGATTGTTGCTGAGCTAACATCTGTGCCAGTCTTCCTCTAGTTTGAATGTGGGACATCGCCATAGCATGGCTTGATGAGTGGTGTGTAGGTCCTCGCCCGGCATCTGAACCAGCAAACCCCAGGCCACTGAAGCGGATCATGTGAACTTAACTACTACCACTGGGCCAGCCCCAGAGTTTTCATTGTTTTGATAAGAATACTTTAAGTGGTGAGGTGTGAATCGATCAGGAGCCCATAATAACCTGGTCTTGCCTTATTTTGTAAAGTTAGTGACCACTGATGCTTATCAAAATCATTACTTCATCAAGTGCTACAAAATGATGACCTAATTCTCTCACTTCCTCTGCAATTATTGGTTGAAATATCTCTATAAAGGAAAATTTCCTCCCATCAATTATTGGTTAACTGGAAGAAGAGTTCATACAAGACATCTTTGATTTTTTCCCCCTCATTTACTAGTTTTCAAAATAACATGGCCATTTCCCTGACAAAGTTGACCAATAATGTAAGAGGTGACACAATCAAATTCTTGCTGTCAAAATAGCATCATTGAATTGTCCCTTGAGTCAATGATCAGTTGTATTATACTAACGTACTCTCGGTTTTTATTTTATTTTCTATTTTAATGAAAGTAAAAGGCCATTTGTAAGCTATTGCAGAGCCTTTAATATTGGCACTTACATTTCTTCAGTTTTTAAGTGTCAGGCACCCAAATGTCTCCAGGAGGCTGGCGTGTAACATAGATGCGTGAAGTGGCTCAGGTGAAGGTTGTGGCCAGCTGGAGAGCGTAGGTTCTCTCTGAGGGTTACTCAGCCCTGGCCACCTTTACCCTGTAGGAGGTTGTATGGGAGGGGAGGGAGTACAGACAGACCCTCAAAAGAAGCTGGTAATCTGAATTTTCATATGCTGTCTCCTGACCTTTAAAGGTTGTCAGATACTGTGAAAGTTTAAAACACCACCACACAAGGCCAAAGAAAATACACGTGCAAACGCATCGAGCTTATGGCCTGCACACTATTTCTACTATAGGTAATTTAATGCACTGTTTTCATTTCTGTTGCCTTCTATAATTTCCTTTTGAAAGTTGAAAGGGCACGTGCTCCCCTCCTTATTCCCCAGCCTCCCTCCCTATTCTAGGTTGTGACCATATCTTAAGAAGAGATCATCCGGGGCCGACCCTGTGGCTGCATGGTTAAATTCACATTCTCCACTTTGGTGGCCCAGGGTTTCACCAGTCTAGATCCTGGGTGCAAACCTAACACTGCTCATCAAGCCATGCTGAGGCGGCATCCTGCATAGCACAACCAGAAGGACCTACAACTAGAATACACAACTTTGTACTGGGGGGCTTTGAGGAGAAGAAGGGAGAAAACAAAAAAGATTGGCAACAGATATTAGCTCAAGTGCCAATCTTTAAACAAAAAGAGATGATCTGGCCCAAACGTTTTACTGATAGGACACTGTGGCTCAGAGAGAAGTGTCTTACGTAAAGTTAATTGACTTATGGATGATCTAAACCTTGAAAGCAGATGGATGCTGGTGCAGTGCACCTTCTACTGGGTACCACAGCCTTTTATCAGCCGAGCAATAGTGCAGCACTGTCATCACCTCTCCCTGCTAGAAGCATCTACTTTCCCAGGCCTTGGCCTCCCATCCCTTACCTATTGCTTGGAAGCAGAGAAGGAAGAAGGGAACTAACATTGACCTAGAACCTGCAAGGCTCTGACCCTGTCCTAGATGCATTATATTTGTTATCTTAGTAATTAGCCATCCCACAAAATCCCCGAGATGTGAAGACTATTACCTTTTACAACATGAAAAAACTGAGGATCAGAGATTTCGGTAACTGTCTCTGGGCTACAACTACATAACAGACCCAGGACTGTGTGATCCTCAAGCCTGTGTTTATTTCATAACCTCATACTGCCTCCCATCTCCACACTCCCAATGACATCCAATGTCATTTTCTTAATTTCTGCAACACCATAACCCAAGCCAGATGGCTCCAGTAGCAGTGCTGCTTTCCTAGAGGACAGCCAAGGACCACAAACAGCATGTTGTCCTGGAGCTTTCTCTCCCGTCATCACTACTACTCTCTTTCCTCCCCTTCAGATTGCCTTTCTGGAACTCATTTACTAGCGAGAACAAATTCACTGCTTAAGTTAGGGTGCTGGCAGGAAAGAGACAAAACTTTCAAACGGAGTAATTGAGTTGAGAAGATCATTACATAGGTATGGGCAGTGTTAAGAGAAACCAGAAGAATTGGTGAAGCGCCCTGTGGCTAGCAACAGCAGGGAGCAGTTACTGCTGCCCAACGGCAGCTGCGGCCTTGGAAGAAGAACATGGCCACTGCTGCCTTATAGCTTTGCAGGGAAGGAGCTGGGGAATAAACATGATGAACCCTCCCACTTCCATCAAAAAAAAAAAAAAAAAAAAAAAAACAAAGAAAGAAAAAGAAAAAGGCAGAGAGTGGAACTGGAGGGGCGAACAAAGAATAACTAGATTATTTCCCCTGCTTTTCTACAAGCCGCTGCCACCTAACTAGACAAGAACCCCGTTCTGAAGGGCACCTCTATTAGAAAGGATCAAAATGCCTCCCTCTCATTCCCAGCTTCACTTCTGTCTCCCTGGCTGGAGTCCCAGCCAGCTTGCATCCAGACACACCTTCAGCTCTGCACTGGCAGACGTGAGAGTCTCTACCATCTGGGTCGGGCAACTGGGGTTTTCAAGTTTATACTACAGTATCTTCTGTAGAAAAGCTGTATTCTTTCCCCAGCACATCTGCATCATTAACATCTGTATGTTCCTGATCTTTCCAGAGGCCTGCCCTGTGTTCTCACTTCACTCTCTTGCTTTCTCTGGCCCTGCTCTTTTTCTTGAACCCCTAAAATACTTCTCCCCCAAACCCCTCTGCTTCCAGGCCCAGAGTGCCAGCAAGTCGAGTTATTTTCATTTTATGAATATGCATGTACAAAAACCCAAGATATTTTCCGAGAGAAATTGCAAATTTGATCTGCAGGAAATGTGTTGCTATTTCTGCCAATGGATAGAAGCATTGCTAAATTACACCAAGGGCAAGCTAGTTTTGTGCTCTGAGAAAGCATTTTGCCTTTTTGGGGGAGGGGACTACATTTTTAGGGTGCTGTTGTTGCTTTGAAAAATAGCTTTTCATCTTTTGGATTTTTACCCTCCTTCAAAATATTTAGGGAAGGTGACGTACAACCTTCTTCGTACAGACGCGTAAGTTAAGAACTTTGCTTCAGAGATCCTCGACCACACTAGAACAAGCATTTTTCTCCTCATGTTAAGTCTTTTGTCATGTAGTCAACAAAAATGTTGCAACTTTACACACTTTTGGGGTTCTTTACAACCTCCCCCCTTTCACTTGCTTAACACTGTACAACATCATGCACGCAAAGCAAAAGAGTATGTAGTTTATTTTTCTCCATCTGCAACATGGTACAGATAGGAGAAAATGAAAAATACAGAGTGAGCACAAAGGGTGGGAGTCTTAGGCACTGAAGCACTTCAACAATAGAAAGCTTATGCCTGTTGAGCTGTCTGGCAGTTGACTAAGGTAGATCAATGTTAAATTACTTCTGTGGCTACCATGTATGGCTTCCATTCCTCTCCTAAGCAGGAGGACACCTTTAATTGCAACTTGTCTTTGTTCTTCCCATTTCTTCATTCTGAAGCAGCATGCGCAGTGGCTAAGAGCACAGACTCTGGAGTCTGGCAGACAGATTTGGGTCTGTGTGTTGGTTCTGCCAATTGTTAGTGGCCTGGCTTCAGGTAAGCCTTTAACCTCACTGACTCTCAGATTCCTCACTTATAAAATCGGGAAAAGAATAGTCCCACTGCAGAGGAATTCTGTGATTATTAAATGAATAAATGTGTGTACAGCATTTAGCACCATGTCTGAAATATAGTAAGTGCTCAATAAGGGTCAGCTAATATTGTTAATTTCCATTTAACTCTGAAATTAGTGCCACATATAGACTTATCTTCCCTTCTCCATGTGAACTTTCTTCAAAATTTGATAGACATTTCCACTAAATTTCTGTTTTTAGTATTCTCTGCCCTAATGATTTGGTTTTGCTGCATTCACAGAATTCTCTAGGCTCTTCCTTTGTTGAGTGTCATATTCGAAAATGCTCTTCCTTCTCCTTAAAGCCACTCATACACTGAAGTGCTAGCACATCTGATGGATGGCTAGAGCTTCCTGGGTCTTCTCCATCCAAATTAGCAAAGGCCCCATCTGCTTTTGAGCATCAGCATGCCACCTTTTTTCAGTTAAGACCTAGCCCAGCATCATCATTTTACACGCATTTACAAAGTGATTGCCTCATTTTTAACCTTGAATTCTGTGTTCCCCTTTCATCTCTCATCTTGTATCTTACTGCCACCTTGTCTCTAACCACATTCTGATCAGTTTTCTGTTGTTTGACATAGTTTGTTCAGAAGCAGAATATAACTTCTATTCTTTAGCACTAAAAGCACTATTTATTTTTTATGGAGATTATTTAGCACATGTTACTGATGGGTATGGACTTTTCCTTTTCATTTCTAGTTTATTGGTGCACTGAAAATATCATTTAAAACCACACTAAAATAGAAGTTTTTTCCTTACTTTGAAAAGAAAACAAAGTATTTTCAAATTTATAAAATATGTGTACAAATTTTGTAAAGTATGTGTACGATATAAAGAGTCATGATACAATGAATGCCTGTGTACCCACCACTTAGTTTATGGGGAAAAAATATTACCTTTACCTTGAAACCTCTTTAGGTGTCCATCCCTGAAATCATCTCTCTCTCTGTCCTTCAGAAGTGATACTCTCTACTGAATTTAATTTATTATCTTTCGCTTTTGCTTCCATTCCAATGAGCAAATGAATATATCACAATTTATTTCGGCATTTTATGGTTGATGGATATTTGAGTTGCTTGCGTATTTTTAAAACTAACCTTTTTAGAAAACCCTAAAGAATTCACCAGAAAACTATTAGAAATAATCAACAACCACAGCAAAGTTGCGGAGTACAGAATCAGCATACAAAAATTATTTGCCTTTCTGTACACTAATAATGAACTAGCAGAAAGAGAAGTCAAGAATACAATCCCATTTACAGTGGTGACAAAAAGAATACAATATCTAGGAATAAATTTAACCAAGGAGGCGAAACACCTATAGACTGAAAATTATGACATTATTGAAAGAAATCGAAGAAGACGTAAAGAAATGGAAAGATATTCTATGCTCATGGATTGGAAAACTAAACAATCAAAATGTCCATATTACCTAAAGCAAGCTACAGATTCAATGCAATTCCAATCAGAATACCAACAGCATTCTTCATGGAAATAGAACAAAGTATCTTAAAATTTATGTGGAACAAAAAAAGACTCTGAATACCCAAATCAATCCTGAGAAACAAAGAACAAAGCTGGAGGTACCACAATCCCTGACTTCAAAATATACTACAAAGCTATAGTAATCAAAACAGCATGGCACTGGCAGTAAAACAGACACACAGCTCAGTGTATCAGAATTGAAAGCCTAGAAATAAAACCATACATCTATGGACAGTTAATCTTTGACAAAGGAGCCAAGAATGAACAATGGATAAAGGAAAGTATCTTCAATAAATCATGTTGGGAAAACTGGAGAGCCATGTGCAAAAGAATGAAAGTAGACTATTATCTTATATCATACAGAAAAAATAACTCAAAATGGATTAAAGACTTGAATGTAAGACCTGAAACATAAAACTTCTAGAAGAAAATATAGGCAGTACACTCTTTGACATTGGTCTTAGCAGTATCTTTTCAAATACCATGTCTACTCAGGCAAGGGAAACAAAAGAAAAAATAAACAAATGGGACTACATCAGACTAAAAACCTTCTGCAAGGCAAAGGAAACCATGAACAAAACAAAAAGACAACCCACCAACTGGGAGAAAATATTGGCACATAATATATCCAATAAGGGGTTAATTTCCAAAATATATAAAGAACTTGCACAATTCAACAACAACAATAAAACAACCTAATAAAAAAAATGGGCAGAGGATATGAACATTTTTCCAAAGAAGATGTACAGATGGCCAACAGGCAAACGAAAAGATGTTCTGCATCATTAATTATTAGGGAAATGCAAGTCAAGACTACAATGAGATAACACCTCATACCGGTTAGGATGCCTATAATTAACTTGACAAGAAATAGCAAACATTGGAGAGGATGTGGAGAAAAAGGAACTCTCTACACTGCTGGTGGGAATGCAAACTGGTGCAGCCACTATGGAAAACAGTATGGAGATTTCTCAAAAAATTAAAAATAGGAGTACCATATGATCCAGCTATTCCACTCCTGGATGTTTATCCAAAGACTATGAAATCAACAATTCAAGAGATTTATGCACCCCTAAGTTCATTACAGCATTATTCACATAGCCAAGATGTGGAAGAAACCCAAGTGCCCATCAATGGATGAATGGATAAAGAAGATATGGCATATATAGTCAATGGAATACTACTCAGCTGTAAGAAAGGCAAAGTAGTGCCATTTGCAACAACATGGATGGACTTGAGGGCATTATGCTAAGTGAAATAAGCCAGACAGAGAAAGACAAACACTGTATGATTTCACTCATACATGAAAGGTAAGCAAACACATGGATAAGGAGAACAGATGAGTAGTTACCAGAGGGAAGGGGGTGGGAGGAAGGTGAAAGGGGTCCAAAGGGCACATATGTAGGGGATGGATAAAAACCAGACCAATGGTGGTGAGCATGACGCAGTCTATACAGAAACTGATATATAATAATGTACACCTGAAATCATAATGTTATAACCCAATATGACCTTCAAAAAATAATTTTAAAAAATTACACCTGTTGTTTTGAGATAATTTCAGACTCACATGAAGTTATAAGAAATAATACAGAGACGTCCCACATAACCTTTACCCAGTTTTCACCAATTATAATATCTTGTAAAACTCTAGTACAATATCACAACCAGGAGATTGACATTGATGTAGTAAAGATACAGGACATATCCATCAGCCAAAGGATAGTCACATTCAGTCCCCTTAAGCCCTACTCCTGTCCTTAATCCATGGCAACCAATAACCTGGGCTCCATTTCTATGATTTTCTCTTTTCAAGAATGTTTCGTAAGTGGACTCATACAGTATATATAACCTTTGAGGACTGGCTTTATCCACTCAGCATAATTTTCTGGAAGTTTATCCAGTTTGCTGCGTATAACAATAGTTCATTTCTTTTTACTGCTGAGTTATTATATTCCATGGTATAGATGTACCATAGTTTGTTTAACTATCTACCTGTTGAACAGCATCAGATATTTCCACTTTCTGGCTATTATGAATAAAGCTGCTGTAAACATTTGGGTCCAGGTTTTGGTGTGAACTTAAGTCTTCATTTCTCTACGTTAAATACCCAGGGGAGCAATCTCTGAGTCATATGATAATTAGGCCTTTAGTTGTCTGAGAAACTGCTAGATGGTCTTCCAGAGTGGCTGTGCCATTTTACATTCCCACTAGTAATGTTTGAGTGATTCAGTTTCTCCTCATCCCTGTCAGCTTTTTCTGTTGTCATTGTGTTTTATTTTATCCACTCTGACAGGTGTAGAGTGGAATCACGTTATGGTTTTGATTTTCCCTAAAGGCTAATGATGTTGAGCATCTTTTCGTGTACTTATTTACCATCTACATATCTTCTTTGGTGAAATGTCTTTTCATGTCTTTTGCCCATGTCCTATTTGGATTGTTTGATTTTTTAATGTTGACTTTTAGGAGTTCTTTAAGTATTCTGGGTACCCGACCTTTGTTGGATATGTGGTTTGCAATATTTCCCCCAGTCCTTAGTTTGTCTTTTTATCTTCTTCATAGGGTCCCTAGATCCCAGCCAGTTTGCCTTCTCTCCTCTGGGCAAAGTCATATGTATCCCTCCTCCTCATTCACCAGAATTTTAGTTATACTTAGGGAGAGGAATAGGAAAAACTACAGCTACCCTTTCTTCCCAAAAGCATCCACGGTCCAGTTTTTTTTTCCCTAGGCGTGTGCTGTCCAATACGTTAGCCACAGGCATATGTGGATATTTCAATTAACATTAAAATGAATTAAAATAAAATAAAATATTCATGTCCTTTGTTACAGTAGCCACATTTCGAATGCTCAATAGCCACATGCTGCAAGTGACTACTATGTTGGACAACCAGATTATAGAATATTTCCATCGTCATCAAAGTTCCGTTGAGCAGCACTGGCCTAGAGTATATACCTAAGAGCAGAGTTGCCGGCCTGAAGAGTCTGAGCTTTTTAATCTTTCTTAGGTAATGCTAAGATGTTTTCCAAAGTAGTTGTATTGATTTATACTTCCATTAGCAGTGGGGGAAAATTCCTATTGTTCCACATTTGTGTTAACACTGGGTACGGTCAGACTTTAAAAAATCTTGCCATATTCAACAGATGTTAGCTCAGGGCGAATCTTTCCCAGCAAAAAAAAACCCACCAAAAACCAAAACCAAAAGCTCAGTCATCAAGATAAATATTAAAAAAAAAAAATCTTGCTGTATTGATGGGGGTGAAAATGATGAGGTACCATTTTCTCATTTACTAAAGAGAATGGCTATCTTTTTATGCGGTTATTGACCATTATAAAAGAGGCTGTTCAAATCTTTTGCCCGTTGTTCTATTGGGATATTTATCTTTTTCTCATTAATTTTTATAGGAGTTTTAAATATATATTGGATACTAACCTTTTGTCAATTAGATGTACTGAAAATGTCTTCTCTAATTTGTAGCTGTCATTTTCTCTAGGGAGTTTATTAGTCAGTATAGGATAGGCTAAACTGGGGTAACAAATAAACCTTGACTCTCAGTGGAATAACAAAGTCTGATGTTAGTAGAGCGGGCTTCCATCTTGAAGCTGTGCTCTAGAAAACACATGGCCTTCAAAGTTGCCGTGGTAAGGGAAGGAGAGCTGGAAGTCTGCACGTATTACTTTTCAGTGCCAGGCCTAGAAGTGGCTATGTCACTAGTGTCTAAATTGCATCTGATCATGAGGCCCCAAAGGAGACTGAGAAGTGTAGAGAAGCACATCAATATTTGAGGGTACTCATAGTCTCTGCCACATGGTGTTTTAAATGGACAGATGCTCTTAATTTTAACGTAATTGAACTTAACTCTCTTTATGTTACTACTTCTATCATATTTAGGAAATTCTTCCTTACTGCAAGACCAACTCCAGAAAAAATGGAGCTCCTTGAATGGAATGGTAAAGACATTTTTCTATATTGCTTTCTAAAATTGTATATCTCTGTGGTTCGCATTTAGGTCTTTAATTCGTATAGAAATGTCTTGTTTTAATTAGGGGTCAATTTTATTCTTTCAGCACTATTTATAGAAAAGTCCATATTTCCCAATAATCTGGCAATCACTTCCATTTATGTGTGGATATATTTCCGGATTCTTGATACTGTTCATCAGTCTATTCCTCTATCCTTGGACCAGTACCACTATATCTTAAATATTAGATTTTTATAACTCTTCATACCTGGTAAGGCAAATATCTCCACTATGTACTTCCTGTTATGGTCTGTTGTGACTATTCTTGGTCTTTGCTCTGCTATATAAATTTCACCATCTTCTTGTCAAGTTTCAGAGTAAAACCTATGGGGACTGAATATACAGATCAATTTGGGGAGAAGTGATATCTCTACCTTATTGGATCTTCCTATCTATGAACCATGCTACATTTTTACCTTTATTTAGCTCTTATTTAATATGTTGCAATAAAGTTTCACAGGTTTTTGATACTGTTAAGGTCTTGTACATCTTTGGTTAGATAGATTTGTTGGTGCTGTTGCAAATGCTATCTTTTAAAAAATTACATTTCAACTGTTTATCATATATGGAAATTTAATTTTTTTTTGTATATGTGTGCTCTTTTCTTTTTAATTTTTAGATATTTCCTCCTGGCTTCCATCCAGAAACAAGGTTTAGATAGCTAATTTTATTTTCTCCTCCTAAGAGGTACAGTTTTATTTCTAGTTTGCTTGCTGAGGGTGTAATTTTTAGCTCAGGTATATATGTAGAATCTCCTATGAAGCTTCCCACTCTGAAAGATTTTTCCCATGTCTTCACTTCCCGTGAGTCCATGACAAGTGAAGCCTAAAGTTATTTGGGCTCAGAAGATGTCCTCAGGGCAAAAATGAGCTCTGATCCTCACTTACCATGTTGGACTCCTGTTTTCCCTTAACTTTAGGTCTCTGGAGGATCCTTACCATCTTGCCAACTTATCAATGCAGTAAAACAGATATTCATATTTATATTTATTTTTACTTAGTTGTAATCAAGAGGGTCAGTTAGATTAATTAGTCTGCCATGCCCCTAGAAACTGAAATTGAAATATATCTGATACATATATATATTTTAAACATCTTCAAAACACAATATTAATAGTAATTCTAAAAAGATATCTCTATGCTCATTTTTAAAGGCTTAACTTAATGACTTAATTTCAACTGAATTACAAATCTTGGGAGTGAAATTATTGCCATTCAACCCTTTTAACTTTTTTGTTAGCTTGATTACCTTTGTTTTACCTCATTTTTCTTCCTTATTTGGCTAAGTCAATAAAGTACTCTAAGCCTTGTGGTCAACAAAGTTAGCCTTCTTGTTAGACGGATTGACATTTAAAAAAAATCCTCTCAGCCTCTTAACACTACAGCCTTTATACTACATGGTTCTGAGACAGTGCTAGTTGATGCTAACCTTGTTAGATCTTGCAAAGTCAAGTTGTCTCTGATATAAACTCTCTTCCCTTTCCTGCCAATTAATCAACACTTGGCTATTGAGTTTTAGCCACAAATCTGTTACCATGATAATGGCAATTTTGTTCTGACAGCCATGGGTGTTAAGTCAGATTTTCCCCAGAGTGAGAATCTGACTAAACAGATCTTCTATGATTCCCCTGATCCTGCCCTTTCTTTCGCAGATTCCCCATAGGAATTTCTCAGGGAAACTACATTTTAAATGATGGTATTCTATCGATGCTAAACTTCTCAAATTTGATCACTGAATTGTGGCTATATAACGGAATGTCCTTATTCTTAGGAAATGTATCCTGAAGCACTTAGGAGTACAAGGGTATGATAGATGCAACTTTCACTCAAATGAATCAGGAAAAAAAGTAAATATATATACATGTAACTGCATATATAAAAAAATAGGCATATAAATAGAATATACGCATGCAGAGTACAGAAAAAATATATATACGTGCATATACAAAATCTGGGTGAGAGGTACATGGGAGTTCTCCGTATTATTCTTATAACCTTTCTGTAAGTTTGAAATTATTTTAAACAAAATGTTTTTGAAAATGTTATAGTGGTTACTTCTGAGTAATGAAATAAGAAATTTTTTCCTCTCTCTTTATTTCTATTTTGTTTTTCAAAAGGAAACAGGGATCAATTATGTAAAAATACAAGTATTTTTTCATGACAAGAAAAATATATCAATTAACCCTATCAATCACTCAGATGGGAAGTGTTTCAGTGATCTGGTCCAATACTAATTTCACGAGAAATGTAGTCCATATTCAAATTTTGTCAATTGTCTCAACAATGTCCCTTTTGAGATTTTTCTCTGATCCAAAGTTCAGTCAAGAATCATGTAGAATTTGTGGTCATGTCTCTTGTTTTTTTTTTCTGCTTTTTCTCCCCAAATTCCCCAAGTACCTAATTCTATATTTTAGTTGTCGGTCTTTCTAGTTGTGGCATGTGAGATGCCGCCTCAGTGTGGCCTGATGAGCAGTGCCATGTCCGCCCCCAGGATCCGAACCAGTGAAACCCTGGGTCTCCCAAACAGAACGCGTGAACTTAACCACTCAGCCACGGGGTCAGCCCCGTCTTTGGTCTCTTTTAATCTGGAACATTTCCTCTGATTTTCTTTATCTTTTATGACATTGACATTTTTGTGGAGAAGAGACCAGTTGATTTCTAGAATGTGTCTCAATTTATCTGTTATTTCTTAATTTTGAAAGGGCTTTGAAAGAGTTGTATAAACTCGCTGTCAGCCCTGCCTTCCCACTCTCTCTTGAGATCCCAGTCGACTCTGACTTTTGTCCCTATCATTCTTCCAAGATTGCTTCTGTTCAGGTCACCAGTGATCTTCATGTCACAAAATTCAATGGTCAATTCTCAGTCCTCTTAATCAACCTCTCAGCAGAATTTGGCAGAATTTATCTCATCCCTCTCTTTGAGAGAACCGTATTTCTGCACTAGGCTTCCTTCACAGAGCTCTGTCCTCTAACTCCTTCCTCAGTGATCCCTCCTTTAAGTAACCTTTACTGGACTCTCCTAATCTTCCAGACCCCTAAATGGTGGAATGCCCCGTGGCTCAGTCCTCACCTCTTTGTCTTCTATAGTCATTTTCAAGGTAATCGCACCTACCGAGAAAATGGATTTAAATACCATTCATATGTTATCCCAAATCTATGATACCAACCCAGACTTCACTCCTGAACTCTAGATTGTGTATCCAACTGTCTACCTGCCATTTGGAGCCCTAATAGGCATCTAAAACTTAACATGTTCATTTGCAAACTCTTGATTATTTTTCTAAAACCTCCCAGTCTTCTTGCTCTACTCAGAATAAAATCAAAGGCATTATAGGGCATTACATAATGTGTAATTCTCTGATCTCATTTCCTACCACTTCTCCTTTTACTCACTCTATCCCGCCACACTAAGTACACATGTACCTCAGGACCTTTACACTTGTTCCCTCTGCCCAGAATCCTCTCCCCCCAGATAATCATGAGGCTTATTCTCTTACTTCAGGTTTCTGGGGGAAATAATCCCTCATCAGAGAAATATTTCCTGACCACTTTATGGAAATCTTCTGCATAGCAGCCCTATCACTCTGTATTCAATTTTCCTGCTTTCTTTCTCTTTGTTATATTTATTATTATCTTAAGTATAGTTTTTCTTTTTATGCTTTCTCCCACTAGAATGTTAACTCCATATGCATAGAGATTTTGCTTCAGTTAATCATGCATATGCATAAATATACACATATATCCCTGGCTAATAGTAGGTGTTCAGTAAATATTTGTGAGACGGATGAATTAATATCCTTTCAGATATTTTCTATACATAGAAATATCTATTTAAAAAATCAGATAATACTCTTTATGGTTCTGTCAATTGCTTTCTTACTTAGCAATATATCCTGAACATCTTTCTACATCACCAAATATAGATCTCAATAGTTTTTAATAGTCTCAGAATATTCCATTGTGTGGAGGTGCCTTAATTGATTTATTCAAACTCAATTGATGGACAGTTGGATAGTTTTCAATTTTTTGCCATTTCAAACAGTGCTGTAATGAATAACCTTATATTGAAGTCTTTTTGTAATCTAATTCATCGAAACAGCTATTGAGTATCTGCTACAGGAAATTCACTGTTCTGGGCAATGGGATGGGAAGGCAGAGACAAATGTAATGTGGTTCTTGCATTCAGGGAGCTCATGACCTACTCCAGGAGATGGATGATGATAAATAATGATGATATATTTTAAAGAATTATGAGTTCTGCAAGGCCACTAGAGAGGTTCAATGTACTAGTAGAATTCAGAGATAGGAACTACCAAGAGAGATAGAGAAAGACATAGAAAAGCTTTCTGGAAGGTCAAAGTATTTAAACTGGGCTTGATAAAGTTGTCATTCAACTAGCAGAGGGACTGGAGTGAGAGAGAGTGCCATATATTTAGAGGACGGTGGGAACTATTCTTGGATAAGATAGCTTTCTAGTTTGGCTAGAATAGAAGGTGGGTGAATGATAAGGCCAGAAATGTAGGTTGAGGCAGGAACATGTGGCCAGTCCAAATCATTGTCAAGCCAAAGGACCTAGGGATAGAAAATAAGGTAGAAATGGATCCACTTGACTTCGCTATCACACCTTTTCCTTTTTGGGAAGAAAGTTAACCTGGGCTATGGGAAAGCAGACTCATTTCCAGATGTTGTGGTATTCCAAGAGAAGCTGAAGATCTGTATTTTTAAAATATGAAACTTCCTGACTTTTAACTGCTGGCCACCAACTCTGTTTTTTCCAAACCTGTTTTTCTGAACCACAAAGCAAAATAAAACAACAATAATAAAACTCCCAATTTACTGAATCCTCATGGGGCATAAGCATCCTGTGATTAACAGTTTGTAAACTCTGTCCCGAGGAGACCCTGTCCCCTATTATGGTGAATTTCTTTCTTTTCGGACCTTGAACCATAGCAAAAAAATTCCATTTTATGTCACAACCTAATATGCACACACAGAAACATATATACACGAAACAAAACAAAAATAATACTTAATCCTAACAATTTATTAACTGAAAGGAAAGCACTCTGATTTAGTCTAGTTCAATCTAGTCTATTCTATTCTAAAAAGAAATGTGTGTCTTGACCTACTAAATTCACTTCAGGGCTCACAATGGTTACAAAACTTATTAAAAACGGTGTCCTGACCATGAAGATTCTTTTGCCACCTAAACCTATGTTATTTTGTAATATCTCTTAATAATTGCCTTCTCAGGTGTTTAGGATTTGGGGAACCAACTGGAATGTAAATAGCTCTGGGCAGGATCTGCTCTTACTGTTAGATCCACAGTCTCGGCAAACTTCGCCGATATTCAACAATTGGGTGTTGGGACTGGGGCCTCTGAGAGTCTCCACAAGTCAGCTTTTATTTTCTGAGTCCCAGCGGCCTTGGGTCGGTAACCCTGCTTCCTGGCTTAGCTGGAGGAGATGTTCAGTGGATTTCAGTTATAAACCTTTTGTGGCTAGTTCATCCAGCTCCTCTCCAACAATGTGTCCATGAACCTCAGCCAGAAACTGAGATTCTCCTAATGTTGAGGACAAACTGACTCAACTGACCACTCCTCCAGCTCCTACCCCAACCCTCGTCCAGGTCCTGATCTGTGGATTCATTGTGAAGGACGAATCATAAAAGGCCCTACTATTTTAAGCTTTGTGTGATCAGAACCCTTTCTGGTTACTAAGAAACACAAATGATTTTAGTTACCTTGGAATTAAATGTAGCCTAGAACATTCAATATTTGTCAGGTCATGTTACAAATGAGCTACTGTATTCATAATGGATGTGTCACCATCATAAATATGACAAAAGGACATTTTCAAAAAGATGATTATCCACACTGACAGGAGAGAAATAGAACCTCAAGAAATTAACATTCTCGCCACTTTCTTGTCTCTCTTTGCTTTGCATTATTTAGGGATCTCCGGTGACTTGACTGAAGTCCTCCCTGCCCCACAAAACCCACAGTGTGCCGAGCTTTTGGAATATACACCACTCTGATATCAAAGGAGGGACCCCTGTTGGAGGAGTTGACATTTCCCCTCTCATCTCTGGGTTAATGGGAAGACCTGTATTCAAAGACACCTTCATCTCAGTGGGAGCACCGTAAGACGTCTTTGGTATTGATTTATATTGGTTGCAGGTACATGCTGGATCAAAGCAGATGAGAGTGGGAGAAAGAAGTCAGATGCAGAGTAGATCCACGGGGAGAATTGAAATACTGAAAGTTTTCTCCTTCGGTTAGCTCAGCTGTGTAATAATAATTGGCCAACATTTATTGTTTATTATTATATTATTTATATTTGTATTATATTATCTATTATAACATTTATTATTTATTCTTATAATTTATGATTGAGCACTCACCATTCACAAGACCAATGGTCCCCAACCCTCCTGTTCATTCAGATCTCCTGGGGAGCCTTTTAAAACTACCCTTGTTTTGACCTCACCTGCAAAGTCTCTTGGTTTAATTGGTCGTGGGTAGGGTTAGGCAATGATATTTTTAACAGCTCCTGGGTGATTCTAACATGCAACCAGGGTTGAGAACCACTGTGTTAGATACTGTTTAAAAGCTTTTAAATTATTAGCTCATTCAGTCCTCATAATAGGTCTATAAGGTTGCTATTTCCATTATCCTCAATTTTCAGATGAGAAAATAAAAGTAAAGAGAAGTTAAGCATCATGCCTATGGTTATACAGGCCAGTAGGGCGTGGAATCCAAATTTGAACCCAGGTAGTTGGATTCCAAAATGCAAAGCAAGTTTAATACAAAGATTAAGGGAGAGAGGAACACTTCCTGCTGGGTGTTTGGGACAACAGTAGCAGAAAGATGATTGCAAAGGAAGACAAGGAGAGAAGTAGGATGTTTAAAGCAGCAGCAGGCCGGGCTGCATGGGTGTGCAACCTGTGCATGTGCTCAGAAGGGTCCTATACTTGGTTTAATGATCTGCTGTTGCTATTTTGAAATTCTTTTTTTTTTTTTAATATTGAAGCTTTTTTTTTCCTGAGGAGTATTGGTCCTGAGCTAACATCTGTTGCCAATCTTCCTCCTTTCTTCTTCTTTTATTTTTTCTCCCCAAAGCCCCAGTACATAGTTGTATATCCTAGTTGTAAGTCCTTCTATGTGGGATGCTGCCATAGCATGGATTAATAAGCATATGTAGGTCTGCTCCCAGGATCTGAACCAGTCAACCCTGGGCTGCCGAAGCGGAGTGCGTGAACTTTAACCACTTTGCCACCGGGCTGCTCCAATTTTGAAATTCTTAATATGTTCTCAACAAGAAGCCCCACATTTTCATTTTGTACTGGGACCTACAAATTATATGGCCAGTCCTGAGTATCAGACTCGTGGAAATTGACTACCAGCTACTTTGCCTAGTTTGAATCACGAATGATGTGGTAGGCGATTGCGTCCCTGGAGTGATTTCAGTGAAGCAGAAACCACACCCCTCCCTTCTTTGAGGGTGCTTTTCCCAGAGCTGAAGAATCAGACATCAGAGGCTCTGGCAGGGAGCATCAGAACCCTAAGTGGCAGACTGTCAGATGCAAAAGAGGGGGAGATGAAGAACAGCAATGTTCTAAAATACAAGTCTTTCCATCTTTCTAAATAATAATTGCTAACATTTACTGAGTGCTTTCTATGTTCTGAGCACTATTTTATGTGGTCTATATGCATCATTTCCTTTACTCTTTACCACTCAATGAGATAGATATTACTATTTTATCCTCTTTTTATGGATGAGGAAAATGAGATACAAAGAAGTTAAATAACTTATCCAAGGTCACAGAACCACGGAGGAGTAGGAACTGAGGTTTCAGCCGGAACTGTGCACTTTCCTGCAGCACTTAGAACAACTTTGTTAAATAATTCCTCATGTGTTTGCCCGAGCTTCTAACCATCACACTCCAGAGATGACCCTTACCAATCTTCTGTCTCGTAATTCCTTTACATTGAAGGACTAGGGTATCATAGGTAATGTTAAAAAGAAAGACTTCTAACAGAAGAGTTAGGAGACGCAATTTCTTGTCCATTCCTGCTATCTACTAGTCAAACATCTGTAAGCAAGTCATTCTATTAACTCAATTCTTTTTATCCCATCATCACTCACACAACAGTTATTCATGTGCACTTTGAATATGCTGGGCGCTGTGCTCCTTTTTTGAATTTCAACGGCAAATAAGAACACATCTCTTCCCTCTTGCAAGATTCCTCATTCTGAAAAGGGATTTGAGGTACTTGACTACCAGTCTAGGTTTCCCTGCTGGTTAGAAAGAAGGCATTGGAGAGCTGGGCTGGAGATGTGGGTGAGGGGAGATAATAGCTACTTAAATGATAAATAGAAGGATTGCAAGGCAATGCTGTGCAAATACAATCTGTTGTTACATAGACCTCTCCTCCTATATAGTTTGGGCTATTTACTGGGTTCCCAAGTGTGACTCGTGATTACATGATCAGCTATCTCTTTTCCTGTTTGAATCCTACACTTCCTTTAAGACTGAGATCAAATCCCATCTATTTTAATTGATTTCTTTTTCTAGAATTTTGTACAACTGAATCATAACGAGGATGGTGATTCCAAGAGTAGCTAACCTTTATAGAGCACTTGTGATATGCCAGACTCAGTGACAGCACTTATTTGCATCAGCTCATTTAACTTAACCTTTACAACAACCCAATGAGATAGGTACATTTTACAGATGAGGAAACTAAAGCTAGGAGAGGAGTAATAAGCTATTCAGCATCACCCAGACACTAACCCAAGAGGCAAGAATCAAACTCTCTTTTGCATGAGTTTAATGCCTACGCTCTCAAACACCATGGTAGTCAACCACTTACTTAGTATTTTTATTGTTATGTAAATATATTACATATGCATATTTATATGACATACAAATGTTAGCATTTAACTTATATTATTATTGCATGTTGATATAACTCCACTTAGCACTTATATTGTTACTGTATGTTGGTTTAGAATATATGTCGTGTTAGCATCTAAGCTCCTAGAGGGAGCCATATTTTAGACTTAATGTCTTATGCAACATTTTAAATGGGTTCTTTCATAGTGTAGATACTAAAACACATGGATTGACCAAAATCCAATTGGAAAGTATACAATAATACCTAATCTCAGGTCAAGTAAAAAATCTACAAAATGGTTTATGTGAGACCATGATTTCTCCTGGTTTGATATAAATTCTTTGTTGCCCAAACTTGTAGAATTTTACTTAGAAAAATAGATTAGTTAGTTTTAGTCCCAACAAAAGAGCAGCTAACGTTATTGAGCATTTTTCCATATCTCAGGTATTGCCTAAGTGCTCTACCAGCCTGAAGCCATTTAATCTTCATAAATGTAGTGGATGTATCTCTCCTTCCTGCCTCATTTACCTTTGGATATTTACATTTCCTCCTTGTAGCACCAATGCTTCAGGGGAAGTGGGCCTGTCTCTAGCTCCTGAATGAATCTGATTCGTTTCCTAGCTCCTTGACAGTAATTCTTGTAGGAACTCAGGGCTAACACAGCCAACTATTCGTGGACAAAAGAATTGGTTAAGGAAATGGCATATGACTCAGTGAAAGTAGAGGAGACAGGAGGTGATGTTTGCTGGGGACATTTGGAAAAGAGAAAGCCATGGAAAAAATGGCCGCCTTTGGCTGTGGACATTGTCTTGTCAGACTATGGCAGCCTCCGCACTACCAGCTCAAGGAAGAAGCCAACAGAGAGAAAAAAGGGCGAGACAAGAGAATCATGAAGGAACAGAGCCTGGGTCCTGATTAGTCTGCACTATCTGTAGAACTTCTCAGATATGTGAGCCAATAAATTCACTTTATCGCTTAAGCTGGGTTGAGATGGGTTTTCTGTTCCCTGTTTCCAAAACCATCCTCTCACATAAATAGTTTGTTGTGTTATATGCCAGTACTAAGAGAATACCCCAAGAATCAAAATATGATGATAATAATAAAAGACAGATGACATTTCAGAGTGCTTGATATTTTAAAAAGTGCCTAATATGCATTTTAATCCTATTGAGTTCCTAAAAACTTAATAAGTTAGGTTACACAAATATGGTTGCAGTGGTATTGTATTTTACTTAGGAAATGGGTTCTAATTATATAGGGAGAAAATTGTGTATAGTCAAAATTATCCTTAGGAATTTCATCCTTCAATAAGTATTAGCCAGCCCTTTTCTCCTTTTTCTCTCTCTTTTTCTCCTACCATTCTTTTCATCACTCAAAAATATTTATTGAGCATCTTCTATACACTGGGCACAGAGTGATAAAAAGGTCTCTGATCTTATGAAAGTTACTTTCTAGTGAATGAAAAAATTATTAAATAGATAAGATAATTAGAGGCTAAGGTAGTTTCTAGAAAGACTGGTGTTATTGAGGTGAACAAGGAGCAGGAGACTTTTAGTGAAGGTGGTCAGGGAAAGTTTTTCTGAGGAGGTGACTGAACCCAGAAGGATGAGAATGAGCTAATCTGTTGGTAAGGAGCAGGGAGCATTCTAGATGGAAGGAAGAATACTAACGGCAAAGACCTCAGTTGGGAAAATGTTTGATGTATTTGAGAAACAGAAGAACAGCCTATCTGGACAGTAGTGAGTGACGGGGGAAGGGTAGGAGATGAAGTCACAGAGGTAGGCAATTGTCAGTAGGGCATGGTACGGGAATTTGGGTCTTATATTAATAGGAATGGAAGGGAGATTGTTAAAAGGCTTTGATCAAGAGTAGTGTTATACTCTGATTTGAGATTTAAAAATAATCATTATGATAACGGCTGAGAGAGGAAAATGCCTCAGTTAGGAGGCCATTGAAATTCAAAAAAATTTATAGTGGTATGTAGTAGGGTGATGGTAGTTGGAGACCGAGAGAAGGGGTTAAAAATGAAATATATTTTGGAAGAAGAACCTACGGGGCTTGGTGATGTTTGGATGTCAGGAGCAGGTAAAGAGAAGGAGGGCATCAATGATGACTCCTAAGTTTTTGTCTTAATCACCTGGGAGTAGAGGGATGCCATATACATGGGTCGGACTGCAGTACGAGCCTTAAAGTGGGAACTGAAGAGCTCTGTTTAGGACCTATCAAGACTGAGATGCATGGTGGACATTTTACAGTTGCAGAAGAGGACGCAGAGAAGATAAATGACCTGTTCCAAGTCATACGACAAATAAGTGGTGGCCCTGAACTTGACCTTAGGTCTTCCTGAAGACACAGGTGGCCCCCTTAACCATTAGCCTGCTCTATTTTAGCAGTGACTGACCAATTGAGTTGTCATTAGATTATAAAACACCTCACAAATAGTAATTGATACATGCTTACAAGCTTAACAATGGAGGCAAAAGCTTTTAATTGTTTGTGAACATGTCTATTGACAAACCCCACAGAGCCAAGATGGGAATGTCAATAATGCTACAAGGCTAAGTTGGCTGATAGAATGAGTAGCAGATGTTTCCTTCCTTGACTAATTTTCCTGTCCTTTGGGTAGCATCATGTCCAGTAGTTCAACTGTAAAAATTCCCTTCGTCAGGTAACTGCAGAAACTGTACACAGCAGTTGTGTTATGTAAAAGAGTTCAATATAAGCAGATATACTAGTAAGTGAAGTCAGATAACGATACAAATTCTTCTCACCTGGCATTTGCATTCTACAACAGCATTCTGTATTTTAACCTTATTGAGTCCTTATATGAGCCTAGTGAGTTGGGTTATGCAAATATTGTTACAATTATTATTACAGTAAAGTTGCATCTTGGCAGTTGGGTTCTAAAGTACATAAACAGAAAATTGTGTATGGTCAGAATTATCCCTGAGAATTCTGTCTCTCAAAAAGTCCAACACAGTTTTCCCACAAATATTAGAATGCATTGCCGCTTCTTTCACTTTCATCTAGTAAAGAGGATGGCTTCTCCTTGGGGTCATGACATACTAAAAAAATAGAGTACCGTACAGTAAGATGCTTGCAATTTCTTCCTTTTTCTCTTCCTCCCCTCCCTTCCTTCTACAAATATTTGTGACCTCCTACATAGCAGCTATTATTTTAGACACTGAAATACAGTGGTGAAGCAGAGAGATGAGTTCTTGACCTCATGAGGCTTACGGTCTAGCATATATTGTGAGAGGAACGCGGGATGCAGGAACAATGGTCCAGGCTCCCTGGAGCACACAGCCATTGCCATTAATGGCCAGCGGAACTCTTGCACTAATTAAATTGCTTCTCTTTCTCTTTGCTAAGCACTTATATTTGAATTCGCATAAGATAAATTCCCATCAGCTGTAATTCTGTATCCCTATAATACATATGAAGAAACAGACTTCAAGAGGTGAGTTCCTGATTGTAGTAGAATTAAGTTTTAAATCTAGGTGTTTTTTTTTTTAAGCTTAAAGTCCTAAATTCTCCCTCCTCTGCCCTCATAAGCATCTTTCTCTCTCCTCTGACTTAGTCAGTCTTTTGGGTCTAAAGTCTTTGCTCCCCCTTGTCTTTCCTAAATTTGACCTCTTCTATTATATTTATGTCCCAGCTCTCGCCTTTTGTTTACTGACTTTACCCTGCTCAATTATGACTTTCTATGTTTTTAGCCTGGTCTTAATCTCACCTAAAGAAAATAAAAGGCTCCTAACGTTTCCATCGGTTCATCTTTCGCGTTTGAGATCCTTGACTTGTGGTCAAGATCAGCCTAGGCATGGCTATTCAGTAGGAAGGACCTGACTTCACTTTACTGACATCTCACCTCTCCAACTTCCCTCGAGATTCCATTATATTCCTACAACCCAGGTAGGGGATTGTCATTGTTACAGAGGATAAACCTATTTAGGTGATGTCCCTCTGCAGAATCATTTATCTTCCATTTCAATTTATACTGTAGACATGGCTCTGGTCCAAAGCACAGTGATTTATTAGGGTTTCTATTTAGGACTGTGTTTAAAGACACTATGCCCTACATTGTGGGATTGTTAAAGCAAGAAATTCTCATATAATTAAGTTTACAGCAGAACAATTGGTATGGGAGAGGAAAGAGAGAGTTGCATGAAGTAAGTCAAATTCTTACTGTTGAGACTGTGGAACACTTTGACTGTGTCGTGTGAGGCTGTCCTCTTCTATTACTGGGTAAAAGTAGAAAGTTTAAGCAATGTTACTTTATTTATTTGAATGTGCTGCATTATAGAGCTACTTTGTTTTTGAGTAGCTGCCACTGTAATTTTATGATATAATGACTTGGTTTAACGTTGTGGTCATTTAGTGAAATTTTTACATTTATCTGAGGTGAGCTATGAAAGAAAACAAAAGGTTACTTATCAACAGGGAACTTTTACAAATTGGTTTTACAAAGTAAGAGAAATCAAAGGATGGAGTTCCTTGTAAAGGAAGCAATATCTTTAGGTAGAAAGAGTACAGGATTTCTATGCCCTTAACTCACTGTGGAAATTGGGACAAGCCACGTTTCTCAGGGTAAGTAACACTAGCCGTAATAACAAATCACCTCAAAATCTCAGTGGTTTCACACAATAAAAATTTCTTTCTCACTCACCTCCATCTAAGGAGTGCGTGTAGGGTGGTGGGTTTCTGTCCTTTCCATGTTGTGACTTTACCATCTTTAGTACAGAGTCTCAAATTAATACTATTTGAAAGTTTGTTAGTGGTTAACACCACTGCCCTTATGAGGAAATCACCTTTAATGCTGAACTTGTTCTTTGTAGGATTTTTTCCCTCTTATCTTTCTCCTATCCTAGTGGAGGGTTACAATTTTAACTTGGATAATAATGGAAGAATCTTCTCTCTTTAATAGTAAATTATTAGCTTCCAAGAAAAGGCTTAGGGTAACCTACCACTAATTATGTAACACTTTAGTCTTCTTAATTATTTAAGTACTTAAAATAACAAATGTAATGACTTTTTAGTTCAATGACTCTGGAAGTTTTCTTCACAAAATCTTATCCATAAAAACAAAGATGTCTGGTTGCTTCAGAAGAAAAAAAATTTTTTTTTTCCAAAAAGCATTTTCCCAAAGCAGTTATCTCATAGAATTACAAGTTTTTTAATATCCAAATTCTTCTCTCTATCTCCTCTAAGAAAAGGAAACTCAAATGCTAAGTATTTTTTCTTTTGTTTAAATAGAATATGTATTAACATCTCAAGGAACACATTTTGGATAACACCACTGTAGGTAGTAGGGACAATTAGAAGATTCTAAAATATGGCAAAGAAATGAAGAAAATGGTATTTGGGGTGGATTAATTTGATAAGAAGTTTTAAATAAGTAATTTGATAAGTGTATGGGACAGATTGATGGGAGATGGGACAAGAGAGGCATGCAAATATGTTTGGAGTCTTTGGTTAAAAAAACAAAGTAACCAAAAAAGCAAGAAAAAAAAGTAAAAGAAAAGCAAGGGACTGTTGTGTATGCTATTTCAAAAGAAAAAAAAAATCAGAGGAAAAGAGTGAGAGATAATGCAGAGTGATGAAGGGAGAAGGCAGTGTATAAACTGCAGAAGACAGGAGACAGGATGGTTACAGGTAATGGTGTTGAGTCTAACAGATCAAGATTCATTTCTTGGCTCTACCCTATTCCCTATGGGACACAGGGAAAGTACTTCACCTCTCTGACCCTAAACTTATTCGCTTGAACACACAGGTGTAATTATGGGATCTACTGCATACAGTTGTTGGGAGGATTAAAAAGCACATTGTAAGTGCACATAAAAGATCTTTTATTATTTTTCTTATTGAATTTAGATTACTTTGGGGAAATTTGGAATGAAAATGAAGTTTTTGTTATAAATAGGACATTTAGTTATTTTAAAACTTTTTCTAAGTCATGGAACCCCATTTTTCAAGCTATTATAAGTGATTCATAGATCATGATTGATATGACATTGCTATAGTTAAAGGGAGAAGCCCATCAATTTGCTCCCGTTCCTTTCCCACCCTGAGGAATTACTCAAAAAAGCTGTGTAAGAATGCCACAAAATCTACAGGTTGCTTTTTGAAACCATTGGATAAAACTAAACCACCAGTGGTAATTTTTGAGATAAACTGTGAGAAAGTCGTGGCACAAGTAGAAGAGCATTGTTTCCCCATGGACCATACCTAAAGAGAAAAAAATGATATATCCTAACCAATATAAAGCATCCGGAAACCCCCAAAAAGCTTATTTCTGAGGAAAGAAAGTGAATGAGCAGTATGCCTGATTACTGATGCTAGCATTTGTGTTCATTATTCCTAATGAAAATTTAGTTCTATAATATTATTGTAACTCTGTAGGGCAGGTGCAGTCTTATTCACTGTCAGATCCCCAGGACCTCACTCAACACATGTCACTTAGCGATGCTCAATAATTATCAGAGGAACAAATGAATGATGGAGTGAGTGGATAAAGGAATGAATGTTTGCATAAAAGAGGGCAGTACAGATGGAAGTGGATAAACTGATGTGAGAAAGTAACACCTAAAAAGAAAAAGAAATACAATTTGGCTACAAGTATATGCACTGAAGGAAGGAATGAAACTTTTTCATTTATAAGAAACAAGACGGCTGAACTATATGATTCTCTTCTGGCTTAAAAAGCCAGAATCCTAATGTTTTGTGAGTTCCAATATTTTCTAAATCATTAAGCTTGGTTCCAGACTGCTTTAATAGTAGTGCATTTGCTAGAAATTTAGGATTCAGGATGGAAAGCTCATTTGGAAGGGAAGATAAAAGAATATACTGTGGGGCCCATGGTGTTTGAAGATTGGACGTTGAAGCAGAGCTATCTAGTAGACAACTGGACATATGGGATAAACTAAAATAGATAAGGAGTAAATGTTGTGGTTCTCAGGTCCCTTTCCTGAAGAGGAATGCAGAATTGTAAGGAGAGATCTACTAGCTGACCATTTTTGGTATGACCTGAGCATCAGTCATTATGTTATACACATCACGTGGAGAGTGTTGATTAATTCAGGGAATTGATTACGTGGGGGTCAGAGAATAGAAATCCTAAAATAATGATAATGATAACAGCTCATATCTACTAAGCATTTACAATGTGTCAGATACATTAGTGTTTTCTTTTCTTGTATTTTTATATTTAATCCTTCCAGCACTTCTGTGATGTAGATCAAGGATTGCCAAACTTTTTCTGCAAGGACCAGATAATAAATATTTTAGGCTTTGCAGGCCATAAAATCCCAGTTACAACTACTCAGCCCTGCCATTGTAGCAGAAAAGGGTCATAGACAATATGCAAATGAGTGGGAGTGGCTGCATTCCAATAAAACTTTGTTACACAAACAGGTGGTAGGCCAGATTTGCCAATCCCAGATGTAGATCATCACTCTCATTTAATGTCTTTTGAACCTGCAGAGCCAAGACTACGACTCAAGTCTGTCTGTGCCAGAGCCATGCTCTTAACCACTCTACTATGTTGCTTGAAATCAAGCTTCAGAAAGGTAACCTCAGCAGAGGAATGATGGCTGGATTGGAAAGGAAAAATTGGTGGTAGGAGACCAGAAAACTAGATGGCAAAAGTCCAAACACAACCCACAGACATCTAAAACTAGGAAGTCCAAACGTGACCCACCAACATCTAAAACTAGGGAGGTGAAGGTAGTAACGAATGCCAGAGAATAGGTAGAGGTTCGCTGTAGGAATAGAATCCTCATGGTTTTGCAACTGTTTGGATGCGTGATGGTGCACGAGAAGTCGGAACGTATATAGAAGGGTTGCCAAAGGTTATGTGAAACCAGCTCCTGACCTTGTGCTTGTAAACTATGGCTATTAAAAAAGATAAAACATTGCTGCACAAGATAAGCCAGGCCTGCCTTTGTGAATCAAAAAGCTCTTTCTCCCCAAGCATGAAGAAAATACATGGAGTATGACCATTAGTGCAAATCTCCTGAGCCCCAACGTTGTGTCAAGTACAGGGCATCTTCCCTACTTGACCCAGCCCTGACCTTGCACTTAATCAGGACGTACTTGGGTAACTGCTGGGCACAGCTGCATGGAGGAGCTCCCTGTAAATCTGTGACAAACTGTAGTTGCTCACACAAATGCTCTTACAGCTACAAGACTGTTCGCAGGGCCTAAAAGTATTTTTTGCACATTTTCAGATTAGTGCTACGCTTTTGTTGGCCATGTCACTTATCACTTGAGAGATGTCACAGAGTCTGTAAATGACTAAATGCCCAAGCTTTTGCTGATGCTCTCAATGGAAACAAATCCTTCCTTTTCCCAATTTCCCACCTTTTGTACCTACATTATAGCATCAGCCAGAGCCCACACTAAATCCGGGTTGTTTATGCACGTGATCGTCTCCTTAACTAGATTAAAGGCAAGTTAAGGGCCAAAGACAGGGTCTCATTTGTCCTTCTAGTTCTTTGGGTTAACACAAAGTGGGTCTGCCAGTTGACTCTAACATCAGATTAAAAAAGGCCCTGGAAATCTCATGAGGCTAAGGCTGCTGAGGGACTATGAGGGTTCATAGACAGATTTTTAGAACTACAGCGAAGAGACAAAGATGATGTTTAAGTTTTTACAACATATTTACATGCCACAAGAATCTGGATCTAGATGTACTTCCTTCTGTTGCTAAAAGAAATACGGGTTAGCAGATGTTAATCTTTAGTGCAGTCATGAGGTGCATCACAGTGTTTTGGTCAACGACAGCCCACATATACGATGGTGGTCCCCGAAGATTAGTACCATGCGGCCTAGGTGTGCAGTAGGCTATACCATCTAGGTTTGTGTAAGTGCACTCTATGATGTTCACACAACGATGAAATCACCTAACTATGCATTTCTCAGAACATATCCCCGTAGCTAAGTGACGCACGGCTGTATGTGTATCTAAAAAGATTTCAGCTGCTCAGAGAATACAGAAAATAAGAACGCTACAGAGGCAGAATTGACATGATTACCCTCACTGTAGAAGCTGAACATGTCAGGCACTCAAGTTTCCAGACTGCCTACAGCTAGGGCATGGGCTAGTGATTGACTCGGTAAATCAGGCACACCCACCCTGGACTTTGTGTGGTTTCTTAGTTTGGGATCCTCCAAGAGCACACCTTGAGACATGTTTATTTGGGAAGTATACCCCAGAAGCACAAGTGAAGGAATTGGGAAAGCCAGAGAGGAGATGGAGAAAAGCCCATTAAAGAGAGTGTTGATGAATGTGTTATGCCTATAAACAGCTGAGTCTCAATCTTTCTGACCATCATCTGAAGAATCTTGCAGAAAACAGATTAGAAGTGCCTCAGTGAGAAGCTGGGCTATTTATCCACCAACTTCCATACGTCATGGGTTGAAGATTTTCCCAGTGCATGGGCTAAGTAAGCTCCTAGGGCACCAGAGAAAGTCCCAGGTGGCAAAATAAAAAGACATGAGAGTTGGGAGATGACCAGCTTGCCAGGAATTGTCTACTGTAGTGATGGGTCAACTCAGAGCTGGGCTGAGGGGATATGGGGCAGGGTGGGGCATCAGCAGCAGCTGCTCAATATTAGGGGCTAGATTTAAAAGGAATGAAACAGTAGGAGGATCTTCTGTGGTAAAGAAGCCCTGGCTGAAGCACTCAGGGTCTTGGGTCAGCATTGGTACCAGGCTAGAGTGCAGAATTAGTCAGTGATACACTCTGAGGTTATTTCATTTAGTCTTCACAATAGCTCCTTCAGATCAGGTGAGGGGGAAACAGTGCCTTAGGGAGGAAAACATAGCTTGTCCAAGATCATACAACTACTATTGCAAGAAAAGACGTTTTCATTCAAAGAGTGCATAATAGATAGTCAACAAATGGGTAGCTGTCCTTGGTATTTGGAGGAGATTAAGGATGTTATAACAATAGCAACAATAATGACAGTTCTTTGTCTTTATACAGCACGTGTGGATGTGCTTTCTCAAACATCTTGTTTATCTTGCTTCAGTCATGGAGAAGTATTTCTATTGTCTTTTTACAGATGGGGAAACTGAGGATCGGAGATGCAATAATTCGCCCAGGAAACCATGGAATTAATTGCACTCCAAGCACAAGTTGTCTGTGTCTCTTCCCAGCATGTTTTCTGCCCTGCCTCCCTGTAGGCAGCCGAGGACGAATGTGCTGTGCAAACAGTGCGGTTCCTTTCTCTTGTAGGTGTACGCCTCTCCGTATTCAATTCCCATGAAACATTTCATGAGGTTAAAGTCTGTGTTTGCAGAAGTTTTGGAAAACCTCACTGTTACAAAGGTAAACACACAACCTGAATATGTATTCCAGCCTCCCTAGATGCCGGATGGAGCTGGCAAACCCTTGACGGAAACACCTGCCATTCTCAGGAGAGAAGAAAGATCTAGAGGGGATGTGAAATCTGGAGAAATGGTCCCATAGAGAATTAAGACCTTTTTAAAAGAAGTCTCTGATTGTTATGACTGGATATGTACGCATTTTTCCTCAGGGTTTAAAAGAGAACAAAATTAGATTTTACAAAATATTTATGTAGCGACAGTTTGCTGATCTCTCCATTTGGATTTTCTGTGCTTTCTCTCATTTTGGAGAGACTAGTGGTAGGAATGAATGGCATTACAGATGAAGTGTTAGAAATTTTGACTGCACCTAGTTGTCCCCATAACCTATAGAAATGTGTCGTGCTGCCAAGGCAGGTGACGTAAGGCTGGAGGATGAAATGGGTCACTTTGAAGTCAGTTCTTTTCGTCATCAGCCCCCAAATGCACTGAGGCGCATGCAGTTTGAAATGCACATGAAACCATCTTATTAATTAGGTCATCATCTTTGTATTTGACCATTCCAATTTTTTCTGATATTCCTGTGATGAAAATGAATGTGAGAAGTAACTAAAAGCCAGGCCTAGATTATGGGACTGTCAGAATTGGATGGAAAAACAACTCCTCTTGGGTTTCTTCCTGATACAAAAATCAAACCAAAAGGAGTGAGAACAGAAGAGTAAAAGAAAACTGTTATTGGAAACTGGTAGCAAATAACGTATGTGTAATCACTCATTTGGAATCGGTATGTTTTACAAAGCACCTGAAAGTGCTTGTGCGCTGGTTAAGGCTGCATCAAGATGAATTTTTATGCAGCGTATATAAGCTGAGCAGCACCGGCTACTCTTTGAGTTAGCTCTTTTGGATATCTGCTGCTGCTTAATGAAATGCACCAAGCTCGGCGGCTTAACCAATCACCATTTTATTCATTTGCTCCCAGATGGCAGCCAGGGCTGTGCAACTGGAGCTGGAAACTCCACTTCCAAGATGGCCTCACTCACGGGGCTGGCAAGTTGGTGCTGGCTGCCGGCTGGGAACCTGACTGGGGCTCCTGGCTGGGGCCTTGGTTCTCTTTCACATGCTCCTCTCCACATGACCGGGTTGGACTTCACACAGCATGGCAGTTTTAGGGTGGTCACCTCTTACATGATAGCAGGCTTTCCCCACAGTACAAAAGCAGAAGCCTTATGCTTTCTTAAGACTTAGGCATAAAACAGGCACACCAGCATTTCTGCTCCATTCTGTTGGTCACAGATTCAAGGGGAGTAGGCTACAAAGGGGCGTGAATACCTCATTTGAATGGGAGCGGCGTTCATTAGGGGCCATTGAAGTCTACTACACCAGCTCTGTGTATTGTAATTTAGGACCAATTTATGCACTTTCCTATGGGATTCGATTTGTGTGCAAAGATGTGAAATCGATGTCCTGCAATAGTGACCTGGTACTGGGTGTGCACCCATCCTTGTAGGCCGGAGAAGGAGGTGAGGTGGGCAGAGGTGTGGGCTTGGACCCTTGTGAGATGCTGAATTCTCTGACAAACTGTTTTTAAAAATCCTCAGCATTGCTCGTTCACATGCACCAAGTGCCAGGGACAACATGAGGTCTATTAACTACTTGAAATGAATATTTGGCATAAGTTATTTGAATAATTCCCCCATTATGCCTTCGAAGGGGCAAGCAATGGAGATTTTAGGTGATTTGATTTAAACACATAGTACTACATCCTCCGTTTCTTTGGAAGAATTGTGGAAATGTGTAAAAATTTCAGCACACTGTTGTCACTCAGCGCATTCGCAGCATCCTTTCTTCTAGGTGGGGAACAACTGTGCTCTAGGAATGGAGGAAAAGGTCTTTTACTAAAGTTTAGACTTAAATATTACCGAACATACCTCCGTCAAATATAGTTATCCACTCGAGCATCATTAAACTTTGATAATTTGTTACTTAAGTCTCTGGAAATGTATCAAAGTCAGGGGCTCTAACCTTGCTAATGGAACTTTTAAAGAAAGTCTTGTAAGTTCATATCCTAAAGCAGTATACTCGTTGATGAAAGTTTCAGGACCTAGGAGTTTCATGATCATTCCTATAATTAAGATTTCTGCCTGACGTTAATTTCCCCAGGGTCTGCCCAACTTCTTAGAAGGCGTATTTCCTAATTTATGATACCTTGTTAGTGAGGGCTCTGCAGCATCAAGGAAGATTGCTAAGCACGTGTAGCCTGAGTCGTGACAAAATGAGGGTAGCCAATAATTATTGAGCATTCTCTGCCTTGGCCACACACTGTGTAAAATTATCATCACCATCTCTATTTTTTCAAAAGAAAAAATTAAAATACAAAAGAGCTAATTATGTAAATTACCAAGTGGCAGAGACAGAATTCAGGTCTGGGCAGCTTTACTTCCAGGTCTGAGGGCTTACCTCCTGTAGGACCGTCCGCAACAGCACACCCCTCAGATGGCTGGTTCTCAAGCATGGTCCATGGCCCAGGACTTGTGAGGACGCAGAATCTCGGTCCCACTCCAGAGCTACTGAACCAGAAACTCTGCGGGGGAGGCCCAGCAATGTGTGTTTTCTTCCTCCTGGTGTTTGTGACACATGCTCAAGTTAAAGATTCACTTATTTTGACTCTTGCTTCAAGAAGAATGCTATAAATCACAGGGTTCACTAATTAATGCAAGGATGCCATGCGCTTCTCAGGGCATCTACCACTCAGCAGAGACCAAGAAGAAGAGATCAGAGAAGTGATCCGCATCCAGCAAACATTCCAGCTGTAGCTTGCCTTGACGATCACGTCTTTCTCATTTGGCTTGGAGTCTAAAATTGCTCTATTTCCCATCTCTCCTGTTGGTTCTGTGCTTCAGTTTCCTCATATTAAAATATAGATAATGATGCTTGCTTTCTTCCTTCACAGAAATAGTCTCAGAATTAATGAGCTATATTAAACTCTTTCAGTTCCTGGAAGAAAGGCAATATATAAACACTATATTAATATTTTAAACAGGTTAACTTTTTCTATGTGAATCAGTCTTTTTTCTTTTGGTGATCAAACGTGTTGCCTTTTCCCAAAAGAACTTTATGATTTACAAAAAGTTTCTTCTTTAAAGGTACTAACCAGATTTCTTTCTCAACACCAAAGGGGAGCGTATCAAGATGAGAAAGCAGTTTTCTGAGAAGAGCTGAAGTTTTAGAGTTCCTAGTTTTACCAGTAATAAGAGGCAGTGTGATGTTGTAGCAGGAACCCTGGGTTAGAGATCCGGTAATGCCAAGTTTAAGCACTCCATGTTACTCTTTAACTGGGCAAATTAGGGCAGCCTCTTCCTCTTTCTGGGCTTCAGTTTAGTAAATGGTGACAATTTAACACAGAGGTAAAGAGACAGGCCCTGGCTGCAAAGAACTGGATGTGAATCTTGACTTGGTCATTCACCAGCTGTGTGACCTTAGGTTAGTTATTTACCCTCTCTGATATCATATGTACAATGAGGATAACGATAGGATTAAATAAGGCAATAAATCTAAAGTGCTCAGCTCAGTGCCTGGTACTCAAAAGAAGTGTTGGCTATTGTTATCATTAATACAAATTCAGGTATAGACTAGATGATTCCAAGGAAACTTTGTTGCTTTGGAATTTTAGGACACCTTCTGGAAGTTTCTCCCAGCATCCCAAGTTGCTTTCTTTCTTAAGGACTCAACACACATCATGTATTTATGGAGCTCCTATGAGGTGCCAGGACCATTCAAAGCACTAGGGCCACATTAAGCATAGATAAAAATCCTTGCCCTTCAGGAGTTTACATGTTAGGAGGAGCTGGCCTTTCCTGAACTATTCTGGGTACCTAGAAGTAGTCAATATATCTGGATTCCATTGAACGGAATTCCTTTTTTTTGGACTGGAATATCTTCAACACAGACAGGAAACTCTTTTTCTTAGCCTTCGCTACTCAAAGAGCTAAAGATTTCCCTTTGATGAATTCTCTGCTTATTTGTTTATTTATTTTTATGAAGTGACGGCTTTCCCCTTAGTGAATGTGTAAAGCATTGTGGGAAGGAGGTGGTTGTCTCTACTTCGTCTCACCTGCATTAAGGGAAGACTTGACAAATTAGGGTTGGTTGGGAAGGAGGGCATAGCAGCTTGATCAACGGAAAACAAAAGACATTTTGAAATCT
Organism: Equus caballus; assembly: GCF_041296265.1. Classification (NCBI taxonomy): domain Eukaryota; kingdom Metazoa; phylum Chordata; class Mammalia; order Perissodactyla; family Equidae; genus Equus; species Equus caballus. Next base: position 33,189,753 of record NC_091699.1, on the reverse strand, counting down.
GTCTGTGTAGTTGCCAATTCCTGTTTGTGGGTTAAGAAGAAAGGTTTTGAAATTCAGCTACCTGTCTGCATAGGGGAGTGTTAGTCTATCTGGAGGGTTTGGGAAATCTGAAATGATGCTGCTCCAACCTGTTGGCAGGAGGGTGGTGTTAAACCTTTCTGGATTCAGACAGAAAGTGTTCCTCCTGATGCTTTGTCTCCACAGCACAGGCAGAGCAGTGCCAGACCTCAGCTGATGTAAACATTTTAAGCAGGAAGGAGTGCACTTCTTTTAGTTCTCACAGCATAAATTAAACATCGCAGCAGACATCCGGCTGGGAAAAGTTACAGGAACCTAGGGTACTTCCAGCATTTTATTAATGCAGTCTGGCCAGTGGCTTCCGAGGGGCTGTGAGATCACCAGCAGGTGTGGAGCCCTGGGTGATCCCAGCCAGCCCCACAGACAGGCGGAGGCTCGGAAGGGCAATTGTTCTGGCTGCGGATGCTGAATTGCATCCAGCCCACTTAGGTCTGGAGACGGGAATTGGAAATACAGGCAGAGAGACAGGACCAAAGAGCCTTATCAGCAACTCGCAGCATCACCGAACCATGGCCAGAACAAGCTGGGAAGAGTCAAGATCAGAGACAAGGCTGGGATGGTGAGGGAAGTGGCTAAAGCAGTGCCCAGGCTACAGCAGAGGCTGTGCCAACATGCTTGTCTGCATGGAAAGTGTAGTTTGTTCCAATGAGACTTGCTGGGAAAATAAGGTTAAGTCCAGATTGTTGAGCCAAACAGGAGACCACTTTAGTGTCCAAGGAAACATCAGGCTATAGAGGATGTATTCGTTTCCTAAAGCAGCTGTAATAAATTACTACAAACTTTTTATTTATTTATTTTTATTATTTATTTATTTTTTTGCAGTAACATTGGATTATAACATTATTTAGTTTTGGATGTATATCATAATATATTTCAAATTCTGTGTAGATTATATCATGTTCACCACCTGAAAACTAATTATAGTCCATCCCCTCACATGTGAGCCTAATCACCCCTTTTGCTCTCCCCCCCTTTCCCCTATGGTAACCACCGTCATCACTCTTATTTAACATAGTATTGGAAGTCCTAGCCAGAGCAATCAGGCAAGAAAAAGAAATAAAAGGGATCCACATTGGAAAAGAAGAAGTGAAACTGTCACTCTTTGCAGAAGACATGATTTTATATCTAGAAAACCCTAAAGAAGCCACTAAGAAATTTTTAGAAATAGTAAAGGAATACGGCAAGTCACAGGATACAAAATCAATGTACAAAAATTGGTTGTGTTTCTATACACTAACAACGAAGTAGCAGAAAGAGAAATTAAGAATATAATCCCATTTACAATTGCAACAAAAAGAATAAAATGCCTAGGAATAAACTTAACCAAAGACCGAAAACTATAAAACATTGTTGACAGAAATCGAGAAGACACAAAGAAATGGAAAGATATTCTGTGCTCTTGGATTGGAAGAATTAACATCGTTAAAATGTCCGTACTTCCTAAAGCAATCTATAGATTCAACACAATCCCTATCAACATTTTTCACAGAAACAGAACAAAGAATCCTAAAATTTATATGGAACAACAAAAGACCCAAACTAGCCAAAGGATTCCTGAGAAAAAAGAAACTGGAGGTATCACACTCCCTGATTTCAAAATATACTACAAAGCCATAGTTACCAAAACAGCATGGTACTGGCACAAAAACAGGCACACACATCAATGGAACAGAATCGAGAGCCCAGAAATAAACCCACACATTTATGGATAGCTAATATTCAACAAGGGAGCCAAGAGCATATGATGGAGAAAGGAGAGTCTCTTCAATAAACGATGTTGGTAAATTACTGCAAACTTGATGACTTCCAGTATATACTCAATCTCTCATAGTTCTGGAGGCTAGAACTCTGAAATCATGGTGTTGATAGGCTCTGGAGGTGCTGAGGGAGAATCCATTCCTTGACTTTCTCCTACCTTCTGGTGGCTGTGGGGCAATCCCTTGTGTTCCTTGGCTTGTAGATGCATCACTCCAATCTCTGCCACCCTCTTCACACCATCATCTCCTCTTCTAATAAGGTCATTGAATTTAGGGCCCACCCTAAATTCGGGATGATCTTATCTTGAGATTCTTAACTTAATGAATCTATTTACCAAGTAAGATCACCTTTACCTGTCCAGGATTTAGGGCTTTAGGTCCTATCTTTTCTGGGGCCACTATTCAACCCACTACAGTAGATAGCGATATAAACTCAGAAAACTTGGGTTTCAATCCCAATTAATAATATGATAGTAGCTAGATGTAAGCTTTTACCATTTGTCAGGCACTCATTCATGATCAATAAATATTTATTGAACATCTACTATATGCCAGGTACTATTCCAGATTCTGGGACTTTGGTAAAAAAAACCTCTGTCCTCGTGGGGGCTGAACTCTAGTGAGGGTGTGTAGACACAGACAAACAAATAATAAATTTAAGTATATGGTATGTCTGGTGGTGATGAGCACTACAGAGAATGTGAATTAGGGCAGGTGGATAGGAAGTCCTGGAGTCCGAGAAGGGTTGCAATTTTAAATATGATGGTTCAGGAAAGCCTCAGTAAAAGCTACTATTTGAGCAAATTCTTCAAGGAGGGGAGGAAGTGAGCCTGGTAGACACCCAGAAAAAGTCTTCCATGTAGAGGGAACAGCAAGTGCAAAGGATCCGTGGCTGGAGGTTGGAGGATGAGTAAATAGGTCAGCCAGGCAGAAGATGCATGAGAAAGAGGGAGGGGGGGAAGTAGATGAGGTGAGAGAGATAGCAGAGGCCAGATCGTGCATGTACAGCTGGCTGTCTATGGTAAGGACTTTGGCATTTTCTTGGAACAGAAGGTGGAACCATTGGAGATTTTGAGAAGAGACATGACATGACATGATTCCATGATTGCAGGAGCACTTCTATGTTTGTATTGGAAACAGACTCCTGTGAAGGCAAAGGCACAGCAGGAAGACCATAGGAACTACTGTCCCTATCCAGGAGACAGACGACTGGGGCTTAGACCAGTGGAGACTGGGAGAAAGAATGAATATTCTGCATGTATTCTGGAACTACTAGAACATGCTGATGGTTGAATGTGAGGGATGAAGGAAGGGAGTCAAGGATATCTCCAAGGTTTTGGGCCTGAATACTGGAAGAGTTTACTGAGATGGGATAGTGCTAATTACTTCACATGGAGTAGACTACTCAGTGCTCAGCCTTATAATACTGGTAATATTGTTATAACCATTTTATAGATGAAGAAACTGAGTCTTTCAACACTTAAGTAAACTGTTAAGATCATAAATACCTGAAATAGGATTTAGACCAAGTCTCTGATGTTTATTATCTCAGACTCCTAACTTGCAAAGCCCCAGTTTTTTTCTCTGTAAAAATGATCTTATTATCTTATCTATACCCACAGGATTATGAGGGTTGTATGAGAATGAATGTAAAAATGCATTTATAAACTACAATGCACTATACAATTCTGTATATGTTATCTATTATAGCAGTGTTATCTGTTGCTATGTAACAAAATACTCCAAATTTGGTGATGTAAAATAATAATAATTTATTATTATCTCCCATAGTTCTGCAGATTGACAGGGCTCAAGTTGGTGGTTCTTGCTTGGATCTCTCCTGTAGTTGTAGTCAGATAGTGCTGGGGCCAGGGTCATCTCAGAGACTTCTGCACTCACGTGTCTGGTGGGTGATGCCGGCTATTGGTTAGGACCTCAGCTGGGACTGTCGGGTAAAACACCAACACATGGCCTCTTCATGTGACCCGGGCTTCCTCACAGCATGGTGGCTGGGTTCCAAGAGCAAGCGTCCCTACGAGAAAAAATCAGGTAGAAGCTGTATTGTCTTTTATGATCTAGCCTGGGAAGTCATATAGAATCACTTCTGCCATACTCTATTGACCAAGGCAGTCAGAGGTCCCCAGGTACAAGGGAAGGGATACAGACATCACTTCTTGGTAGAGAAGCAGCAAAGTCACGTATAGGACACATATTAAGAGAAGCATGTGGGATGAGAGATGTTTCTATGGCCATCTTTGGAAAATACATTCTACAACTAAGTGGAAGATATTACAAGGGAAGTTCATCAAGGCAAGAAGGCTTGACAAAATTAGAGTGATTGGGCCCTGGGTTTAAGCCAGGCACAAGTAAACAGAGAAATTTAGAGCAGGTGACTAGAAACAGCCTCCCAGGGTTGTGGCAGAGCAAGCCGACAGCATCACACAGCCAGATGGTGATGGATGTCCGGGCCTAGATCAGGACAATTTTGCTCATTGTTGCATTTTTTCCTATCTTTTTTTATGATTTGTTCCTAAACTTATAAGAAAGAGCCCCAGGTAATAATGTTATAGAAAAAACAAAAGCTATAGAGAAGCATAATAGAAAAACAATTACCCATCATCCCGCCACACAACCAGAATCAGGTAAATGTGCTGCTGTTGAGTCCTGTTGTCTGCCTGGGTCGAGGCCCAGTGCAGAGCGTAAGGGGTTTGGGCCTGGAAATCCCACAGATTAGCTGGATGATGTTGGGCAAGTTACTTAACTTCTCTGTGCTTAAACTTCCCAAACTAGAAAATGCTAGTAATTATGAAATAATCCTATAATGTGGCCCAGGGGCTGGGAAACAGTAAGTTCTTGATGCATATTAGCTTATAAAATCATTATTAAATAAATATAACATTCTTTTTACAAAAATGGTCTCATATACAAAAACAGCATGCATGCTGTTTTCAATCTGCTTTTTTCACACAACGATTTTATCTTGAACATCTTTCTGTACGCCTCTGGAAACAGACACCTATATCATTGTGTTCATGACATGCACACCTCCCCTTGTATACATGAACTACAACTCGTTTCACAGCGTCTAATTGTTTGATATTTAGCTTTGTAAAATATTAGTTTCTACCTATCATATATAACACCACAATAATCAACTTAAATATTTGCCTAATTATTTTCTCACTGCTTGGCACATTTGTTCAATAAACAAATGAATATTGGAGAATTTCTAGAAGTGGATTTGCTGGGCCTAAACAGTCCTATTCAAGTGTTTTTTAAATTTACTTTTACAATGAAAAATTTCAAACCAACAGAAAATTAGAAAGGATTGTATAATGAACACTAATATATAGCTAGTGCCTAGATTCAACCTGCTAACATTCTGCCATATTTGCTTGATTTATGTTTTTCTTAAATATTTAAAAATAAAATACATCCGTCATGCCATTTTTCCCTAACACTATAGTGTCTCATAAAAGTGAGGACATTTTCCTACATAATCATCATATTATTATCATATATAATAAAATTAAGTATAATTCCCTAATATCATCGAATACACAGTTTATTTTAAAATTTCCTAACTGTCCAAAATAACTTTTACAGTATTTTTTTCAAATCAGGACCCAATGAAGGACCTGAATTACCTTTGGCTGTTATTGTCTCTTAAGTGTCTTTTAATCTAAAGCCGTCCTTATTAATTGTTGTTTCTCCCCTTTAACACTGACTTGGTGAGGAGCCCAAACTGGTTGACTCTTTCCCCTTCTGACCATTAAAAACCTCCATTTTAAAGAAAATTCTCAGAAGCTGACAAAAGTTGGACCAAGTTTTTAGGCCATGCTGGTTGTAGGCAGCCCTCCTGGTGTGGGCACTTAGCCTCAGGATGGGCTGTTCCCAATGAGGCCCATCTTGGTAGACAGATGCCCTTGATTATAAAGGTTGGCTTTGGCAGGCTGCTGGGGAGGCCCCACTCTTCCAGCATGGATTCCGGAGTCTGTTGTTCAGTACAAAATTTCCTCAGGGTAACAGGGACCACGTAAATTAGTGCCAGAAATGACACTCTGGTTTAGTGGAAAAGGTGGTCTGAAGTCCAACACGAGAAAAGAAGATGCTTGGAGATTCCATTCCACTCCTTCTTCAGAGGCAGGTGCGTGTCTCCTGGGTACATTTCTGTTCCTGTTGGTGGGGTGGCTGAGAGCGGACCTTAACAGTCACAGATGTGCACTGAAATCCTGATTCTGCCTGTTACTAGGGTAACTTGTTATCTTGGAAAAACCACTTAAAATTCCATTCTGTTTGGCACTTTTCTATCTGCAAGGGACTGAGTCCTTTCCGATGGACACCTGTGTTACTTACTGCTGCCAGCAAAGATACTGCCACTGAGAAGTGAGCAGCTGTCTTATCCTCCAGGACAGGGCTTCTTAAACGTTTGTGTACATAAGAACCACCTGGAGGGCAAGGAAGGCGGGTAATAACCAGAGATTCCCCTGAGATTCTGATTCAGTAGATGGGATCCAAGAATCTGCTTTTCTTAACAGCCACTCTAAGAGATTTTGACTCAGGGACCAAATGTGAAAAATTTGGATCTGGGAACTGCAGTTTACTTGTCAGTGATGGGTAACACTTTATAGCAATTACTGAGTGCCAGACACCCTTCTAACTACTTTGCACACGTTGACTATCAATCCTCACAATCATCCTGTGAGCTAGATACTCTTTGTACCCACATTTTATAAGTGAGGAAATTAAGCCTCAGAAACGGTAAGTAACTTGCCCAAGGTTCACACTGTTAGTCGGTAGTACAGCCAAGATATGATGATACATGTGAAATAAAGCTTAAATTGATTTGTAAGTTCAAAAATTCTTAGAGTAAGAGGTTACTACTATTCGGTAGTGTGCAAGGACTATTTCCCATAGTGATAAAAGAGGTATGTCTGAAGTACCTTTTATTTGTGCTTCTACTGAAACTGAGGCCGACTATCCTCAGTGGATGAATGCTCGGCAAATAGATTTACTCAATGAATAAGTATGTTCTGATATATTCCAATACTCTGCAAATGTTAGTCCTTGAACCCTCTATGTGTCCTTTCTTGATTTTTCTTCCTGGTCCAGTTCTGCTATGTCTGCATAATGCCACCAATTAGAGGTCCAGTTGATGCGTCATGGTAGCCATGATTAACAAGTGACCTTGCTGTCTTTTTTTTCTCCTCTGCATCTGCCATGATGACACAGTGGGTAAATCTTCGACCTGGAGCTCTTCAATGCAGAGTCCAAATACTGATCATGTCACTGGTCATTGTAAGACTGTAGTCTGGTCACTTAGCCACTTAAGGCTTCCAATTTGCTTGCATAAAGGATGGTGTTTAAAAGCACATGTTTGGATTCAAATGTCAGCTCTGACATCAGGGAAATGGATTAAATTTTTTGACTGTGAGTTGCCTCTGTCAGGTGAGGTGATGTTCTTGGTCATTAGCAATGAGGACTCTGGAGCTATTTTGCCTGTCCCTCCCCTCAATTGTTTATCATCTCTGCAGACCTTGGAAAAATAACTTGCCTAATCTGCAAAATGGAGCAAATAATATCTACATTAGAGGATTAGTGTGAGGATGGACTGAGTAATATAGTAAAGCCCTTTAGTACAGTGCTCAGCATATAGTAAATAATCACTAACGTTAGCCATGTTATTGCTATGAAAATGGGGTCATTGCACCTAGTCTTTTGGGAGTTTGAAAGAAGGTTTGTAAATTATTCTAATGTTTTGTAACTGCTCTATAAATAGTAATTGTTTGACTACTGTCACTATACCATGAGGTTAAGCTCAGAGATTTACAGGAATTTTTCCAGTGCTAACATTCTGTGATTTGTAAAAAACTAACAAAATAAATGACCTGCCATTTTAACTTTGAGAGATACGGCACCACCACAAGAAATAACCACATGATGTTTCTGAGGCTGTTTGGCTTATGAGGAGCTCTCAACTCAGCACTGCCTTCTAGAAAACAAGCTGTCGACTTAAAGGGTGAGAATTGATAGAGATGTTTCCAGTGAGAAATTTCAGTACCTGAAGATTAGACAAGATCGTTGAGATTCGCTATTCTTTCAACTAATGGAAATGTCAGTTCTTTTGAGTGTTGTTACATTATTCAATTTGGGGATAAGAAACACACAATTCTAAAGGATGCTTTTAGAAACCGAAGTTGAGTCTTTGACTATCCTGTCCTGACACCATCCTGGTGAACCTATCCAGTTCCCCCTGTACCCTGGGAGAGAATGCTGTGGTGGGGTTTCCAAATAAAATACAAGATGCCCAGGTAAATCTGAAATTCAGGCAAACAATGAGTATATTTTAGTATAACAACGTTTACTTATGTATGTGTATATGGACAAGAATGTCTCAAACATTGCAAATGTTTATTGGCTAAATATGGTAACTCTAGGCTGTTGTGCAGGGCAGTGCTTCTCAAACTTTCTTATGCATGCAAATCAGTTGGGAATTCCATTAAAATGCAGATTCAGATTCAGTGATTGTGATGTTGAGGCTGCTGTGTTGAGGATCACATCCGAGTGGAAAGGGTAAAGGGTGGAGTTCCTCAAACGTGCTGGAGAAAAAGAATCACCTGTGGTGCTGATTGAAAATACAGCTACTGTGCTGTAATAACATACCACAGACTGGGTGGTTTAAACACCAGAAAGCCTGGAAATCCAAGATCAAAGTACCAGCAGGTTTGGTTTCTTCTGAGGCCTCTCTCCTTGGCTTGCAGACGGCCACCCTCTTGCTGTCTCTTCACATGGTCTTTTCTCCTTGCCCACATGTCCCTGGAGTCTGTGTGTGTGTCCTATTCTCCTCATCTTATAAAGATACCAATCGAATTGGACTAGGACCCACCCTAACAGCCCCATTTTAACTTAATGACCTCTGCAAAGGCCCTATCTCCAAATAAAGTCGTATTCTGAGGGACTAGGGATTAGGGCTTCAGCATAGGAATTTTTGGAGGTCACAGTTCAATCCATAGTACAATGTGAGACCAATGGAGACAGAACTTCTGTGGGAAGGGGTTTCAGAGGCTTATCGGTGTCGCCAGCTAGAATCACCAGTTGACGAATAACATCCCAGGTGAGTTTTACCAGGCAAATGTAAGAAATCTGGTCAATGAATCTTAAACTAGAGCATGAATCAGAATCACCTGAAGAACTTGTTAATCCTCTCCAAGTTTCTGATTTCAGAGGCTGGGGTGGAATTCCAGATTCTGCTTTTCTAACAAGCAGCCATTCTTAAGAACTACCACCTTAGACAAATCCCTAAACCTCTTTAAAAAGCAGGGACAGTAGTAACATGCTCCTCATGTGGCTGGAGAGTGGATTTCCTGAGATTGGGAGGCAAAAGCTCTTGGGGACTCCAGAACCCGTTATTAGATTTAGGTGAATTCCGGTGATGCATTTTCTACAAGTTCTTAAACACAGGAACCAAAGTCATTGTATTTTCATAAAGAGAAAAACATCAATTTTTTTTTTTTAAGAAACTTTTACCTCTTACTCTATTCTTGAAACAGTCAGCGAACTGTATTTCATTCTTGTCACCATAGTGGTCTTTATTAACTAGCACATTATTAGATTCCATGAGCCTGCTTTCCCAGACGCAATGGGCACTTGGAGATCAAATCTACCTACTTTTGGGATGCAAAAGAGTTAGAAGGACCCCAAATCATGTGATTAAACCTTCAGTCTTCTGAGAAAATGCTTTCTTGTTAAAACTAGAATTCCTGAGACACGAGTTACTTTGAGTGACTTTGCAAACAAAGTCATGCAGAAAGAGAAACCAATAGCTTCTTTTACGAATCTTGAAAACAGTTATGAGACTGCCGCTTTCTGGCATATTAGAAATCTAGAATTTAGCAAATCCGGATATAGAGGTCTTAGGAAAATGTACTTTTCTCTAAATGGTAGTTTCCTTAGGGTCTCCTATTAAAAAACAATACTCTGTCATTTTCTCTTTTTTCTGAAATGGGATGTAAGTGATTGGCTAACCTGCAATTTTAAAGGTCTTGTTTATGATAACAGAACCATAAGTTGATGGTTTTATTGTCATAAATAGCAGGTCAGAGCATCTCTTGGAAGTCCAAGAAACCAGAGGTGGGAGATGATTTCTCCTGTTGTGTGTTCTTAAACAGGCTACTTTCAGAGCTTAGTGTCCCCTTTGATGCAATGGGTTTAAGAATGCTACCTAGTAGGACTTTGGTGAGAATTAAATATGTGCAAAGCCATTCCTATGCACATGGCTAAGTACAATAGCTACATAAATGGCAGGTGTTTTATTATTTATGATTATACATTTGAATGTGCTGTCTTTATCTTTTCAGCTCATTTTAACTTTTTCTTCCTTTCCTTGGCCTTCCTAACTGAACAAGCAAAACATTGTCTTTTTTGAGTTAGAGCACTTTGACCAGAAACATTGTGAGGTAAGCTATTTATCTTGTTTCTAATCTTTATGTGATAAGGAAACTGAGACTCAGAGTTTAAATAATTTGACCAAGGTCAGTCAGCTGGTTGCTACAGAACAATCTGAACACAGGATTCTGACTGCAACCGCCATTCTCTCAGGGTTATGCTCCTCCAGCTGGTCTTGGACTCAAGGTTGACAGTTTTGGGGTTTTAATGTTGAAAACTGATATGGGGATAAGATGTACAATTCACTGCTGTTAACTTAGAGGCAAACCATCTGGCTGATTCGGTAGTAGATTCCTTTGTCTCTTCGATAATAGTCTTTGGTTGCTGGGTTCGTTAATAATTCTGCCAGTGATTTATCAACTTTACACTTTAGAATTTCTGGTTAAGAGGTAAAGAATAGTTGAAGAGTAGAACACGTCTCCAGTTGAAAACTGAGATGTCGTATTCAAAACATCTAGTCAGACTGCATGCTGGGCTGTTAGTCTGTTTAAGCGTTAATGCTTTAGCTGCTGGATTGAAGAAGTTCTGGGCAGCTGGGGTAAGAGGTTGGATACTTCGGAGCTCAGGGCAGTGGCTATTTACCAACCAGTAAGTGTTTAAATAGTTTAACTGCTGGCATAGTAATACCAGTGTGAACAGGGTGAACATCCACCCAGGTTGAAAGCCTGGCTGTCTACATATCCCTATTCCTTTGGATAATCAATGAAAATTTACACTGGTGGTACAAAAACAAATTTGCAGCACCAAGATTTTTAATCTTTCTGGGCTAGTAGGAACTATAAAATAAAGACTAAAATTACAGTTTAAACTAAAAATGCCAGATACTCGCTTTTTTTTTTTTTTTGGCTGAGGAAGATTCGCCCTGAGCTAGCATCTGTTGTCAATCTTCTACTTGTCGCTTGAGTAAAATTCGCCCTGAGCTAACATCTGTGCCAGTCTTCCTCTATTTTGTATGTGGGTCGTCACCACAGCATGGCCACTGATGAGTGCCGTAGGTCTGCACCTGGGAATGGAACCCACAGTGCCAAAGTGGAGCACGCTGAACTTAACCACTAGGCCACAGTGCCAGCCCCCCAGATACTCTTAATCATAAGTGTGTATCATAATTGCCTATGCAGATTTCCCAAAGGTCATATGCCTATGAAATTTGCTGTGATTCTGATTCGGTAAGAGTGGAGTATGTCCCTGGAATCTGTGTTTTTGTTAGTCTTCCCTGGATGCATCTGATTCCTGTTGTATTGGATATCTTCTGTTTCACCCTCCAGATGTACACTCAACTTTTTTTTACCATGCCCTATTTTCAGGAGGCCAAGCTCTACGCACTGGACTTCCTTGGTGAACTCCCTTACTTTCTGGCTTCCTGTTGGGAACAGCCAATGGAGAGCCCTGGAAGGATATGGAAGGAGGGAAGGAGAGAGAGGCTGGGGCGTTTTAGTCCTTTGGTTCCCTCCTTAAGGGATCACTTTGCTCTGGCTGTCACTTCCACCAAAGATCACAACCTTTGGAAGGTGATCCTTTCCATTTGTCTCTTCCTTTTCATGTTCTCATAACTGTCCTCTCTCCTTGCCCCTTCCAGCTAAGGGGTGAGCACTAACATCAGGGTGCTGTTACGGTCTTTATGGTTTTCTTACACCCTTTGTAAACAGTTCCTTTCTTAAAACTCTCCTCATTATTCTATTTGTCTGTGACACTTATTTCCTGCTGGGACCCTGACTAACAGACACTACCTTATCCAGTTCCCTAACATTTCATTGCACTTAAAGGGTTTTTAAGGAACCTCCTGTTACCAACACTCTGACTCTTTCCATTGCTCAGATAAGTCAGGATAAATTCTGCCATGGTTGGTCTCTCCAAGGTACAAAGAGAAATAGGGAAAACCAACTGGAATTCTAACATTTACCTTCTAATATCCTGCCCCCTTTGTGTGAAATCTCTGAAGAAAGTCTTGCCAATCCCAGATGGCAAAGAGCAAATAAAGTGAAGATGATCCTAGGGACAAAAAACCTAAGTGGACTTTGTAAGTTTTATTCAAATTCTACAATATGGTTAAAATATGAATGTGCTCCCAAGGAGAAATACTTTAAGAGGCCTTAACTAGGTCTGTGTTTGACAGCAGAATTTTATGCCTCTCAGTATTTGCATGGTCAATTAATTTCTTAAAGTGATGACTAGTAGGCAATTTATTTGGATGGTATAAGAGGCTAATTGGTAATATTGCTACACAAAATCTTGTGGGTAAAAATTATGCCTGTCTTTTAAAAAATGTGCCTTTGGTATTTGAAGGGAGAGCTCTAGTGCCTTAGGCCTCAGAGGAATTCAGTCTGCTGATGTCAGAATTAATGAAGAATACAGAAACTTAAGTGTAGGATGGATGGAGTGAAAAAAGCATTAAAGATTAATGACATTAGACTAGCCGGAGAGCCACATTTTCTGGTGATCAAAGACTCTGAGGCTTTCATGTGCAAGTGCCTGGGAGAATGTTGAACATCTTGGAATTTGTCATATCACCTTTGGTTAAATTTTATCAGCCTGCTATTCGGCAAGATGCTCCAAGGAAACTCCCTCTCCCCTCCAGCTCTGATCTGTTCCTTCATTCAACAAATGTTTTTTGAGTACCTACTCTATGTCAGGCACTCTTAAAAGAACTGAAAACGCTGTTGAGTCAAACACATACATTGCCTTCTCTCCTGGAGTTTACAATGTAGTGAAATGGGCAAGCTTTCTTAAATGATAGAAGTACACATTTACATTCTGAGGTACAATGATCACGTTTCTCATAATATTACATACTAGAATAACAAGAAATCCTCCAGTTTCAAAATATCCCAAACTTTGGATGAAATATAATAAGAAACATTTCAAATGAAGGGTTGAACCCCTCCAAAAATCAGGGAAATTCTTAGAAGCCAGGAAAAAAACAAAACCCCTGAAAACGAGAGGGGAGTATGTGCTAAAATTCTGGTTGTTTTGTTTCTGGAGCAAGAGGGGAAAATTCTCACAGATAGCGCATGAAGGGGAACAGTTTGCCATGAGTGAGGATCAGCAGATGCACTGGACAGTAGAATGGAAGCCCCCTCAATGAAGGTAATATTCTGGAGGAAAGCAAGATTGTGCTCTGAGAGCCTAATAATCTGGCATAAAGTGGGCCAGGCACATGTTGTGGAAGCTTCACTGAAGACACCGTGCTGGGAGCAGGCTCTGAGGCATGCACTGGACAGACGTAGTCATGGCCAGGGTGGACATTCCTAGCAGAAAGTTGACTGTGTGAAACATAGTCTGTGCCACAGGGTTCCTGGTGTGATGGAAGGACTGAAAGGCTGCTGGGGCTAGAGAGAGTCGGGGGTGGGGTGGGGTCGGGGGGGGACTATGCAGTGTCAGACTTGAAATCTAAGCTAACAGAGGGCAATCTTTATGGGCAGGATTTTTACTCACATCTGAAAAGTAATGGGCAACTATTAAGGATCTTAAGCGGTGTGATATCTATCATCAGAAATGCTATTTTAAAATCTCCTTGCCACTTTATACAGTAGGAAGTGTCGCGGAGTAAGAGTAGAAGATGATCCAGATGAGAGAACGTGTGGCTTAAACCCTGGTGGGAAGCAGAACCTCATGAACAGAACATCCTGAAATGCAGCGGGCATGGGGGAGACAGCCTCCGGAGAAGGATGGAGAACTTTACTCAGGGCTTCAGTTATAAGTCTGGTGTTTTACTCTAATATGAGCAAAAAACCTGCACTATACGCATGCATGGATTTTCCCAGTTGAAGCATTTAAAAATAAACCGTGAAGCCCAGAACACTAAAACAAAGCACCACCACCACCAAAAATTTGTTTTTAAGGAGTAAAGAAGAAAATTTCAGTTGCATTAAGTTCTAAAGCAGAAGCAAATACAGAATATGGCTGTACATATATTTCAGGATGAATACACGGCAAAGTTTGTTCGCGTTCTCCGCCCTGCTCTAATTTCTCACCAGTGCACCTCTGGCTCCCTCTCTTCCCCTAATGACCAAATTCTTTTCCCCTCTTTCTTTTCATATCTTCATTTGACTGATTTTTCTTTCTTTCAGAGTTTAAATTAATAACAAAAACTAACACCATTGAGAGGTTATGCAACACGGCTATGCTAGCGCTTCTAGATGGACAATTTTTTAGTTCTCACAATGACTCTGTGAAGTAAGTGATTACATTTCCATTGGCAGATGAGAAGACTGAGGTTGGGTAAGCCAAATGACATGGTAAAGGGTCCAACATTTAGTAACAGTAGAACCAGGATTTAAACCCAAGCATCCCGTTAAAAAGATTGGGGCACGCTCAGACCTCTCTATACCTGTGTCTCAGACATTAAATTTAATATGTATCACCTGGGATCTTGTTAAAATACAGATTCTGCTTCTGTTGGCCCCGTGTGGGGCTGCAGTTTTGCTGGTCTGTGGACCCTAATTTGAGTAGCACTGGTGTATGGTGCGCATTCAGAGAATGTTTATTCATTGCAACAATGAAGGAAACAATTCAGGGAAGGAAAATGCAAAGATGTGTATGTTGGTGATTTCCTTCTTTGGAGATCCTATTGTTGCCTTGCACTATGGTTGTCCGAGTAGTGATTTTTTAGTTAAACCTTGATTGAGCACCTAATATAGATGGGACCCTGTGGAAGCTGCACGGGTGAGTGAAACACGACTGGTCTTCTGGGCTGGAAGCCCAGAGAGGCATTGTCAGGCGGAAGGACTCTGGCTCAGCAGCACTTCCTGGAGTGCAGTTGCCCCCAGCCTGCTTTCCCTACCACTAGTCATGCGGAGTCACCACCAGTGCCAATCTTGGTGCGAGTGGTTTACCTGCACTATTTCATTTGTTCCCTTCAACATCCCTACATTCTAGATACTATTGCTTTTCCTCTTTTACACATAGGGAAATCGTGACAGAGGGCCGTTGAGTAGCTTACCCAGGTACACAGCAAGGCTGGCATTGGATTCAAAGGGGTTCTTATTCCAGATCCACATTTCTTTGCCATTATGCTCTTCGGCCAATTGAGAGCCACAAAGTTGCAAGCATAGGGAGCATGTATTTCTTTTTGAGAAATACAGAAAATGTAAAATATAGAAAATTATATGACAAACATTTGGATTTTCACATTGATATTTACTTTTTTCAGTCTTGTTTCATACTTTTTATTGTTAAAGAAACAAAACGTAGCAGTAATATTGACATTCCCTTTACCCTTCTCCATTCTCATTTCCTCTCCTACCCTCTCTGAGTTGGTGATGTGTACTTCAGGCCATGTTTTTCTATTTATAGAAAATATTTTTCTATTTTCTAGGAAATGTTTGAATATATGTGCATATACATATATACACATGTATACAGTCATGCACTGTGTAATGATGTTTCGGTCAACAATGGACTGCATATCCAACAGTAGTCCCATTAGATGTGTATCATATAGCCTAGGTGTGTAGTAGGCTATACCATCCGGGTTTGTGTGAGTACACTCAATGACGTTTACACAACGATAAAATTGCCTAACAACACATTTCTCAGAACATATCCCCATTGTTAAGTGATGCATAACTGTAGCATTGAGTGTTTAAAATACTCAAAAATAATCATATGCTATATGAAACAATCTACAATGTACATTTTGCACTTGGCATTATGTTTTTGATATCTGTCCATGTTGTATCACATAGTATAGCTTTTTCATTCTAAATTCTACTGCATTCCATCTTAATCACCTATTCTGTTGATGGATGTTTAGGTTGTTTAGATTACAATTTCATGAATGCTGCTGTAAACATTCTCAAACAGTCTTCTGGGATACAGGTGCAAGCATTTCTATAGGCTACATACTTAGAAATGGAATGGTTGAGTGTAGACGTCCTTTTTAAAAATTACTGATACATTGCCAAATTGTTCTCAAAAGTGGTTGCAGCAGCTCAATTCCTTCCAGAAGCATACATTGTTATCAGCATTTGTGAGGTCAGTCGGACATTTTTACCCCCTATTTGAGGAATATAAATTGATGTCCTATTGCTGCTTTAATTTGCAATACTTTGGTTGCTAGTCCAAGTTGAACTTTGTTTGTTTTTGGCTATTGGGTTCTATTTTGTTCGTATCTTTGGCTCATTTTTTCTAACTCATTTGTAGAAGTTCTTCTCTGTTCTGAATGCTGTTTCCTATTTGGTATGCATTATAAATAACTATTTGTATCCTGTTGCATCTTTAAATAAATCTTATGTTATCCACAAGTTGACACTTTCCATTTGAGTTGACTTTGTTTTCTCTTTTGTGAATTGTACTTTCCCTTTATGAAGGGCTCCTTCGATGAGGCAGCAGAGTGGAATGGTTAGGAGCTTTGTCTCTGGAGCCAGATTGCCTTAGATGGAAGCTGGCTTCACTTTCCCATCCTAGCCTGTCTGGTCCTCTCCATCTTATCTTATCGTATTGTATTCACGATGACCTTCAGTACAATGTGAAACAGGAGAGGTGGTTGGAAGAGGTGGGGTCAGTGGAGTTCCCTGTGAAGTAGCAACACTGTCTTGATTAGGAATTACAGAATTATTTTTGAGGCCTGCCCTGTGTGGCAGGCACTGAGAGGAGGATAGTTTTTGTTGCTAGTACTGTGGTCGAGTGATTGTTTGCAAGGAGTAGTTGTACTATATGTGAGTACAGCAAACTCAACTCAGAAATGCTGAAATCTATTGTAGGTCCACCACTAATTTACTGTTGGGCCACATATGTTTTTTAGTTGCCTTTTTATTTACTGATGTCCCTCACTTGACTTATGAGGATAATGCCCAAGTCAATATTACTGTTCCAAAAGCCTAGAATAGTATCTGGCATATTATTGGCAGATTTATTAAATGATGAAATTAATGATTTCACTTTGCCTCTCTATTCAGTAATATCTATGAAATAGTTTCAGTGGAATTTGCTCTACCTCCCATGGTGAGTTGGGAAGACGAAATCAGGTAATATTCTTTGAAAAGCTACGCACAGTTTATGACGACCATAGTTCATGCTGAATAGAAGCAGGCAAGGAAGGAAGAGTAGGTGGTACATTTGTCTGTCTCCCGCATAGAATGTGAATTCCTTGAGAACAGGAATCCTCTCTGACTTGTTTGTGGCTGTGACTCAAGTGCCTAGAATAGTGCTTGGGACTCAGATATTTGTTGGATAAATGGAGTAGAGTAGAATTTAATCAAGATCTTTATTTGACTCAGAGAAAAATAAAAGAAAACATAAAGTTGAATTCAAGGGTCTGATGTGAGAACGTATTTATTACCGAGGGTATATGAGAAGAGTGGGAAAGAAGAAAGCAGAAGAAAAAATGGAAGTGAAAACCACAAATGGGAATGAAGGAAACATTGTCTAGGACTTAAAAAAATCCTAGACTGAAAAGGTCAATTTGATATTTGGGGTTGTCTTTCCAACTGAGTAAGATTGATTAAATGATCAATTTGATTGCATAAAAGTGGTTATTAAGATAGTAAAGGAACCACAATTTAACTGTGACTTCTCAATTTAGTATTTGTAAGTCTATGAAGAGAGATGAGAGACCAGAGTCCACAGATCTCTGACCTTTTGCATTTTGCAGAAGTGCTTTGAGAGTTGGACAGTTGCTTGTGCTCTTAAAACAATAGTAATGTATCCCAAAGAATTTTGAATTTGTACTTGGGTTTTGTCCATCTTAGCATCCTTTGTATTTTCATAAAAGTAGTTTTAGTAGGCATCTGTTGTTTTTGCTTGCCCTGCATCTATTTCCCGTTTTCTTCCCTCCTAACAGCATCCCAATTTGTTTGGGGGAATAACCTTCCAGTCTCATTCATTTGATTTGTGTGGGGATGAACTACTCTTTCATTTCCAGGAGTGGCCATGTGACCCAGGCCAGGGCAATAAGCATAGACCATTTTTCTGGTCACAATGCTTGACTCAGAGATGGAGCACAAGGCCCAAGACAGGCAAAAGCACTCAGTCTTGGGACTGGACTTGGGTCTAGTAGTTGTGAAAGGGAAGTCATCCTTCAGCTAGGGTTGCTGCACTGACTGTTACCCAAAGGAGAAGACCTGCCCAAGAGAAGTCAGCCCAAAAGAAGTGAAACTAACAGAGAGAAACTGAGTCTTGATGATGATGTTTGAGCATCTGAATTATTTTTTGCTTGAAGCTCTTCTATTCTAGCCATTTCAGTTAGGTCAGCTGATAAATTCGCTACTTCATTTAATTTGAGTGGAGGTTCACTTGCAATTCAAAAGAGTCTTGATGAATACACTTTGATTTTTTTTTTAAACTTTTCTATGGAATAGATTCTTTCAAGCAAAACCCTCAGACCTAGGCTGGTGAAATTCAGGAGCATATATCATACACCTTATTCTAGGTAATTAGTTATTGAAAATACGTCTTTGGAAAATTGACCTCTCATCAGTGTTTGTCTATCTATAGCTAGAGGGAGTTTGCATATCTATAGCTAGAATTAGGTGATCTCAAGGTTATTTCCAGGTCAAAAATGTAAAATTCTGGGACAGCTTTTTGTGTAATGACCTCACAGTCTCTCTTGTATTTGCTAGCAGCTTCTGATGACTAAGGCTAACTCCTACCGCGTTCCAGAGTGTACTCCTGCTATTTGTCAACTTACAAAAACAGAAGCCAGTTTAAGAGGCAAAGCATTTATTTGGGATCAATGAATCGCAATTTGGGGGATACAGATTCAGGTAGAAACCCAAATAAAGTCCCAATTACAGGAGAGGGGTTCAGGATTTTTATGGGAAAAAGGGAGGAAGATGAGGTAAGTTATAATAAAGAAGAGTCCATTGGTGCTAGATGAGGTAAGGCTAGGTTTGTACTTCATAGATTGGCTTGAGATTCGGTCATCAGGCAAAAGGCTAGACTTGTACTTCATTGATTGGTTAGCGATTCAGTCATCAGCAGAGCCCAATTTCATCAGTACTTACAAACAGGATCTTCTTGTCTTTACTGACTTCTTGGAATATTGGTGGTTTTGTCTAGTTTGGAAGATAAAGAAAACAACACAGGCAAGGCAATTCCTCTGAAATGGCTGCTCTGGCTCTATTTTAATATGGCTCCACTCATGTCATCTTCCACACATTCATCCCCCTTTCTTATTTCTGCTCATGTTTCCTAATGTCCCAATAACACAAGGAGGCACTGCAGCTATGATAAGGAGGATGAAAATTGCTACCATTTTGAATCCTCACAATACCAAGAACTTAATGTAAGTCATTTCACTTAATCTTTCCAACAACCCAATGAAATAGGAAATAATAGACAATATATAATCATTGATCCAGCATGAAAATCTTGGGTTTATTTAATTTAACTTCATCCCACCTTCCCCTCACCCTAAGTAATGTCCAGAGTCTGATTACCATTTGAGGGGCTTACAGGTTCCCTAAGGAGTAGAGGGGTGTATTCATGGGGTGTCACTGGGCTAAATCAGGTGAAATCTACAAGGTGTTTTTCCGTGAATACACGTAACTCCTGCTGGCTGTTTATAGGCGAGGTTCTGTTCTTTTGGCTTTCAAGGGAAGATTAACTGACACACTCTTCCTTCAGCCATGGCTGGACAATTAGGGATGAGGGTGGTAGCTCATCTCCTACACGACCCGCTGGTCTATGTGAACAGTGCCACTCCAAGCCATCCTTTCCTGAGTTTGCATACCTGGATCTTCCTGGGTAGACGATCTTCAATCTCTTAAGGCAGTTGTCGCCAGATTCTCACCTCCCACAGCTTTTTAAAAAATTAAAGGAATTCTCCCACTTTACTTTGATTTCTCTGCTGCCTTCTCCTTCTTATTCTTTTTGCAAACATTTTTTCTTGTTCTTTCCCAGTTGACAGGAAGGAGTCAAACTCACAACAGTAATAATAAGGAACCAAGAAAATAAAAAAAAAAAAATAATTGTCTTTTCTTCAAAATCAAGAACTTAAACTTCAAATCATACCAGGAAATGAAGGGAAGTTCTTAGAATTAATCCTGCAATTTCATAAAGAAAAAAGAAAAAGGAGTTGACTTTCTTCATTAAAACATTGTAAATGTTCTTATTCTAAAACCATGTCAATATTCATTTTAGAGATTAGGAGACAGTCTCAGGGAATTTAAGTAACAAGTCAAAGTTCACAAACTTAAGAAGCTGTAGCATTCTGGGTCAAACCTCAATGGGTCTGAGGGTAAAACTCGACTACAATCTATTGAGCTTAGAAGAAGTGGGCAGGATATGGCCCATGATGTATTCTTGGGAAAATAATCCTAGAAAAATGTCACAAATAACAGATTTTGGAAAAAACAAACATAAATCAATATTTGTCAGGTTCTCATTTCCACAGATTGTTATGGGAATGAACCAATAAAACATTTAGAAATCCATGTAAATTTCTAAAAATATATATATGTATATAAAACCCATAATAGTCCTTGATGATGTACATTTTCTCTGAAATTCATAGTTTATAAACAAACATCTAGGCATTTGTTCTGGCTCTAAGTTTTAAAAAGAACTCTGATATGTTCTATATATAACTTTACAGATTAAATTTTGCAACCAGTATCTGTTTGTAACCCATTCATAGCTTTATTTCTCAATATCTAGTGGGCTGTGTGGTTAACTGTTTTAAATAATTTTGGTCCTTATACAATAGCTATGAACATAGTCCTTCGTGATCCTGTAGAAAATGAAAACTATTCTTTTAATATAAACAACTATTGGCTTTTCACATTTCACATGAAAAGTTTTGATGAATAAAAAATTTCTTCTCACCAGTTCTTGATATATCTTCTTGTCTCATTTCTCATGTCAGGGTATAGGAAACAAAAAGGTGTGTGTTTAAAATCATAAGAGAATCTGGCTACATCCAAAGCAGAACGGTTAATTATACAAGGTTCAACTCGCACAGGAATGACTTACAAACCTGATAGTGAAATTCACTTTTGATTAGCAATTTCCATCTGCAGAAACTGAACATGACTTTATACAAAATTAGACTTTCAAATGAGGGAGTGCCTGATGACTTGTTGCTATATAACCACGTCTTTGCTAACTGGTAAAAATTGTCGCTTATAAGTTACAAGTATTTCTTCTGTTTGCATTTTCCTTCATGGCCTGAGAATTAAGGCATTGGATGGATAGTGATAGAAACGTTTTATATGACAGGTTGGTGTAGACGGGACATCAGTTGCTCCATACTGGATAATGTTAGAAATCGTATGGATGTAGTATGTCAGTTACTGGACTCCAGTTAGAAATGCTTCTCCAAGTTCTTTATATAAAGAGTGAAGAGGGTTTTTTTTTTGCTTTAAACCCCATCATGAAAGACTCTTTACAATATAGTCATATCAAAATTGGGAGGGAGAGCTAATGTGAAAAATGCCAAAATGAAAATCTGACATGACAAGCTAAAAAGATAGCAGATTTCTTTAAGATTAATTCTGATAACAATTCGGGTTCAGAGGCATCAAAAATCCAAGAATGATATCAGGATGATCTGGATTAAAATCTACTCATGAGGGGGAAAAAAATAGAGGTCTTAGGTGACAACAAGCACTGCTTAGAGAGATGATGCTTAAATAGATGATGCGATCTTCGGTAAAGACCTTAAACCACTACTTGCAATATTGTCAGATTATATCTACAATGTGGACTACTTTCTTGAGGTAGTTTTGACAGGCAGGAAAGCCTAAAATTCTAGGATGGCTTTATGTAAGAGAGACCTGGGGACGTTGTTCAGAGACTTAAAGGTCAAGGTAGAAATCATGTTTTCTCCTCCTCTGGCCTCCTGGTACTTTATACCCAACATGCCATAAATGGAATGAACATCATTCTCCCTCAAATCTGCTTCTTCTTCAGTATTCTCTCCAAAGCGGTAAAGTGCATACCACTGTTAAGATTTAGAGAGATAATGTGCCACTTAGCTGTGAGCTTGGCATATAGTAAGAGCTCAATAAACAGTGGCTTAGAGTTATAATGATTGCTGTATGTCACTGCACTTAGTCCTTGTAAGAACTTTCTGAGGTTTGTACTACTGTTACCTACATTTTTAGATGAGAAAACCGAGGGTCATAGAAGTTAGGTGGTTGAGCCGAGACAACACAGTCTGTAGGCTTTGGAGTGGGAGGTAAACTGAGGTCTCCCTGACCTCCAAGGAAGCTTATATTGTTAACCAATAGTCTCAACCACCTCTCAAGAGTGTCTGATATGATTGGATAATGATGACGAAGTGGGAAGAGGTTATGATTTCCACATTCCTTTGAACTTGTTCTGAAAGGCTCGCTGCTTTACTTTGGGTCTTTAGAGCTTTCAGCACCACTCCTTTGTACTTTGAATGTTCTTCTCAACTAGAGAGAGAGAACTGCATTAGCTATTAAATTGGATACATGACCATATACTATTTTCTGACTGAACTTTTTAGCACTTCAAAGACTTGAAGTACAGTATAATGGTGTTTTAGCTGTCACTGGAATTAAAAGTCGAGTGCCATTGTATGCTGGTTTTTGTCCTCCCTTCGGCTGATATTTAGCGAAATAATTATTCGACTTGAGGCTTGCAAGGATGTGTGTACCATGAAACAAGCAATAAAAATAGACCTCTTGAGTAGTGCCATGGATTTTTATTTCCCCTTACTATTCCTCACTGAGAACAACTCCCTGCCTACATTTTTGACCCACTATAACTTTTTCCTTAATAGAAAGGTAAAGAGACCTTAGATCTAACTCTCCCAGATTTATATCATCATTAAATCATGCAGTAAACAACAGAAAAATCTTCTAGTCCTTAAGGTTGCCAACACAGGGGAGCAAAAGCAGAGTTAGCTATTGCCAGGCACTGATTAAACACACCCGAAGTGGTCGTTCTCCAAAGAGACTCATGGGATGGACTGAGCAGACTCATAATTTTCCAGTGAGGAATTTATATCCTTCCATTTCCCCTCTTTTGACTATACCAATGGGTAGGCATCTTTCCTCTGCTAAAATTTCCCAAGGCTTTATTGCTTATATTTTGCCAATTGAAATTTGTTGGTTGTTGACTTCATTTCTCAGTTAGAGCAACACATCCCCTTACATTCGTCCTTTTCATCACGTTTTGAGTAATCGTTATATACTAGGTTGTGTAAGGGAATGGGGATGGATAAGAGGCACAGCTTCTGGCCTTGAGAAATGGCCCAATTAATTTTGTGTCTTCCACATTATTCAACACCACTCCTGGTTTGAGACATTCAGGAGATGCTTAATAGCTACTTGTTAACTTGATATGCTTAAGAATGAGGCAAGAAGGTGATGAAGCCCTGATTTGGTCCCAATAATAACCATGAGAAGCCTTCTGAATCAATCCCACCTGTGGCATATGGCACAGGAGCAGCAGCAGTTGTAACCCATTCTAAGTCAGGAATATTTGTTGTGTTCTGGGAGCCATGGGCCAGATAGGTAAGGGATGGATGAAGGGAACTGATCTTCAAGACAGGAAGGAGTTGTGGGGTTTGTGGGAACTGGAGGGCATGCTACATCTAAAAGTATCCAAATTTAAATCTCTGAAAACAAAAGAAAACAAGAAAGGGTC
The DNA here is from genome assembly GCF_041296265.1 of Equus caballus. Lineage (NCBI taxonomy): Eukaryota > Metazoa > Chordata > Mammalia > Perissodactyla > Equidae > Equus > Equus caballus. The sequence goes on along the minus strand of NC_091699.1, from coordinate 33,165,916 downwards.
CACAGACCTGTAGGTTGATAGTTGACCAGCTCTTATTGTAGAGAAACTGGGGCAAGTTCAGAGGAAAGCATCAAGGATGTCAGGAGTTGAATCGTGTCTTATGAGGAATAGTTGGAGCTGGATACTATATCATACATAAAAGAGAACTCAAATGAAGGATAATACTTTATTCATATTTCTGAAAGACTGACCAGAGTAGGATAGGACTTACACAGTGTCTGAGGCCAGTAGTTGGAATTCAGAGGGAGAGAAAGATTTTGCTTGAATAAGTTTGCTTGAGTTTTGGCATGAATTCTGATGAGTAATGAGTTCCTGTCACTGAAGGTGTTCAAGCTTAGCTTGAAGAACTTATAGCTGGCATGTTGAAGAGGGGTTGAATTTGAGGACATTTATGATCTTCTACCAATTTTGCTACTTTATGATTCCTTGAAGGTCAAGGTGCAGAGAGATATTCTGGGTGCATGGATAGGTGGGAGCAGCTTTTCACAATTTCTTGCAGATGGAGTAGGGCTACTTGTCCACAATGCCAATGTGTCCTAGAACTGGATATGTGCTGAATGGAGGTTACAAATGCCTTCAGTCTTAGAAATCTGTCAAATCCCAAGCATGAGATGCGTAGACCATTGAAAAAATATTATGGGCTTTGTATTTTAATAGTAGTCGGCATTAACGGATATTTAGAACAATATTCACTTTATTATTAAATAAATAATAGCTTTACAGTCTAGAGAATAAGGAAATTAACAGGTCATCTGTCTAGTGAATTAGTTATCTATCATTATTTAACAAATTACTCCAAAGCATAGTAGTTTGAAACAACAATAATCATTTATTTTTATATTTTTATTGAAGCATAATTGACATAACAATGTTACATTAGTTTCAGATGTGGAACATAATGATTTGACAACTTCTTTTTTGGGGGAGGAAGATTCGCCCTGAGTCAACGTCTCTTGCCAATCCTCCTCCTTTTCTTTTTGCTTGAGGGAGATTAGCTCAGAGTTAACATCTGTGCCAGTCTTCCTCTACTTTGTATGTGGGATGCCTCCACTGCATGTCTGATGACTGGAGTAGATCCACACCCAGGATGCGGACCTACCAAGCCAGGCTGTTGAAGCGGAGGGCGCAGAACTTTAGACATTCGGCCACGGGGCGGCCCCCAGATTTGACATTTTTGCATGTTAGGAAATGATCACCATGCTAAGTTTAGTTACCATCTGTCACCATACAATGTTATCACAATATTATTGACTATATTCTCTATGCTATACATTACATCCCGATGATTATTTCTTTTATAATTGGAAGTTTTTACCTCTTAGTCCCCTTTAATTATTTTGCCCATCCCCTACCACATCCCTTCTGGCAACCACTAGTTTGTTCTCTGTATCCGTGAGTCTGTTTCTGTTTTATGTCTGTTCATTTGTTTTGCTTTTTATATTTCACATATAAGTGAAATCATACAGTATTTGTCTTTCTCTGAGTTATTTCATTTAGCATAATACTCTCAAAGTCCATCTATGTTGTTGCAAATCCAAGATTTCATTCTTTTATTTGGCTTAGTAATATCTGATTGTATATGTATACTTCATCTTCTTTACTCATTCCTCTATCGATGGACGCTTAGGTTGCTTACATATCTTGACTATTGTAAATAATGCTGCAGTGAACATTGGGGTGCATATATCTTTTCAAATTAGTGTTTCCATTTTGTTTAGATATGTACCCAGAACTTGAATTGCTGGGTTACACTGTAGCTCTCTTTTTAATTTTTTGAGGATCCTCCATACTGTTTTTCATAGTGGCTGTACAAATTTACATTCCCACCCACAGTGCACAAGAGTTCCTTTTTCTCCACCCTCGCCAACACTTGTTATTTCTTGTATTTTTGATAACAGCCATTCTGAAAAGTGTGAGGTGATATCTCATTGTGGTTTTATTAGCATTTCCTTGATGATTAATGATGTTGACTACCTTTTCATGTCCCTGTTGCCCATCTGTATATCTTCTTTGGAAAAATGTCTACTCAGGTCCTCTGCCTATTTTCTAATGAGTTTTTTTTGATATTGAGCTGCATGAATTCTTTATGTATTTTGGATATCAACCCCGTATGGGATACATCATTTGTCAATATATTCTCCCATTAGAAGGTTGCCTATTTGCTTTGTTGATGGTTTCCTTCACTGTGCAAAAGTTTTTGGTCTGATGTAGTCTCACTTACTTATTTTTTCTTTAGTTTTTCTTGCTTGAGGAGACATATCCAAAAAATTGTTGCTAAGGTTGATGTCAAAGAGCTTACTGCCTATGTTTTTGTCTATGTGTTTTATGGTTTTAGGTCTTACATTTAAGTCTAATCCATTTTGAGTTTATTTTTGTATATGGTGTAAGAAAATGGTCTAGTTTCATTCTTTGCATATAGCTGTCCGCTTTTCCCAGCACTATTTATTGAAGACACTGTCCTTTCCCCGTTGTTTATTCTTGTCTCCTTTGTTGTAGATTAATTGACCATGTAAGCATGGGTTTATTTCTGGGTTCTCTATTCTGTTGCATTGATCTATGTGTCTGTTTTTGTTCCAGTACTGTACTGTTTTGATTATCATAGCTTTGTAATATAGTCTGAAATCAGGGAGCGTGATACCTCTAGCTTTGTTCTTCTTTCTCAAGATTGTTTTGGCTATTCACAGTCTTTTGTGGTTCCATACAAATTTTAGGATTATTTATTCTAGTTCTGTGAAAATGCCATAGGTATTTTGATAGAGATTGCAATGAATCCATAAATTGCTTTGGGTAGTATGGACATTTTAACAATATTAATTCTTCCAATCTATGATCACAGTATATCTTTCCATTTGCTTTTGTCATCATTAATTTCATTCATCAGTGTCAGATAGTTTTCAGATTACAAGTCTTTTATCTCCTTGGTTAAATTTATTCCTAGGTATTTTATTTTTTCAACGCAATTGTAACTGAGAGGTTTAAAAAATTTCTCTTTCTGATAGTTTGTTACTAGTTTATAGAAATGCAACAGATTTCCGTATATTAATTTTGTATCTTGCAACTTTACTGTATTTGTTAATTAGTTGTAATAGTTTTTTTTTGTGGAGTCTTTAGGGTTTTCTATATATAGTATCATGTCATCTGCAAATAGTGACAGTTTTACTTCTTGCTTTCCAATTTGGATGCCTTTTTTTTTCTGTCAGATTCTTGTAGCTAGAACTTCCAGTACTGTGTTGAACAAAAGTAGTGAGAGTGGGCATCTTTATCTTGCTCCCAGTCTTTGAGGAAAAGCCTTTGGCTTTTTCCCATTGAGTATGATGTTAGCTGTGGCTTTGACATATATGGTCTTTATTATGTTGAAATATATTCCCTCTATATCCACTTTTTTGAGAGTTTTTTTATAATAAATGGATGTTGAATTTTGTCAAATCCTTTTTCTGCATCTATTGAGATAATCATATGATTTTTATCCTTCATTTTTGTTGATTTGGTATCACATTGATTGATTCATGGGTATTGAACCATCCTTGCATCCCTGGAATAAATCCTACTTGATGAAAAGTTATATAATCCTCTTAATGTATTGTTGAGTTCAATTTGGTAATACTTTGTTGAGGATTTTTGGATCTATATTCATCAGGAATATTGGTTTTGATTTTCTTTTTTTGTAGTGTCTTTGTCTGGTTTTGGTATCAGGGTAATGCTGGTCTCACAGAATAAGTTTAGAAGCATTTTTCCTTCTTTTATTTTTTGGAGTAGTTTGAGAAGGATGTGTATTAACTTTTCTCTAAATGTTTTGAAGAATTCACCTGTGAAGCCTTCTGGCCCTGGACTTTTCTTTGTTGGGAGTTTTTTGATTACTGATTCAATTTTATTACTAGTGAGTGATCTGTTCAGATTACCTATTTCTTCCTGGTTCAGTCTTGGAAGATTGTACGTTTCTAGGAATTTCCTTTTCTTCTATGTTGTCCAATTTGTTGGCATGTAATTGTTCATAGCAGTCTTTTATGATTCTTTGCATTTCTTTGATATAGCTTATAACTTCTCCCCTTTCATTTCTGATTTTATTTATTTGAGTCATCTCTCTTTTTTTCTTGATAAGTCTGTCTAAAGGTTTATCAATTTTGTTCTTTTCCAAGAACTAGCTCTTAGTTTCACTGATCTTCTCTACTGTTTTGGACTCTATTTCATTTATATCTGCTCTGATCTTTATTATTTCCATCCTTATCCTAACCTTGGGTTTTGTTTGTTCTTTTTTTTCTAGTTCCTTCAGGTGTAAAGTTAAATTCTTTATTTGAAATTTTTCTTGTTTCTTGGGTTAGGCCTATATTGTTATAAACTTTCCTCTTAAAACTGCTTTTCCTGCATCCCATAAATTTTGGAAAGTTGTGCTTTCATTTTTATATGTGTCAAGGTATTTTTTGATTTCGTCTTTGGTTCCTTCATTGACCCATTTGTCGTTTAGTGCCAGGTTGTTTGGTCTCCACGTGTTTGTGTTTTTTCTAGTTTTCTTCTTATAATTGATTTCTAATTTCATACCATTGTAGTTGGAAAAGATGCTTGATATGATTTCAATTTTCTTAAATTTATTGAGACTTGTTTTGTGGGCTAAGATGTGATCTATCCTGGAGAATGTTCCATGTGCCCTTGAAAAGAATGTGTATTTTGCAGTTTTTGGATAGAATGTTCTGTATATATCTATTAAGTCTTTCTGGTCTAATACGTGTCATTTAAGTCCAATCTTCCCTCATTGATTTTATGTCTGGATGATCTATACATTGCCATAAGTGGGATATTGAAGTCCCTTACCATTGTTGTGTTGCTGTCAGTTTCTCCCTGTATGTCTGTTAAAGTTTATTTTATATATTTAGGTGCTTCTATGTTGGGTTCATAAATATTTGTGATTGTTATCTTCTTCTTGGATTGAGCTTTTTATCATTATGTAGTGTCTTTCTTTGTCTTTTGTTACCATCTTTGTTTTAACGTCTGTTTTGTCAGATATGAGTATTGCCACTCCAGCTTTCTTTTTGTTTCCATTTTCGTGGAAAATCTTCCTCTATGCCTTCACTTTCAGTCTGTGTGTGTGTTTTTTTTCCTGAGGAAGATTCCTGAGCTAACTACTGCCAATCTTCCTCTTTGTGCTGAGGAAGACTGACCCTGAGCTAACATCCATGCCCATCTTCCTCTACTTTATATGTGGGATGCCTACCACAGCATGGCTTTTGCCAAGTGGTGCCATGTCCACACCTGGGATCTGAACTGGTGAACCCCGGGCTGCTGAGAGGTGGAACGTGTGAACTTAACTTCTGTACCACTGGGCTGGCCCCTTAGTCTGTGTGTTTTTAGATCTGAAGTGAGTCTCTTGTAGGCACCATATAGATGGGTCTTGTTTTTTTATCCATTTAGCCAACCTGTGTCTTTTGATTGAAGCATCTAGTCTGTTTACACTTAAGGTAATTATCAATGCATATGTACTTTTGCCATTTTGTTTGTTGTTTTCTGGTGGGTTTTTTTTTGTTTGTTTTTTACTTTTTCTCTGTTTTTTTCCTTCTTCTCTTGGTCTCTTCCTTTGTGATTTGGTGATTTTTTTTAGTGTTATGTTTAGGTTTTTTCTCTTTATTTTTGGTGTATCTATTGCATGTTTTTTGTTACCATGAGGTATATATCAATTTATTTTAAGTTGATATTCACTTGAGTTCAAACACATTCTGAAAACACTATACTTTTACTCCCCCTTTTATGCTTTTGAAGTCATATTTTACATCTTTTATTTTGTGTATCTCTATCTACTTACTATAATTATAATTGATTTAACTACTTTTTTCACTTAACTTTCATACTACTTTTTAACTGGTTGATCTACTGCTTTTACTAAATATTTGCCTTTACCAGTGAGTTTTTTTCTTTCATATGTTTTCTTATTTCTATTTATGACCTTTTCTTTTCCTCTTAGAGAAGACCCTTTAACATTTCTTGTAAGGCTGGTTTATTGGTGATTTACTCCTTTAGTTTTTGCTTGTCTGGGAAACTTTTTTTCTCTCCAATTCTAAATGATAGCCTTGCCATGCAGACTATTCTTATTTCTAAGTTTTTCCCCTTCAGCACTTTGAATATATCATGCCACTCCCTTCTGGACTGGAAGATTTCTTTAAAAAAATACACTGATGGTCTTATGGGGGTCCTCTTGTATGTGAATAGTTGTTTTTCTTTTGCTGCCTTTGAGATTCTCTCATTATCTTTAAATTTTTCCACTTTAATTACAATATGTCTTGGTGTGGATTTCTTTGAGTTCATCTTGTTTGGGATTCTCTGTGCTTCCTGGGCCTGAGTATCTGTTTCCTTTCTCAGGATGATAATGTTTTCAACCATTATTATTATTTTTAAAATTAAAAAATTTTTATTGCGGTAACATTGGTTTATAACATTATATACATTTCAGGTGTAAATCATTATATTTTGACTTCTGTATAGACTACATCATGTTCACCTAGATTTTAGTTGCCATTTGTCACCATACAAATCTATCCCATTACTCTTTACACCTTCTCCCCTCCCTGCTTCCCCTCTGGTAACCACCAATCTAGTCTCTGTATCTATATGTTTGTTTGTTGTTGTTTTTGTTTTATCTTCCACATATGAGTGAAATCATATGGTGTTTGGCTTTCTCCATGTGACTTATTTTGCTTAGCATGATACTCTCAAGGTCCATTCATGCTGTCAAAGTCTGGGGTATCTAATGTGGAGCTCAACAGCCCTGCTCCTCTGGGAAAATCTCTGTATCTTGGAGATGGCTCCTGACCATGAAGTACCTTGGCTAGGGTATGGTTTTTTCCTCAGAAGGATTGTATGTTTGCTTAGTTGTAGGTATATTGTGTCTGTGGGAGGAGGCAAGTTCAGGATCCCTCTATGTCAACATCTTCCCAGCCATTATTTGTTTAAGTTTTCTGCCCCTTTCTTGCTTTCTTTGCCTTCTGGGAGCCCTATAATACAAATGTTAATACACTTAATGTTGTCCTACAGTTCCCTTAAACTATCCTAATTTTTTAAAATTCTTTTCTCTTTTTTCTGTTCTGATTGAGTGATGTCCACTATTTTGTCTTCCAGGTCACTGATCCATTTTTACATATCATCTAATCTGCTGTTAATTCCCTTTAGTGTATTTTTCAGTTATTGCATTCTGAAGCTCTGATCAGTTTTTTCTTGTATTTTCTCTTTGTTGAAGTTCTCACTGTCTTCCTTCACTTTTCTCTTGAGTTCAGTGAGTATCTTTATGACCATTGCTTTGAATTCTTTATCAGGTAAAATTACTTACCTCTGTTACATTAGGACTTTTTTCCTGGGTTTTTTATCTTGTTCTTTTGTTTGAAACATATTCCTCATTCTCTTCATTTTGTTTGACTTTCTGTGTTTGTTTCTATAAATTAAGTGAAACAACTACCATTCCTGGTCTGAAAGAAGTAGCTTTGTGTAGGAGAGTCACCTGTGTAGGCTGCATGTACTCGGTAGCTTTGCAGGTCAGTTGAAGCTGGAGTGATCACAGTTAGGGATGTCCCAGGGTGCACTGCACTGGGGATGCCCAGGCAGGATGGCTGGATCTGAATCTGGGGTCGGTTTTGTGGCCTGTGAGGGGGGAGGGTTCCACACTAGGGCTGCCCTGGAGGGATGACTGGAGGTGGATTGGGTGTGGGCTGGGGAATCCCAGGGCACTTCGCAGTGTGGCCACCCTGGCAAGATGGCTTGGGCTGGAATGTGTGCAAGCCTGGGGTTCTGGGGCACTCCATGCTGTGGCCACCCTTGTGGGATGGCTGGAGCTGGATTGGGTATGGGATCGGGAGGTCCTGGGGCTCACAGCAACTTGGACCTCCTGGGGACGATGGCTGGAACTAGTATGGGCCAGGGGCCTGGGGCACACTAGAGCAGAATTGACAGGTCTGCAAGAGTGCCCTGGCCGTGTTGCCGCCTTCCCTGTCAAGGTGGAGGGTAAACCCCCAAAATGGCAATTGCTGGCCTCTGGTCTTGGAGAGAGTTCCAGCAGTTCCCTGCTTGTTTGGCAGATGCTCTAGAGTTTGTAAGTGGATTTTTTTTTTTTTATGTAAGTCTAGGTGCCTTTTAAATGGGTGTTTTTTTCCTGTGCCCCAGGGTGGGCAAGTCTGAGTGTAGGCCCTTCAGTGACATCCCTCCCTGCTGTAGGTCACTAGGTCAGGGTTGGTGTTGCTGCCATTACCCTGTGTCCATTCTCCTACCCATCTCTAGGTGGTCCCTCTACTATTTAGTGTACAGAAGCTGTTCAATCAGCTCTCAGAATTGCACTGTATATGTGTGTAGATTCTGTGCGTCCCTGGGAAGAGGTGAGTTTAGAGTCTTCCTGTGCCGCATCTTGGATCCTCCAACAATAATGATTTATTATCTCATGACTTCTGTGGTCTAGAATCCGAGACTGGCTTAGCTGGCCAGTTCTGGCTCAGGTGTCTCATGAGCTCATAATCAACAGGTCAGCCAGTGCTGCAGCCATCACTAGGCTTGATGGGTCTGGAGGATCTTCTTCCAATGTGGTTTAACTCACACGGCTGGCAAGATGATGCTAGTTATAGGTGAAAAGCCTCAATTCCTCCTACTTGGTCTTCTCCAGAGGGCTGCTTTAGTGTCTTCATAGCATGGCAGTTGGCTTTCCTGAGAGTGATGGACCCAAGAGAAAGCAAGGAAAAAGCCCCAACATCTTTATTGACCTCAGAAATCACACTCCTTCATTTTTGCAATATCGTATTGGTTTTTTAGGCCTGTCTTATTCATTGTTGGAAGGGACTACACGAGGGGATAAATACCAGGAGGCAAGAATCACTGGGGACTGTCTTGGAGGCTGGCTGCCACATCTGATTGGCTCTACCCTTGTGGATCCATCCTCTCAAGTATTCCTCCAAGTTTGAATTATCTCACTCAAAGAGAGCTTCATTATAATTCTCTGTTTTAGGTTTTTTGTTTTTTACTTTGTGCTTCTTCATTCTGAAGTCACTCTTTATAAGGATGTTCTGAAAGACAGCTTAACATCTTTCCATCCTAGATCTCTCGGAGTGTAATTCCTCACAAGGTCTTTTGTACTTAACCAACACAAGGCAAATAGATTGGGAAAAACTCCTAAGACCAAATATTGAGCAATCTAACATTATTAGTCCTTTGTGTGAAATTTTTAACTAAGGGTTGAAAATTTCAGTTGTTATAATTTCTGGTGTGTAATTAATACAAACACATAAAATGCATGGAAATTCATGTTGCTCTTCACTGTTGACTGATATTTAATCTACTGCTCGAATCCTGACCAACTCTACTATTTTCTCAGTAAGAGAGCCATAAAAGAAAGGTTTTATTGAGTCCATTACATCAGCTTTGTGATGGATTTACTAAACCTATCAAAGAATTGCTGTGTCAGCATATATCACTTTTAACAAATGGGCACTTGGATGACACATTTTTGTTTTCCTGGTTACAGTTTTGCAGCATGTCAGTTGCTGTTTTTTTTCCCCGTCTACCACAGATTGTTATAGTATTTAACGTTTATGTGTTCTCTCTCAGTACCAACTGGGGCTATGGCCAAAATTCTGATTGGACGTGGGTGGTGGGGTTGGAAACTATATACATGATGGCTGAACAGCTGTGATAATCTATGTTTTTGAGGCAATAGTCATGAATAATGCAAATTTAGCTGTTAAAATAGAATGAGGGGATGACATCTTACTGGGTGAGAATTTTAAGGAAAAGTTATAGTTCTAGAGTTATAATGATAATACTGATGACTAGGCGTCAACATTATTGACTCACTGTGCTCTCAGACTGAGGATGAAAATGTAGCATCTTTAACCCCTGAAGAACAGGTGACGGAATCCATCCGATGTTATCCTCTCTGAGAAGTCTTACCCCGCCTGAGTCTTCTAAATTGGGTCAAGTGTTCCTGCTGGGTGCTTTCATAGCCCCCTGTATTTTTTCACTGTTAGTAGTTATTATGACTCATTGACTCATTGGTATCTCTCATAAGAATGTTGACTCAATGAGGCAGGGTCACTGTTGAACTCCCAGCACTGAGCATGCTGTAGGTATGTTAGTCAGTAGACTTTTAGGAGTAAGTAAGGGAAAAGTAACTCATTCAGGCTTAACCATAAAAGATAATCTGTTGCTCAACGTAACTGAAAAGTCTCTTGGTGCATGGCTTCAAGCATGACTGGATCCAAGTACTCAAAGGTATATGTGTCTTTATCTGTTGAACATTTTTTCTCAGAGCTAGTGTTAATTTTGGGCAACTTCTTCTTCTTAGGTGTCAGTATGGCCGCTAGAAATCCCCAGACTTACTGAGAAAAGGGTTTTTCTTCCTCCGTGTTTCCAGCACAAGTTGCAGGTGCTAAAGGACTTTCCTTTGATAATGCCATCTGGGGTCACATGTTCTCTTGAATGATTCACTGTCATTGGAGGGACAGAAATACAGTAATTGACATGAGCTGTCTACACACAAAGGACCTGACAATGATGTGGAACTCGGAGGCTTTGGTTAATGACTTGGCTTAGGTAAGAGGAGAGAAAGGGGGAAGCCATTCGGGCCAGGCAAACTAGAGGAGAAAAAACAAAGAAAGGCCCACAGATATGGAGAAACTAAAGAGGCAAGTAATTGGTGGAAGTAGCATTTGAACTCCAGTTTTCTGAATGTGAGTAATACTTACCTACCATTATGCCACGTTGCTCTCTTATAAATGCTATTTTATGCCATTCTTTATATCTTTATGTACTAAGACAATTTCAAACACTGAGTAGGGTAAGCCATCTGGAGGAGGCAGAAGGAGTTGATGTTTTTTGCACTCCATATATTGGTTGAACAGATTTTACTCACCTGGGTGAAAAAGTTAGGTATAGCTCTAAAGCTGTTAAAGCAACAAAAGAAATACAGCAAATGAGTCAGTGTGATTTCTGAAAATAGAAAGCAAATATATTAATCTATAAAGACAATGATTTTCCTGAAATGAATCTCAAAGCGGAAATTAACTTAAAGTTCTTACATCAAGGATATTGAGACAAAGTAGCATGTCCTTGCTTAACCCATAGTTGTTCAAAGATTCAAATGTTATTTGTTCTTTGGCTGTACAATATCCACAAATGAGGTGAATGACAGGCATTTCACATTTCATTTTAATTAAGTGATTGTATGCCTTTCAACTCCTCCCCTCCTTAGCTGGTGGTGTTCTATCTGTCCTCCCCAAGCGTACACCCATATAATGTTTATACATGTGCAAAAGCATAACACCTGATGTCCCCAGGCATGTGAAATATTACCTGATGCCTGATGTGTTTACAAAGAGCACTTCGTGTTGGTGTCTTTGCACTGAGGTCGTCTTCTCTTTGGAATTTTAGATGCATGCAAAATATCATTAAGTAGTTTGGAATATGATTTATTATTAATTGCAACTAAGATTTACTGGAAGCCTTACTATGTGTCAGGCCCTGGTACCAAGCACTTTATCAGTGTAAACTAATTTAATTGACCAGGATATGTATAGATTAATAGTGGTCTGGACAGAGTAGAGGCAATTCATTTAGCTCCTTCCTTGGAATTCACACTAGGAGAAAGGTTATTACTTCCTTATCTCCCTCTTGAATTAAAATAAGTGGCCAGGACATTGGTGTGCATTTCCTCCCAAGACCCCTATCATTCAGGATCTGTCTGCAACCATGAGCAAGGTGGCTGTGAGTTTCCATCCCAGCCAGATGTTTCAGGCCACACTCGGAGGCAGACAAATGTGTCCAGTGGAGCAGTCACCACTTTTACTGGTGACCTTGTGTTTGGAAGAACAAAGTAGCCTCACTGGGCAGTTAGGAAATGCCTGGGCTGTTTTCTGGTCAGGATAGGGAATGGGGCCCTCTCATAACACAATGGTTTAATAAAAGCCAACTAATAAATTTTGCTCACACTTCAGTCCCAAGATAAAAAATCAAATACTCAAGATTTCTAAATCATAAATATTTAGCTTATAAGTGGTAAATTAATTCATTAATGCAATCAGAAACTGTGGTCAAACTTGGAACACTAAATTTCCACTTAGTGAATAATTCTTACGCTAAAACATAAGTTCCCATTTCCCAACTGCCACTGAGACCTCAGAACCATAATCATCCTTAATTTGTGCATCTTTTTGTGGGTTAATAGCAATAACTCTGGTCTGAGTTTTGTCTTAATGTTGACACTATAGCCTCAATTGAAATACTTTTCATCATCCTATTTGACCAGATTTATTTCTGATTATGTTACACAGATGCTAGACCTTTGAGTATAGAGAGAGAGTGTGCTCAATGTTCATGTAACAAAGGAAGTTAAAAAAAAAAAAGCCCAAAGAATTCCCAATCTGGGATTTTCACCTAGAAACATAATGATCTTTTCTACGACTTGACTCGCTCCACAGGAAGGGAAAATCACTTCTGGCCAGCTGTTGCTTCTGCAGCATCTTGGCTGTCTCTGGCAGGAGGAAATGCTTTTTCTTTCCTCAGGCAGAAAAGAATTTGGAATTTGGGAAAGCATTGAGGAAAAGGTCAAGTCTGACGGGAAAGGGCATATGAAACAGCTAGTGAATGCTACTTTTGTTCTTATGAATCATTGGCTATTTCATATTCTAGAAAATGTCTCTTAAAATCTCTGAAGTTGGCATACAAGTATTGGTCTTCTTTATTCAAGAATTTAGGGTTTAAGCTATGCACTGGTGACCTTGAAGGTGTGTAACAGTTAATAACTTTCAACTTTCTCAGATAAGGTGAAAGAATGAGTCTCTTAGCTGGTGAGTGAACCTAGCTAAATGCCCAGCATCAAGATCTCAAAAGTCTTTGATATCTTTATGTCCAATATTTAATAACATTTATCAATTGATTAATACAATAACAGCGACTTGTTTCTTTGGGAAAATGGCTACCAAGTGAAGGTGAATTTGAGTAAAAGTTGAAAAGTGGATTATTAGTATGGTGAGGTCATGCAGAAGAAATACATGTTTCTTGATGTGAAGGAAAAAGCAGCAGTCAACCTGTATTCATCAGCTTCAGCATTTGTGATGATTTCAATATGTATTTCCTTCTCCATGTCAGGACATAAATGTCATTTAATGTGTGTGCTTTAGTAGACAGTTTTATTTTAGTGTAAAATAAAGTCATGGTTAGTGACTAATCACCATTTGAGATGGGACAAAATAAATAAAAATTGACTAGCCTTCAGTGAGTCTCACTTTCTAAACAATGACCAAACCTGATGCTGGTGTCTTTACTCAACTCTGACACTGTATTTTCCAGAAGTAAAATAAGGGAGGGAATTAAAAAGGAAAAAATAGGAAGAATCAGCGTTGTAAGTCAAGTCTGCATTTATAGATCAAGCAAGGAGAACAGGTAACATCATTCAAAATGATGGAGTAGGGATTTCCAAAAGTTCTTTCCTTCATAAAAGCAATGCAGAAACTGGCAAACAGCGTCTGAATCAACTTTTTCGGAGCTTTGGAAATTAACAAGTGCTTGCAGCAATTTGGGGAATGTTTATTCAAGAAAAACAAGTGAAGGTTCATAAGATGAGTGATATTTGTTGCATTTGAACTTGCTTTGTTGCCATCTTCCTCTCTACAGCTCCACAGCAGCGTTTAAAATAAATAGACCACAATCATGGTGAAAACCAGCAGTCTGGTAGCTGCTGGGGGCATAGAATGTGGTTGGAGCTCTTTTGAAGCCATATTCCCAGAGAATTGTCATTATTTGGCCTGCTTGGCAGCTTCTGGGAAGACTCTACTTGCAAAGCTGTCTTTGTTTGACCTAACTTACAGCTTGCCCAGTGGAAAAACTCCTAGTGAAGAAAGCCTTTTCCTGGAGAAATTTGCCAAAAATATGTAGAGGCAGGGGCTGGCCTGGTGGTGCAGCAGTTAAGTTTGCACATTCTGCTTTGGCAGCCTGTGGTTTGCTGGTTCGGATCCCAGGTGTGGACCTATACATCACTTGGCAAGCCATGCTGTGGCAGGAATCCCATATATAAAGTGGAGGAAGATGCACATGGATGTTGGCTCAGGGCCAGTCTTCCTCAGCAAAAAGAGGAGGATTGGCAGCAGATATTAGTTTAGAGCTAATCTTCCTCAAAAAAACAAAAAACGTAGAGGAAAATGTTTAACTTTGTGGCTGCCTGAGGCAATGGGCAAGAGTTGGGAAATGGGAAATTAATAGAATAACCAAAAAGCTTACAAGGAAAAGCTGGGAAATCCAGAAAAGTTTTGAAAACCTCCAACATATTTCAGGGAATTTATAAAGCTGTGTACATGTGTAGGGCTGTGAACATGCCCAGGGCTGAGTGTATGCTGAGTAAAGACCTGAGATATATGTTCTAAGCTCTCACCTCTGGCTGAACTTGAGGCTCTAAGCAGGCATGAAATAAAGAATAAGGTAAAGTTGTCAACTAGCTGGCTGAGTGTTCTGGTGTGCCCCAACAAGCACACAGGGACCCTTAGCAAAGACTGGGGCATCTACTGTTTTCAAGTACTTAAAGAAATCTCTGTTTAATAATTAGCAGCCACTAAGCCAACTGAGTAGACATTTCATCTACCAAATAAGACAAAAAATACGGATTTTACAGAATTAGTTCAGAAAAGTCACTAAAGAAATAAACAAACAGCAATCAGCAATAAAAACAAAACCTAGAAAGGGGAGGAAATTTTTTTTCATAGTTTCCACATTATGTTACTTGAGTGTCCAGTTTTCAACAAAAATTATAAGACATGAAAAGAAGCAAGAACGTATCACCTGAACGCAAGAAATAAGCAATTAATAGAAACTGTCCTTGAGGAAGCCCTGATGTTGGACTAAGTAGATAAAGACTAACTCTTTTAAATATCTTCAAAAAACTAAAGGACACTGTGTTTGTGAAACTAAAGGAAATAGGAAAACAATTTCTCACCAAATATAGACTACTGGTAAAGATATAGAAGTTAGAGAAGAGAATCAAAGAAATTCTGGAATCAAAAAGTACAATAACTGAAATAAAAAATTCATTAGAAGGGCTCAATATCAGATTTGAGCAAGTAGAAGAAAGAATTAATGAATTTGAAGACGGGTCAATTGAGATTATCCAATCTGAGGAATAGAAAGAAAAAGGGGAGAAAAATGAATAGAGCCTCAGAGACCTGTGGGACACTCAATATATTAACATACACACAATGGAAATCCCAGAGGGAGAGAAGACAGCAAAAGGAGTGCAAAGAATATTTGAAGAAATAATGGCTGATACTTCCCAATTTGATGAAAATCATTTACACATCCAAGAAGCTCAGTGATCTCTGAGTGTGATAAATTCTGAGAGATTCAATCTAGACAAACCATAATCAAACTGTTGAAAAGCAAAAACAAAGACAGAATCTTGAGAGCATTGAAAGAGATGTGACACCACTTACAAGGGATCATTAATAAGATTTACCACTGATTTCTCATTTGAAACCATGGAGGCCAGAGGCAGTGGGATGGCATATTCAATGTGTTCAGAGAAAAAGATGTCAACCAATAAATACATCAAAGCTATTCTTCAGAAATAAAGGAGAAATAAGACACTCTGATATACACAAAACTGAGAGAATGCTATATACGAACATCAACTCAACATGGATCAAGGACCTAAATGTAGGAGCTAAAACTATAAAACACTCAGAAGACATAGGTCGAAAGTTATATGACCTTGTATGAGGCAATGGTTTCTCAGATATGACACCTAAAGCACAACCGAAGAAAAAAATATGTCAAAGGGCACCATCAAGAAAGTTAAAAGCTAACTCTTAGAATGAAAGAAAATATTTACATGGACACACACACACACACACACACTGGATACCATACCCTTTTCTGATATATAGGCCAAGTTAATTTTTGTATATGATGTGAGGTAATATCCAACTTCATTCTTTTGCATGTGATATTCAGTTGCCCCAGTACAATTTGTTGAAAAGACTATCTCCCAATTGAATTATCTTGGCACCCTTGTTGAAAATCAATTGGCCATACATGTATAGGCTCATTTTTGGACTCATAGTTCTATCCCATTGATCTATGCATATATCCTTACACCATTATCATGCAGTCTTGGTTACCATAGCTTTATGGTAAGTTTTGAAATTTAGCTTAGGAGGAATTTAAGATCGGAATTTGAGGGAAGTGATCATCAATTTAACAAGTGGCTGACATGAAAATACATTACAATCTTATGTTTAATGCCCCAGCTGGGGAATTTCCCAAACTGCACTTTGCGAATTGGATCCATGTCAAGATATACAGCCAGGAATGCTAGTTTGTTTGATAGGATGAGGAAAGAAACATCACGTGGGAGTGTGGCATTTCTGAAACTTGAGTCACCCAAGTACCCCTGCAGTATTTTTTGCTATGGCTACTTACAAACACTTTTCTCTTTTTTTTCTGTCAGTTGATTCACCTTAAATACCTAATTGTTTTAAATGACACCACTCTATTAAGCACATGTAAGTGTTATCTGTGAAATCATGGGCTTAATGTGTTGATAATATTTCTTCTAACACATATTAAAGTAAATACATAATTATTAAAAGTAAAGATTGTCCACTTAACACCCAAAATTCTTTCAGGAGCCATAAGGCATACGAATACACTATTTTCAGAGACACTGCTATTTGGAGCTAGCCTTCCTCCTATGAGGCATTATTTGACAGGAATTCTAGTTTCCATTATATTGATTTTGTGATTCTTGGTGAGCAAGGCAAATTCAATGGCCTTATCTGAAAAATATGAGCAGAATTTGTTACCCAATATTAGCTATTATTTGAGGGCCCCCTGGAAGCCGAGATCTTGGGTTGGCTTACCAGACATTACCTGGTCTGGTTGTCCCTTACTTACTGTTGTGAGTTGAATTGTGTCCCCTAAAAAGATATGTTAAAGTCCTAACCTCTGGTACCTGTGAATGTGACTTTATTTGGAAATAAGAGTCTTTTCAGATGTATTTAAGTTAAGATGAGGTCGTGCTGGTTTAGGGTGGGCCCTAAATCCAACGACTGGTTTCCTTCTAAGATGAGGGAAATTTGGACACACCGACTCAATGGGAGAATGCCATGCGACAATGGAGGCAGAGATGGGAATGATGTGTCTACAAGTCGAGGAATGCTGAAGGCTACTGTTAACCACCAGAAGCTAAAAGAGGCAAGGAAGGATTCTTCCCTAGAACCTTCAGAAGGCACACGGCCCTTTGGACACCTTGAATTCAAACTTTCAGGCTCCAGACTCTGAGAGCATATATTTTTGTTGTTTTAAGCCACCCAGTTTGTAGTAATTTGTTACAGAGCACCAGGGAAATAATAGACCCACCTTTTCTTTTCTTTTTTTTTTGAAGATCGGCACCCAGGCTAACAACTGTTGCCAATCTTCCTTTTTTTTTTTTTTTAAGGATTGGCACCAGGGCTAACAACTGTTGCCAATCTTTTTTTTTTTTCTGCTTTATTTCCCAACTCCCCCCCCCCCCCCATACATAGTTGTATATCTTAGTTGCAGGTCCTTCTAGTTGTGGGATGTGGGACACCGCCTCAACGAGGCCTGACGAGCAGTGCCATGTCCACGCCCAGGATCCGAACCCTGGGCCACCACAGTGGAGTGCGCGAACTTAACCACTCGGCCACGGAGTCGGCCCCCCACCTTTTCTTTTCAATGTAAACTAGATAAGAGCAGGAATCTCTCATTTTGTTCACTGCTGATCCTCAGATCCTGGAACCATTTCTACTTTTAGTAAATATTTAATTTATATTTGTTTGAATGAATGAATCAATAAGGCCTCTTAACAATTCTGGGAGTTACATGTTCATCGTATTACGAATAAACCAAGCCTAGGAGAGTTTGAGAAACGTTTCCAAGGTTACACAGCTAGTAAATAGTGAGCCAAGATTTAATCCTAGATACATTTAATTCCAAAATCTCTACTCTTTTCACTGCATGCTGCCTGCTGAAAAATACAGAGCTGGAATAAAATCATCTCTTGAAGTTCCTTGATGCTGAGAGCCATTGTTGTATGATAACATACAAGTCTTTCAAGGTCATTGCTAAATAAGGAGTCATTGTTTGTAAAATATTTATTCAAGTTGTGGCAAAATTGAGACCTCTAGAGAAAAAGTAATAATAACTAGTTTTCATTCAATAAATATTTAGCGAGCACTTACTATGTACCAGAACACATATATATTTTACTAGATAGGTCACTTCATAATACTTCTCACAATAGTCTTGCCAAGTTGAAACGCTTATCATTTATTTCCATTTTACACGTGAAGAAATTGAAACAAAGTCAAGTCATACAACTTGCTGAAACTCACAGCTAGGAAGAAGCCAAACCTAGATTCAATCCAGACTTTGAAACCAAATCAGACTATCTCAGGATGGGATCTTCTCAAACTCCACATATGTTGTTCCCAATGCCTGCAGTGTCTTCTCTCAGTTCAATGGCTTCATGGAAAAATCCTCTTTGTGTTTCAGGTGTTAGCTTAGACGTCCCAGTCTCTGAGAATATTTCTTCTCACCCAAGGCTAAAGGTGAGATATTCCCCCTTTGTGCTCCCACTGAGCTCTTTGGGACTTAGCACTTTGCCGTTTTTTTTAAGATTGCCACCTGAACTAACATCTGTTGCCAATCTTTTTCTTTATTTTTCCTTCTCCCCAAAGCCCCCGAGTACATAGTTGTATATTCTAGTTGTGAGTGCCTCTGGTTGTGCTATGTGGGATGCCACCTCAGCATGGCTTGATGAGTGGTGCCATGTCCGTGCCCAGGATCTGAACCAGCAAAACCCTGGGCCACAGAAGTGGAGTGAGAAAATTCAACTAGTCGGCCACGGGACCCCCCCGCCCCCCCGGCATGTTTTTAATGGTCTCGCATCTTTGCTTGTGAGGCTCCCTTTGACATCCCTGTGGGCTCCTTGGGTCCAGGGTCTTTCTGTGTCATATCCCAAGTTCTTATAACAGACCCTGGCATATAGCAGCTAGTCAATAATAAAGTAGATAAACGCACAAATAAAAACTGATAATGGAATTAAAGAGCAATTAGGAACACTTAATCTCTACTCAAATTTCTGCCAAGAACACATAGGGACAGAATGTGTCTTCTTTATTTAGTGTTAGCTTGGAGGTCACATTTTGATCCCCACACTCAGCCATTTTCTCAGTTATAGGATTCGAGCCAGAATTAATAGTCATAAGAAAGCAGAAGGAAACCATAAGAGTTGATGGAATTGTTTGTCTTACCCATCTATTTTGAGAAGGACACAAATGCAGTAAATTTAGATGTTAATGGGACAACAGCCTTAGCCTGCTACATAGTCCGAGGCAAGCTTGTCACGGCTTCTGTGGAAATGCATGAAGAAACCAATAATGACAAACATATAATTTTGCAAATCACAGTATTTCAAACAAAACACACCCTTTCGGCAATCCAGGCTCACTACAAATTAAAGGAGCCAACATCACTTCCTCTTACAATCTAGGATGTTTTCATTTCCTGATGCCATGTAGCAGGTGCTCCACTCATTGTGTACCCACCTAGGCAATGCTTGTGGAATGGACTTAATGTGGCTAGCAGCCTTCACAATCATGTATGTGGGAAAGAAAAGGAAATGTCTTTGGGATTCCTTTCCTTTGTGGTCCACACGTTTACACAAACCTGCCTTTGGAGAGGAGAGGAAAATCTGCTTTGTTCATCCATTCAATGAGCTGGTGGTTTGTAGAAAGATTCTTGGATCATGATAGATAACATTCTTATATTTGGTCTAGAGTTTGTCTCTAACTAGCCAGGTAGCCTTAGATAAGACACTTGACTTCTATTATTTTTTTATGTCCTTACTTGTCAGAGAAGGAAAATTTCAGCCCCTTTGTTAGCTCATATTTTTATTCTGAGAATTTAATACGACAATGTGCTAATGAGGGTTTATCTTGTAGATAATAAGCAGTCACTTAATAAATATCAAGAATAAATAAATAAGGAGATGAACCACTGTGTATGAAAGAGCTTTAGAGGTGTAGAATTACCCAAGAATGTGAAGCCTGTCAAAAGATCAGAAATTTCCAAGGGAAATTATTTCTGAAAGATTCAGGTTCCTTCCTACTTAGCCAAGATCAGTTAATCTCATCATCTGGGCACTGCAGTGTCAGAATAGGTCCTGAGGAAAAAGGACCACAGAATTAATTTTGAGAGAAGATAAAACAGTAAGGACTTATTGAAGGAAGGAATGACTGGAGCCCAGGTGGAATGTTCCAGGGTCGGCCCATGGATCGCCATACCTTGGGATCTGAAGCAACTATAAAATGATGATGGTGGCGAGGGAGAGCAGAGAGGAACCTAAGCTGAAAAGCCGACTTTTTGTACTACCGCTGAGAAAGTTTGCCAATTACATGCAGAGTTCTGTGCATTAGGCCTTGGGGTCGTAGGCGGTGGTGTCCTGGTTACTGCTTAATAATCAATTCTTCAGAAAAAAAATAAAGCTTTGATTGTAGCATTAGATGATTTCCATGGTATAAATACATCCACCATGGCTGATTTCAAGCCACCAATGTTTTAACAACGGGCTCATAAAATTTCTGAAACAACTCCAGCAAAGCACTGGATAAGTTAACTACGACGATATGAAAACTTATTATGGAAGATTTCAAAGACTAGAGAGAATTGACTAACAGATTCCTATGCTCCCATTACCTAGCTTTGGTAATTCTCAAACCATGCAAATTCTTGTTTCATCTATACCCCACTGCTCCTTCTATCCCCAAATGGGTTATTTTGAAGCTGGTACCGCAATATGTGTCTCTAAAAGATAAGAACTCATTCAAAGTATAACCACAATACAAAAATACTAACAATGATCCCTTAAAACCATCAACTGTCCAGTCGGGGTTCAAATCTGCCTAATTGCATATGTATATTTTAGGGTATGCAGTTGGTTTGTTTAAATCAGGCTCCAAACGAGATCTATGCATTGCATTTAGTTGATATAAATCTCTTTTAATCTGTAGGTTTCCTCTTTCTTTCCCTATCTTCTTTTTTTTCTTTGCAATTTATTTATCGGGGAAACCATATCACTTGTCATGTAGATTTCCACAGCCTGGATTTTGCTGATTGTACTTCCATGGTCTTACTAATGTGTTCTTCTGTCCCCTGTTTTTGTCTATAAAGCGGTAATTGGATTAAAGGTTTGATCTTATTTAGGTTCCGTGAGTGTGTGTGTGTGGTGTGTGTGTATGTATGTGTGTGTGTGCGCACATGAATGCACAAGGGTCTTTCATGGGGAAGAGTATAACATTCCCACTGCTTCATATTAGGGGATACATTGTGTCTGGTTGTCTCTCTTTTGGTGATATTAAGATTGATCAGTGGGTTCAGCCTGAAATGGATGACATTCAACAGTGCCAAAAAAAAGCACCCAAAATCTGAGATAAATATTTTCTTTCTCAGTCTTGAAGATGCCTTTTACCACAAACACATAAATCAATATACAAGTATAAACAGTTACTAAATCAACCCATCTATTTTATTCATGATCACTTCACATTTGAAAGCTCTTGCTGTGTTTATTTTCTTTGAACTGAATTTGGGGCTTTGACTGGGAAGCCATAAATCCAGTTTTTGATGAAATATGACTTCACCACTGGTGCCAGATTGGAAAGCGATCCTTGCTAATTTTTCTTCTTAGCATTGGTTTGGTAAGTAGTGAGCATTTGATTTCATTCCTTTCAGGACTAACATTCTAGAAACTTTTTTCTTTAATGTTTAATTCTTGATGGACAGTGTATTACCAGGGACAGTCAAATCCGCAGGTTGTATAGGCAGAGTTTGAAGTGTGCCTAAGGTGTGGCCAGCTGAACAAGTTCTGTCACCTGGAGTTTGGCTGCTGCGTCTAACTTTCTTTAGCCACTAGTTAGGCCTTTATACACTTAGAAGGTTGCTCTTCTAATTTGAACTGTGTGAGACTTTGGCTGGAGGGTAGTTCTGTGTCCCAGTGATAAAAGAACACATAAAACAACCCAGTGCCTGATCATTCTCCCTGGCTGTCACTGAATCATGTCTAATAGCATCTCCATGCAGTTTGCGCCAATTTGCTTGCAATGGCATCCTTTTCCGTGGGCTTGCTGCTCAGCAGGCCCTGAAGCAATCTATGAATAACTTCCCAACAGATGCTGTTTATGAATTGAAGCAAATGGCTTCCCTGTTTCTCTTTTTTCTCACTTCAATAATTTTCAGTTACATTACGATGAATGTTTATAGTCCTGTAGCAGTGCATAAAAATGGAGAACAAGCAGACCTGGGCATTGTTTCATACGTGAGCGCTGTCCTAATGGGTTTTGGCTGACTGGTTTTAATAATGTTCTGTTGATGGACTGAAAAGAGGATGCAAATTGTAGATCAGTCATTTTCATTCACTGTTTTAGCAGGATGGGCATTGATGGAGTGCTGGCTGTATCCGTCGCACACACATGACACCTTAACTTGCCAAAACAACCCATCGTGAGGATGTCTGTCTCCTCTTTATACTTCTTTTGAGTAATTTCAAATCGTTGACTTCAACAGAGACTGTGATGCTGATATAAGGGCTCATTAGGTTTGTTTTACCACTCTCTACAGGTATTACCATTTGTGATTCAAATGACTAACTGCATTAGAAGCTGCTGCATGACCAACATACTATTCCTAGGAATTAAAATGTAAAGTCACAAGGAATATATTGGTTTTGTTTTAGCTGGCTTCTTTTATAGAAAGGTACTGGGCCACATTTTACTCTAAAATGTCTTTTTCAAAATGTTTCATGATCCCATGTTCTCTTAAATATTACAGAAATGAGAGGACTTATATCTAAACATAGCTCCTAAATTTGATTCTAAGGGAACTACTCTGTCTTCAGTGGCTTATGTTTCAAATAGCTGATATACCTTACTTGCATTTTCTCTTTACAATAATGAGTTAGTTAACTGGCCTATATTTTCCAAACCATTGACACTGTCATATTGGCCCACATACAAATAATTGCCTTTTTGGCTATTTGCTTATAAATAAGAGTGTTGAAAATTATATGTAAATATGTATATGCATGCACAGTGAATACATATTAAAGCCTCCCAAAATATTCAAATTGTCCCATTTTCTACTCGTGCATTATGAAATGCTCGCCAACTACTGAAATGAAACCATATTTATTATGCATGCAAACCTGCAATATCTTTACCACCTATCATTTGTATGCTGTACACAGAAGGTTGTGCTGTAACACAACAATAAAAGATAGAAAAGGCAATTTGAAGAGGAGTGTGTTTCTTGCTCTAACTGCAAAAGATGCAAAGAGTGATTTTCCTTTGAAAAGGGGAAGTATAACCCACATCCTGAAATATTCTAAAAATTAATGAAAAGCTGGAGAATTTAATATTTAATAGAGAAATGTTACTTTTAAAGAAACTAATATACAGCATAATGTCTCAATGTCATTATCCTGCCACAAAAATACAAAAATAAGAAACTCTGGAAAGATTTCCAGGCCTAGAGCAAAAGGGCTAAGAATAGACTGAGGTTGCTACTTTTACAGAACAATTCACCATAGCACTTTCCCATTTGTTTTTAATAATAATAATACATTGGAAAAGTAACAAGTGCAAACAGTATTTGAAGCTAATGTGAAAATTGTTCCCCTCACCAGGATAACAGTGATTTGCATATAATTTTAGATAGTTATATTGGATATGTAGCATTCACACAGGAATGCTTTTCTTCATATGCAATGTTTTCTCTTTCAGTATTGGAAATTTCTAAATCTTTACTTCCTTTTTGCCTCTAGTTCTGTGATCAACAACTGTTCTGATTTCTAGATAGGCAAGCTTTTTATTAAATTCCTCTTCTTCCATATTATTCTTTCACCCTAGAGTAACTTAGAGTTTCATTTTAAAGTATGATATTTAAAAAGCAGGAAGAGGCTTTGGAGAAAATCATCATTTTCTGAAAGTCCTTTCTATAGCAGCCACAGCATCAGGTAAGGAGTCTACTGCCCAGTGCATGGATGCTGCAAAAATGGTATTTGAGTATGGAGAGTTATGTGTGAGCAACTGAGACCTAGAATGTTCCAAAGCCACACTGGCCCTCTTGGGCTTTGAACCTAGGTCTTTGTGGCACCAAAGACCATCCTCTTGACCTGTTTGTTCCACCAGCCTAATGCAAGAACTCCCTCGAGGCCGGAGGTGGGAAGAGCTCATCGATAGAAGAGGTTATCCCAGAGGTAGCATGCTCCAGATTAATGAAACAATCTGGATCAACCTGTTCCTATTAATGAATTCTCCCCTATCCCTGACTGAAGGGGCTGCGAGTGTCCCCACATGAGGTGGCAATTGGGGCAGCAGGGATTGTGAAAGTCATTTGCATAAGGCTTATGTCTATGAGTGTCCAAAACATCTAGAAACATAGGCAAATATATTACTGTTATTATATAATATCATCAAAGACATCTTCAAGTTATAGGAAATAAAATATTATCTGTGTTTCCAGACTTTATGGACACCCTGTAGAGATAACGTGAAGAAACAAATAATTTTTTCTCCCTAAAATTGTGCTTTGATACGTTGTAGCATTAAATATATTATTCTTTGATTCCTATATCCGAGGTGACTAAATTGCTTTGTTATGTCTTTCATGTCTATCCTTTCTTCTCCTTTCTTGTCTGTCCTGTCATGTTCCCCCAATAATTCGTTTATCCATCCATCTCTTAATTTGCTTGACAAATAATATTTGTTGAGCAGTTGCTGGCAGGAAGTATAGTAAGCACTAGAGAGTCCCTAGTAAATAAGATAGGGCTGGAACCTACCCTAAGGGAATACTACCTCTAATGGGGTTTCTGGAAAAACACAAAGCTTATTATGGCACAGTGAGATGACTGTTAGAATAAATAAGGGGAATAATATGTAAATATGCCTGGGTAGGTGGGTTTGGAGTCAGGGGGATGGTAAATAAACAGGTAAGAGTTGGCAGTAAAATGTGTAGGAATGATATAAAAATGTTCCATGCAGTGGGACCAGGAGATGGAAGGGCCAAGCTGGAGAAAAGATCATGGCCTTGTGAAGAAATGAAAGGAGGCTTGTGTGTCTGGTCTCAGAGTGTAATGGGTGACTGGGAGCCTGGGTGGAAATGGAGACTGAGGAAAGACATTATTAGAGATGAAGGCTGGAGGGGTAAGGAGAGGTAAGGAGGTATGGTTGGGCCTGATTTTAAAAAGCTGTGGAAGCTGTGGTCCCCATCGTGTTGTCCATTATTCTGAGGGTAATGGGAAATCAAGATGGGTTTTAGGCAGAATAATGACGTAAAATTTTCATTTTGGGAAGATCATTGTGAACACAGCATGGCAGATACATTGGGAAAGCAAGACTGAAGACGGAGAGAACACTTAGAATTCTGCTGCGGTCCAGTGGAGAGGTGACAGTGGGCTGAATTGAGGGTGTCCAGAGAAGAAGACAGACTAGCATCTGTAGTCAGAAACAGCTATATTTCCTACCAGCATTTTCTTCAACCTGACATTCAAGAGGCTTCCCAATATGGAGCTTGCTCCCTCAGTTAAATCTTAAAGCTCAACCCCACAACTGGGGTCAATATGAATTCTTTGTAGTCTCCTGAAAAAACTTCCTTTTCTGTTCTTCCAGCCTTTTTGTGTTGTTCTTGTCTCTCGTGTTTTTCTTATCTATATTCTCTGTAAATCTTTCATCTAAATTTGTATAAATTTATAAATTTCATATAAATTTGGTATATTTTGAAACCCTGTGGGGAAGGGTATAGGCTTTGGTGTTAGACATACATGGGTGTAAGTTCTGGCCCTGCTGCTAAATATCTTAGTGACCTAGGACAAGTTTCTTGACCTCCTGAGCCTCCATTTCCTTACTTTTAAAATAGCCATCATCATCATCATCATTATCAATCACCCATATCTATCTTCCAGCTTTAAAACCGAATGCTAATCCATCACAAAAAGCTTTACAATGTCTGGTTCATCAGGCCTGGAGAGGGGCCCAGGATTTATATCACCTCGAGGGAATTCCAACTATATGTGGAGAAATGGTGCATTAGTCCCTGTTTCTTTTTCATTTGGTATAAATACAAATTCAAACATTTTGAGACAATATAAACTAAAAATTCCATTGTTGGGAAAATCGGTTAGACTTTGTAAAACATTAATGCCAATTGGCAACTATAGGTTCTAAATTATTTTAGAAATAACAAGTAAATCTTATACTGTTTTACTCACATAAACCAGGAACTAGAGGTTAGATGTAGTTAAAAATGATTGTTGCCCCAGTAGTCATAAAAGCATGCATTTTTAAAAAGCCTATTTTAAACCGCACAGAAGTAACTAATGGCAATTTCTCATGGAAATTACCTTTTTGTCCCTGGACAAAGAGTTCAGAGCCAATCAAAAACCAATCAATATAAAGGCTAATATAAACCATAATTAAGGATGACAAATAGGTTCTTGTATGATGTTAAATAATGTATTTATGAAAACAAAAATCCAAAGTAACACTTAACAACAAAACCATCAATGTCTAGAGGATGCATTCTGGTGACAATATCAGTACAAATTTTTATGGATACCAGCAACTGACTATAAATGCCTCATGGGGTTGCAAATGCTGGACGTGTGAGCCCTGTGATATTTTAAAAGTAGTTTAGGTTTTCATGTACAGATGACTTATTTTAGCCAACTCTTCCTATTCAGTGGCCATCCAGATAGGGCCATGTTGTTCTAAGATTTTCCTGAGGGATGGGCAGGGAGACCTCTGATGTGCATGGTTCTTAGAACTGGAAGGGCCGGTGGATATCTCTCATGTGTTAGCTGAAGTCAACACCTGTAAGAAGTCACACAAAGCAAGAACATAGACACTGTCCATTTCAAAGCAAGGGTTTATAGGAAAAAACACAGACAATCAAAGCTTGGAAGAATTTTGGATAACTTGCCTAACAGGAAGCCACCATTTGGGAAACAAACAAGGTTGTCACACTGCACACCTCCAGAAGGTGCCAGTTCCACTGTGCTCCAACAAACATCATTCACACTGGGAAGTAATTATTCCCGTAGTGTAGAAAATGAAAGTGAAACACCAGTGCATCCACACCTTGTAGAGATGTCATGCAGATCAATTTGTTGGTAAAGGGGCTGAGCCTTGGAAGAAAGGTATAAATTTATTACATCTTTGTATCAGGTAGTTAATATTTAAATAGAAGCCATGTACTAAAAGTATAGCAATCTTCTAAACTTTCAGTATTTCTAATGAGTTATTCAATGTTTTGTACTTCTAATGTGCTGTCTGATCGATAAAGTACAGATAAAAGGTATCATACAAAGTTACAGGTTATATTATTAAAGAACACAAATTTAAGTGGACGACTCTAGTTTGTACTACTTAAAAGTAAATTTCTGTTTCAAGTCACCAGCTGTTTATTTTGTACTGCCCTGTTTGAAGGTAATTTTCAAAGGAATCTACGCATCTGATGTAGGCACACACAGATCCTTGTCTTCAAACTTTGGTCCATACCATATCTGCATGTCTGACTCTGAATTTGCCTGTATGAATCACTTTTGGGCTGTGGGCTCTTTGCTTTCAGTAGGCATCTGGGGAGATGGAGGAGATTTGTAAATCAGAACTTCTGAATACAAAGCATGGCAGCACCAAAACCAGCGGCAAGATTTACCTTTTCAAGAATAAGGATAAAAATACTGTTCCTCTCTACCATGTAGAGAGTTAGGTGGCAGGATCATTGGCTCAATCCAGCTAGTTCTTTGTACTCAGTCATCCTCAGATTGAGTTTGCTTTGTTCCTTGAGTTACTTGAGTTGGAAAGGGTCTCATTAAATAACGCAATTTAAATTGTAGGCTGTCTTAGGTGTACTGGAAACCCTTAGATGCAACTGCTTCTCATGGGCTTGGTAAATACACCCAGAAAAATTGACAAAGTGTTTCAAGATCTAGATTTCTTTGACTTTCTTTCTCGTTTTTTGCTGTATATGCAGAAATACCTTGATATAGTGAAATGGCTATGTAGGTTACACTTTTTTTCCAGCTCTACTCAAGCTGATAATAAGAACTATTTATTGAGTATCTACTAGTGCTGTGCCCTAGCACTTTAAGCGTATTACCTAATTTATTCTATGCAAGAACCCTACAAAAGAAGACTCTGTAATGTTTTTCCTCTTTTATAGAAGAATAAACTGAACTCAGAAAAAGTATATAATTTGCTCAAGGCCACAAATCCAGTGTTAAAATCTAGGTATGTTGGACCTCAAAACCTATGACCCCTATTGGCTAATTGTACACACTTGGCAGGTGATTTCATTTCTGTGGGTGCATTTTTATCATCTGCATAATGAAAGGTTCACGGTAAGTTACTTCTAGGGCTTCTTGCAATGATACAAAGCCTTGATTCCATTAATTCAATACTATTCTATAGAATGTAATTCGGTGTAATGAGTGTCTTTTTTGGCCTTCTCCTTATTCAAGAGGTTTAGTTAATAAATTACAAAGCATCTTACTAGGACCTGTTATGGACGGGGGTTTGCCTACTAGTTAAGCTTTCTCATAGCAAGGACCTGGGAAACAGCATTATCAAATGTTTCTGATATACTATTCTCCTCTCTAGAAGTCAAACAAAAAAAGTCCTTCCTAAAACTAAAAAGTTAGAGGCAGATTCCTTAATTGCAAGACTTTAAGTGCTCACATTTTATTCCAGGAATTGTCAGGGCAGATTTTTTTTTTAAAGTAGTATGCAGGGCCTAATTTGCAGTGAACTGTGACAATTGGCTAAAAATTTATTTTTAAATGATACCTGTTGCATCTTCTGTGGCTATGCTGGGAAGATAAAAAACAGAGCCCTTTCTTAACTCAATTAAGAACACCACAAGTGATATCTCCATTTCCCTGTGTTTTCTCCCAGCGTGAGATGACTCAGCCAGAAATAGCAAGATAATATCGCAGATGTTCCTTTGCTAGGATAACTGGTTATTGCTTATCTCAATGATATTTTAATACAAACACACAACTGTTCACCCTGTTTTATGGCTGTCAGAATTTTGCTTCATATTTAACAAATGGAAGTTTACGAGCAGATGTATCATTGACTCAGATTTACTTTTTGCCTCATTATGTTGCATGGAAAAGCTAAATGCTGGAGAGGGTATTAGCCACATCTGCACTAATAGACTGTTGGATTCAGGTCGTTCATCCGGTCTGTCAGTTCCCACCAGCTTCATAGTGCTGTGAGCGTCATTCTCCCTGGTTAAACCCACAGGATCAAAATTCGAATATAGGATTCCAAGTTATAATGTCCTCCATTCTTGACAATGGACTATGTTTAATAGCACTACATTCTCTCATTGCTCCAGGTACATTTTACAGAAATACCAAGACAGATTCCTCAACCATCATCATCTTCAAATGATTTTTTTTCCTGATATGGCTCAGTGCACCGAGCAAGGCTTTGGAACCAGGCATACCTGGCTTCGTGTTTTGACTCCCATTGCGTTAGCTATATAACCTTGGTCAGTTCACTTACAATTTGATTTGGTCCCTTTCTGTCTTCCAGCCTCATCTTGAGCTTCCATTTAATCTTGCTTTAGTCATGTTGGCTTTTCAATTGTTTTATTGAAATAAGTCACAGGATTTGTTTTCAAGAGGGCCTGAAGCCTCAGTGTACTGGGGGGTTGATACACCTTGGAAATTCATCTTGGATGGCACTGAGCAGGGTGCTCGGCTGTTAGCAACTTCTTCCACCTGCTGGAAAGTCAGTCTCCAAAACCATAGAGATGAGACAGGTTATTAAAACCAAACAAACAAACAAAAATGAGTGAGGCTGGCAAACAGAGACCCTTCCAGATGACCAGCTGCAATTCTTACTCCAATCACAGTGTGATCAGCACCTGGGAAACTTCATGAAGACCGTTTAAGGCAAAAAAATTTAGAGTTCTGCCTGCATATTGAAGAGTCTGGCTCCAGGCCAATATCCTATGTATGAGCTGTCAGACTCAACCATCGGCAATTACAAGCCTTTGCCCGACAGTCCTCATCAGGGTAGCTGCTCTCCCCACCCCAGACTTGGTGCACAGGCAGTGCATTGCAGTTTTCTGGAGGAGAACTTACCGTCAAGGATCAGCCACGTTCCTGTGCATCTCTGCTTTCCTGCCCCAGACACCTCCTCTGTGACCTCCTAATCAGGGACCAGGACTGAGGCACTTTCTCCACTCAGACTTGGTCCCTTTCTACTCCTACCCCTTTCTCCTTCTCTCTCCCCCTCCCCTGGCCCACGGGGTCAATGAAGATTCAGGAGCCTTTGTTCAGGGCTCCTCAGCCATGAGATGATTCCCCGCCTCTGCACTGCATCCACCTGACCCTTGCCAGGTACAGTTCCTCAGGGGAAAATAGAACAACAGGGAGCCAGCACCTCTCTTTTGCATCTTACTTACACTTTCATAGTAAGAGCATAAAGGCTTGATTGTTACTGTCATTTTGGCTCACTCATTGCCCTAATTAACAACCATGAAAGCTGATTGCTCATTCGATATGCCACTGTTTTCTGTTCTGTGTGTTTAATAATAATAAAAACTAAAATTTACTGAACACTCATTGTGTGCTAGGCACTTTTTTAAGTGCTTTAAAAAATTAACTCATTTAACAAAATTCTTAGGTAAGTATCGCTTCTATTTCTGGTTTGTAATTGAGATGGCTGAGACAATAAAGGGTTAAATAAATGCCTAATCTTGTACAGATAGTAAGTGGGAAAACCTGGATTCGAACCCAGGCAATGTGAGTTCAGAGCTTTTACTTTGAGTCACTAGGCGACATGACTTCTTTACTTCCCTTAAAGAACATGCTATTTTCTACCCGTGACGTCTGACATATTCCCATCAATAATGTGGCTGTGCTGCTGTGAAGTCAGGACTGAGTCATTTCCCTCCTTTTGCACATAAAGCCCACCCATACGTCCATCCTTTCATCCTTCAGTCATATCTCAGCTTAGAGATCATCATGTCAGAGAAACTTTCATGGCCTCCTCTCTGCGCTTTTTTTCATACCATCCTTTACCTCTTCTTTGAACGCTTATCACAAGTGCCATCGGATGATTATTTGTTAACTAGTCTCCTCTGCTGACCTCAGGTTCCCTGCAGGTGAAGGTCATGGCTCTGCTGGTCATATACCTCCACAGTGAGGGACAATACAATTCTCATCATTGGGCTGAATGTGAGAACTGTGGTGGGAGAAGTCAAACTTTCTGTGTGTAAGTTTCCTCATTTGTAGAGAAGAAACAAACACAACTATCTTACAGGGATTTTGTGAAGATGAGATGTAATGTGTCTATACGATGTTGAGCAATGCTTGGCATAGAGTAGTTACTCAATAAATATTATTACGATTAGGTGTGGTAGCAATAGTATTATACTTCAGAATGTTGTTTCCCTTTCCCTGTGGAATGATTATATATCCCTGACCCTTTGAAGTTATGCCAGGCCTTGTGACTTCCTTTGGCAAGTGAAATGCAAGTAGAAGTGGTATGTGTTGCTTTCAAGTTGAAACTTTAAAAGTCATTGAGTCGGGGCTGGCCCCGTGGCCGAGTGGTTAAGTTCGCGCGCTCCGCTGCAGGCGGCCCAGTGTTTCGTTGGTTCGAATCCTGGGCGCGGACATGGCACTGCTCATCAAACCACGCTGAGGCAGCGTCCCACATGCCACAACTAGAAGGACCCACAACGAAGAATACACAACTATGTACCGGGGGGGCTTTGAGGAGAAAAAGGAAAAAATAAAATCTTTAAAAAAAAAAAAAATTAAAAAAAAAAAAAAAAGTCATTGAGTCATTCCTCGATGCTCCCTTTTCCCCTCTGCCATGAGGCCAGTCATGGGCTGCTCTCTCAAAGATGAAGCATTCATTAGATGACAAGAGGCCCAGCTTCAGTTGCACTAACATAGATGTGAAGCACTATCTAGAAATTAAACTTTGTTGTTGCAAGCCAATGAGATTTTGGGGTTGTTTTGCACAATAGTAAAAATTAGTCTAAGCTAACTGATATCTTAGCCTAATATCAGTGTCAGTAAGTTAATGTGTATATAGTGATTCTTTTTGGAAGTCATTTCTTGAGGGTAGTGTTTTTAGTATCAAGTGGTCACTTAATTTGAGACACACACCTGAGTGTATATACAACATAAAAATAAAAGTTAACATTTATTAAGCATTTATAATAATTTAAGAACTTTTATAAGTACTTTGCAAGTATTAACCCATTTCATCCTTAAAAAACTCTGTGAAACAACTAGAAACTACAAAATCTTTTTAACAGATAAGGAGACTAAAGCACAGAGCAGTGAGATTACATGCTCCAAGGCCATACAACTAGTCAGTGACAGAGCCAGAATGTGAGCCCACGTGTTCTGAATTCAGAGCCTGTACTTACTCACTGTACTACATTGTGCCACATATATAAATGCACAAATGTGCAGACACAGGTAGAAAGAAAAACACCTATAAAATGCTAAGAAGAATGTATGTAGTTGACTGAATGTGACTTAGTTTCATCATGTGGGAAATGAAAGGATGGATGGTATGGAGAGTCTTCCCTGATCTCAAGTTCTGTCATTTAACTTTATTTTCTTTTCTTCCGTAAGATGAGTGTGCTTCACCCAAGGAAAGAGTCCGTCCTGCTCATTGGAATTTTCCACCTGCTGCCCTACAGGAAAGTGTTGGTGGACCGGTGGTTGAAATTTACAGATGCTTGGAAAGCATACCTTCATCAGAGTTGTTTTCAAAGGGATTATTCAATTCTCCCCCTTCATTTATTGATTTAACAAAGATTCTAGGGTGTCCACAGTAAATATCCAAACCACCAGCCTGAAATTGGTTAGATGGCCCACAGTTTTAAGAGAGTCAACACCCAAATGAGATTTTTCGAGTTGTCTATGATAACTCCTAGAAAGATTTATGCTTTCATTTTGCTGAAAGTGTAAAAAATTAATATGAATACATTTTGAATCATTTAGGAGGTGAATGGAAAAATTGAGGAGAAGCCAAATGTTAGAGTTGTCGGAGGCAATGAGTTTTGAGTCAGTCAGATCTGGTTTTCAATCCTAGCTCTGCCTCCATGTGATGCTGAAGCACGTTGCTCATAGTCCCTAAGTTTCAGGTTCCTTATCTGTGAGTTGAGCATGATAAATTTCCAAATCATAGGGTTACTATGAAAAATAAATTTAATTTTGTCATTCCCTAGACTATAAAAATGCCCAATAAATTAATAAAGTAGCTATTATTTATAATTAATTATTAATTAAGGAACAAATCTCTTAAAAGAATAATTCCACATTGTAATGTTCTGGCTAGGTACTTATTAACCTAGATATCTCCCAAAGAACTTTTCCATGGATTGATAATATCATGAATGTTACCGCAGAAAAACTGGCTTCCTTTTAAAGATGTTAGTGCTATTTGGCAAATAGGTAAAGCCCAGCCTGCTCTAACTATCATTCAACACAGTTTCTAAGGAGAGCCTAGAAAAATGGATATCTCAAGGAAGAAACTCTTTTAGCATAACAGCAAAAAACAGGTAACGCAGAGACAATAAAATAGAGCAAAACAAATAGATTTTATAAATATAAAGTGAAAAGCAAACCACTCTGGCAATTACAGCTTTCATATGATTTATGGCTTTAATTTGTCTAAATCAGTGACCCACGGAGTATTGGCATAAAAATTTCAAATTCAGCAAAAATCTAAACCACTATAAGGAAACACTGAATTTTTATTAGTTATCAGTCTTTCATTGACTTCTCCGAAACAAAATGAATTCTTCCCTGAGTGAGGCAAAATGAAGTATTATACTTTACTGAGATATTATTGATCTGTGATTCTTCGCATCCGATACGTCACAGTAACAAAGAAACACAACTTGACTGTAAAATCGACAGTGCAGAATTACTATTCAGAGCATTTTTCCCTTTGCTTCTGTTTAAGATTAACACTAGATATCACATCAGGTAGAAATGGACCCTGGCTAACTTGGGTTTTAAAAAAAAATCTCTTGGAGAGATAACATATAGCTCAAAGGGTCAAGAGAACAGGTGAATATCCAGACCTCGGAAAGGCTGCAAATCAATGCCAGGGGTCTAGGAGGCACCAGGAGGCATGGAGGAACGACTAGTCATTCCAGGTCCCCTTACATGTGATGAAATAGCTCCAATGGATTACAATCTTGAATTACTCCACTTAAAATTCAAATACTTGGGGAAAACTGTCTGATTGTCCTTCACTGGCCAGAGGAGGGCAAGTTACCTTGATTAACAGTATTCACAATAAGGAGTGGATGTTCTGCACACTGGGGATCCCCACCAGCCTCCAGAACTGATTGCATTCCTGTCAATTAAAACGTTGATTTGAGCCCAGTGAGACTTATGCTGTATTCCTATCCTACAGAGCTTTCAGATAATAAATTTGTGTTGTGTTAAGTTGCTATATTTGTGGTAATTTGTTATGATATCAATAGAAAACTAATGTAATAACACTTTTTTAGTGTAAATATGTCCCATTATTGCATGTGATGTACTTATACCAAAAAAGACCATAGATGCTAAGTACCCTCATATCATAAATGAGGAGCTAATCACCAAAGCAGGATATGCTGAGAGATTGCTTTTCTAACTGGGTTTTCTTAGATTTTGTGTTTGTCTACTTGGAATCCATGTCTACTTGGAATCCATTCATCACAGGGCCAATTAAATTAGCTATATTTCCTTATTTTCTGTATTCTTGATGCTCTGGCATCTGGGAGCTTTAAAAACCCAGGGTGTGACACCCCTCCTGGGGCTAGTGAATTCTTCAAGATAGCAAAGGTCTCAACCAGAAACACATCTCTCATACGCAAACCAACCAATCCCAAGTCTACAGCCCCAACCACCTCCTTTATCTAGCTTTCACAAGCCAAGCCAATATTTCCCTCCCCTAAATCATCCCAGGGCCAGATGCTGGATAACAAGGGACAGTGCCTATGCCCAAAGCCTGCCTGAATTATTCAAACTAGCCAATCCTAGACTGTTTACTCTGCCCTGCCTAGCTTTTCACACAGAAACCCCAGTAAAGGCTCTGGCCTAGACTTTCCCCTCACTCCTGTCTCCTGCCTCCTGACCATCCTGATGCTTCCCTTGTGGCCCTGTGTGGCATGGTGTATCCCTTCTCTTGGGAAATGTAAGTAATAAATTTTCATTCCAATGGCATTGGCATCTGTGTGTCATCACTCACTCAGGCCACTATACTTTAAGTCCTGGGTATAATTTTAGAACAATGCCAAACCTGATTCTGCCAGGTTTTGAGAATACCACCTCTGGCTTAGATAGGCAGTTCGAGTTGGATGGGTGGATGAGGAAAAGCATTAGTGTGGTGCACCTTTTAGTTTTCACACTATCCTCTCCTGGGGAAGGGGAGGGCAGTGTGTCCTTCTACTTAAACCCAGGTGAGATGTGATGCAAGGGGAACACCAAGGGTGGTGGACAGCTGTCTCTTCTTGTTTAGGCCTGTGGTGGTAGAGGAAAGAATAAGGAACTGTGTATGATTCACAGAGGCATTGCAAAAGAGATCCCACCAAAGAGAACTTCCAGGAAGAGCCAAATGAGCCAAGAAAGGGATGGATACAAGCAAGTCCAGGAAGAGGAGGGAGGTTGAAAGTGGCCAGCTGAAAGAGAAGCATTGCTGGTGGCATGGGAGCTGTAGTGAGAAGCCCCCATCCCCATGGGAGAGTGTCCCGGGTTCAGCTACTAAACCACAATGTCTTCCAAGGATAGATATTCAGGCCTCAGAGACCTATTTCATGAGAAAACTGTAGAAGGATGGGCAAGGGAACAAGAGAGGCCAACCACACCCCCTCTACTCACTGCAGACTTCTCTGCTTGAAGTGGACCTGAACTTGGATAGGAGAGCAATTGACAATGTAGAGTTATCTTGTGCTTTAGACGGGACTTTTGAGTTATTGAAAAGAGATAGTTCTTATGACTTGAAATGGACCAGAGAAACCATAGGACTTGTCCAAATTTTCAGGTAAGAATAAGAAAGGATTAGCACACAGTACAGACTGGAAGACATAGTGGGAGGAAATATATCAATTTTTTTTTATGATTGTATCCTGTTGAGTCCAGTATTTTTCATGTATCAGTTACACAAACAACAGAGTAATTTGTAGACCTAAGAAAGCAAATCTAGTCCTAAAACAATGTCATTACAGAACAGATAAAATAATTAGAAATGCTAAGTAAAAGGATCAACATTGAAAATTGAATTATTGACATAGAAGGAAAACTAGACACAGTCATAGTGAATCCTGATGAGATTAAAATAAGAATGCCAACAGATAAATATGACTAAAATTGCCAGCATAAGAATAACTGATCTCTGAGGTGGATATTCCTCCAAAAGCTGAAAAAAAAAAAAAAAAGATGCATTTAAAAATGTAACACAAAAGAATTTGCCTGAAATGAAGAAAGAACCACATCCGCAGATCGACGAGCACACACTGATCCAGGAGCACATTCAATCCTTCAGGGTTCCAGCAGAAAAAGATACTCATGTAGTGGGGGAAGAAATCCGGCTGGCCTCAGACCTTTCCATAGTAACGTCCAGTGCCAGAAGACAGAAAGAATGTCATTAGCGTTTTGACAGAGAGAAAGAGTACCACACGTGGAAATATGCCTGGCAAATTTGTTTTTATTTCTAATGGTTACAGAGGGACATTGTCACACATGAAAGAAATCAGGGAATGTAGAGTCTGTGAGCCCTGTTGGGGGAAAATATCTTGAAAACCAAAGCCAGTCAATTGAGAGACCAATCAGACTAAGAATTCAGGAATGACAAAGCCAGGAATGATAAGAGGTCCCATGGGGAGCACTGATTACATTTAAGTGTAAACATAATATTGTCCTTGTAGATATAGGGAAGTAATTCAGTCAGCATCCATTCTGCTCTCCTTTGATAGTGCAGCTTTTCCCAGCATCCTTTGATTTAGACTGTGCCAACTGGATGCTCTTGAGGAAGGTTCAGAAAGCAGAAATACAGTTTCTTTCTATATACACTTTCCTGACTTCTGTTCTCTTTGCCTGCAGCCTCCCTCCCCGCCACGACCCCCAGGGGAAGCCTTGAGTTTTATGTCAACATGCTCCAGTGAGTAATCATGAAATTGTGGGTTCAGGCTAGAGTGAAGGGCATCCCATTAGTTTTCTTGCCAGTGTGAATCTAGGAAGCAGGGTGTGGCTCTGAAACCACTTGTTGTGCTGGCAGTGGTTTTCTCATATTTGTGTCTGTCCTTGCCTGGAGTTGGCCCTTCCAAGTGGCTTCCCAATGTCCCACTTTCCTGAAAGTGGTAGAGGCCATAACTTTCACTTTGGACCCATTCTTTTGTATTCTAAAGAAGTGTTTCTCAACCTCAGTAATGTCGACACTTTGAGTCAAACAGTTCTGTTCTGCTGGCTGTACTGTACATTGTAGGGTGTTGAACCTTCATCCATTAGATGCTTGTAGCACCTGTCCCCCTCCCCAGGTGTAACACCCCAAAATGCCTCTAGACATTGCCAAGTGTCTCCTGTAGAGAACTACTCATCTAAAATCCTACAGCCTGTTCTACAGCCTTTCTGATCTTCTTGTTTGGTTCTGTGTTGTGTAAGATTTGGAAAAAGGGAGAAAGTTTCAAAGTGTTCCATAGAGCATGAATTTGGAACAAGGAGCACAGCATGGCTTTCTACCCCTGAAACAGCAGGGCTCTGTTTAGGGAGACTGAATTACTTTCTTCCTGGGTGTGTGGCATGAGCAGTGGCTGGGCATATTATTCCCCCAAATCCTCAATCTATGATCCTTTGAGGAGTCTCTTCCATCCCCTTCCATCTTGTGGTACAGGTCTGGGGATGTTAGAAAACCACATGCAGAAGCATATTCTAAGCAGAGAATTACTCTGCCTCACCCTGATATGCAGGACATTATTATTATTAGTAGTAGTAGTGTCCTAGCAGGTACGATTCTTATCTTTTAATGAATTATAAAATGACTATTTCTTATTCTACTTCCTTCTCCTTTTTCCTCTATTGAATTTTGGTCTGACTTTTTATAGCATCACTTTTCAAATTATAAATTATAACACATGTTCATTTTAGAAAACCTGAAAAATATAAAAAATGCAAGAAAAATGACCTATAATTCAACTGGCTACCGATATCTATTGTTTATGTTTTGTTGCATTTTCTTTAAATGTTTTCCTTTACATCTCTCTACATGTGTGTATGCGTATGTTTGTGATTACATGCTTTTTAAAACAAAACTGCCATGTGTGTATGTATATAGTTTCCATGCTGCTTATTTACGTAGCTGCATTTTATGTACTATTCCACACAACGTTATGATGAAAAAATATGAATTTTCTTCTCACTATTCTAAGTTTGTGCTTTTTACGACCAATTTTCTCCCACTTGTCTGTGCCATTCATTTATTCAACAGATATTTATTGAGTACTTCCAACATGACAGATCCTGGCTTACGCACTGAGAATACAAAGCTAAGCAAATAATAGTTCCTGCCCTTGAGGAGCTTTTCAATCTGAGAGACATGAAGAAACAAATAATTTTAACGCCATTTTCATTGCTGCCACTACCACCAAAGCAGCTTCTTTGCCGTTATTTAAAAACAGGCATTAAGCTCTTGATTGCACAAAGGACTGATTTAGGGAGGGAGTTAGAAATCTCAGGCAGACATGTCGATAGAGACACACATTTCTAAGTCAGTGAGCTGTTCACATCAATCGGAGGTTAAGGACAGATGCATTTTAGCGGAAGAAGGCAGGGGTCAGTTCCTAATTGGGAGGAGAGCTGGAAAAGTGATCACAGGCACAGCAATCAGTTCTCTGCCCAGCCAGACCCTAGAGAGGTTTTGAAGCAAAAAAGTTGTAAGAGAAAGACCGACTAGTGGCACCAGCTGGTGGAACATATTTTATGCAGAATATTACCTATTGCTTTTGATTTCAATGTCTGCAACATTTCTTAAAAATAGAATAGTAGCAGAATCATTTGCATCCATCCTCTGCTTTCAAGCAGCGTGCCCCTCAGCCATCACAAACAGAAGTGCTTGACTTGGACTCACCCACATGTGTGGAAAGCGTTCAGAGGGTCAAAAACCCTAAAAATCAAGAAGACTTGAAATCTTACTGCAATTCTCTGCAGCTAGGGTTTAAATTGGCTGAACAGTAGTGCAGTTGGCCTTTGCATACAATCATGAAATTGTGTTGCACTAGATACTTTAAAAAGCATCTTTGACCTGAGTCTTCTATCTGTGAGGAAGAACCATGTATTCTTTATAGGGATTCACAGTGGGGGCATGAGATCCAGGTTATATGTCCCTTTGTACCTGTTAAGCCTGCCTGCACCTTCTCACTGTGGGGGTCAGTTGCTTACTTGGATTCCCGTAAGAATGGCCCCTGTGGAGTCTCCTGTTTTTATGGTTGTAAAATTTTTGTGGATTTCCCACCTCTGGGGATAAAAGCGGGACTACTGTGTGAACTTCATCATGCTCACTATGGTAGAAGCCACGGTGTTTCTGGCTCTGAGTCTGGACCACAGAGCTCTGGCTTTACCAGTAGTTGCCCAGAAGGTGCAGGGAAGATAAGAACCCATAATCCAAAGGTGCAGGGAAGATAATAGGCCATGGGGAGAACTTTGGCCAATAAGTGACAGGAGAGGGAAATGAACCAGCAGATACTGTTGCTGCTGTTCCCCTAGATGGACTGTTCTTAGACATAGCCATCCCATATGGCTTCTGAGTACTGGGTGATTGTGCTGTGTTCTGCTGGGAAGTTGACACCAGCTTGGTAATATACTACCCTCACTCTTGCTTCCCTCGGATTAAACAACCCTCCATCAAGAGTGAACACATTTTTAAAAAGTATGTCCTACCAATCATGCTTAGATAGTTACAGGTAATTCTTTTTATTTAATTTATTTTTTGTTGAAGTATAACTGACATATAACACTATATCAGTTTGAAGTGTACAACATAACAATTTGATATTTGAATACACTGAAAAATGATCACCAATCCTTAATTTTGAATATTAATTAATTTCAAAGACATAAATATGACATTTATAGGCCATCTCCCTGAACCTTACTGAAAAAACAACAGATTTCACCTCAAACTAGCAGTGATACTGTAACTAACAGAACAGTCAATGGCAGCGATTAGCCTGCAAGATCACAGTGCCAGTGGTGTGGAAAGGGCTGGAATTAAAGACTATCCATCTGTGTTTGGAGTCTCTTAGAGAAGTGTGTGAGTGTGTGATAGGCTGACCATTAGGTCAGTGGGCATCACTGTTGGGGATAAGCATTATGTTTATAATGAGAGAGCTTGATACACTTAAACACAAATTCTCTCTTGGAAGTGGGCTTTGTGCATTTCCAATCTTTATCGTCTGTCCCTAAAAAATGTGTCACTGAAAAAAATGAAAAGACCAATGCATCATAGTGGTGCTTACCACCTTCCAAGCAGCCAACTGGGTGTTTCAATCAAGGTATAAAATGTACCAGTTCAACCACATTTTCCAAAATGGAAATGGCACCAAGAGGGAAAAGTCCTCAGGCGTAAACTCATCATACATACTCGATACTCAATGGGATGTTTCAAATTAAAATGAGGTCCCTAAAGCAGAAACTAACATTTTACTAGATGAAGTAGATTGAGGATATTGGCTGCTGAGAAATCTTTGAAGGACTGTCTGACGTATGTAATATCAGTATAACCATATTGCCAATTTTTGCTCCTGATGAATAACTTAAAATGCCTTTCAGAAGCAGTAAGCTAAATTCCTAACTCTCATTCCCTGTGGACTTATGAAGCAAACCAGAACTTCCACATCCAGGCCACTGCTCTATCTGTTCGGGGCAGGCTTTTCAGCAGCAATAACAAATTTTCCTCTTCCCTGATTTAGTCTCAGCCTCAAGCTGACTTTACTGTAACTTTTCTTTGGCAGCTTATTTCCTTTGAGTAGTTTTTTGTTATAAAAACTAACAGGAAATGAATAATAAATTTTGAAAACTACCCTTCTCAACTCTCTCGTTATGACCCGCTGTGTTTTTAGGACCATATGTGTTAGTGGAGTGTTTGCAGTATTCATGACTTGAACTTCTAATATATGAGCTCTTAAAGGTACACTAATCATCAGCACACTAATTATTAATATTGTTCTCTGAGGATTTCCTCTCCAACTCCTATTCTAAGCAAAAGAATACTTTTAAAAGTAATATTTTATGACTTCACTGAACAGGCAGGTCGGGTTGGAACATGGGCCATTGGCATTGACGTATGGATGGTAGTATTATAAGAAGTTATTTACTACATGAAATGCCAACCTTGCCAATTTTTAAATGTTAATGGCCTTATGGTGAAGACGAAAGGTTTATATGTTCCACCTAGGGATTTCAGAATTTTGTCATCTTGGTATGGGAATGGCTTGATTATCTAATAAGTCATTTTTACTTCTCTTTTAATTATAGGTGTTTATGAACTTTTATAAATTTAAAAGGATAACTTTCTGGGATATGGTATATAATAATTGAGTCTAAAAGACTGAATTTAATATGCTGGATTTACCAATTTTGGGGAAGGACAGATTTCTCTGTTGGTCGTGGGGTAAAAATGAACCAAAATAAATTTTAAATGGATTATGTGGATTTGTCTAAGCAAATCCAGGATGTTCAGCTGCATTTATAGGAAATTCTAATTGACTCACTGTAACTTGAATGTATCATCTTTAGCAAATTAAAAACAGTTGCCCAGGGTCCAGCTTATCCTAAGACACTTTGCCTAAATGTCCATAAAAGTTTTAGTTCATTACTTAATTTTTATTTATTATATGTGAAACTACTTTTAAAAATGTTCAACTCAAAATGTACCTCATATTTAGATAATGTTCCTTAGATGTGTTTTATCTTAATTAATTGCATACTAATTTCACTATTTTAGGAGGCTAGCCTTGAAGTCCTTATTTTAAGAGATGGTTAAAAATTGCTCAAATTATTCACGAGATACTACTGTAGTTAATAACATATTATGTACATGTTGTTCATATGGATGATACCATTAAATCTTTTAGGAATCACTACCTAAACACTTGCTTTATAATAGAAAAGCTATATACTCTTCTTATCTGAAGTCACTTGTGGTTTCAGGAGATTTGGAGAAATGTATTACCTTGTCAAAGTTGAGTTCAGAGAATAGGTAGAAATTCCTGTGACTATTCGTAGTACTTAAATTGGAATTTTCATTAACCTCTTTGAGAAACACATTTTCAGCAATGATTAAGTTGTAACCTAATACAAATGCTGACATAATTTAGTAATTATAGAGGATAACTTTCTAACCACACTAGTACAAAGAAATGGAAAATAGACAAAAATTACTCATGTTAGTATTCCCTAAGACAATCACTGTATCTTTTGGTATATTTATTTTTAGTCTTTTATCTACACAGAGCCTACTTTTGCTTTTAATAGTTATATGTTCAAATATATAATGAAATTCCATTCTACATTATACTTAAGCTACATATTTTTCTATGTAATTTCAATTCTGTAATGGTGGCATGAAGATGAGAGGTAATTCCTCCTGCAGAAAACAGATTAAAAAGACTCATGTCTAGAATTTACCATCTGTATATACTCTTCAGTGAAATGTTTTCTTATGTCTTTTACCTATTTTCCAATTAATTATTTCTTATCTATATATTCTAGATACAAGTCCATCAGGAAAATGCAAATTAAAACCGCAATGAGATACCACTACACACCTATCAGAATTGCTAAAATAAAAAATAGTAACAACATTAAACATTGGTGAGGATACAGAGAAACTGGATCATTCATGCTGAAGGACATGAGAAATGGTACAGTTGCTCTGGAAAACAATTTGCCAGTTTCTTTTAAAACTAAATGGGCATTTGCCATATACCCCAGCAATTATACTCTTGGGCATTTATCCCAGAGACATGAAAACTTATGTTCACACACACACAAAACCAACAACCTGTACATGAATGTTCATAGTAGCTTGATTCATATTAGCTAAAAACTGGAAACATCCCAGATGTCCTTCAACAGGCCACTGGCTAAACAAACTGAGTATACATTTATTATATGGAATACTACTCAACATTGAGAAGGAAATAACTATTGATATATGCCACAATAAGGATGAATCTCTGGGGAATTATGCTAAGTGAAAAAAGTCAATCCCAGAAGATTTCGTAATGTATGATTCCATTCATATAACAATTTGGAATAACAGTATTCTATAAATGGAATGTAGATGAGAGGTTACAAGGGGTTAAGAAGGGAAAGGGGCAGAAGAGAAGTGGACATAGTCATAAAAGAGCAACAAAAGGGATCCTTGTGGTAACAGAACTGTTGAGTACTTTACTGTGGTGGTGGACGCACAAACCTACACATGTGAAAAATTTTGTAGAGTGAAATACACATATGCAAACCAATAAAATCATGGAAATGTGAATGAGATCAGTATATTGTATCAGTGTCAATGTCCTGGTTGAGTTGTTGCGTTATAGTTTTCCAAAATGTTACTATTGAGGGAAACTGAGTAAAGTATACATGGGAGCTCTCTTAATTTGTCCTTACAATTTCATAGAAATTACAATTATCTCAATAAAAACTACCCCAACCACCCTTACTAGTTGGAAGGAGCAGATGATAAAGTTCAGAGTGTAGCAAAGTTCAATCTTTAAAGAGGAAGCTTTGGAAGTAAAAGAGCTGCAGACGTACTGAAGTCCAAAATCTGAATATAAACTCTTTCCAAATCCCTAGCTGACCATAAAACTACATATGCTTGGAATAAAGGAGCCCAGCAAAAATATAAACTAGAGAGTTAGCTACCA
The DNA here is from genome assembly GCF_041296265.1 of Equus caballus. Taxonomy (NCBI): domain Eukaryota; kingdom Metazoa; phylum Chordata; class Mammalia; order Perissodactyla; family Equidae; genus Equus; species Equus caballus. Next base: position 33,121,945 of record NC_091699.1, on the reverse strand, counting down.
TTAAAATTCAGAACTGCTACTGGTGAGGTTTGTGAGTTTGCTGTATTTTTGACTGAATCTGTTCTCCAAATCACACACAACTCAAGTGGCAGAAATTAGAATCCTTCCTGATCTTAGGTATCAAAGGTATGAAGCTGAGACTGGAAAAACAATTGGAAATTTAGAGGAAAACCCCCAGAAACAAAAGAACCACAGAAAGAGTGAACCCTATTACCTGAGGGTAAAATATTTCAAAATCTTTGACTGACAGCTTAACTATGCAGTCACAGGGGGGACTTCCAGGGGTCAAGCCAAACAACAAGCAACTGGAAGCCAAAAAATGGATCAAATGCCAGCTGCTACATACAGCAGGAAGGACTATTTCACAGTTTGACTCTAGGCAAGTAAATCGCCTACTAGAACAACAACAACAAAAATAAACAAACCAAACAACCTCAGAATATCCCAGACTCTCTATAAGGTATTATCTACAATATGTAGTTTCAAACCAAAAATTATGAAATATGCAAAGAAGCAGGAATGTTCTTCTTTGCCTAACTATGAGTGAGAGTCAATAGAAACTGACACTGAGTGAGCCCTGATGATGTATTGAGCAGAGAAAGATTTCAAAGAGGGAGTTTAAAATACATTCAGACAATTAAAGGAAAACATGATATTAATGAGTGAACAGATAGGAAATCTCAACAGAGAAACCTAAGCTGTAAGAAAAAACTGAATGAAAATTCTAGAACAATAAAATACAATACCGGATATGAACAATTCACTAGATGAGCTCAACAGCAAATTTGAAATAGCATAAGAAAAAAAATCAGTGAAATTAAAATTAGATCAATAGAAATTACCCAATCTGAACAACATGGAGAAAAATATTTAGCAACAATAACTGAAACCCCAGACAACTCTGAGCATATTGAACAGTCTAATATATGTGTAAATGGGGTCACACAGACAAAAAGAGAGAGAAAGTGACTGAAAAAACATTTGAAAAAAGAACAGTCAACTGTTCTTAAATTTGCTAAAAAAGCCCATTGACTTAGAGATCCAAGAAGCTCAATGAAGCTTAAGTAAGATAAACACACACACTCATAGCCCCCCAACAGTCTAATCTCAGTACTCCATAGTAAAACACCTGAAAACCATGGATATAGAGAAAATCTTGAAAGCAGCAAGAGCAAAAAGATGCATTACAAGCAGAGAACCAATAATATGATCAACACCTGACTTATTACCAGTACTAATGCAGACCAGATGACATTGGACTTACATGTTCAAAATGCTGAATAAAAATATCCCCAAAACAAAAAACCCTGGCAACCAAGAAATCTATAGCTAGTGCAAGAATTCTGCTCTGCAAATATGAAAATAAAATAGAATTTCTTGACAAAACCCTAAAAATTGATTGCTTGCAGACTGGCACTACAAGAAATACTAAAGGAACTTCTTTAGAGTCAAGGGAAATGACACCAGATGGTAACATGGATATTCAGCAAGAAATGAGAAGCAGTGAAAAAGATCCATATGTGGTGAAATGTAAAAGATTAAGTAATTTTTTTCTCTTCTTAATTTTTTAAAAATGCAAATGTAAGATTTACAAGTAACATTGATAAATATGACAACAATAGCACAAAAGAGAGAGGTAAATAGAGCTATACTGTTTCAAGATTTCGATATTTTAATAAAAGTAATAATTCAATATTAAATATAAGTGGATTATCATGAATTAACAATGCATGCTGTTATTCCTATGCAACTACTAAAAAATAAAGCCAAGAAATATAATTAAAAGCTAATAGATATTAAAATGACATACTAAATATTTTCAGAAAACCAAGGAAGGTAGGAAAGGAAGAAGAGAGGAAGAAAAAGGAGGTGAGGCAAATGGGGAATAAATAGCACAATGGCAGACTAAAATCCTGTTATATAATAATCACCTTAAATATAAATAGATTAAATATTCTAATTAAAAGGCAAAGCTTGTTGTATTGGATTTAAAAAAAGATTAACTATATGCCGTCTACAAGAGATGTGTTTTAAATACAGGGACGCAAATAAATTGGAAGTAAAAAGATGGAAAATGACACAATATTTAAATAGTAAGCATAAGAAAAAGAGGATGGATATATTAATATCATATAAATTTGACTTTAAGACAAGGAGTATTAGTAGAGACAAAGAGAGAGATTTGATGCAAAAAAGATCAGTATAACAGGAAGATAGAATAATGATAGAAGTCTATGTCCCTAATAATAGCTTCATAAAACATGAAGCAAAAACTGCCAGAACTGAAAAAATAGACAATTTAACAATTAACAAGTGTAGTCAGAAGTTTCAGTGCTTTTCTCTCACTAATTGACAGAAAAATAGAACATTGGTGAGGATATAAAAGACCTGAACAACAATATGAACCAACTTGACCAAAGCGAAATTTATAAAATAGTCCAGACCTAAACAGCAGAATATACATTCTTTTCATGAACACATGGAACATTCACCAAGACACACCAAATGCAGGGTCATAAAACAAGTCTCAATAAATACAAAAATATTGAAAGCATACAGAGGATGTTCTCCAACTATAATAGAACAGACAGAAAAGGACAAATACTGCATGATTCCACTGCTATGAGGTATCTAGAGCAGTCAAACTCATAGAGGCAGAAAGTAGAATGGTGGTTTCCGAGGTCTAGGGGAAAGAAGGAATGGAGAGTTACTGTAAAATGAGTACATAGGATCGGTTTAGGAAGATGAAAAAGTTCTAGAGAGGATGGTTGTGATAGTTGCACAACAATGTAAATGTACTTAGTGCCACTGAACTGTACATTTAAAGACAGTTAAAATGGCAAATTTTATGTTATGTATAATTTATCACAGTGAAAAAAGAAAGAAATTATAAGAAAAATTAGAAAATATTTTGAATGGAATAAAAATGAAAATAAAACATATTAAATTTTGTGGAAGGTAGCTAGAGCAGTGCTCAGCATCATTTTTATAGATTTAAATGCTCATATTCAAAGGAAGAAACATCTCAAATCAAGATCTAAACTTGCACCATAGGAAGCTAACAAAAAAGAGGAAATTAAATTCAGTAAGAAGTGATGAAATAATAAAACTAAGAGCAGAAATCAATGGAAGGGAATATTATGAACAATTTTCTGCAATAAGTTTGATATTTTGGATGAAATGGACAAATATCTTGAAAAACACAATTTATCAAAACAGCCTCAAGAAGAAATAGAACACCCAAATAACACTATATCTATTAAAGGCATTGAATTCATCATTTAAAAATGTTCCAAGAAGGAAAACTGTAGGACCCTATGGCTTCACTAGTGAAACTTATCAAACATTTCAGAAATTATCTTTTGGGAAATAGAAGCATCCACTTCCCAACATATTTTATGGGGCCTGTACTACACTGATACCAAAACCAGATTAAGAATCCTAAGAAAAGAAAACTATAGACAATATCTCTCATAAATATAGATGCAAAAATCCTTAAAATAATATTAGCAAGTGAAATTCAGCATTCTATAAGAAAAATAGTTCATCACAAAGTAGAGGGTTTAACCCCAGGAATTCAAAATTTGTTTAACATTCAAATATCAATGTAATTTATCAGATTGATAGGAAAAAGGGGAAAAACTATTTGAGCATCTCAATAGTAGCAGGAAAAAATTTAGAAAAAATGTAACACCATTCATGATAAAAACTCTCATGAAACCAGCATTAGAAAAATACTTTCTCAACTTGGTAAAGAGCATCTATAAAAAATTCACAGTAAACATCATACTCAGTAAAAGACTGAGCGTATTTTGCCTAAAAATCTAGAATGAGTCATGAATGTCTGTTTTCACCACTTCTACTCAATGTGTTGCTGGAGGTCTGAATACGTGCAATAAGACAAGAAAAAGAAATGAGAGGCATGCATATTGGAAAGGAAGAAAGAAAACTGTCTTCATTTACAGATGACATTATCATGTATGTAGAATCCTAAGAAGTATATTTAAAAAGATACTAGAACTATTAAATTTAGTAACTTCATGGGGCATGAGATCAATATACAAAAATAAATTATATTTCTAATGCCAATAAGGAACAGTAGGAAAATGAAATTAAAAGTACAATCACATTTATAATTGCATTTACAACAGCAATCAAAACAAGTAAAGTACTTAGGAATAAATTTAACAAAGGTTGATGTGTAAGAACTGTGTTCTAAATATTAAAAAACATTGCTGAGATAAATTAGAGAAGATCTAAATAAATGGAGAGAAATACCATGTTCACAGATTGAAAAATTGATGTCGGTTCTCCAATTGATCTACAGACCCAATGCAATTCCCACCAAAATTCTGTGAGGACTTTTGTAGAAAGTGACAAGCTGTTTCTAAATTTACACGGAAATACAAAGGACCTGGAATTGCCAAAATGATTTTTAAAAAGGGCAAAGTTGAAGGACTTATACTACCTGATTTCAAAAGAGCATAAATCTTAGTATAAATCTACAGTGAACAACACAATGTGGTCATGTTCAAAAGATAGATAAATAGATCAGAGGAACAGAATAGAGTCCAGAAATAGATTCATATATACAGGCAACTAATTTTCAACAAAGGTGCCAAGTTAGTTAAGTGAGGGAAAGGAGAGTCTTTTCAACAAATGGTCCTGGTACAGTTGATACAGCAGGCCAAATAACAACCCCCTCTCTCTGCCAAGATGCCCACATCCTAATCCCCAGAACCTATGAATATGTTGGTTATGTGGCAAAGAGGAATTAATGTTGCAGATGAAATTAATTTTGTTAACCACCTGACCTTAACATAAGAAGATTACACCGAGTTTTCCAGGTGGGCCCAATAGAATCACAAAGATTTTTAAAAGAGCAAGAGGAAGATAGAAGAGAACCAGAGGGATGGCAGGGTGAGAAAGACTGGGCCCAATGTTGCCAGTTTTAAAATGGAGGAAGAGGGCTGTGAGCCAAGGAATGTGGATAACCTCTACAAGCTTTGTTACAAAGGACAAAGAAATGGATTCTCCCCAAGGGCCTAGAAAGGAACACAGCCCTGCCGACAACTTGGTTTTGACTCAGTGAGATCTGTGTTGGACTTCTAACCTACAGAACTAAAAGATAATAAATTTGTGCTGTTTTAAAGCAGTAAATTTGTGTTAGTTTGTGACAACCATAGAAAAGTAATACAATTGGATATCTGCGATGGGGAAGAAATCTCAATCCTTATTTTATACCCCTGACAAATTAAATGAAAATCATAAATCTCAATGTAAAACCTAAAACCATAAAACTTATGGACAAAAATGGAAAAAAAGAATCTGTGTTCTTGGTTTAACCAAAGATTTATTAAATATGATAAAAAAGCATGCACCATAAAAGAAAAAATTGATAAATTGAACTTCATCAAAATTTTAGAATAATTTCTCTTTTAATTTAGTAATTTAGAATAATTACTCTGTTAAGAAAGCAGAAAGATAATTGACAGATTGGTAGAAAATATTTGCAAAACCATGTATCTGACTAAGGACTTGTATCTACAATAGGTAAAGAACTTATAAAACACGCAACCCAAAAACAAATGGGCAAAAATTTGAACAGACACTTCACTGAGGAAGATACATGATGACAAATAAACACATTGTTTGTGCTCTATGTCACTGGTCATCAGGGAAGTGAAAATTAAATTAACAAGGAACAACCACTGGACACCCACTAGACAGCTAAAATTAAAAAGATTAATGATACTAAGTACTGGAAAGGATGCGAAGCCAATGGAACGCTAACTCATTACTGATGGAAATACAAAAATGTTACAGCCACTTTGGAAAACAGGTTGGCAGTTTCTTATAAAGTTAAACATACACTTGTTTTTGTGACCCATTAGCTTCTTTCCTGGTTATCTACCCAAGAAAAATGAAGCATAAGTCTACCCTAGGATTTATAGTATCACTATGAATATTCATAGAAACATTACTTGAAATACACAAAAATTGGAGCAAACCAAAATTATCATCACCTGGTGAATGGATAAACAAAATGTGGTTTATCTAAACAATGGAATACTATGCAGCAATAAAAAGAAACAAACTGCGATAGAGGAATTCCAAGATGGCGCCGTGAGTAGTCCTCTTTGTCTCTCGCCCTTCGAGTCTACAATTATTTGGACACTTATCGCTTGACAAAGGATATCCAGACAGCATCTCAGGACGTCTGAGACACCCACGCGACTATACATCGGAAGGCGGACGGACTTTCCTCCGGGAGGATGTGGAAATAGGTGAAAACTCTCCGACCCCGACGGGCAGCCTAGTACCCGCAAGCGGCTTTCTTCCAACGGACGCCCCCAGAGGATCCACACACATCTAGGGCAGGAGCGAGAACACAACAGAGGAGCGACGGTGGAAACAGGTGACCAGAACCCTACTTAAACCCCCCGCAATTACTCCTAAACGCAGAGGGAAACTTTGGAGTTGCACACCTGAGCCCGCGGGGAGAGTCTCTCCCCGCCATTGGCGGGGAGACCCGGCCTGGTGCTCGGGGCGCCCGGAGGGTCCCAGAGAGACGCCCGCCCCGGGGGACTAGGGATTGCCGGAGATCTCGGAGAGGACCGGGGCGGGGGAACTTTCAAAGGCGGGTCCGGCGACCCGGAGGGGAAGCGCCGGAGCTCCGCCAGGCAGCAGACAAAACTCTCTGTCTGCCGGTAGCAGAGGGGCCACGCTGAGCACTCAGGGCTCCCGGCAGAGGCTCGGACAGAAGCCCAGAGGGCGGGGCGGCCCCCAGCTGCCGTTGCCCGCCCCGTGGGACTAGGGATTGCTGGAGATCTCGGAGAGGACCGGGGCGGGGGAACTTTCAAAGGCTGGATCGGCGACCCGGAGGGGAAGTGCCGGAGCTCCCCCAGGCAGCAGACAAAACTCTCTGTCTCCCGGTAGCAGAGGGGCCACGCTGAGCACTCAGGGCTCCCGGCAGAGGCCCGGAGAGAAGCCCAGAGGGCGGGGCGACCCCCAGCTGCCGTTGCCCGCCCCGTGGGACTAGGGATTGTCGGAGATCTTGGAGAGGACCGGTGCGGGGGAACTTCCAAAGGCGGGTCCGGCGACCCGGAGGGGAAGTGCCGGAGCTCCCCCAGGCAGCAGACAAAACTCTCTGTCTGCCATTAGCAGAGGGGCCACGCTGAGCACTCAGGGCTCCCGGCAGAGGCTCGGACAGAAGCCCAGAGGGCGGGGCGGCCCCCAGCTGCCGTTGCCCGCCCCGTGGGACTAGGGATTGCCGGAGATCTCGGAGAGGACCGGGGCGGGGGAACTTTCAAAGGCTGGATCGGCGACCCGGAGGGGAAGTGCCGGAGCTCCCCCAGGCAGCAGACAAAACTCTCTGTCTCCCGGTAGCAGAGGGGCCACGCTGAGCACTCAGGGCTCCCGGCAGAGGCCCGGAGAGAAGCCCAGAGGGCGGGGCGACCCCCAGCTGCCGTTGCCCGCCCCGTGGGACTAGGGATTGTCGGAGATCTTGGAGAGGACCGGTGCGGGGGAACTTTCAAAGGCGGGTCCGGCGACCCGGAGGAGAAGCGCCAGAGCTCCGCCCGGGCAGCAGACAAAACTCTCTGTCTGCCATTAGCAGAGGGGCCACGCTGAGCACTCAGGGCTCCCGGCAGAGGCTCGGACAGAAGCCCAGAGGGCGGGGCGGCCCCCAGCTGCCGTTGCCCGCCCCGTGGGACTAGGGATTTCCGGAGATCTCGTAGAGGACCGGGGCGGGGGAACTTCCAAAGGCGGGTCCGGCGACCCGGAGGGGAAGCGCCGGAGCTCCGCCAGGCAGCAGACAAAACTCTCTGTCTGCCGGTAGCAGAGGGGCCACGCTGAGCACTCAGGGCTCCCGGCAGAGGCCCGGAGAGAAGCCCAGAGGGCGGGGCGACCCCCAGCTGCCGTTGCCCACCCGGTGAGGCTAGGGATTGCCGGAAATCTCGGAGAGGACTGGGGCTGGAGAGAGTTCCAGAGACCCAGCTTAGTAGCCTAGGGGGAAACCCTACAGGCTCACAGAAGCCTTAGGGAAAGCCTCTGCACAGCATCAGTAGAAGGCACCCAGCCGCCAGCCACAAGGCTGGAAGACCCCAGGGCAAAAGCAGCATAGCTAGGTGTACTAACCACAGACTGTAGAAGATGCCAATAGCTCTCCTGCGACCCATAGAGGACAAGTGAGATTTGGTGGGTGCCGACAGCAACCGAGCGACAAATAAAAGTGATCCCACCCCTGGCCGCTGGAAAAGCCCATAACACCGTTGCAGACCCCAAGGAGAGAGCGCATCTAGGTGGGCAACAACAGTAGGCACCTGCAGCCTGAAGCCCCCCGTGACGGCCCCCACGGCAGAGGAGGGAATCCAAAGGGCCACTGTGGCTACGAAGAGGGGCCCAGGCCCAGTTAGCAACTACGGACAGGGTTCCTGGTTGGTGAAGTATAAACAGCTGCTCCCCCCACCGCAGCAGCTGAAACAAGTGAAAGGAGCAACTAAACTCTATCTCCATGCGGAGGCACAAATCAACATCATCAAGCAGTATGAAAAAATACATTAAATCTCCAGAACAGAAAGAAAGTAACAAATACACAGAAATCAATCCCAAAGAAAATGAGATATATAACCTAAATGATGATGACTTCAAAACAGCCATCATTAAAATACTCACTGAGTTAAGAGAGAATTCTGACCGACAACTCAACGAGTTCAGGAGCTATGTCACAAAAGAGTTTGATACGATAAAGAAGAACCAAACAGAAATACTGGAAATGAAGAACACAATAGAGGAGATTAAGAAAAATCTAGATGCTCTGAACAGTAGGGCCGATAATATGGAGGAAAGAATTAGCAATTTGGAAGATGGCAATATAGAATTGTTGCAGGCAGAGGAGGAGAGAGAAGCAAGACTTAAAAGAAATGAAGAAACTCTCCGAGAATTATCAGACACAATTAGGAGATGCAACGTAAGGATTATAGGTATACCAGAGGGAGAAGAGAAGGAGAAAGGGGCAGAAAACCTATTCAAAGAAATAATGGCCGAGAACTTCCCAAATCTGGTGAGGGAGATGGATCTTCAGGTGACAGAAGCCAATAGATCTCCAAACTTTATCAATGCAAGAAGACCAACTCCACGGCATATAGTAGTGAAGCTAGCAAAAGTCAACGACAAGGAGAAAATATTAAGGACAGCCAGGCAAAAGAAACTAACCTACAAAGGAACCCCCATCAGGCTATCAGCAGATTTCTCAGCAGAAACTTTACAGGCTAGAAGAGAGTGGAATGATATATTCAAAAATCTGAAGGACAAAAACCTACAGCCGAGAATTCTCTACCCAGCGAAAATATCCTTCAAATACGATGGAGAAATAAAAACTTTCCCAGATAAACAAAAATTAAGGGAGTTCATTGCCACAAAACCTCCTCTTCAGGAAATCCTCAGGAAAACCCTCATTCCTGAAAAATCCAAAAAAGGAAAGGGGCTACAAAACCAAGAGCAGAGGAGATAAGCAGAAGGACAACAACAGAGAGTAGCAGCTCTACATCAGAACAGATTAAACCATGGGACGAGAAACAAAGGAAACTGAAGAAAACCGGAAAACAAGACACAAAATGGTAGTGGTAGGCCCCCACGTCTCAATAATCACTCTAAATGTAAACGGATTGAACTCCCCAATCAAAAGACACAGAGTGGCAGGATGGATCAAAGAACAAGATCCAACAATATGCTGCCTCCAGGAAACACACCTCAGCCCCAAAGACAAACACAGACTCAGAGTGAAGGGATGGAGAACAATACTCCAAGCTAATAATGAACAAAAGAAAGCAGGTGTCGCTATACTAATATCAGACAAGGTAGATTTCAAAGCAAAACAGATAAAGAAAGACAAAGAGGGACAATATATAATGATAAAAGGGACTCTCCACCAAGAAGACATAACACTTATAAATATATACGCACCCAACACAGGAGCACCAAAATTTGTAAAGCAACTCTTAATAGAACTAAAAGAAGACATCAACAACAATACAATAATAGTAGGGGACCTCAACACACCATTAACACCAATGGACAGAACATCCAGACAGAAAATCAACAAGGAAATAATAGAATTAAATGAAAAATTAGACCAGATGGACTTAATAGATATATATAGAACACTTCATCCAAAAACAGCAGGTTACACATTCTTCTCAAGTGCACATGGAACATTCTCAAGGATTGACCATATTTTGGGAACCAAAGCAAACATCAATAAATACAAGAGAGTTGAAATAATATCAAGCATCTTTTCTGATCATAACGCTATTAAACTAGAAATCAACTACAAGAAAAAAGCAGAGAAAGGTGCAAAAATGTGGAGACTAAACAACACGCTTCTCAACAAACAATGGATCATTGAAGAAATTAAAGAAGAAATCAAATATTATCTGGAGACAAATGAAAATGAGAACACGACATACCAAATCATTTGGGATGCAGCAAAAGCAGTCCTAAGAGGGAAATTCATCGCAATACAGGCTCACCTCACTAAACAAGAAAAAGCTCACGTAAGCAACCTCAAACGACACCTAACAGAACTAGAAAAAGAAGAACAAACAAGGCCCAGAGTCAGTAGAAGGAGGGAAATAATAAAAATAAGAGCAGAAATAAACGATATTGAAACAAAAAAGACAATAGAAAGGATCAATGAAACAAAGAGTTGGTTCTTCGAAAGAATTAACAAAATTGACAAACCCCTAGCCAGACTCACCAAGAAAAGAAGAGAGAAATCGCAAATTAATAAAATCAGGAATGACAGAGGAGAAATCACAACAGATACCAATGAAATACAAGAGATCATAAGAGAATACTATGAAAAACTATATGCCAACAAATTGAACAACCTGGAAGAAATGGACAAATTCCTAGACTCCTACAATCTCCCCAAACTGAATCAGGAAGAAATGGAGAATCTGAATAGACCAATCACAAGTAAGGAAATAGAAACGGTAATCAAAAACCTCCCCAAAAACAAGAGTCCAGGACCAGACGGCTTCTCCGGAGAATTCTACCAAACATTCAAAGAAGACTTAATACCTATTCTCCTCAAACTGTTCCAGAAAATTGAGAAAGATGGAGAACTCCCTAACACATTCTATGAAGCCAACATCACTCTGATCCCCAAACCTGACAAGGACAACACAAAGAAGGAGAACTACAGGCCGATATCGCTGATGAACATAGATGCAAAAATCCTCAACAAAATTTTGGCAAACCGATTACAGCAATACATCAAAAAGATTATACACCATGATCAAGTGGGATTTATACCAGGGACACAGGGATGGTTCAACATCCGCAAGTCAATCAACGTGATACACTACATTAACAAAATGAAAACCAAAAACCACATGATCATCTCAATAGATGCAGAGAAAGCATTCGACAAGATCCAACACCCATTTATGATAAAAACCCTCAGTAAAATGGGTATAGAAGGAAAGTACCTCAACATAATAAAGGCCATATATGATAGACCCACAGCCAACATCATACTCAATGGACAAAAGCTGAAAGCCATCCCTCTGAGGACAGGAACAAGACAAGGGTGCCCACTTTCACCACTCCTATTCAACATAGTTCTGGAGGTGCTGGCCAGAGCAATTCGGCAGGAAAAAGAAATAAAAGGAATCCAAATAGGTAACGAAGAAGTAAAACTCTCGTTGTTTGCAGACGACATGATCTTATACATAGAAAACCCCAAAGAATCCACAGAAAAACTATTAGAAATAATCAACAACTACAGCAAAGTAGCAGGGTATAAAATTAACGTGCATAAATCAGTAGCATTTCTATACACTAACAATAAACTAACAGAAAAAGAACTCAAGAACTCTATCCCATTCACAATCGCAACGAAAAGAATAAAATACCTTGGGATAAACTTAACCAAGGAAGTGAAGGATCTATACAATGAAAACTACAAGACTTTCTTGAAAGAAATAGGCGATGACATAAAGAGATGGAAAGACATCCCTTGCACATGGATTGGAAGAATAAACATAGTTAAAATGTCCATACTACCTAAAGCAATATACAGATTCAATGCTATCCCAATCAGAATCCCAAGAACATTTTTCACAGAAATTGAACAAACAATCCTAAAATTCATATGGGGCAACAAAAGACCGCGAATTGCTAAAGCAATCCTGAGCAAGAAAAACAAAGCCAGCGGAATCACAATCCCCGATTTCAAAACATACTACAAAGCTACAGTGATCAAAACAGCATGGTACTGGTACAAAAACAGGTCCACAGATCAATGGAACAGAATTGAAAGCCCAGAGATAAAACCACACATCTATGGACAGCTAATCTTCGACAAAGGAGCAGAGGGCCTACAATGGAGAAAAGAAAGTCTCTTCAACAAATGGTGCTGGGAAAACTGGACAGCCACATGCAAAAGATTGAAAATTGACCATTCTTTTTCACCACACACCAAAATAAACTCAAAATGGATCAAAGACCTAAAGATTAGGCCTGAGACAATAAGTCTTTTGGAAGAGAATATAGGCAGTACACTCTTTGACATCAGTTTCAAAAGAATCTTTTCGGACACTGCAACTCCTCAGTTGAGGGAAACAATAGAAAGAATAAACAAATGGGACTTCATCAGACTAAAGAGCTTCTTCAAGGCAAGGGAAAACAGGATTGAAACAAAAAAACAGCTCACTAATTGGGAAAAAATATTTACAAGCCACTTATCCGACAAAGGGTTAATCTCCATAATATACAAAGAACTCACACTGCTTAACAACAAAAAAACAAACAACCCGATCAAAAAATGGGCAGAGGACATGAACAGACATTTCTCAAAAGAAGATATGAATATGGCCAATAGACACATGAAAAGATGTTCATCATCGCTAATCATCAGGGAAATGCAAATCAAAACTACACTAAGATATCACCTTACCCCCGTTAGATTGGCAAAAACATCCAAAACCAAGAACGACAAATGTTGGAGAGGTTGTGGAGAAAGAGGAACCCTCATACACTGTTGGTGGGAATGCAAACTGGTACAGCCACTATGGAAAACAGTATGGAGATTTCTCAAAAAGTTAAAAATAGAAATACCCTATGACCCAGCCATCCCATTACTGGGTATCTATCCTAAGAACCTGATATCAGATATCTCAAGAGTCCGTTGCACCCCTATGTTCATCGCAGCATTATTTACAATAGCCAAGACGTGGAACCAGCCTACATGCCCAGAAACTAATGATTGGATAAAGAAGATGTGGTATATATACACAATGGAATACTACTCAGCCATAAAAAAAGACGAAATTGGCCCATTCACAACAATGTGGATGGACCTCGAGGGTATTATGTTAAGCGAAATAAGTCAGTCAGAGAAAGACGAACTCTATATGACTCCACTCATAGGTGGAAATTAGTATATTGAGAAGGAGATCTGATTGGTGGTTACCAGGGAAAAGGGGGGGTGGGGGGAGGGTACGGAGGGGGAAGTGGTGTACCCACAACATGACTAACAAAAATGTACAACTGAAATCTCACAAGGTTGTAATCTATCATAACATTAATAAAAAAAAAAAAAAAAAAAAAAAAGAAACAAACTGCTTATACATGCAACAATATAGATGACTCTCAAAATCATTATGATTATTGGTAGTATTTAGATATTAAATACTACATACTTCATAGTCCCATCCATTTGAAATTATAGAAAAGGCAAAACTATAGTGACACAACATATTGATGGTTACCAGGGGCGAGGGGAGAGGACTGAGTTTAAAAGGGCTTTAAGTTTGAGTTTAAGAGGAAACACACAGAAATGGGAGAAATGTTCTCTGTCTTAGGTTGGTGGTAATTACAAGGCTGTGTATTTGGGTAAAATTCATCAGACTGTGCACTTAAAATGGGTGCATTTTATTATATACAAATTATACCTCAATGAAGCTGTTAATTAAAATATATTGACCTCATAGTATTTGTCATGTTTACGCTCTGGTGTAATTAACACTAACAATGAATAACATTTACCGAGTTCCCACTAGTGGGTTCTTACTTCCTGAGTTTACTTTTATTAATTATAAGGCTCTGTGAGTCTCAGTTGCCTTATGGAAGTACAGGAAATAACCAAGATTGGTCATTCGAAATACATCAACTTGTACACATAGAAACTAATCAGTTGAAAGGGGCATAGGCATGGTATAGGTAAATTAGTACATGATCGTATATCATTCCTGGAAATAATAACAGTAGTGTCTACCTCAAGATTGTTACAAGGATTAAATGAAGTGAGACATGTGAAATGCTTAGCACAGTGCTTAACATATAATCAGTCCTCAGTACAAAGTAGTTGTTACATTCATGAAATCTGAGTTTTTTCCATGGAGGAAAACGCATTAAGACAGTAGCAGTGAAATATTGTCCTTGCGTGTCCAACATGTCTTCTCTTTCTTCAGGTAACAAAACAGTCTATCTTTCCTTTGGGAAACTGCCCTTTACCCAGTCAGTGGGGTCCTAGTTAGGCAGTTAATCCCATATAGGTATTTAGGCAGGGCTGGTTTGGATATTTGGTCTCTATGCTGCAGTGGTTACCGGAAGAGGCCCTTGGTCCAAGCCAGGCCAATTAGAAATGTGTCTGACACTTAGCAGCTCAGTGATGATGTCGATTGTTGGGATTCCTTGTTAGTGTTTTCTATGCCTTGTAGAAAAGCCAGCCTGAGAATGCAGCCCTCATTGTGGCAGAAGATTTAAAAGCTAGGTACAGCAGAGCCTAGGGACACTGTTTGTGCTTCTAGAGTCAGCTGAACCTGTGACTTTCCAGTTCTGTGACTGAATAAAATCTGTTCTCCATGCTCTCTTTGCCTAAACTAGTTTGACATGGGTTTCTGGCATTTGCAACCAAAGGAAGCCAGTGGTTCAGACATTGCTTTTAGAGAGAACCTTTTGTCATGCACACAATTGTTTTTATTTCTTATAGTTTATATTTTCTTATTTGTTTGAAATTTTAATTCTCATGATTCATTAATGATGGTAAATTTTGAGTATTGCATGATAAGCCAGACTTAAAAGAAAATATTCTTAGGCCATTGCATACAAGGCTGTCTGATATTTCTGACCTTCAAGCCCATGGGGGAGGTTTGCATTTGGACTGGTTACAGGCAGTGCATACACTCTCGGCCAGTCCCTTGGAACAAACTGTGACAAGTTTTGGAGACTTTCAAATATTTATTTAAACTTAAACATACTATGTTGATAGTTCTGAATCTAGGATAATTGGCACTTGTGATACTTAACATACTTGATTTATATTTTAAAAATCCTTATTCATGAATATAACCAGCCTTGGTAATCTAGTAGTAAAGATTCAGTGCTCTCACCACCCCAGCCCCGGTTTGTTCCCTGTCAGGGAACCACACCACCTATCTGCTGGTTGTCATACTGTGATGGCTGCATGTTGCCGTGATGTTGAAAGCTGTACCACCAGTATTTCATATATCACGGGGTCACCCTGGTGGGCAGGTTTCAGCAGAGCTTCCAGACTAAGACAGACTAGGAAGAAGGACCCGACCACCCACTTCTGAAAAAATTGGCCACAAAAACCCTATGAATAGAAATGGAGCATTCTCTGTTACAGCACTGGAAGGTGAGATGATGCCACAAAAAGACCAGGTAGGGTTGTGCTCTGCTGTACACAGGGTCCCTAAGAGTCAGAATCAGCTTGACAGTACAAATTCATGGATACGCTGATAATGTCTCTTTTAGGAAATTTAAGTATTTGAATCCTGGATCTGCTACTTACTGGCTGCCAGACCCTGAGCAAGTTTCCTAATCTCTCTGTGTCTGTTTTCTCATCTCTAAAATGAGAGACAATTGTCCCTATTTTGCAGGAAGGTTGTAAGGATTAAACGAAATAATAGAGGTAAAGGGCTTAGAACAGTGCCTGAAACTTAGCTAGTGCTATACAAGTGTTTCCTATTATTATTGTCATCCATGTTCCTTGTTGAAGCCGTGTTTTGATAGAGTGAGGAGGATTATATAAAAGAGGTTTAAGAATTTTCTAACAGCCATTATCCTTAGTGACTGGATTAATGAATTGATGAAATTGAATGGGCGATAGATTGAACTAATATGTAAAATAAGATTATTCATTCCCAAGGCATCTTCCTTAGCATGTGTCTTGCTTGGGGTAGGAGCCCAATATGGATAGAATGAAATGGATTCCTGATAGCTCATAATCGAAGCTCACATAGCACCATTGTTTACCTTACGATATTGGAAAGTCTGAGTCCTCATAGGTGACTTGCTAATTACTGTTCTCTCTTCCGTGAGTAAAACCTTAACAACAACAAATTTAGCCATAAAATGAAAGCCTGTCTACAATGAATTATAACTTTTTCTGTCATCTCAAATAGTATTTTGAACAAAATTTTTCATAGGGCAATGAAAAAACTAAAATTGTTCAAAGTATGTCTAAACTAAGAGTAAATAAGTCATTAGTAAGTACATGTTCCTAAGAGTAAAGTACGTTACTTGGTGTATTTGACACATTTTAGCGCCTCAGGGTTCTGTTTGGGGTCTTACTTACCCCAATTCCCCATCTCCACTTGAATTCCACCTATAGATTTGCTTAAAAGGGTCTCCACTTGAATGAACTATTGTCATAAAGCTCTCTGATAACTCTAGGAGCTCAACTGGTGGGACTGGATTTAATAATATTTTTTAAAACAGGTGATACGGACAGTATGACTTTTCTTTGATTATGTAACATATTAGAAGGGAAACCTTAGGATTTAAAAGGCAAAAATCCCTAAATCATTACTACCTGCATGACACTTGGATATGCAGTGGATTTTTCAATATTATAAAAATTTAGTTTTTAATCAGTGTTGTCTAGGAGTTATGGTCTTTGCCAAACATCCCATAGATGCCCAAATTTGCATTTATATCTTGGTAAATGAGCAAAATAGTTCATATTTACAGTGATTTAAACTCAGGATAGGATTTGGAATAAAATCTTCATCAGGTCCTTCTGTAAACAGCAACAAGAGATAATGAAAAAAAAAAGGAAACTATCATTTGTGGTCAACTATATACTAGCAAAGTGAATCTCCCTCATTATGAAATACAACAAGCCATCATTTAAAATAAAGCGTGAGGGGAAGTTCAGTGACAATGACAACATACAGACTTGATATAGAGCTTCTTTTAATTTTTTTCTCACTATTTGGGCTTTAGGCAACGGTAATGGGTTATAACGGCATTTTCATAAATGCTGACATGCTTTTCGGAGGAGATTTTCACAATATGGAGAAGTCACAGCTTTCACGATTAGCTTAAACTGAGGGGTCTGATCTTGCCTCCTCCAAGTCACATAATTCTCATTTTAAGTTAATAGAAGTTATGCTTAATTATCAAGGGGGGAATAGATTTCTAAATTATAGTCTGTTCTAGAAGAGTTATGATTGCAACCTCCATTAACACTGGGGAATGTTAAGAAGGCAACTCTTTGAATGTTGAGATAAAAATATGTCCCTCTAGTGGAGGGTTATATTTTATCTATGACTGAGTAATTTTGACTCAAGTGACCTATATTGAGAAGTAGATTTAATAGTGAAAAGATTGTGGACTGATGGATTCCTGTCAGGCAGGAACAGAAAGTTCAGAACATTAACAGTAACTGGAGGAATATAGGACATGATGTTATTCCCAAAATTATCAGGAAGAGAAAATATAATAGAGGGAAAAAAAATAGTGTGAACTGTTTCCCACCTCTACCTCCCCGGATACTGAAGTTAATGTTTACTTAGCTGGAGTTTTTGTATTAGGTTTTTCACTTTTGGAATGTCCAGTATTTTATAGGCTCTCCTCTAGTAAGAAATAAAGCAAAAGCTTTTGTTTATTTTTATAGCAATGACTGTGTCCTCAGTATATAATTCTCTGAAGCCCATTTCTGGTGTTCTAAGAAAATTTGCTGCTTCATCTGATAAAACCAGCATACACAGTACTCCTCCCATTTAAAGTCCAGATAAGAATGTCTTCTGGTCCTCAGAAGCAGGCTAAGGGCATCTCTCTAATAGAATTGCTTCTTCATGGAATTACTAGCTTTGAGAACCCAGGTATCTCGGCTCTCTTCCTTCCTCTCGCGCCGTCTTTCCCCTCCTCCCCACATCCTGCCCTCTTCCTCCTCTCTCTGCCTCCTTCCTCATTCTGCTCTTCTTCCTCCCATATTAGTTCCCATAACATTGCCGAAAAAGATCTGTCCCAGATTTTAAATACTTTGAAATTTTCATGATAGAAAACGCACCCAGAATTTCATATGATTATTAGAAAAAGAACTGCAAATTCAATTTCTTATAATGACTTGCTACTATTTTATTGATTTTATGTCTTCAGGGCATAGCTGGTGTCATTTGAAATAGGTGGTAAAATAAAAAAAACCAACAAACAAAAAAACCCCAAACAACCTGTATTTCTTCAATATATAATACAGACTGAAAAATGTTTCAAAAATTGAGGAACTATATCTCTGATTTTTTTTTTTTTCTGTACTGGATGCTAAAAGGAGCAAGGAGGGGAGCAAGTATACACACATACACACAGATAGACATCCATACATATGCTTTTGTGTATACATACACAGTATGTATACAAACAGATTCAATATCACTGAAAGGATGCATAAGAAATTGTCAGTGAGATTGCCTTTAGAAAGAGACAGGAGAAGAAGATAAATTTAATTTTCACTATTTGTAACTATTTAAATTTAGAAAGACGATTAAAAGTACCTCCTTCTGTATAACTATTCACAATGATAAGCTGGTATTAAAGCTGATCTCCTCAATTACATGTCTCCTAACTATATATCAAGTCTGAAATAAAGTGCTTATCCCAATACCTTGGCGGGAATCTCTTATGGATATGTTGATTAAATCATTTATTTATAATATGACACAGAAAATGACCGGATTACACTGGTAATTAGGGTCTAAGTTTTGGGTTCGTCACTGTAGGTTTATAGGAGCTCCATTGAGAAAGAAACGCAGAAGATTCTGATGTAAGTCAACGAGAGACATTCTTATAAAACCAATTATAGGTTTGTGTATATGTATGTCTCCTTGAAATCTTATAGCATGTCTGAACATATTGTATAATACAGGAATACTACACTGTATCTGAACGTCAAATTTACAACTAATGTTCTAGGGTCAAAAGAAGATTTTGAAGAACTAATGAGAAAATATATGGTCTGTATCAGTTAAGGAAGGTTGAGGGAAAAAATGCCCAAAATGTGATGACTTAAAATAACATGAATTGCATTTACTTGGCTCATGATTTTGTTGGGCACTTCTAGCATGGTCTGGTCTCCCTCACGTGTCTGTGGTTGGCTGTGAGTGACCATAAAAGAGCTACAGGCTGGCTCTGATCATTAGTCTGGGGTCTCACATATTTCTGGGACCTCAACTGGCACAATTAGGCTGAATGGCCTCTGACCCACATTGTCTCTTCCTCCTGTAGGCTAAGCTGAGGTTGTACTCATGACTGAGCCAGAGTCTCGAGTCACAAAGTAGCAGCTAACCTGGCCTCTCAAGGCCCAAGCCTGGACCAGGCGCTCTGTCCCTTTGGCTGCATCCTGTTGGCCAAGCACTCCACAAGCCAGCTCAGATCCAAGGGGCTGGGAAACAGACTCACCTCTTGATGGAGGGCCTTCAAAGCAATATTGCCAGGGGAATGGATCCTGGAAAGGAAACCCCTGTGTTCACATGGTCCTGAGATGTGGAGGAAAGATCCTGAGTTGGGTGAAATGTACATTTTTAATTTTTTTTTCTTATTTTCCAAACAGTTTGAAAAAGAATAATGAATTCTAAACTTTGTTTTGGAAATGTGTCATAATAACTGCATGTCTTTTGTTTATTTTCATGTTCTTCTACCACAATAAGAGCTGTAACTTACTGAGCACTCACAATGGATCAGATAGTCTACAACTCATAGGGTATTTTATGTATGTTTATCTCTCATTTTTACCACTATAGTGTACGATAGATATCATTCCCATTTTTCAGACAAGTAAACTAAGGTTCATCAGTAGACAATAAGTGGCAGATCCAGCCATTGATTCCAGATTTGGGTTGCTATAAAATTCAGGCCTTTTCATAATACAGTGGAGTCCCATATCTGGAACTAATTTTTGTGAATTCAACTATGAGTGCACCACATTGGGGCAAGGGAAGGGGATCAGAAGAGAATGAAAGAAAAAATAATTTAACTAACTTGTATAATCCAGCCAGTCATTTTACCCAACGAGGATGTGTCCTACAGGAACTCTGAGTTGGGCACTATAAATCCGCTGTTACCTTGGGTTATTTGCTGCTCCCAGTGGCCTCTGAGGCTGATGTGCTTCTGATATTTTTGTTTCCTCTTAATAATAATATCTCTAAATGCAAGCCAACTCCTTTATCTCATGTTTAATCAGAGAAGAAAATGATTGAATTCGGGTTAGAGGAAAAATCCCCTATCTTGTATGGACTGTGAGTTGTAATTCAGTCTCTGGTGTGTCACATTACTGAGGAATTTTCAAGGGTCATTTTCACTCTACATACTTTTCATTTTAAGAGCAAATTTCTGACCCTGAGCTTCAATAGGATGCAGATTCAGTTAACTACGTTGAGTTATCTGGAAAAACAGATTCTAATGTTTGAGTGATAAAATGCCTTTCTAAAGTGGGGTATACGGTATTTACGCTGCAATCTTCAGGTGTGTTAATCTAGTTAGGCCTATCAGAAAAACAGGTGACAAAACGATGACAGTTTTACTGCAATGCTAAAAACACTGCTCGACCCATCTTGCAGAAGATCTAGATTTTGCATCATATTTTACAAATGAACCACAAGTTAATTTATAAAAAAAAAAAATTCTGCAAGGACGATGATAGTTTTGTTAATAAGTACATTTAGCTGTTAATTATCATAAAGTCAGCATGAAAAACAGTTTATAAATTGACACGAGCAAACAAAATTATCACAAGCATTTTATTTTATAATGCTCAATTTTTATTGAAATAAAACACACTGTAGACACATGTGTGAACAGAAATCACAAACAAGTACATTAGAAGCCCCTTCATGCTCCTTTCCATACATGACTCCCAGCACCCTTCAGAGAAACCAGGATTCTGATTTTGACAGTGTAGATTAATTTTGTCTGCATTGTACCTTATTCAATGGAATCATATGGTATTACTTTTCTGTGTGTCTGACTTCTTTTATTCAACACTGAGCTTATAAGTTGATCCATGAGACTGCACATCATCGCAGGTGGCTCATTCTCATTGCTGATGAGAGACTATACCACTATTAATCCATTCCATTGGAATGAGCATGTGGGTAGTTCTCAGTCTGGGGCTATTAAAAATAATGCTGCTATAAATATTCTAATGCATGTCTTTCTAATACATGAGTAATACATGAACATTTCTGTTGTGAATGTACCTAGGAGTGGAATTTTTGGTTCATGGACCATATATCTTTCCATCTTTGGTAGAAAATGTCAGCTTTCAAAAGTGGTTGCCAATTCACAATCACATCAGAAATAGATAAGGGCTCCTAACACTAGAATTTTCTATTTCTTTCATCTTAGCCAGTATGGTTACCTCTTACCTAAAATAATGTAATGATTGAAGGTTCCTATAATTAATATATATCATCTCAAGTTTCCGGGTTAGCAGTGCCAAGAAGATAATTATTAAAAGAATCCTTTGATTATTAGAGGGAAGATATTGTTCTTCTTAACAGTTACGTTGAAACTCTCCCTCATGAAAACAGAGCAGAGAATAATTATAGAGTTAACTTAAAAGTGATGATAGCTGGTTTGTGTTTATTTTTTGGCCTTCTCCTTTATCTTATCAAACTTCTGGGAATAACCAACCCATGCTTTATATTCATTTTTTAAAAAAACAAACTTTTCAATGTAAAAGTCTTTTCTTTTCCATTGTATCCAGTGACTTTGGGTTTTTTTTCTAAATATGGTTAAGGTCTGATTAAAGTTAGAAAACAATCCTTTCAAAGCAGTCTTATGCATTACAATCCTAAGACCCAACTCTATGTAGAAGAAATATCTGTGGTTTCATTTTCTTACTATATGCTTAAGTTAAAGAAGCCCCTTTATACATACAAGTTCCCCTTTGGCATCTCAAAAGATAAGTATTTCTCAAAATAGTAAGTCAATAGAGATCATGTGATTTTTGGAGAAAAAAATTTCGTAAGTATTTAGTTAGGGAGCTGTGATTTATAAAGTCAGTAACAGCATTTTTGTGAATTGCTCAATAAATTGTAAATAGGTTTTAAAAGTTAAAATAGTAGAAGTTATAAGAAGATGATAGTATCACTCTACAAAGTTAATGGTGGTAGGACTTTGAAGGTTTGTATTTCTTAATTGTAAATATGCTTTCAAAGGCCTTTAAATCAAGGATACACTCATTTGCAGACGATTTTAATTATTTTGCTTTGATTGTATGAGTTGGTTCATTTCTAGTAACCTTAATGGAAAAATCACAAGAAGTACTGAGCCATGTGCAGTTTAACCACTAATTATTTTAATTATTCCTTATATGAAAAGAGGCTATTTATATTGCTATGCAGGTCATGACTTTTCTGAACAGTGTATTCTAATCAAATGGGTGAATGGCGACTGGTTTGAGCAGAGTTCAGATTAAAACAACAGAAATTCTACTTTTAACACACCTGGATGTGCAGTCAGAGGAACTTAGTGAAGGCAAACTTATCACATAGAAGAAGAAAGTGATTATGATGAAAGTATGAAGATGTCCAAGAGAAGGTGACATCAGCAAAAAACTTCACAATAAAAGAACTCTTGGAGATATTTCATGACATTGGAAGCTCAAGGATAAAATGTTGGAAGGTGATTCCTACTAGAAAGGTGTATGACAATTTGCCAAGGCATAGAAAAGATGCTAGCTCAGTATCATAAGTTCTGTGATGAAAAGAGGAAGGCAAGCACTGTTAAAACTACTCTTGATACATTTTATTTCCCGAAGAAATAAAATATCTTGTCTAATGCAGCTTGGGCTGCCATAACAAAATACCATAGACTGGGTGGTTTAACAACAGAAATTTATCTTTCACAGTTCTGGAGACTGGGAAGTCTAAGCTCAAGGTGCTGGCAAGGTAGGTTTCATTCTGATGCCTCTTTTCTTGTTTTGTAGGTGACCATCATCTCCCTGTATGCTCACATGACTTCTTGTTTGTGTGCTTGCACACAGGGAGAGGGATAGCTCTCTCTCTTTCTCTTCCTATAAGGCCATCAATCCTAACAAATTAGAGCCCCACCTAAGATATCCATCTTAAGGATGGGAACACATTTATCTATCAGCTCCCAGCCCCTAGTGGTCAGAAGCAGCCCCATGGATATTAACTACCTCACACTTCCAGGACTTAGGCAGTTTCTTGAAGGCACCCCATGCCATGATATCTTATATAAGTTTTGGGGAAGGAAGCAAGAAGGACATGTGACAAAAACTTCACATTAAAGGAAATCTTGGAGCTACTTAATGACATTGAAAGTGCAAAGGATAAAATGTTGGAAACTGATCCAACCTTAGAAAGGAGTGAGTCACTTTGAGGTTGCACCAGGACAAAGCTGGTCAAAACTTGAAATAAATCATCATCACATCAGTGGCTGGAGTGAAAGATGGGACAAGGAGGTTATGCACCCAACATAGAAGCACCTAAATATATAAAGCAAATATTAACAGACCTAAAGGGAGAAATAGACAACAACACAATAATAGTAGGGGAATTTAACACCTCATTTACATCAATGGATAGATCATACAGGCAGAAAATCAATAAGGAAACATCAGCTTTAAAAGACATATCAGACCAAATGGACTTAACAGATATATATGGAACATTCCATCCAAAAGCAAGAGAACACATATTCTTCTCAAGAGCACATTAAATATACTCCAGGATAGATTGTATGTTACGCCACAAAACAACTCAATAAATTTGGGAAAATTGACTCATATCAAGCATCTTTGTTTGACCACAATGGTATGAAACTAGAAATCAATTATGAGAAGAAAACTGAAAAATTCACAAATATGTGGAAATAAAACAGCATGCTACTGAACAACCAATGGGTCAGAGAAGAAATCAAAATCAAAATCAAAAAATACCTTGAGACAAATGAAAATGGAAATACAACATATCAAAACTTATGGGAAGCAGCAGAGAAGTTCTAAGAGGGAAATTCATAGTGATACTGCCTACGTCAAGAAACCAGAAAAATCTCAGATAAACAACCTAACTTTACACCTCAAGGAGCCAGTAAAAGAAGAACAAACTAAGCCCAAAGTTAATAGAAGGAAAGAAATAACAAAGATCAGAGTGGAAACAAATGAAATAGAGGCTAAAAAGACTATAAAAAAATCAATGAAACTAAGAGCTGGTTCTTTGAAAACATAAACAAAATTGACAAACCTTTAGCTAGACTTACCAAGAAAAAAAGGGAAAGGACTCACATAAAATAAGAAATGAAAGAGGAGATGTTGCAACTGATACTACAAAAATACAAAGGATCATAAGAGACTACTATGAACAATTATATGCCAACAAATTGGACAATCTAGAAGAAACGGATAAATTCCTAGGAACATAGAACCTACCAAGACTGAATCATGAAGAATAGAAAATCTCAGCTCTCAACAGACTTACAAATAGTAAGGAGATTGAATCAGTAACCAAAAACATCACAAGAAACAAAAGTCCTGGACTAGATGGCTTCACTGGTGAATTCTACCAAAAATTCAAAGAAGAGTTAATATCAATACTCCTCAAACTTTTCCAAAAAATAAAATAGAAAGGAACACTTCCAAACCCATTTTACAGGGCCAACTTTACCCTGATACCAAAATCAAACAAGGACACCACAAAAAAAGAAAATTACAGGCCAGTATCCTTGATGACCATCAATGCAAGAGTCGTCAACAAGGTATTACCAAACTGAATTCAACAATATATTAAAAGGAGCATACACCATGATTAAGTGGGATTTATTCTAGGGAGGCAAAGATGGTTCAACATCCACAAATCAATCAATGTGATGCACCGCATTAACAAAATGAAGGATAAAGATCATATGATTATCTCAATAGATGCAGAAAAGACATTTGACAAAAATCACCCATTTATGATAAAAACTCTCAACAAAGTGAGCACAGAGGGAACATACCTCAACATAATAAAGGCCATATATGGCAAGCCCACAGCAAATATACTCAATGGTGAAAAGCTGAAAGCGTTTCCTCTAAGGTTAGGAATAAGACAGAGATGTTCAGTCGTGCACCACTATCTTCAACATAGTATTGGAAGTCCTAGCCAGAGCAATTAGGCTAGCCAAAGAAGTAAGATGCGTCCATGTCACAAAAGAAGAAGTAAAACTGTCAGTATTTGCAGCTGACATGACAATATATATAAAAACCCTAAAGACTCCACCAAAAGACTGTTAGAACTAATAAACAAATTCACTAAAGTTGCAGCATACAAAATCAATATACAAAAATCTCCTTCATTTCTCTAATAATGAACTATAAAAAGAGAAATTAAGAAAACAATCCCATTTACAATTGCATCAAAGAGAATAAGATATGTAGGAATAAATTTAACTAAAGAGATGAAAGATCTGTACACTGAAACTATAAGACATTGATGAAAGAAATTGAAGATGACACAAATAAATGGAAAGATATACTGTGCTCATGGATTGGAAGAATTAAAAATTGTCAAAATGTCCACACTACCCAAAGTAATCCACAGATTTAATGCAATCTCTATCAAAATTCCAATGGCATTTTTGACTAAAATAGAATAAACAATCCTAAAATTTGTATGGAGCCACAGAAGACTTCAAATAGAGAAAGCAATCTTGGGAAAGCAGAACAGAGCTGGAGGTATCATGCTCCCCAATTTCAAATTATATTACAGAGTTATAGTAATCAAAACAGTATGGTATTGGCATAAAAACAGACATGTAGATCAAAAGAACAGAATAGAGAGCCCAGAAATAAATCCAAGCATTTATGGTCATTTAATTTATGACAGAGTTGCCAAGAATACATAAAGGAGAAAGGACAGTTTCTTCAACAAATGGTGTTGGGAAAACTGGACAGTCACATGCAAAAGAATGAAACTGAACCACTATCTTACACCATACACAAAAATTAACCTAAAATGGATTAAAGACATGAATGTAAGACCTGTAACCAGAAAACTTGTAGAAGAAAACATAGGTGGTAAGCTCCCTGACGTCAGTGTTGGTGATGATTTGTTGGATCTCACAGTAAAGACAAAGGCAACAAAAGCAATAAGAAACAAGTGGGACTACAGCACACTCAAAGCTTCTGCACCACAAAGGAAACCAACAGCAAAATGAAAAGGCAACCCAAGAAATGGAAGAAAATACTTGCAAACCATTTTTCTGATAAAGGATTATTATCCAAAAAATATAAGGAACTCTTACAATTCAAGAACAAAAACCAAATAACCCAATTAAAAAATAAACAAAGGAACTGAATAGACATTTCTCCAAAGAAGATGTATAAACGGCCAACAGGTAGATGAAAAGATGTTCAACACCACTAATCATCGGGAAAATGCAAATCAAAACCACAGTGAGATCTCTCATACCTGGTAGGATGGCTATTATTTAAAAAACAAAAGATAACACATATTGGCGTGGATGTGGAGAAAAGGGAACCCTTGTACAGTTCAGGGAATGTAAATTGGTGTAGCCGCTATGGAAAAAAGTATGGAAGTTCCCCAAAAATAAAAATAGAGCTATCAAAAGATACAGTAATTCCACTTCTGGGCATATATCCAGAGGAGTTGAAATTGGGATCTTGAAAGATATTTCTACTCACACATTGATTGCAGCATTATTCACAATAGTCAAGACATGGAAGCAGCCTAAATGTCCATCAAAAGACAAATGGATAAAGAAAATGTGGTATGCACACAGAATGGAACATTATTCAGCCTTATTAAAGAAAGATATACTGCCATTTGTGACAACATGAACGGACTTGAAGGACAGTATGCTGAGTGAAATAAGTCAGATACAGAAGGCCAAATACTACATAATACATACCACTTATATGAGGAATTTAAAATGGTCAAACCCAAAGAAGCAGAGAGTAGAATGTTGCCAGGGGCTGGGGGAAGAGGGAACCACAGAGGTATCTGTCAAAGGGTATGAGGTTTCTGTTATGCTAGATGAATAAGATCTAGAGATCTTCAGTACAGTGTAGTGCCTATACTTAACGATACTGTATTGTATACTTAAAAATTTGCTAAGAGGGTAGCTCTTACATGCAGCACTTTTACAACAAAAAATAATAATAAAGAAGAAGGGAGGAGGAAACTTTTAGAAGTGATGGATATGTGTATGGTATAGACTGCGGTGATGGTTTCTGGATGTTTCTCCAAATCCATCAAGATGCGTACATGAAATAGGCACCGCTTTTTGATTGTCAATCATAGCTCTAGAAAGTGGTTTTTAAAGAAGTGTATTCATATAATTTTCCATATTAATTTATTTAAAGATCAAAACCACATGATTTCAATAGATGTCAAATAAGCACTTGATAAATTCCACACTAATTTGTGATAAAACTTTTAGCAAATTATGAATAGAAAGGAATTTCTTTAATCTATTAAAAGTATCAAAGAAAAAAAACTACAGCAGACATAATTGGTAGCAGCAAAACAGCAGAAGCATTACCTTTAAAACTAGGAATGAAATAAGGATCCCACGTTTACTGCTTCTATACAACATGTACCGGAGGGCCCAGCCAGTGCCACAAGGAAAGAAAGAGATGCAAAGAGTATAAGGATTAGAAAGGAAAAAACCAAGCTCTCATCATTTTTTGGCATGTGATTATCCTCAGAAAACTGAGAGGTCTATATAAATTAGTTAATACAATAATAGAATTTAGCAAATTGGATGTCGTGCCAACAATCAAAATTTGCATTTATATACACCAACTTAAAATTTATAAAACACAATTTTGAAAAGATAATGTTACGTTAGCAACAAAGAATATATGGTACTGAGGAACAAATTCAACAATAAATGTGTAAGACATGTGGAGAATATTATAACACTTTATTACTTTATTTTAAAGTATAAATAAATTATATAACCAATTCTACGAATAGGAAGACTTAATATTGTAGAAATATTAATTCTTCCAAGTTGATCTATAGATTAAATGAAATTCTAATCCAAATCTCAATAGACTTTTCAGAGGAGCTTTACAAACTGATTTTAAATTTTAATGAAAGATCAAATGCCCAGGAATAACCAAGGGACTTCTGAAGAAAAAAAAAGAGGAAGAAGATGAAAGTGCTAGCTCTATGACATGGGAAGAACCATAATAAAGTTACAATAATTAGCACAGGATAGGGTGAGAGGCAAATTGACCAATGGAACAGACTCAAGAGTCCAAAAAGTAACCCACATTTATATAGCACTTTCATACATGATGGAGGCCATGCAAATTAATGCAAGAAAAGAAATGAACCTTTCGGGGCCAGCCCGGTGGCACAGTGGTTAAGTGCACATGTTTCCCTTCAGCGGTTCGCAGGTTCGGATCCTGGGTGCAGACATGGCACCACTTGGCAAGCCATGGTGTGGTAGGCGTCCCACATATAAAGTGAAGGAAGATGGGCACAGATGTTATCTCAGAGCCAGTCTTCCTCAGCAAAAAAAAGAGGAGGGTTGGCAGCAGATGTTAACTCATGGCTAATCTTCCTCCAAAAAAAAAAAAAAAATGAACCTTTCCACAAATGGTGCTGGGACAATTCATTAACCAAATAGAAGAAGACTAAACAAAACCAAAAATAAAAGAAAATAAAGTGAGATCCCTACCTCATGCTCATAAGCAAAATCAGTACTTCATGAATTAAAAACGTATGTGAAGGTAAGTATTTAAAATTGTAGAAGATGATTATAGAGGATCTTCACAGCTTTAGGATTACAACAGAGAAATTCATTCTCTCACAGTTTTGGAGGCTAGAAGTCTGAAATTACGGTGTTTGCAGGCCCACATGTCTTTTGTTTTTTTTTTCAAATTTTTTCCAAATTTTGTTGGCTGTTAACCTTAGGATTGAAGAAGCTCAATGAACCCCAAACAGAATGAAGTTCAAAACCACATAAAACCAATCGCTATACTGTCTAAGAATAGATACATATATGGTAAAAACAACAGAGAGGCAAAGGCAAAATTAACCAAAATTCATGATAGCAGTTACCTCTGTGGGAAGGATGAGGGGATGTGATCAGAGAGGGCCACTCAAAGGCTTCAAATGTACTCCTATGTCTTTTTTAAGTGGCATAATGGGTAAATGAGTGGGGCTTTTTCTTACCTTCTTTTTTTTTTTGGCGAGAATGATTGGCCCTGAGCTAACATCTGTGCCAATCTTCCTCTATTGTGTATGCGGGATGCTGCGACAGCCTGGCTTGATGAGCAGTGTGTAGGTCTGTGCCCAGGATTTGAACCTGCAAACCCTGGGTCACCAAAGTGGAGCACAAGAACTCAACCACTAAACCACCGGGCTGACCCCAGGTGTTTTTTTATTATTTAAATTGTATACATACAAAATATTTTTTGCCCATATAATAAGTATCACAGTAAAAAATAGAAAAATAAATTAACGAAGTTGTTCATTCTCCTGTTACTTGTAACACAAGCTATAAACCCGGGAGTCATCCTTGACCACTCCCTCACCAATCAACTCCAATTAATTATCACCAGAGTTAATCTCTCTCCTAAATCTTTCTACTACTCTCCATCCATTTTTAAGTGTGACTAATTCTCTTTCTCTTCAGCTTGAATCTATCAATCTTGCCCCACTAGCTATCTGAAGCAAAGAGATACGTAAATTGCCCAGGGCCACAAAGGCAGGAATTGGCAGAGACAGGATTTGAAATCTACTAGTCTTACTTGAGAGCGCACAATTTCTTACCCACCCATCAGCCTGCCTTGTGTTGAACAAGATAATACTGGGAAAGCCTTAGCCCCAGCCTCCCATGGGGTAATCGCTGGATAAAGGATAGATCGATTTCTTCTCCTCCAATCACCGCCTCACCTCCTTTCTCTGCCT
The DNA here is from genome assembly GCF_041296265.1 of Equus caballus. Lineage (NCBI taxonomy): Eukaryota > Metazoa > Chordata > Mammalia > Perissodactyla > Equidae > Equus > Equus caballus. The sequence continues at coordinate 33,091,742 of NC_091699.1, read as the reverse complement.
AACTCCTAGTTAGTCCCTACCTCTGAGCTCAAACCACACTTCCCAGTGAATGCCTTCCTAACTCCTTTGCTCTAATGCAGCAAGTCCCTGATACTTGTCCTCACAGCACTCTACATTCCTGTCATCCCTCCTCCACTAGATCGCGACCTCCACAAGGGCAGGGACCTGTTTCGACCACCACTGTAATGTACATAGCTCACCCCTGCCCTCTCTAGCTCCTCCTCCTTCCATTCCTCAGTGAAAGCGATGGGTCACCAACAGGCCTCTCTTGCATCCCAACAAGCAACCTGGCCTGCTGACCCTATCTGCAGGGCTGTGTGTGAGCCAAGTATGGGGGATGAGGAGACAGAGACCAGCCCTGGCCCACTGAGCCTGAGATGCCCTGCTCCACAAAAGGGACCTAGTGCCCAGGTGAGAATGAAAGAGACTTTGTGTACTCAAAACCTCAGTCTCTGGGATAGCTGGGTAACAAATAGCACTCCCTGTGCTTTTTTTTTTTTTTTTTTTTTTTTAAGTCCTCTCCCATTGCTTGGAGTTTGAGAGGAAGGCACCTGGATGCCCAGCCCAGGTAAGCTGGGGCCACTAGGGGAATAGACCAAGATGACCATGCAGGTAAGGTCAGGGTGGAGGTGGGAGGGGCAGGGCAGGCACAACCAAGTCTTCCCCAGACGCCTATAAGTTTGAGTCCATAGAGGTTCGGCTCCTGTCCTTGGCAGCATTGAACACCTTCAGAATTTTTGTCTGCGATCCCTCTGCCCTGCAGCAAGGCATGGTCACACCTGAATCCTTAGTGTCCAGCACAGGGCATGACCAAGGGTAGACGTCCAGGAAATGGGAGGTCCAGCTAAGCCCCGTGAGCCCTCAGCTGTGACTCAGGCACCTCCTTGACAAGTCTTTCTTCTCTGACACATCCTCTCCTCGTCTCTGTGCCCCTCGTGAGTCCCCATAGTGGTGGTGTTCTGTGTGTTGTGGGCTCAAAGAACACTTGTCGAATGAGTGGAAGCTTTCAGGTTGACTCTCTGAGCAGCTGCCAGGTTCAGCGTTCTCTCTGCTTGGAATGCTCTTTCCTCTTCATTCACCTACTCAGTTTATTTCCACATTCAAGGGATTACTAGGTGTTACACACACTCACTCAAGGTTCACTTCCCCAGAAAGCCTGACCTTCCCCATTGGAGCACCTCTTCCGCATGGCCACCGCACCTACGTGCTCCTCTCAGCCCCTAGACCAAGGCGGTTTCTTCACCACGGGAACCAGACCTGACCACCCTTCTGTGGCCATCTCCTGGCAGTGCTTGGCACTGGACTGGGTGCAGAAAACACCTGTAAAAGGCATCCTCTCCGGAGTAGACAGAGTCTGGTTGGGACCCCAGCTCTGTCACTTGAGAGCTTGCACAAGTTCCTTTCTATTAGTTGCTGGTCAATAAAATGATTGCCTGCTAAGTCCAGAAATGAGGTTTTTAACTGGCTGGCTGATGACCAGGATAGTTATTATGCCCCTCCCCCTGGGGGAGCAGCAGGGCAGGACAGGGCCTTTAACACCTCGTATGTGGAAGTCCAGGTACCTGGACTTGGGGTTGGGGAGCAGGGGAAGTTACAGTGGGGTTCGTCCTTCTGTGCCCCAGTCTAATGTCCTCCACCCCAAAGTCACTAGGAAACAGAGCCTACAAAGAGAACAAAGTACTGATGTTTTATTTGGGTGGTGCAAACCCGAGGCATTGAGAGTGAGAAAAGGGAAGCGAGGCAGGGAAGAGCTGGGGGTAATGCAAGCTGACAGCAGGCTGGGTCCTGATTCATGACTAAAGTCCAAGAGTCACTGCAGGTGTGTCACTGGCTGCTTGGGAGGTCTCCCCATTAGCTGTACTGTTTGGAGAAATCGTGCCTTGCAGCAATTCAGGCAAGGGAGGGAAGAAGAGGGAATCTATCTGCCTGGCTCTCTCCCATCTTCACTAGTCAAACTCTACCCCAGGAGCAGTTACTCCCCCACACTTCTGGGTTGCTGGTGGCTACTTGAGATCCCAGATCCCATGCCCTGTAGTGGGGCATTCCATCCAAGTCTGGAAGTGGTGGAAAGAGACAGAAACTCTGAGCATGTGGCTGGTGAGTACCGGAGGGAATCTGATTCGGTGCATAGATGTGTCCTGAATGGTCCAATACTGTTCTTCTCATTTACCAGAAGAGGAAACACAGCATAGTGCTCAAAGACCTTTCCCAAGGTCATCTGGTTAGTAAGTGGTAAATTCAGAATCTGGACATAGCTTGGCCCTGGAAACCATGGACAACCAAGCTAAGGCACTTGGCTCTTACGTAGTAGGCAAAGGAGAATCACTAAAGGGTTTCAAGCTGGGGAGTGACATATGATAAAGAGCTTTTTAATAAAGCTCCCAATCTCTACTTTGCTCCGTCTTCCCATGTGGCTAAACCCGGCAGAAGACAGTTTTTGAGGAGTCCCTGACCGGGTCCAGAGCTCATGTGGGCTTCAACACTGCCTCATAATCTCTGTCTTCCTCTACGCCTACACCTACCAAAGAGACTAGCTGGTCAGAGGCAGGCAGGATATGGGTGGATATGCCAAAATGAGAGGAAGAGGAGATTGACCTAAAGACCAGGAGCAGGAGGACCAGGTATCTGTCCATTGCTGGCCTGTGCGTCTGAGGATCCTAGCACCTGCAGATGAGTCCTGTGGTGTTGCCTGAGATGGTCAGATCTCATGAACTGTCGGCCGCACTGATCACATCTATACGGTCGATATCTGGTGTGTATCCGCATGTGTCGTCCAAGCTCATCGGAACGAAAGAAAGACCACGTGCAGCCTTCCCACGTGCATTTATAGGGCCTCTCACCTGTGTGTTTGCGTTGGTGACTCACAAGGTGGGAGTGCTTAGTATATGCTTTTCCACAGTTCTCATACTGACAGTGGTAAGGCCTTGAAACTGGGGATCTCCTCCTGGGAGCCCTTTCCTGGGGTCTGAAATTCTGCTCTGCTCTCTACGGAGCAGGTATGGGCTGCCTGGGTAGGAAGAGGTCTTCCTGGGAGGCTGGCTGGCTCAGAAGAGTGTCCTGGGATTCTAATGCCAGCAATGTTGGGGAGCCAGCTGGGGACATCCCAAGGTCGCGGGGATCTCTAGCAGCTAACATCTGAGCCAAAGAGGGGAGTGTTGCCTGGGCCTCAGTGGAAGGCATGGTTGGGGACAATAACATTTCAGGTGTTAAAGAGTCTCTGTTAGAAGGTACTGTTGGGGGGCCAGAATAAGGCATGGTTGATGCCCTGATGTGGGACATTGTTGAGGTTCCACTAGGAGCTGGGACTAGCCCACTGTGGGGCATCCTTAGATTCCCACTGAAGGGCATGGCCACCCCTGGAATACCCGGCTCTCCTAAAGGCATCGTCTGGGGTTCCTTGAAAATCATCATTCCTGGTTGGGAGGGAGACACTCCCCAACAGTAAATCATCTGGGAAGGAGTAAGAGTCACTTGGGAGTAGTAGCTCACACCACGCTCAGGCAGCAACATACTAAACTGTGGCCCCATTTCACTCTCATTCTGCCTAGGTGCCTCTACAAAGACCAAGGGGATCCTCTCCAGCTCTGTGCACTGAGGGACGTGTTGAATGACTGGCAGGCCATGGTTCCAAGAGGTGTGCACGCCACTGCTTCCGGGAAACGGAGACATGTCCAAGATGGACATTAACTTGTCAGCATCCTCCTCCAGCTGCTGCTGAGCCACCTGCCACTGGCTCAGCCCCTCGGCCTCCTGCTCCATCTTAGCCTGGAGTCGGCTACACATCGGGACCGTGTGCGGGTCCAGACCCACATCAGACCAGAGCTGAGACTGGCAGCTGCGGCGTGGCGGGTCAGGTGGCCCGCAGCACCACGCCCCACGTGTCTTTTGAATGCTCTGGGGAAGAACCATTCCTTGCCTGCTCCTAGCCTCTGTGACTCATGGCGCTCCTTGGTGTTCCCTGGCTTGCAGTGGCATCATTCCACTGTCTGCCTTGGTTGTCACATGGCCTTCTCCCTTGTGTCTCCTCTCTCTGTCTGTCCAAATCTCCCACTTAGAAGAATTGGGTATCGCGCCCACCCTAATCCACTGTGACCTCATCTTAACTTGATCCTATCTGCAAAGACACTACTTCCAAATAAGGTCACACTCACATGTTCTGAGTGGACGTGAATTTTGGGGGGACACTATTCAACCCAGTACAACTTGAAGGAAAAGATTGAGAAGTCTTTTCATTATTTACCATAAAGAGAAGGAAAAGACAAGAAACAAGCTGAGAGAAGATATTAGTAATACACATAATGGACAAAGTTTATATAAATCTGCTGTATATAATATATACATAACTGATATGAATCAATAAAGAAGATAAATAACCCAACAGGAAAGCTTACCAGGGTCATGAATAAGCAGTTCATAGGACAGAAAACATATGTGGTGGATTGCCTAATGACACTATGCTAAGCCTTCTTAGTAAGCAGGGAAATGCAAATTAATATCACAATAAAATATTGTTTTATGTCCCCGAAATTATGGGATGTGACAATGCCAACTCTTGGCAAGGATGTAGAACAACAGGATCCCTCACACATTACTGGTGAGATTGTCTGTAGAACCTTATTTTTAATGGCATAACATTAAAAGCAAGCCAATATTCATTGGTAGGATAATTGAGATATTTTGATATATTCACTAAATGCACTATTATATAACAATAAAAAATGAATTAACTATAGAGATTCATGTGGCAGCAGAGCTGAGGGTTCAACCAAGCAAAACTATTTGATACAGACATAAGTGATCAATCTATGCTTAAAAAATCAAGAGAATGATAAATATAAAATTTAAGATACTGGTTATCTTCAGGGAGGGGACAGAAAGTCGACACAGAGAAGGAACATGCAAGGATATTGGTAATAATCTAGTTCTTGGGTGGTGATTTCATGTCTTCATCTTATTAGGCATCATGTGGTAGATGCATGTTATATATATGCTTTGTGCCTAGCAAATATTTCATGATATAAATAAAACAAAATTCACATAATTTTTAGTGATATGGTATGGGAACCCAGATATATTCAATACTTTGAAACTAGCCCCCTTTTCTTTTGGTGAGGAAGATTAGCCCTTAGCTAACATCAACCGCCAATCCTCCATTTTTGCTGAGGAAGATTGGCCCTACTCCACCAGGCCAGCCCAAAACTAGCCCCATTTTAATTGCAGTGTTGATGGACTAAGATTTAAGCAGTCAGTAGAATGTACTGTCAAATCTTATAGTACCTGGAGTCGCACTGCCTACTCTGGAATCCTGACTCTGCTGTTTACTAGCTGCAGGATATTGCAAGGTTTCTTAATTTCTCTTTACCTCCATTTCCTTGTCTTTAAAATGAGGATACAAATGGGCCCTGCTTCACAGGATTGTCGTGAAGATTCTACGAAAGAGCGGGGATAAAGCTCTCAGTACATAGCTGCTTGGTGAGTGTGTAGTGAATATGACTGACGTGGGTAGCGTAGATCAGAGGCCTGAAATGTGCTCACACACGTGCACTTTGCACTTCTGCCATTGCCCTGAACAAGCCTTTCTCCTAGGTAGCTGCTGCCCCTTTTCCTGGGTTCCAGAACGAACACACATGAGCCCAACTCACCATGAGAAGCCAAGGCCAAGTGGGCCTGCAGTCTGAGCTGCCTGTCTGAGCCCAGTCTAGATGAACCAATCCTCAGCTAATATGCAGTTAGAGAACTGAGACTAAAGAAATGTTTTTAAGCCTATGAGTCTTAGACCATTCTGTTTTCAAAAGTAGTTGACTGATACGTGAACTGCTATTATTGTTATAATAGTAATAATTATCAGGATTAAAGATTTTAAAGATAGTTGCTACTGGGCCTGCAGAGTTTATCTCACTCACACTAGTTGTATCCGGACAGGTTGGATTTAATACTTTAAAACGCTGAGAATTTTCAGTTTTTATCTTGAGCAGCTGCCACAAGCATAAACATCTTGCTTCTTTGACCTCGCCTCTCCTCTAGCTCCAGAACACATAGGCTTGTACCAGCTCTGCTTCAGCACACTGCCATTGTCAGTAAGACCTGAGGACAGAGAAGAGACGCACTAACCCCAGTTCAGTAAAGAGTCATCTTTGTAACTAGCTGTTTGACATCTCTGTTATGAATGCCTCCCTATGTCGTTAGAGCACTGCACAGTCCATAAACCACCTATGTGCAGATTGTTTTATTGATCTGCACTGCAACCTGCCTGGTAGCCAAGGTCAGGATTATGTTGCCTCTTGTGTAATGAAGAGCCCTAATCTCAGAGCGGTTATAGTGACTTGCTCAAGGCCACCGGGCTTGTAAATGATACAGTTGGACTGAAATCTGCAACTTCTGATGCCAGTTACTGGCTTTCTTTCACGGCTTCATGTCAGATGCCTTTTATTTATTTATTTTTTTGGTGAGGAAGATTGGCCCTGACCTAACATCTGTTAGCCAATCTTCCTCTTTTTGCTTGAGGAAGATTGTCACTGAACTAACATCCCTGCCAATCTTCTATTTTATACGTAGATGCTGCCATAGCATGGCTTGATGGTTGGTGTGTAGGTCCACGCCTGGGATCTGAACCCGTGAACCCTGGGCCACTGAGGCAGAGTGTGTGAACTTAACCACTATGCCACTGAGCCAGCCTGAGAGATGCCTTTTAATACCTCCAATTTTCTTGTTTGAGAATACACACTTTTCAACAGGTTGGGTCACCAACAGATTGGGTCAATCTCTTATGTCACACTGGTGGTGTGAGAAGTGTGCTAACACATAGATAACAGCAGTCTGCCACTTGATTATTTTAAATCATACATCTTATTTTTACCAAATAACATTAGAAGAGTGGCTAAAACAGTTCCTTGTTGTTGGGAGAGAGCTGGGTTCTGTGATTTAGTGTTAGGAGTGAAGGCCTGGGTATTTTAGTGCCTAAATTACAATCTCAATTCGACTAGCTGGCTGTGTGACTTCGGACAAGTTACTTTAGATCTCTAGCCTGCAGGTTCCTCATTTATGAATTGAGACAACTAATAAGGCCTTTATCACAGCTTTTCATGATGATTAAACAAGATAATTCATATACAGTGCTTAGAAAAATAACTGGCACAGGTAGGTGTTCAAACACTAGCAATTTATTACCAATTGTTCCTCAAACAGGCATTCGCTGGGTATGGCCTTTGGCAAGTGATTTCATCTTTGTCATTTCCTTCATCTGAGTAGTATATGATACTGATTGCTTTATCTCAATGTTCTGTGGTGATTGAGAGATGGGACTTGAGTCAGACTGCTTAGATTTCAGATTCCACGAGCAAGTAACAGAACATCTCTAGGCTCCAGTGGCCCCTTTTATTTAATGCTGAAAATAAGACAATCTACTTCATAGGATTGTTCAGAAGATTAAATGAGAAAATGAAGAGAAGATATTTAGAAAAATGCCTTACACATGCCAATACTTAAAAAACAGTAGTGATAATACAACAATGAGGAAGTTGGAAGAAAGAGCTAAAGTTTATTATCTTTGTCTCCATTGGTCTGGAAGTGCTGGCTCTGTAAGCCTCTAACAAGAATATTTTGGAATCAAGTCATTGCATCGTTGTGCTGTTAGTCCCCTATCTCGGGTTGTTGGTCTCTGGCTCCTGTGGGGTAGCTGGCCCTGAGCTTGGCTTTGGGCCACCACTCCCTAAGGGGCATGTTTGGGACTCAGGCAGAGTCCATACACATGCGGTGGGTCCCACAGCTCACAGCTGCTGCCAATATGTTGCTTAGAACACACTCTCCTTGAGAGATTTCCTCTGAGCTGTTGTCCCAGCGGTAGTTGGAATGGTAGATGTCCCTCAAAAGTTCCTTCTTCCTGCATTAGATTCTACATTTCTGACAATTCTGGAATTCCATTTCTGTACATCCCTTGCCCCACCCCAGTCAGGTTTTCTCATCTCTGATCCCTTATCGCTACCTGGAGTACTTCTGTCTTTCATCCCAGCCTGTAAAAATCCAGGCCTATCTACCTTTAAAGGTCTAGTTAGGAATGTTTCTTTCTTCACAGCTAATCAGAGATTCTCTTCTTCATCGAAACCTCTCAAAATACTTAAAAACAGATCTCAACTCTCTGCCATAGCCTGTAAGGCTCTATGTGATCTTGTGATCTATTCTTGTCACCTCTCTGATACCCTCTCCTACTTCTATGCTTTAGTCACACGAGCCTTCTGTCTGTTCCTTTAGGACTCCAAGTTCATTATCACCTTATTGCCTTAGGACTTACTATTCACTCTGCCTGGAAAACTTTCTTCCAAAATCATTTCCTGGTTGGCTTGCTTTTTTTTTTAAGCCCTCAAAGTCTTTCCTGACCATCCAATAATAATAAAGAAAATCCCACTCTCATTCCAGTCCTTCTTGTACAGCGGTTTCTACTGGTGATGATTTTTCCCCCAGGGGACATTTGGCAATGTCTGGAGATATTGTTGGCTGTCATAACTGAGAAGGTGCTATTGGTATCTAGTGGGTAGAAGCTGGGGATGCAACTAAACATCCTACCATGCACAGCACAGCCCCCACAGCAACAATTACCTGGCACAATCTATCAGTAGTGCTGAAGCTGCAAAACCGCACCTAGTAGACAGTCTTGTTTCATTTTCTTCAAGGAATTTGGCACTCTTTGAAACTATCTTATTCATTCATTCTTTTCTTGATTTTGCCTGTCTCCTAAATTAGGATGCAAGCTCCATGAGAGCAGAAATCTTGTCTGTCTGGGTCAGTGTTGCATCTCCAGTATCTAATATGATGCCTGACACTTGGTAGAAGCTTTAAAAATATTACTTGAATTAATAACCGATCAATGAATAAATTTCTTCAGAAACTTTTACTATACATAGTACTTAAACACACTGGGTCATCCATGGGGTGTGTGCGCGCGCGTGTGTGTATATGTTGTTATTTGTGAATGTTCTTGGATTATAAAACTTGGTGGCAGAATATGACCCCAGAGTGACTGGCATGATGAATAAACACATGATGGCTGAAATGAACTCATTAGTAGGAAATATTCATTGTAAGTGTATTTTGCTTTTCCTGTATAAGTATTCATGTAGCAATTCTCTGTATCATAGACTGGTGGTTTTCTTAACTGTGCTCTGCTGAGAGTGCTTCAGGGGGTTTTACTATAGTTAATATCTGATTTAATTAAATTAATTAATTTATTTATTTATTTTAGTTGAGGAAGATTAACCCTGAGCTAACATCTGCTGCCAATCCTCCTCTTTTTGCTGAGGAAGATTGGCCCTGAGCTAACATCCGTGCCCATCTTCCTCTATTTTATATGTGGGATGCCTGCCACAGCATGGCTTGATAAGCGGTGTGTGGGTCTGCACCTGGGATCTGAACCTGCAAACCCTGGGCTGTCCACGCAGAGCGTGTGAACTTAACCGCTACACCACCAGGCGGGCCCCTGATTTTATTTTTAACTGTCTTTTTAACTATCTAAAAAATTAATAAAACCCAACATACACTCTCATAATACCTGTGAATCAGTTTTAAACACATTGAAATGGCAAGGTTAATAACCTCCTTTTGTGTAGACTATACCCCAGCTCTCAACACATCCCCTATTTCTATGCATATGCAGTGTTTGAAAATCTTGAGAAGATACTAATGATTAGGGATTGTTTAACTCTGCACAGTGTCATTGGATTAAAATTCAGGAGTTCACTTGTCTGGTCACTTAAAACCAGGCAGCTAAGTGCTAGCTCAGTGAAATGCCAACGATGTCTCTTTGGCATAGTTCTTCTAATGGCAGAATAGCGTACAGTGCGATGACAAGGATGTGTGTAACGTGTATTGGCACTGTCCTGTTTGGGATAGTTTCGGCAATCATTTTAAGCATGATAGAATGTGGAATTGGACTTTACTTGCTGTCATGGATTTTCGGGCACTATGCACCCCTTAGTTAGAAAGGGAGCCAGCCAGGAGTATCCATGGGGCTTGTCAAGAACTGACTGTGCCTCCATCATTCCCACACTGCTCTGGCAGTCTATGTGAGCAGAAGACTAGATGTATTCGTGGAAACAGGGAGTTGTGCAGTCAGCTTTCCCCCTTCCTCTGGAAAAGAGGGCAAGGAATTCAAGAAGACCATGTAGATATTGTGTATATTAGATCAAGGTTGCTAATTGTGTTGTTTAAATGTTCTATATCCCTGCTAAGCCTTCTGCTGCTGGTATAAAAGGTACATCATCCTTCCACTCTGATGGTGAACTTGCCTATTTTTCATCTTGTAGTTGTCATTTTTTACATTATATATTTTGAAATTATGTTTTTAGCTTTATACTAGTTTAGAATTGTATACTTAGTGAATTCAATTGCTATTATGCTTAGTGTTAAACTATTACTATTTGTGTGACTTATTTTTGTCTTAAAGTCATTTTGTCTAATATTATTATTTCCATACCCATTTTCTTTTAGTTAATATTTACCTGATATGTCCTTTGTCTTTCAATTCCTCAGAGTCTTTAAATTTAGATGTACCTCCTATAAGTAGCAGACAGCTGCTGGATGTTTTAAAACCAGGACGGCAATTTCGTATAACTAACTAGACTAGAGGGTTTAGCCCATTTGCATTCACATGATTTCTAATATATGCGCATTTATTGCTGTCTTCTTATTCATGCGCTGTAGGTATTGATTTCTCTCTCTTTTTTTCCCTTCTTTCTTCTCTTACTTCAGATTAATGAAGGATTTTTCCCTCATTCCATTTTATCCCTTTATTTGTTTGGAAGTTCTACGCCATATGTCCATTGTTTTAGTAATTACTCAAGCTATTGTAACATGCCTGCCTATCTTAATGACATGTGAAGTTCATCAATATCTTGATCATGCTGCAGAATGATATAAGACCTTATAGCAGTTTACTGGGATCACCTGCCTCCCAACTTACGTATTACCGTTATCTAGTCTCCTAGTTTTAATCCCTCCCAAATCAGAAAATATTATTATATTGTATACTGAGTTATTTTTTTAATTTACCCACTTATGTGCCAGTACATTTTCTCACATTTCTTCTTGCAACACAGCCCATTGATGTGATATAATTTTCCTTCTACTTGATATACATCCTTTACAGTGTTTTTTAGTGAGAGTTGGAAGCTTGAATAAAACAGTTTTAGTTGTATGACTCCTATGATTGTGTGAGCAAATTCTTGATATTGTTAGCGATTGAATTTTGAAACAAATTTCATCATATTTTTATTTCAAGTTTCTGGATGCTGTACATTAAACGGAATGGAAAGATCACAAGCAAAGATATTTAAGAAACAAACAAACACAGTTATTACCATTAGGTTGAACTACATGATGTCATTTTTGCTGATTAAAATTGGTCAATATCAGGAATTTCATATGGTTTATCCTAATATTTATAGTTATTCATATATAAAGGTACAAACACAGAGAGAATAATACCCCAAGATTGATAATAATCTTAGACTTATTTTAAATATTTTAATTGATCAAAACTGCCTTCTTATTGACGGATATTAATAAGAAAATATAAATTATTATTTTTTTTGGTGAGGAAGATTGGCCCTGAGCTAACATCTGTCGCCAAACTTCCTCTATTTTGTATGTGGGATGCCACCACAGCATGGCTTGATGAACCTTGTGTAGGTCCAAGTCCGGGATGTGAACCTGTGAACCCCGGGCTGCCAAAGCAGAATGCAAACTTAACTACTACACCACCAGGCCAGTCCTGAATAAGAAACTATAAATATGAAAATAAAATTAAACTTACACTAATAAAATATCACTTGAGTTTGCTTTACATATTGGGGTTCTACAAAGTATTTCATTTGAAAAGACAATTCTTCTAACTAAACCAAACCAAAGGATAAAGGATGTATTTTGTCCTTAGATACAATTCTTTACCTGTTTATTATTCTTTGATGTAGAACCTTACAATATACTGTTGTTGTTGTTGTTTTTAAAATCAAGTAAATATTCCTTGCTTTACCTTGACTAATACACAGAGAAGTTTTGAAAAACCTTCTAAAAATGAGAGTTAATCCAGATGTTTCTCTCATGATTCTGTGCCTGACATTTCTCTCATCAAAAGTGAAGGCTAGGGGCCAGCCCGGTGGCCCAGCGGTTAAGTTCGCATGTTCTGCTTTGGTGGCCCGGGGTTCACTGGTTCGGATGCTGGTTGCCGACATGGCACCGCTTGGCAAGCCATGCTGTGGTAGACATCCCACATATAAAGTAGAGGAAGATGGGCACGGATATTAGCTCAGGGCCAGTCTTCCTCAGTAAAAACAGGAGGATTGGCAGCAGATGTTAGCTCAGGGCTAATCTTCCTCAAAAAAACAAAAAATTAAATAAATAAAAGAATTTTAAAAAAAGCAAGGCTAAATACAATTTATGTCTTTGTACACTTTTCCTAAAATTCTTTAACTACCTTCTAGCATAGAATCTTGTACTCTTACTTAAGAAGAGGATTTGATGTCTGTGATAAACTGGTTGAGAATAAATGAATTGTTTATCCAGTTAATGACAATTATTAATTAATTAAACTGTTTCTCCTTAAAATTCCCTGCTTTCTGGTAAAATATAATATCTCTCTAGTTTACCTATTTCATTGACCAAAATGTTGACATAATGATTTCTTATGATAATATAGTCAAAATGACTTTTCCCTTGCCTATAATAAACTTGCATTTCATGCAGCTCTTAGAAATATAAATCACCATTCTCATTATGTTCTTCATGCTTACCTCCTTTGGCTCTTGATGTATTTTTAGAACTAAAGATCTAATTTTGGTGAATAAATGAAATAAGGGCATCTGTTAAGCAAATTCAATAAATATGTAACTGGTCGGTAATTCTACTTTTAATAATTTTATAATTTAATGATTCAAGTATGGCTCTGTTTTTTAGAATTATTTTCCTGTGGAATGATTATTTTATATAGATTTTAGTCTAAAAAGAACAACAATGCTGACATCATCATCATCATCACCAACATTATCTCAACAACAGTCACAGTTACTATTTTTTATATCACATTTTCTTCTACAAGTTCATTGAAATTATTTCATTTAATCCTCAAAACAATGCAGGGAAGTAAAGAGAACATGTAATATTCCTCATTTAGATATGAAAAAAATGAGCTGTATGCATTTTAAGTGACTTAATCAAGCCAGACTTGATTCCAGGCCTTCTGTCTCTGCCCGGTGTTCTTTCTCCTCCCTCATGCAATCGCAATACTTGTGAAACACAAACCTGTAGCAAGCAGTGAATTCTATGTAAACTAGAAGTAGCTTATTAAAACAATTCTTGAATCTCAAAATAGAAGTAAATACATGGTTACCGTAGATTAACCTAGTGTTACACTTTAGACATTAGCCGCAGTTTAGATGAACATAAACCTGTCTTTTCCAACTTGTTAATCACTGGTTACATGTAGCTGTTGAGCACTTGAAATGTAGATGGTCTGAATTGTTGTAAGTATCAAAAATACACTGGATTTCACTGACTAAATGGGACAAAAATAGCATAAAATATTTCATTAATAATTTTTAATATTGATTTCATGTTGAAATGAAAATATTTTGGATGTAGTATGTTTAACATATTACTAAAATTAATTTCACCCATTTTCAAAAGTTCTTTTAATGTGGTTTCTAGAAAATGTAAAATAATATATGTGACTCACATGTATGCTTCAACTTATATTTTTATTGAGCAATACTGTGCTGGAGTTTTCATTTTTCTTGGACATATTTCTCTTATTTCACTCTATTTAGCATGTTTTCCCTTTCAAAATGATTGAAACTTTGTCAGCACTTGCGTCTCATATTAACATAGTCATCTGTTTAATGCCTGTATTTGTAACTCTACCCCTTAATTTAGACCCTGTTAGACTCTTTAAAAGTTGATTAAAAATTCCTAGATATTTAAAATGACTTTCAAATTAAAATTTCAGGTATGTTCTAAAACTCCAGTGTGTTCTAAAAAAAAAGTATAAAGGTAGAAAGGGAGAATTAGATCACAAATCAGTTTTGTCCTGCCAGGATAGAACTTAATGATAAAGTAAAATTTTATTGAATAATTACATCAAGAAAGTTCTGCTTGAGTTTCCTAATCTATTATATATATACATATACACTTCCTATGTTTATATATATCATATATATTAGGGTCTTATATTAATTAATTATAATTATATATTAACATATAATATAAATTATAATATATAATACATTCACGAAGATCTCATGTTAGGGATAAATATATGTATTATATATTTTTTTATATATATAAAACTTTCCCAATGTATATGTGTGTGTATATATATGTATATATATGTATGTGTGTGTATACATATATGTTAGGATTTTTCAAAGATCAGATGAATGAATACACAGAAAACATTCAGAATAATGCCTGCCATAAACAATAAATTATAGCTTTCATTTTATTATAAATTTTGATTGAAGAAATGTCATATATAAATATAATCCCAAATGATCTATGGCACAATAGAACCTTATAGAGAATATGAAAGTGATTATTAATAAAAGATAGTTTTAGAAACAAATCTAAATACATCATTGTCCTTTCATATCCTGTTACCTAAATATCCCTTCACTTTGCAACTGTGCAATTTATATTTCTATTGTTCTTAGAATTTCACTACTGAACGGGAGATGATAGATTATTATCTAGTTAAATTCCCTTACTTCACAGATGAAGAAGGTGCCACTCAAAGACTTTAAGGAACATGTCTTGCACTCAAACAGTTACTTATGAGCTGCAAGAGTGACAGTGGCATTTTATTGAGCAATTGCTAAAGGCCGGAGCTATGTAAAAGCTTTGAAGATAGAATCTCGTTTAATCCTCATAACAAGCACCTAAAATTAACGCTGTTACTTCGCCCCTTACATAGGTGAGAAAAGGGAGCTGGAAGACATGTGGTTGTCCAAGGTCCCATGTCAGGGAGACTGAGAGCCAGTGTATAACTCCAGTTTGATTCCAAAACTCGACCGTGTATTGTGGTGCTTTTCTCGTTAGTTTGTTTTTAAAGCAAAGTGACAAAATAAGGGGATTACAAACAAATTATCTCTTTTTGATTAGTTTTGGATGAAGGTGAATTGAAGCCATATGTCAGATCTAGACTCTCACTGGCAGCAAATGCCAGCAAAGAAAGGAGGCAGCCCAAGTTCCATGGCTATGGAGCCCTGGGCAGAGCCCTCAGCGAGGCCCTTGATCTGTTCATCGCAGTGGGAATGAACATACAAGATGAGGAATTAACTGGGTTAAGATGGACAAAATATATAGACACACTTCCTTGAGGGACATGTAAATTGATTTAAGGAGCACACAGAGACAGAATGTGAAATGGACTGTGAAAATGATTTTTTGCTTCTTCTCTGTATAGAGACCTCAGAGCTTAACTTTTATCTCCCAATGGTATCACCAAATTATCAAACAAATCTCAGGATCTTTAGTCTGACAGACCCATTATTTATAGATTAGCTTTAAAATTGGGTAAAAGAAAATTGAATTAATTGCTTACTAATTAAATGAAAAAATCAACTTCTCCCCCATAATTAAACTGTTTTAAAATTTATCTTAAATATTTATCTAAAGTAATATGATATCTACTGGGCTTAATGATTTGAACAGCCAAATTTGATTTGCAGATGACGTAAATTCTTTGGATCCTTCTAGCTTGAAAAAAATCCTCCACAAATAAATAAATCACTTAATCCTAAATTGAGGAGGTGGAAGGAAGAACAGACGATGAAGACACTCTACTCAAACCAAAAATATTGTTTCTAATTTACTGGACCCAATGAGTATAAAGTAAGATAATTCTAGAAAATTCACACGAAAAGAGGCTACTCCTGGTAAGAATGGGTGTATATGTTTCCTACAGCTGTTGTAACAAATTACCACACATTTAGTGTCTTAAAACAATAAAGATTTGTTATTTTACAGTTCTGTACACGAAAAATCTCACTGAGCTAAGTCAAGGTGTCTGAAGGGCTAGGATGCTTCTGGATGCTTTAGAATAGAATCCATTTCCTTGCCTTTGCCAGCTTCTAGAGCCTGACTGTATTTCTTAGCTTGTGGCCCCATTCTTCCACCTCGAAGGCCAATCAGAATAGCATCTTCAGCTCTCTCTCTCTGACTTTCGCACACAGGCATTCTCTCTTCTGCCTCCCCTTTCCAAGTATCAGGACCCTGACTCAACCAGCCTTCACTGCAGAGACATAATCACCTTGTGCTGTCCCTGTCTCCTGTGTTCAGCCTTTCCCCATCCCTCTCTTCCCACCTCCTCTGTCATTAAGTTTTGGTAGCCGCAGGTCCTGCTTTAAATTAGTGTTGTTCTCATTTAGATAACTTGCCATTTTACTATACTCCATTATCACCTGAAAGACATTATCTACCAGGAAACAGATTTATCTGAGATGAGATTTGTTTGGTTATCTGTCCTCCTGGGACTTTTGGCTAGCTCATAATTTTGCAACAATGTTACTGGATCCTTTTTCTGCATAACGATTGTGTGTCACCACTGGCATTGTTCATTCCAACCTCTTCATATATTTCCCGCCATTCGTAGAGTTACCTGTCTTAATCCTAGTTCCCTACTTCTATTTTGCCATGCGTACAGTTGCTCACAATGTATGTGTACAGACACACACAATATCTGAATGTATACAGGTGCTCACAACATCTGAGAGTGTGGACAGATGTGCACAATATCTGAATGTGTATACAGACACACATATATGATTATAATTTATGGGGTAAACATTTGGCAAGAACACACTCAATTAAGAGGAGAATAATATCCAGTACTTGTACTATGTATTCCGAAAGTTTGGGAGATGAATTATGTGGAACCGGTTATGGTGAAACTATGTAGATAGTTTTCTCCAAAGACATTGATTGACAGAGGACCATTCTCTCTGTATAAATACCAAACCTTGGTCTCTGGGACCCAGACAAGTCTCACTGACAGAAGGTAAATCTTATCACAAGATCCTAGAAATATTTAATCACCAGTGAGTCAGCTCACAGAAGCAATGCACTCTTATATTAACATGGATTACTACTGGTGAATTAATGGTAGACACTAGATGTTATTTTATCACGTATTTTATACCTAATATAAACCACGCTGTGAAATAAATAAGCCTATAAGCGGTATACTCAGGTTCAATAAATGATAATTTTTCCTGTTGAAGTTTGGTAAATAATTTAATAAATCTCCCACTAGAATCCCATGGAATTCTAAATAAACCAGTAGATTTTCAGTTTAGCTGTTTACTACTTGTAATGAATCCTTAATGTTTAACAGCATCTACTGTTTACATTTGCCTGGGGTCTCTAAGACATTATGAGATGAAATGATTTTTCTGGTCCTTGGTGTATGGCTGTCACAGAATTAAAGTGCTTCATGAATTTCATATTTGAGCGAATGACTTCCATTCTTCAGTCTCCTGCGGGAAAGGAGAAATAGGTGGAGCTGCATTTAATGGTGTGCTGTCTTGTCTAGATTGAATTTGTTATGAATTGCATGGTTCTCAATTGTACTCTCATGCGTCCTTAAAACAAACCACAAATTCTGTGGGACACATATTTTGTTCTTTGCTGAACACCAAGAGTGTATAAATGATGATTTAAGGGCCATGAAACTGAAGCTGGTATAAGGCTCCAAACAGTATGTTAATTTTCTTCAGAAACATAAAAGCAAGCTTGTTTTGAATATCTTTAAAAGTTTAATAAGAGTTCCTTTCAAGGTACTACAGAAAAGCAGCTCCACAGAAAAATAAATATGTGTCCATTAGCCTTTGCTAAAATGTACCCAGATTTCCAATTATAAAGTTCTTGTAAAGCCAATGATTTCCTCCTTTTAGAATCACTTAAAACAAGTGGTAAGAATTATATTGTTATTTAAATAGAGAACATTCATGTATAGAGAATGATCTCTGTCTCAACTTAGGAAACTGCAAAACTTAAATATCATTCTATTTGAATACTTTGGAGAATCCATCAGAGGAAATTGAAACAGCAGAGAGGAGTGAGTTAGCTGGCTGGGCTCTGGGGAACAACTGGTCACTAACCTTTTCTATGAACTCATAACTAAGTTCATTTGGCAAATCTCTGCTGAGGTCCTATTAGGGCTTCACTTTGTTCTAGGCACTGGGGACACAGTGCTGGACCTGTTAGGCAACGTCCCTGCCCGATGGCATTTACCTTCTATGGGAAGTGACACACAAAACTCATAAGCAAATTGATATGTAATGTACTGTCAGGGAATTATTTATAAGTGCTATGATGAAAACTAAAGCAAGGTCAGGGTCAAAAACAATAGGAGTGTGGCCTAATTGCCCCAGGTTTAACTTTCCTCACAAGGAGCTTTACTTTATGATTTCGATTTGCACAGGAATTTAAAGCAGCTTATAAAAATACACAAGGCACGGAATAATTTCATAAATATTTGAAGAAGTTGGGCATAAGGTTGGGAAAACTATTACGTTCCAGGGTTAAATTAGATCACAGAAATATAGATCTTATAGCCTGGTATTCTTGCTGCATTTGAGCCACAAACTTGGCACTAAACCTCTTGGCCAAACAAAGAGGAATATTCAAGCATTTTGTAAGACTGGCTATTTGCAAAACATGAGTACCATCCAGGAGTTCATGAGAAGAACATTTTGCTGAAATAGACTCAGAAAGATTTTCTGGTATGCAACAGACACCATGCCATGGAGCGGATGACTCTTTGATAGCTCTCAATGAAGGCCGGAAGCTCATCACGAAGACCAGTTTGACCAAAGTATTAAAGATCAAATTATCTCAGCATGATTGTTCATTTTCTCTTGGTCTTGTTTGTGTGTGAGTGTGTGTGCATACATGTGTGTGTGTGTATGATGTGGGGAAATGTTCCAGACTCCTTTGAGAATTTAATGAAACTTATAGACACTGGCCCCAGATTATGTCCGCCCATGCTTTAGCACAGAGGATCCAGGTGTCAAGGAGGTTCTGAAGATCAAGCCAAAATCTCCAGATATCTGTTTTCCCCTAATTATATATCATGAAAAAGGCAGAAATATGCTCACTGTTGCAGACTCTGATTTAAAAAAGAATTCACGTGCAAATAGTCTTTGGCCAGTTATTAACAGAACCATATGCTTTGAAAATTAAGAGCTTCTAAGAAAAATTAAGCAATGAAGCAAGACACTGGCATCTTTGACAGTATGTTAACAGGTTGGACAAGCCATCTCTCATAGTGCACCTAAGTCCACTGCCATTTGTGTCTACACTGTCTGGGTGTCTACCTTGTCTTTGTATTTCATTCACTTTTATATTTTTAAGCAACATAGAAAGGATTGCTGTGACAGTGTATATATCTGCTTGTCAGTATAATTTTGTATCCTAGGAAATTGAATTAACTAGCTAACTAATAGAATAGAATTCAATATAGTTTAACAAAATTTCTCTAGTTGAGCCAAAATTGAAACTCAAATCACAGAAAGATCTATCATAAACAGCGAAGAAAAAAGTACCAGTCTAGGCGGATAAATGTGATAGTCGCCAAGCATCACATTTTTGCAGTTTTGTTTGGCATCATTAAGAGGATTTCAAATTAGTTCACCTGCTGGGACTCATTCACCTAAGCCCACAACACTCACCCACCTGACCCGCCTAAACAAAATTACATGAATCAGAATAACAATGCTCATTGTAACATGATGTAACGTTACCCGTTATTTTCCAGTGGTTTCTTTTCCATTCTCTCTTGTTTTTCCATTTTCTTCCTCATGCTATTCAAAACCTGTATTGGAAGCCAAGAAAGCGGAGGGTGGGGGAGTCATTAGTTACCATGAAAGGGAAGTAAGTCCTCTGCGTGGGGGATACAGGTCTTTGGTGTTCAAGTGGTGGTGCCGAGTTAACGAATTGTAAATGCCTGCTTCTGTTTTAGAGCCCCCCAATGGTACTACTCAGCAGGAGAGAAAAATACTTTTATTTTAAGAACATAATTCCCTTTAGTGTGAATTTCTCTTTGGGTACACTTGCATAAGCACTTGTTTTATATGAGTGGATCTTTTGATATACAGTAGGGGTGTTTCTTGAAAGTTCAATACCCATGAGGCATTGTTAACATGAGTCCTGTTTTCCCAGAGAACTTGACTAGATCTTCAGAAAACTTTTTATTTGTGACTTGCTAGTGTGCTGATCATTGCTTAAGAGAATCAGAAATGATAATTCAATAAATATGTCCTTACAGCTACCGATTTGGGGATATTTTCTGGGCTTGCCCATGTACGAAGCAGCTTGCAGCAAATCATTGCCTGGGATTCAAGGTGTCTTTCCTTATGACTGTTGATTTGGGTGTGTATTTGAACCAAGGTTAGTGTTGTGTTTTCTTGGTATGTTAAAATGTGACTTCACCTCCCTGATCTTCAGTTTGCTTATGGTAAAATGGGATGAAAACAGTGCCTGGGGCATAGAGTTGTGGTAAGGATTAAATGAATTGATACATGTAAAACACATGGAACAGTGCTGCCCACAGACAGCACCCAACAGAGCTGGCAATCATGAGGATCATAGCTTTTCTCTCTTGATTGGCAGATTCATAGATTTCTCTTTGTACCTCAGTTCAGTTCTAGCTGCTCTGAAGGATGGTATCCCATCTTTTTGATGGGTCCCAATTTTGCATACATAGTTTTGCAGAGTTTTTTGTTTTTGTTTTTGTAATCTACCTGTAATTGCAGATGTGATGGATGGTTCCTATGATTCTGATGGCATCCTACCTAAAATGCCCCCAGGATCTCTCTGCTCTTCTGCCTCAAGACTTTTTCCAAAGCCATGAATAGCTCTTATACGCAGGGAAGATGATGCCCACGGCAAATCTCAACCACTGGAAGATTAGAGTCTCTATATAAATGTCCCAACCTCTCCAGTTTTGGGAGGGACCATTCTGAAACTCACGCTGTGTGGTTCTCAGGTGTTCCCCAGTAGGAATGGACCTAGTTGATTACATTCACCAACAGTTCAAGAATGCAGCTTAACTGGCTTTGTTTCCTTCCACCTTCCTGCTTCCTGGAATCATCTCTCAAATAAATTATCCAAGACTTTGTCTCAGGCTCTTTTGTGGAGGAATCCAACTTGAGATTCAGAATATAGCTTACATTTTCACCCAGGTCATCACAACTATACGTTGCAAAATTGGTGAAAATTCATCCAGATATCTTTTGTGTGGTGCAGTAATGAGGAGACAAACTGATAAAAATCTAATTTTATTTATATAGAAAATCCAAAGCCCAGGTACCTTTTCTTAAAATTTTTCATGGATTTCAATATACGGAATGAATTATCAGTAAATAAACACTTAGATATCCTAAAGATGCTTACTTCTTAATCCTATTAATCTTTCCATCAGAGAAAAAAATCCTATTTACAGTGTTAATTATATCCTCACTTGTCTATTTTCTAGGTTTGGGTATTGGGGCAGTTCTTGTCATTTATGACCAATGAGTCATTTAACTTAGAAGCTGAAAATGAATGGAATCTAGAGGGGAAATACAAATTAGAAGAAAAAAAGAAAATAAATTTTCATCCTCCAGTCAGGTTGATTGACCAGTCTGCCCAACCATGACATCTGCTGCTCCCCATTTGGCCAATGGAACTGACCAGTAAAAGAACATATCTCGATTTAGAAGACGACAGCTCAAATCTCAGTTGGCTAAGGCTCCTTTGAAAATTAGTTTGCGTTGTTTTGTAGGCATTTTTACAGTATCCTGTGTCCGTCTTTCTGTCAGTCTATCTTTGACTATTATAAATGCTCTATTTAACTATTTCCTTGGAGGAGCATGCATGAGATTAATAGTTATTTTTCAGAGAGAAAATTAATTAAGACAAGGACACATGCAACCTGATCTTCCCCTTAAGAAAACTTAGCATGCAACAATAATCCCTGAAGGGAGAAATCCTAACCAATACATCTTCCACCATGCAAACTAATAGCTTGTATTTGGGATTCAGCTGGAAGACATGCTGGTTTGGCCCGCACAGTGATGACAATGTTTTTAATTTGAATTACTTGTCATTTAAAGATCAAGGTGTTTTAAACAAGAATGAATATTTTGAGCTTCTGAAACCTCTGAAGCTCTAACAAACCCAGGTCTCTATTCTTACAATGCACACAGAGGCTGGAGCTCAGCATCAGATGTCCTTCAGTCAGAGGTCACCACAGTCCCCTCCGAGGCAGCCACTTTTTGGTCCTTGACTTTGCTTTCTTTGATCCTCATTTGTTTCACTCATTTATGCTACTAGCCTACCCACTATGAGATTTGAATTTGGATCTCAGTTTTTTTTGTTTTTTGTTTTTTTTTAAAGATTTTATTTTTTCCTTTTTCTCCCCAAAGCCCCCCCGGTACATAGTTGTGTATTCTTCGTTGTGGGTTCCTCTAGTTGTGGCATGTGGGACGCTGCCTCAGCGTGGTCTGACAAGCAGTGTCATGTCCGCGCCCAGGATTCGAACCGACGAAACACTGGGCCGCCTGCAGAGGAGCGCGTGAACTTAACCACTCGGCCACGGGGCCAGCCCCTGGATCTCAGTTTTAATATCAGAGAGGACTCCAATTAAAATAACTTCCCTTTTTAAAAGCCAAAACAAATCTAGGATACATGGTACAATTTAAATCAGATAGTTCTAGAGCTTACTGGGGGCTTCACGATTTGGTCCAAACTCCTTTACTGATACAGAAATGGAGGAACAGCACTCCAGCAGTGTAAATAAGGCTTTGGAGATGCTTCAGTTTTTCCCTTGGAGTAGAAAGGTCATAGGCTATGTCTTTCTCCAGGATTTTGGTTATTTAAAAATATTACACTTTTTTAAAGTCAAGGTATTTATAAAATCTAAATTACAAAATTCAGAATGTCTTTCAAACAGCTGAGAAATAAAACCATTATGTTCTGAAGCAGTCTGGGTAGCTCTTATGAGCGTATTGTCAAGAAGATAGATCAAAAAGAAGGTGAGAACACACACAGAGTGAAAAAAGAATGTGTGAATAGAAATCAAATGCTTTAAAAAGGTTGGATGTATTGTTCTCTTCAAAATATTACATTTTGGTCATTATTAACCCTAGTATTTTGTTTTATTTTTCACAGTAGAAATTTCTTCCACTGTAAGATTTAGGCTTTATATAAAAAGATAATATATATTCTAATCTATTTTAGGACCTTCTTAAAGGTCACTCTGAGAACGAGCTGAGAGCTTTAACAGGACATGCACACTAGAGTCCTCATTAGCTACTCAGACAAAAACTCTTAAAATTAAAAGAATTCTGAGTTGGTGTTAGGACGGAGTAAAGGGATCCTTTTCTCTTTCAAAAGTAATCCAAGAAATCAAAACTCCAGTGGATGGTCTACAGCGCCCATTAAAAGTTTCAGGATGTGACATGTGATTGATTGCTGAATTGGCTATGCATGGAGGTGAGTGGAGGGGAAGTTGGTGCCACTCAGAGGTAATATAACTCATATTAAATAACTGTTGTTCTCTAAGAATGCCAAGCCTTTCAAGGTACCAGGCAACTCAAATCTCTTATTTATATATTTGTTTTCTGTGAACTACTGCAAACGCTCCTCTTCCTCCAAAGAAACCCTGGGTCATATGTAACACTTACTAGTTCATATCTACTTTAAATCAGTACTTCACATTATGCACTTTTTATTCTCATAGTCTCACAACTGGTTTCTCTGCTTCCACCTGTCACCCCTTACAGTATATTCTCAACCCAACAGGCACAGTGTCCTGCCAAGAGAAAAGTCATATTGTGTCGCTCCTCTGTTCTAACCCTCTAATAGCTTTTAGCTCACTCAGAACAAAGATCTCAGTCATTATGATGCCCTACAACAATGGTTCTCAAAGTGTGGTCCCTGGACCAACAATACCAGCATTGGGAACTACTTAGACATGCACAGTCTCAGGCCCTGCCCCAGATCTACTGATCAGAAACTCTGGGGGTCTGGAGGTGAGCCCAGCAATATGTGTTTTAACAAGTCTGCCAGGTAATTACTTTGCCCAGCTAAAGCTTGAGCACTACTGTGCTACTGGACTCCAGTGTTTAGATCTCTTTACCCCTGAACTTCATCGACTACTTTCCCTCTCCTTACCCTACCCCAGCTGTTCTGGCCTCCTTGCAGCCATAAGAACTGTTAAGTCCACTCCTACTTCAGGGACTTTGTACTTGCTGTTCCCTCCTGCCTTGATAGCCATGTGGGTGGCTCCCTCACCAACTTCAGGTCTTTTCTCCGATGTCATCCTCACAGTTGAGGCCTCCTCACCTAATAACTAAACTGGCAACCAGGAATCAGAGAATGGACAGATATCAGCAATATAGTTAATCATAGCAAGACACAGTGAAAGGCTCCTACACTGAGATCTCTTATTCCTGGGTCATAAAATCTCTGTTCACTCACTCACTCACTCATTCATTCATGCAACAAATACTTGGGTATCTAAGTGCCAAGCTCTGGGCTACAAGCTTGGGATATAAGACTAGGTCTCTGAGCTTATGGAACTTGTACTGAAGTAAGGGATTAAATATAAGTGACGTATAGTTGCACCACATCCACCTTTCCCATGGGGCAAGACCTGCCTGAACTATCTTTCTATCCACCCTAAAGAAAATCAATTTTTTTTCATCCAGTCCAGGCACAAAATAACACAGGTGTTTGGTGGCCAGGTGGCAATTCACCAAAATAGAAGCCTGGATTGGAATTTCAAAAGTAAGGTTGCTGTTGCTCAGACCTTGTTCCTAAAGTCAGTATTCCAGCAGCCCCCAGAGTAATGGAATTAAAGAAGGATCAGTGAAGTAGTGGTTAGTGAAGTAGATTAGAGAATGTGGGGCTTTTAAATTGACATCCAAGTTTCCCTTTCTGCTTGGCCATTTATGAGCTGTGTAACTTTTCAAAAGGTACATAACCTATCTGAGACTCTGTTTTCTCCTCGATAAAATGGCATTAATCTTTCAGTATTGTGAGATGAACACAGATAAAGAATATAAGCATTTAATTATTCACAATAGACAAGACTGGGAAGCAACCTAGGTGCCCATCAAGGGACAAATGGATAAAGAAGATGTGGTATTTATACGAAATGGAATACTACTGAGCTATAAGAAATGATGAAATCTGGCCATTTGTGACAACATGGATGGACCTCGAGGGTATTATGCTGAGTGAAATAAGTCAGAGGGAGAAAATCAAGTACCATATGATCTCACTCATAAGTAGAAGATAAAAACAACGATAAACACATAGCAATGGAGATTGGATTGGTGGTTACACCAGGGGAAGGGGAGGGGAGGGCAAAAGGGGTGATTAGGCTCCTATGTGAGGTGACAGACTATAATTAGTTTTTGGGTGGTGAACATGATGTAATCTACACATAATTTGAAATATATTACGATGTGCATCTGAAAGCTATATAATGTTATAATCCAATGTTACTGCAATAAAAAAATTAATTAATTAAAAAAAAAGAATATGAGCATTTAGCACAGCAGCTGGTCCACAGGGAACACTTCTTAAGCTTATTAAAGGAAAATGCAAATCCAGATGTGGCATAGCTAAGAATTTGGTGGATCTTTGCTTCTCTTTAATGGCATCATAGGATAAAAGAGAAGGAGCCATGAAAACAACATGAGCCTAAGATCTGAAAATGTGAAACACCTACGCAAATAGACAGGCGGACAACTGTGTTAAGAACAGCAAAGAAAATTACAAACTTCTATTTATTTTTTAGGAGAACATCTAAATTTGATCAGTTACGAGTTTTGGAGGCCAGATTTAAGGCGAATTTCATAAAACACTGCAGAGAAGTGAACATAGTATGAAAGCTTGAGGTTTCATCCTGGTATCGTTAAAATTAGCCCGAATGGCTTTGGAGCCTTTCTCTTTTGCAGCTCGCTTAACCATTTTGCTTATAAAAGACAGCAGTGAATTGAAACTAAACAGTAAACTGTGCTCTCACCATCTGTCTTGAAAGAAGTACGATATTGGAGTGGCTGTCATTCAGATTGTTTGGGAAGGAAAACCACTTACATTTTTCCAGCTTCAGGTTCAGCACTCTGTACAGAACTGGGCCCAACCAATTAAAAATGCCTCCTAAGGTTATTTCCAGGGCTGGAAGTTCAAGAAGAAGGCTTTGAGAGCAAAGTTTAAGCTGTTCGTTCATAATTCAAATTACTTTATTAGACTGGGTTAATTAAAACACTGAAGGTAAGAAACCCTCTTCCATCCTCCCATCTCCTGTTTCTCCTTTAGTTTTCCCTCAACTGATTATTGAAATTTGGATAGGATATTGGGGTCGACTCAAACCATTGGTATTTAACAACCATGGTCTTTGCAAGCCTGATGGCTTTTAAAAATCTACATCTGCAGCCACAATCAGGTTTGAAGCTGTGAAAATAACAGCATGTTTTTTAAAACTCTGGACCTAGACAAACAAATGCCCTTTTTAGAGCAGGGATGTCGTCTGCGTTTTAGAGGCTGAGGAAGGGAATGAATGGAAAGTCCAAGCATCCTCCATCCCCTTTGCTAGGTTCTCCAGCATGCTGTCAAGATGCTGGCCCACTTAGGACTGAACATAAATATCTTTTCTTACAGGTAAAGTATTTGATATACATTTTTCTATTCTGGAAACACGAGCGGTCGCCTTTTTAGGTCAGATATATAGGTCTACATTATGGATGGTACACAGTGCCTGCTTTTATAAACTGATTGCTCTTCTGTCCTTGCTTCCCCTAGAGCAGAGAAGACGTTCCATCGATGCAGGCATCTTTCTGCTGAATGACCTTTGCTCCGCCTTACTCTTGTTATAACTTCACAACATGTCTACAGCGTTGGATTAAACTAGGCTTAGTGTCTATTCGGTAATTCCTTGAGCAGTGGAGTTTTTATTTAAAGCAATACAGAAGAACTCCGCTTTACTGCCAGTACTAGGGGGACGGTTTTATAAAGAGACATAATTTGACTTAGAATATTCCCACTTCTTGTAACAGTGTGCTGTATTTTAATAGAGTTCCCATATATTATGCAAACTACATGTTTTACAGACTTGTCACAGATGGCAGTTGGAAGTGACTATTGGATGATCACTCCATACCACCCTCTTCTTAAAAACGACGAGTTTGATTTGCCTCCCCATGATCCCTAAGTTGAGGCACATAAGCCATACAATTAATAAAAACTTCTAAAGAGGTATGCAGGGGTAGAAAAAATAGAATGTTCTTTCAAGAATGACTAGGAAAAAATGTCTTCCTATGTGGTTCACGAAAGACAGAACTTCATGCCTCCACTAAGAAGTTTTATTTTTTTTAGTATATATTGCGTATTGCGCAGGAGGAAGGTGGGAGGAGGGGGGGCTGTTTATTTCCTACAGAGTTGAACACTTCTCATTAGCAAAATTGTAGGACAAATTTTCCACTCCCGGTTGTCTCTTTTAGGTCCTCCCAGACCAATTTTGGATCATCTCCCAAACTGCATGTTTTCTGGAATCTGTTTTCTGCTTCAGACGCCATTCACATCTCCCGGTGCCAGCAGCTCATGGCCATCTGACCTCTATTGCCTGAAAGCAGAGCCTTCCCTCCATTTTCATTTATTACTCCTGTTTCCAAATCTGGTCATCATTAATATATCCATGGAGTTTAGCTTATTTATTGACTGAGCCACGTTTTGTTGTAGTGAATACAATTTGTCTGAAAGAAATCCGGTAAACCTAGTTCAAGTAGCAATGGAGGTTGTTGATGGGACGCAGCGAAATTTCATAGAAATTGGGACAACAGGAAATACTCTAATGCCAGGGCTTCATGGAAGATGAAACTGGAGAGTGAGCCTAGATCTGAACAGTTCCGGGAGCCTCAACAGTCATAGAGTCCACAGACGTCATTTGAATGCTTTGTCATCATTGTGCTTTGGCCACCTTTTATGTGTCCTTAATTTTTGGCCCTGCACCAACCCATCCAATGTCTCACCATCCCAAATCCAAATTCCTTTTCTTTTCCCCAAATCCAAATCCAAATCTATTGGCCTGACTCACCTTTTCCCTTTATTTCCCAGGTCAGTGGCCAGCCCATGGTTGATCCTTCTTTGAGTTAGGTGTTCACCTCTGCTCCAATCAGATGCAACTGTATTGGGGTGCCTGTGGGGAGAGTTTGGAGGAAGAATCACACACACTTGGAGTATCAGATGCTATGCCCAGTGACAGGTAGTTTCAGAGAGGGGTGTTTTCTCCAAGGTAAAGTAATCACATTTGTCTCCAGGGACCTGTATGGAATAGCTAATGTGATATTTCAGCGAAGCTAGAGCTTTTGGAAGAGGCTAAAGGTGGTTTTCACTTATACTGAGATCATATTGAATAAGCATTTCTTATTTTGCTCAGAGTCTATTTCTGACAACAATTAGAAATTGGAAGAAAATACACATGCTCAGTGTGTATGTGTGTGTGTGCATGCACACATGCTCATGTGCATGCACATGTAGTGGGAACAGGAGAAGAAGCAAAGTTTTAGTGCCAAAAGAGACCTTAGAGATTCTGTGGCCCAACCCATACACTTCACAGATGAATAAATCCAGGCTCATAAAGTTCATGAGGCTAGCTTAAGGGCATACAGCCATGAAGTGGCAGAAAAGAGACTCAGCTCTCTTGAGTAATCATCCAATGAGTTTTATAACCCAGCTCTATTATAATTTTGTCTCCAGAAAGAAAGTCCTTTACTAATTGAAACAGGCCCAAATGTAAAACATACTTTGTCGTCCATGGTTTGTTTATTACCTTTCAGGTCTTAGCTCAAAGGCCCCGCCCCAAAGGGCTGCCTGACCACTGCCTAAAATCAGTGCCATTCCTAGTCCCCTGCTCATCTTTAATCACATTGTTTGTTTTCTCGTTATTCTCCTCCACTAAAATAAGAGATTCCAGGAAGGTAAAGATTGTTTCTCTTCTTCATGTCTGCATCCTCAGCTCCTGTAATTGTGCCTAGTACATAGTACGCCAGCATAAATAATTAGTCATGCCTACGTGCATTTAATAAATATAAAATATTAAAATAATAAATATTTGAGGGGAACACATAGACTCTTTTTTGATCACATATACTTCCTAATTATTGAGGTCATGCGAAATTTAATATCTCTTTGGTATTAAATTTCTCTAAAGGTCTCTATGTATTTTTATATGTCATGTTACAATTTCAGGCTGAAACAAAACCTGGAATTCATAGCAAAGGGAGCCAGCAACATCTGATTCAGACGTGACTTTACCTGCGTGGGCGTATTCCATATAAACTGTGAGTGTGTTCATGACACAGAGTAACTCAGCTTAGAGATGCTGCACCCCAAATATCCTCTTTGTTTGTGAATGTTCCTGTGACTCTCTGACAGTAAGAACTATTCATTCTTATTTCTGCCTCTTGGCAGCCTACAGATGCTTCCTGTTAGTGCTCCTGGCAGGTTACTGGTGGGGCCTGTTGTTTATTGCCCTATCTATCAAGTCCTATTTATTTTTAAAATAAACTTTAAGTATATTGTAAACTCCCTTCACAAACAGATTTTTCCTCCTCTTTTACACTTGACAAGGCTCTAAAAGGAATAGTAACTCTGTCTCATAAATATTTGAACCTGAACCTTTTAGGAAAGAATTATACTTAAGGTACTCAAGAACAGAAACAGTCTCAGTCTAAAATCTCCCTTCCAACTATTCATTCTTTCTTTCTCTCTGTCTGTCTTTCAATCCCTTCTTTTCTTTATTGCATTATTTCATTCCTACTTCTATAATGCCTTTCTCTCCTTCCAATTATCCCAGCCCAGGACCAATTCTCTAGTCAAAACTGCCATCCATATCTTGCTTAAATACTGCTTATATAATGTAAGTGTCCTTATCAAAAAGGTTAAAGGGCTTCCTGTTTTGTCCTGCATCAGGCAAACCTACTATTCCTTTCATCAGTAAACTTCACTCTTTTCCAACCCAAAGCTGATGAGAAAGTTCATTGACATGGTAGATATAAAAGAGCTTGGAATTTAGAGTCATACTGACTGGGATTCAATTCAAACACTATTACTTATTAGTTTATGGCTTTGAGGAAGTCTCCCAACTTCTCTTATTGTATTTCCACATTGGAAAGGTGAAGACTAACAATACCTATTTGGATAAACATTCTTGGTATTCTCTAAATATTTCCAGCTCTTCTCCTTCTGAGCACATGATAGTATTACATTCCAATAGCACTTTTCAATTTAGACATGGTCATATGACTTGTTTCACTAATGAAATCTGAGTGGAAGCAATGTGTTTCACTTGTGAACAGTTTTTAGAGGCAGTGTGTGATTTGCTATGATCCCTCCCCTCAATAATGCAAGTATAGAAATGTGTTGAGAAGGAGCCACCATCATTCTGAGATCTGGGC
Organism: Equus caballus; assembly: GCF_041296265.1. Lineage (NCBI taxonomy): Eukaryota > Metazoa > Chordata > Mammalia > Perissodactyla > Equidae > Equus > Equus caballus. The sequence goes on along the minus strand of NC_091699.1, from coordinate 33,061,254 downwards.
TGTCAACAATAAGCAGAGCCTTCTACTTCTACATCATGGATATGTATCATGAGATATTGGGGCTGTTTGTTACTGCAGCAAAACTTATCCTATCCTGACTGATACATTTACTGTGCAAAGTCATTTGGAGGATGAGAGACAGTATATCTAAAGTAGCAACATAATATGCAATCAATAAATAGTAGCTGCTACCATCAGTAGCATTATTATTATCATTGTTACTATTGTTATTCTGTTAGATTTTTTCTATTTTGTATTTTGTTTATTTCCCATTATCATATTGTGCCATAAATATGTATCTGCATTTCTGGCCCTTCAGTAAATTATAAGATCTTTGAAAAGGATAAGATAGTTCACGTGGTCTCATTCAGGCATTCTCAGTTAGATATGGTATCTGCTTCAACTGAATTCTACCATTGTAGCATGAAAGCAGCTATAGAAAATACAGAAACAAATGAGTGTACAGTCATGCCTTGGTATCCGCAGGGAAGATCCACGGATACTCAAGTCCCTTAGTCATTACACCGTTTTTGTGGGTTCAGCACCCATGGGTTCAGCATCTGAGGATTCAACCAACTGCAAATCAGAAACATAGGACATGATCCTCAGTTGGTTGGATCCGTAGATGCAAAACCTGGAGATAGGGAAGGCCAACTGTATTTGTGTTCCAATAAAAATTAATTTATAAAAACAGGAGACAGACCATAGTTTGCCAGCGCCTGATTTAGACCCTATTCTTACTCTCTTCCCTCCTCCTTTTCCATCTTTCAGTCCATGCTTGTCTGTTTCTTTTCTGGGTGTGACTGTATTCTCTGCTGACATAGGCAGATTTTTTTCCTCATGACAGATAGAAATAGCCATCGGTAGCCCAAAATCTATGCTATAAAGGAAGTAAATCTCTTTCTCCCTAGCACTCTTCCTTGGGTAACATGCCCACACTTGGACCAATCTCTGCTGACAGGACACAGGAGTTCCTGATTGATCAGGCCTGAGTCATGTAACTCCACTTGTGATCAGAGAATGGTTGAGGCACTGTGATTGATGACCCTTCAGAACCACCAGGGGTAGGGATGGAAGAGAGAGGGATGCTTGGGAGACACAATAGGATGCTCATGATAAGCCTCCTTTCTCCTACATATGCAGAGAGGCAGGAAAGAGCCTAGTTCAGCTGGTCATCCCTAGCAGCTCTTCACTGAGTAGTAATACTCGATACTTTATAGCCAATCTCCCTGGTCATTCTTCAAAGACCTTCTGTGGGGTCTGGAAGCAAAAGTATTGGCTGGAATTTCTGATGTATTGGATGTGAGAAGCAGGAAAGAGAGCAACCAAAGAAGATTCTTGAGTTCCTGTCCTAAGCACTTGGGTGAGTAAAGGTACCCTGCATATAAATGGTTAAAAACCATTTCACAAACTGTATGTGTGAGGAGGACAGCAACGTGGACAATCCCCAAATGGCGTGTAAGTATTTTTCTAATGGTCTGAGAAAGCTCACAAAACTTTACAAAAGGTAATAAACAAAGCAATATGATGGTATATGAGTCAGGACCCTTTGGAAACTGTCCAAATTCCTTTCTGCAATATGGGAACACCTGCAAATTCCTAATATGAAAGGCCATAACAAGGGAAAAAACTTCTTCTTGTTATTTCTGGCCACATAAATTCTGCCTAAAGGGCATTACTGGCTACCACTGTTATGTGTTGGGCACTCAAAAACTGAGTCACTTTGATATACCAGTACTTCCTCTATTTTTAGCTGGCTCAGAAAATTTAATGAAATTATACAAATCCCTGAAATCTAATATTTTTATGTGATAAGATTGTGTAAGAGGAGGGGGTGGAAGAGAAGTTTGGAAAATGTGGTGACAGATGGCAAGTGGGCTCAGGCACACAGCGTTCCTATATATAGGGGAGGGGACAATCTGGTTAATCAAGGAGAGGGGGGAGCATTTTTAAATTTAGATTCAAGTATTTTATATATTCAGCAACATCATTTACTGAAACAGCCTAGCTGGATAGAACTTTTAAATATTTTTTTTAGTTGGGGGTGGGTTGTGTGATACATGTTTTCAACAGTTTTACATATTCTTTCATGACGTCTACATTTAAAAATCAAATGGTAGCTATAGGCTTTGAGTGTGTCTTGTAAGAGAGGGCTGAGAATATCTATTTCTAGAGACAGTTCCTTCCAAGGAAATTTAGTGACATTTTAAAAATTAGGGTCATCACAGCTAATTTAGCAACACTGGAAAATTAAAGTGAATTTTCACAACAAAGAGGACTATGGTTTAGTAGAATGAGCAATGGGAGGGCATTGAGGACACCTGAGATCAAGGCCCAATTCTAGGTAATATAAGGCCAGTGGAAAGTGTTACCTTGCACAAGTCACGTCAGCTGTTTGGGTCTTAATCTTTTTATTTTTAAAACGGGAGTTTGGAATAAAGAATCTTTGGGATATGCTTAGTTTTATATTTCCATTGTTGTAAGCTATCCCTTAACATTCTGTCAATTAGGATGCTTCAGATTGCAAGTAACAAAAAGCCCCACTCAAACTGCCTTAAATTGTAACAGGGAAGGTCTAACATTGGGTGGACTTTAGCGTTGGTTCGATTCAGCAAAGGACGTCTTTCCCACTTGTTCCTCTGCTTTTTTAGCCTCATACTAAAGTTGGCATCTCTTCAGATCTCCAAATGCCTATTACTGATGCCTAGTCAATGACCTGCTTCTTTGTTCAGGTCTGGATGAAAAGGGAAAATCACTTCCTGAAGCTGTTTTAGATGAATGAGGAAGAGTCTTTCCAAGAGATCTCTGCACACCTGTCCTTGAATGCCATTGGCACAAATTGGCTTTTGTGCTCACCTCTGATCATGGCCAGGGGATGGGGCTGCCCTGAGCCACAGGAGAGACTCCTAAAACCAGTGGTTGGCTCAGTAAGGGAGAGTGTGGTTAAATGAATGAAAATCAAGAGAGGGGGATACATGTAACAGAGGCACTCATGAAGTCTACTAATCATTGCTTGGAACACCCAAGGTTCACGTAATCTATGCAGTTAAGAGCTAGGAAAAAAACCCCAAATGAATGACAGAGGTTTTATATGGTTGCTATTATCATATCAAGCACGTAGTAAGCATTCAGTAAAGATGCATACTTTGGTCTAACCTTATATCTGTTAAATACAGAGGAAGTGCCTCTTAGTTGGCAGCTAATTAACAAGCAATTGCAGGTAGTTCTCGGGTTGCCATAGTGACCAGAGGCCTACAGCAGTCAGCTTTTGTTTTAGTGTAGTGGTTTTCAAACTTGGCTGCAAATTGGAACCACCTAGAGAGCTTTGAAAAATACTGTTGCCTGATTCTCACCTCCAGAGATCCTGATTTGTTTGATTTGGGTGGGGACCTGGGTGTTTAGAGTTTTAAAACCTCCCAGGTTATTGTAATTCACAGCCAAGATTGAGGACCTCTGATTTAGATTTAGGGAATTTTAGATTTAGGCAATCTAATATGGGCATGCTCAAGTGCATTCTTCTACCCACTTCAGTCATGTCCAAGGTTTCCCTTGAACTCCTTTTTATAATTCTCTTCTCCTCTACTCTAAAGTAGTATCTGCTAGATTCTCCTCTCTAAGCTGAGATCCCAGAGATACCACATGCTCTCCATTACAGTATGAAAAAATACCTAAATGTGAAGGTGGAAGCCAAGAGTGGGGAAGGCGTACTGTCAATATGGTGTGTTAGGAGATAAGGACAAAAGGGTGGATGAGAGAAAGCAAGAAGTAATGCGAAAAGCCTTTCTCTCTGGCACTGGGATGTGGTTGGAGATACACTTAGGCATTTTCAGACTCAGATTCCCACACAAACACCCATACACATACAGACACATCATCTGAAATTCTTCCCAGCCTCCTCCCTGCTCAGCCCACTGCCAACCACTTGCTTAGAATATTGCTGCAAATTCATAAAACACCTAAAACATGAATAAGTGAGAAATGGCTATGTTTATTCATTCACACACATTTATTCATCTATTCTATAAATATTGATTGAGCACCTACTATGTGCCAGGTACATTGCCAGATGGTGAGTGAACAGTGATGAATAAAACAGGAGCTTATAGCACGTATAAAGGCCCTGGGTCTGGAAAGTATTTGGAGTGTATGAGATGGGGCAATGATTATCTCATGTACCACTTTTGAGTTCTAGTCTCTGTACCTTGTTTGTTGAATGGATACTTGCTGAATGAATGAATACCTGAATGTGTTAGTAAGAGAAGACCAGAGTGACTGGAGCATGGTGAATGTGGGAGCGGGTAGGGAGGAATGGAATGATATTCAAGTTGGACGTGTGGGCAGAAATTGCTTATGCTGGCCCTTGTAGTCTACATTTAAAAAAAAATCAGACATTATATTCTGTGCATTGGAAAACCATTGCTTAATTCCAAACAAGGAATGATAAGGTCAGGGAAAGTCTCTCTGAGACCAGAGGGATAAAAAAAGCCACTTGGGAAAAGAATAGATGGAAGAATGTTCCAGAAAGAGGAAACACTGTGCAAAAGCTTTGAGTCAAGAAGGGCATATATGTTTGAAGAACCGAAAGGCACTATAGTCTAGTGAAGTGAAGTGACAAGGAAATAGACAAATATGTCGCAGAGCAGTAGATGCTGAGCAAATGCAGTTGGCACTAAATCGTATGGGAGTGTAGAGGAGGGGTGTCCAACCTAGACTTGGAAAGCCAAGAAAACCTCCACAGAGAATGATGCACCAGAACCAACTCTAGAAAAGTGGGTTGATTTAAGAGAAGGAAGGGGAAGGGGGATGGCAAGTGGAAATGCAGGGGAGGAGAGCAAGGATGTTGCAAATAGAAAAAGTTGAATCTGCAAGGACGTAGAGAAGTAAGAACGCATCTTAAAATTTAGAGCAAAATCTTAGTTATAGTATAGGAGTCAAATTTAATTTTAAAACTTTATAGAGACTTGTAATATTCTAGGCACCCTGATATGCGTCCTAACAATAATCCATTGAATTCGGTATCAGTGAGGCAACTTACGTAAAGTTACTCACATAGGATCCAACAACAGTAAGTGGTGGTGTTGAAATAAGGACCCAAGAAGTCTGACTCCAGAGTCCATTCTCTTAGCTCTTCTATTTTACTGCCTCACTGACTAAGTCAAAAAATAAAGAAATAAAAGGAGGAAGGCCCAAGGAGATATGGATTAAAATATATATTTCTATTTTTCTATATTTTTTCTATTTCTTGAAATTATCTCTTTCCCATAATTAAAATTCAAACCAGATAAAAGAGAATAGATTATCAACTACAGTAGTAATAAGACAAAGACCAGAAAAGAAATTTACTTGAAGGCAAATCAGATACAAACCTGGGAAGTCAAGAAAAGTTAATGGGATTGAAGGCCACACCAGGCAAAGGGGATTTATGTTTTTTCTGTTGTAGTTAACCACTGGTGTCATGTAGGATTCTATAGAAGAAGAAAAATGTTCCTTTTTTTGATTTTCTGTCTTACACAGTAGGAAATTTATTACCATAAATGTAAGATCAACCACAATTTACAAGCAACAAATGGATGTGGAATATTTAGAGAAACGAAAGTAGTTTAGATTGGTTAAGTAAATTAAGGTCACCATCAGAGGAATAGTTACTGACATTGGAAAACGTAGTCTTTTCAGAGGAAAAAAAAGCAAATCATAAAATATATTCTACATTAAGTATAAGTTTTAAAAAAGCAACTAAACCAAATAGGTATATTTGGACAAGTGTCCGCACACTTAAATGTGAGTACTGATAATCTTTGTGATAGACTATAGATGACTTTTAAATTTTTCTGTTTAGATGTTGACTTTTCTACCTTTCAAAAAATATGAATCTTACTTTATAAGTAGAAAAAATTATAAAAATATCAAAATCCTTTAGTCACAAAAGAACATATGAAAACATTACTAGCTTTAGTCAACGTTGTGAGTATGTCTTTAATATTTATTCCTTCTCACTCACTACTGTCCTAATTTTCCTTTACTTTTCACAAGTCTCTCACTTGGTTCATTTCTTTTGGGGGAAGCTGATTTCTTTCTTGATCTGGGTGTGGGGCATGTGGTGAAGCTCTAAGCCTAAAAATGTACTCTTTTCCCCTGGCCAAGGTAAAGTGGTTCAAGGAGGGGCAGGTGACCCATGTCAAGCTAATGAGAAGTGGTTTGCTGGTGGAGGATAGGAAAGAATCTTCCTTGCTCACTGGGAGGGTTTCTCAAAACAATCCTTTCTCTTGCTGTTACGTGAATGAGGAAGCACATAGCCCGGATAGCTGTGGGCAGCCATGTTTCATACATGGTGGGGAGCCTGCCTTACAGTGAATCAATGCCTTGAAAGGCAGGGAGAGAGTTGGAAATGAGCTAGGTCCTTGAAGGCTTAGTGGAGTTGCTGAATCCAACCCACCTAGAGATAAGCCCTGCCTGTGGACTGTCGACATTTAGGAAACCACACACCCTCTTTACTATTTGTTCCACTTTGAATTTTTTTTGTTTTGTTTTGTTTTGTTGTTTTTTTCCTGTTAATTGTAACCAAGCACATTTTACCTCCTTCATTCTGTGTTATCCTTGTCCTGGAAAGTTGCTATCAAGTAATTTAAAATCTTCTAATTTACTGAAAATTATTCGATGTCACAGGTTTTGTTTTCCTTGATTTAGCTGGTATATTCTAGAACCGTGCTGTCCAACACAGTACCAACTAACCATATGTGGCTATTTAAATTTAAATTAGTTAAAATTGAATAAAATTACAAATTCATTTCCTTGGCAGTACTAACCACATTTCAAATACTTAATGGCCACAGGTGGATAGTGGCTACCATCTTGGCCAGCACAGATACAGAACATTTTCTGCATCAGAGAAAGTTCTACTAGATAGTGCTGAGAGAGAGAGAGAGAACATTAGATGAGGAGACATGCATTTTATGTCACCCTTGCCAGGGAACGCCTTATATTCCTTGGGTAGGCCTCTTTCCCTTTCTTAGGGCTTTTCATTTCCTCTAGAACAGAGAGGCTGGACCAGGAGACTCTGGAAGGGAGGAGTCCTTTCTACGTTCAATATAACGAAATTCTAGGTGCTTCTTTTGATTTTTAACATTTGTAGACTTTTCTTTATTCTTTAGGGCTCAACTGTGAGCTCTCCATTGGATCATATTTGGATATCAAATATTGAGAACCAAGGCTGAAGATCTCAGAGAGTTTCATTTTTTTTCTTCTAACAAAAAAATCCAACACAGATTTAGTGGCAGGTAGGTATGGGTTTAAACAATGTATGGGCCAATTTCCTTAACTTAGTGTCATAGCAAGAGAGTAACACAGAATGAGGCAGTCATCCTGAATATGTGTCACCACTTCATAAATGCATGCTGCTGGCTACCAAAAGAACTAGCAAAGGCTATTGCAGGGAGGGAGCACAAAACCTACTTATTTCTAGAAAAACAGTTCATTATGCATGCCGTCTTGATAGTGAACTCATATTTTATTTTTAATTCATTCATTATTATTCATTTATTCATGTAAACATTTGAGTGTCCACTATCTATACCTATATGTATATCTATATACTCGATTATGAAGATACAGCAGTTAACAAGATGCTTGTTCTTCTTGCTCTCATGGTGATTCTAGTAAGAAGATAAAGCAGATATCAAGCAAATAATTCCAGAAATAGTTATTTACAATTGTACTTAAGGCTAGAGAGATGATATCCTGAGGGCTGTAATAGCATGTACCATGGAGAAACTTGATCTGGTTTGGAGCATTACAGAAGACAACTGGGGGAAAGTTTCCCTGTGCCATTCAAAGACCCAAGAGAAGAGTGTAGCAGGGGCCTAGAGTGAGAGTGATTATAAGAGATGAGGCTAGAGAAGTAGAGAGGGGCCAGATCATGCTGAGCCCTGTCAACCATGGTCATGAGTTTGGGTTTTATTTTAAGCTCAATGGAAAATCATTGAAAGATTTTTAAATAACTGAAGTGACCTGACCAACATGCATCTCAAACACATTCCCTCTGGCTGCAGAATGGGGAAGAGATGGGTGGGAGGTGCACATGTGAAGGCAGGTGGGCTAGCTGGGAAAGTATTATCACAGTTCAGGTGAAAGATGATGCTAGCCCGGGCAAGGGTGTTTGAATGGAGAGGGAGAGAATGGACAGATTTGAGGCGTAGACAGGAAGTCAAATTAATAGAAAGTGACTGATTGGATGCAGAGTTCATGAGGGAGAGGGAGATGGCAAAGAGAGTCTTCCTTTCTGGCTTAAACCATTGAGTAAGTGAAGGGCCATTAGATCACGGTGGATTTGGTGAACAGTGATTACGAATCCAGCTATGGATCTGAGAGTTTTATAAACCAAATAAACCATGTTATTGTTTTTATTATTGTCATCAAAGCAGATATTTTCATGACCTTTATGTGCTTTTAATATATGTTCATACTCTTGTAATAAAGAGACCATTTGGTCTCTAACACGATAGTTTATTTATTACTTTGATTAGAGAGAAGGCAAAGCTGTTGTGGTTTCAACTTTCTCTCTGTTCTAAAAGGAGAATAGGGAAGTGGAAGAACAAAAGAAATGACCTTATTCTTTCTTTCTCCTCTGCCTGGAAGACAGACAAGATAAGCAATAAGGAATTATAATTGATAAAGTAATTACAGAGATAGGCTGCTGGAGGTGAAAAATGAGACTCCTACGTGAAGGTTATCTTTTCTTCCAGCCTAAGAAAAATTTTGTCTTCCATCTCCCTTTTCTTTGTTGCTGAAAATTCTGCCTGATGTATCCAGATCCAAATTAGCATTGAACATCACCAATTTTATAGAAAATGATTTAGCTTCTGCTTATTTTGTTATTAATAATGATTTTTATTCTTTCTTGAGCAGCAGCTTGGATTTTTGGTTTGTTTCTTTGTTGGCTTTTGTTAAGTTTTTTACCTTGTGGATGCTGTGTATTTTAAAGAAATAACTGGTCCTTCTTCACTTCTACTGCTAGGAAGCTTGAACAGTCAAAATAGGGTTTCCTCTGTATCACTTGACGGTTTGCATTTCATGTTCAAACTTCACATGAGGCTCATCTTACTTTGTTTACTTGGCCTTTTATATTTATGATGTAAAATTTATTGTTTCTTTCTAATATTGCTTGCCTAGAATATGATTGCTTAGAGTTTAGGCTATGAGAATCAGAGATGAGTCTGAATCATAGTTCTTCAACCTTACTAGAGGTGCAACATTAGTTCAATCACTAACTTCTTTGAAATTTGGGTTTTCACCTATAAAATAGAGATCACTGTAATATGGACCTATTAGCACTCCTATGAGTAGTGAATAAGACACAGCATGTAAAGGCTCAGCCCAGGGTTTGGCATGTAAAAAGACCCCCCTTCAAACAGCTATTAATATAGTACAGTCATGTGCTGCATAAGGATGGTTTGGTCAACGACCAACCACATATATGATGGTGGTCCCATCAGATTAGTACCATATAGCCTAAGTGTGTGGTGGGCTATACATCATCTAGGTTTGTGTAAATACACCCTAGGGTGTTTGTACAATGACAAAATCACCTAGCGATGCATTTCTCAGAATGTACCCCTGTTGTTAAATGACACATGACTGTAGGATCATCATCATCATTATTATATGATCATCAACCATCATCATTATTTTTATCAACTCCCATTCTCTTGTTATACTTCATCTACTTTCTTTTAATCATTCTGTTCCTCTTCTTAGATTAAAGGTACTTTGAAACAAGACAGGATACAGAATAGAGAAGTAAATAAGACAAGTATGTACAATTTATTAAGACCCTAAATGTAAAACTGATAAGCTAAGGATGTTGCTGTGTATCTGGTTTGGAGCACATAGTAGGACTCCATGGTAGATGGGGAAATTTCAGGTGACTTCCAGAAAAAAACTGATACAACACAAATGATCTATGCGATTGGGCTCTGGGAGAAAGACAGGGTAACATTTCTTAGCTTAGGGAAAAAGTCTATTGCTTACTCATGATCAGAGATTTAAAATAGGTGTCAGCCAACTGATGGGCAGCCCCAGTGACTACAGAAAAGAGAAACTGGGCTTCGGTGCTACAGGAGGGATATAGATTAGAGATAAGGTGCCATGACAATGATCTTTTCATCCATGCCTCCATTTTCATCAGCCAACTGAAACGGAATAAGAAAAACCCTCAGGGTTGTGAAATCACAACCAAAATGTGTTATTTCAAGAAATACTTAGAGCCGATCTAAATGGTGTATATCTAAGCCACTTTAATTTGCATTGGACTGAAACTTGGCGTGTTTCTCAGTCCAGATGTAATTTATTTAAATTCCTTTAGTTGTTTTTCAATTTAGAAATATGCATAGACATAAAATCTTGCATGTCTCAAATTTTTTTCTAGACATTTGTAAATTAAAATTAGCTAAATTATTAAGCGGATTGTTCTTAAACTGAACAGAGGATGGCTTTCATTTCTAATGCCAAGAAAAGAAAAGTGTGGTAATCAGTGGAATGAGGGATTTCCTGGTGGTGCTTTTGGCCTGAATGTGGGATTCAGCCCCTTCAATGGGTTTCTCAAGTAACTTAATAACTCAAAGTATATGTGAGGTTTTTGTTTTTTAAGACTTTTATAATCATTTGGACAGACACAGTGAAGAGTTATCCTCCACAGGATACAGTTTTCCACCAAGGAATCCCCATTGACCATTTTGGTCCTCAGTCCTTCTCCTCCTGAGCCTCTAATGTGTTTCTCTCTATCCTCTGCCTCTTTGCCCCCCACCATTTGTTTCCTCCCTCCAGGTTTCCACCTCATTACATCCTCAATCCCCCTTTTCTCCCTCCCCCTGCCTCTTACTATGCAGGGCAATTTGATGAATATTCTTGGCTATTTAATCATTCTGAGCATTTCAGCTTTCATCCCAATTATTTTCACTGGGCCTTTCTTCTGTATAAATGTGGGTTTCTCCAGGGGGAGGAGTTCTGGTGAAAAGGATTTTCTCACAAATGTACATAAACTTACATACTCTATTTGAATGTGTGTCTTTAGGCATTTGGCCTGGATCATGGTTTGAACACCCAACTCCTTAGGGTATCTTGAATTCATGAAACTTGGTGGGCTAAGAGAATGGTGCTGTAGCCTTTTGCATTCTGAAATATTGTGCTGGCATAACAACATGGCTGAGCGGAACATGATCATGGGCCACATGAGAGATCAGTTTATAACTCTTGGCTTATAAGAACCCTAAGGGTTTTCAGCTGCAATAATCAATGCTTTGGATTTATCACTGCTTTGATAAAAAATCTATATCTATTGCAGGGGGTTCTGTGAAGGTAGGAACTTGGTCTGATGTGTTTACTGCTGTCTCCTCGGGCCTTAGGGCAGTACATGGAACATAAAAACTTGATGAATACATGAATAATACAAGTTAAAGTCTTCATCAATCAGGACAGACTATGTTATGCCACAATAACAAGTAGCCCCTGAGTCTCAATTGCTCTAAGAACAAACTATTGCTTATTCACTATGTGCATCCATTACGGGTTGGTAGGACTAGGGGAGAGCCTCTGCTCTGTGTAGTCACTCAAGGATCCAGCTGATAGTGCTAGTCTCTGTTCCAGAGGCAAAGAGAGATGTGGAGGGTGTCGCTTCAACAATTAAAGGCTCCAGCCTCAAAGCAATACCATCAGTTCTGCTTACACCTTATCGGTCAGAACTTTATAGCTCACACAACCAGGAAGTGCAATTCTACCGTGGGCAGAAGGTGGAAAGGACTAACTTCTTCGAAAAGTGTAAGAGTAGTTTTGTTTTGAATTGGGAGAATGGACGAAATGGTCTTAAATGTCAATATCTGTTGATGCTTCTATTATTAGGACAAATGATCATTGGCTGTTATACAATGGACTACAAGGTACTTGGAAGAAAAAATGTTGAACAGTGTTGATATCTTGTTCCAACACACACACACACACACACACACACACACACACACACACACAGAGTTACTTAAACCTGAAAGAGCAAGTCTTTCTTCCATTCTTTTTTTTTTTTAAATTTTTCAGCAATGCCTGTCTCAGTGCCTTGGATGTAATCCATTAGTACATGTTTCTAGTTTACTAAATTGAACTGAATTGTAGGTAGGTAACTATGTTGGGTGTCAATTTAATCCCTAGAAATGAAGAACATAATGGTTGCAGTTTTTCAAAATGGTAACCTTAATTAGTGAATGTGAACTTCCTTTTAATTTTTATGCATTAGCATAGCAAAAACAAAACCAAAAAAATCATAAAGACTATATTCCAGACTTCTATATTTCAAATGTATGGAATGTACTTAACACATGCCTCGTGAAAGAATAAATAATTTTTTGAGATCGTCTTAATGCTAAATAAGAAAATGTAATGGTTAATTTTGGGGGCTTGTTTTTCCCATAAGGTATTTTGTCCAAGTGTTTAAGAGATAGGCTCTTGAGCCAGACCACTCGGGTGTGAAACCTGCTCTATCACTTACTATACTCCCTTAAGCAAGTTTCTTAATCTCCCTGTCCCCTCTCGGGTTCCTTATCCATGAAACGGAGATAATAATAATAATACTTATCTTATGAGGTTAGTAAAAAGGATTAAATTACACCTTACAGGCAATATACTATAAAGTAGTGCTAGCACATGGTGACGGTTTAATAAGCATTAGCTTTTGCTACTGCTCTTATTATTATTTTTGTCCTGATATTGCACAGTTGGCATGAACTTTCTGTATATACTCACCAACACAACAATAATAAACCACAGAAATGAAACATGCAATACCAACTAGAACTTTGACGTCCTTGACTTATTTTTAACTCTAAGATTAGCATTTACTGTTATCTTGAGATTTGTTTAGTGGTAAGGTTTAATAAACAGTTGTTATGTTACAAAGAGCTATTACGTGCATACTGTGCAATGTGAAAGACCCGTGGGAAAGACTGATGAGTCTGAAGGGTCCCTCATTCTCTCACTCTACGTAACAAGAGAAAAGAGAATGGCTTCCAAAGACGCATTGCAGCATGGAAACTTCTTTATAATGCTTGTGAAAGGCGCAGTATTCTGAATCATTTCCAAAGGTTTTCAGGGAAGGAAAATTATGAAAACTAGCTTTATTTGGGAAATAATATGAAAGACTAGACAGTATGATCTAGTACAGTGGAGATCAGATCGATGTTGTTCTCTGCCTTGTCCCCAAGCATTTAACACACAGTAGGTGCTTTATAAGTGATTCCTGAAATAACTGAATGAGTATTTCCGAGAATCATTGCCAGTGCAGTCTATAAGTGAAAACTAGGTCACCGTATATGCATCGTTGATGTCAGGTACCATCACACTATATTTCCAAAGAAGAAAATGTTCACGCCATGGCACTAGAAACGAAACGTTGACCTTCTGAGTTTTTCCTCTCCCCATCCCGGCATGTAATTTGAAGGAGAGGAAAATTTAAAAAAAAAGTGCCTTGGGCATATTTCTTTGTCAAAACCCAGCCTTCGATGCTGAAAATGACATATTTCTATTTATTAAACATGTTCAAAAAACTCAGAAGGTTTTTATTGGGCTTATTCATATAAACATCTATCTTGTATTCCGGGTATACCATATTCCCAGATTTAGCTGCCAAAACAATCGATAGACTTAATTTATATAAACCTAACAATATTTATGGTTAACTTACTGGCTAAAAGAACATTAAGAGGTAAGAAATGGGTTATATTTCACTTTCTCATTTACTGTTAGAAGTATAACACCTATTAACACTAGCAATATTTTGCAGAATGCTTTTTTCTTTTGTTTCTCCTTCCCTCTTTACTCTTTCGGCAAATGAATGGTATCAGTAAAATGTCTAACATAGCATGCCAGACAATATAGTGTTAAAGTGCTGCTTGAGTTGTTGAAGAGTTAGTGGGCAGGTATTACAATACACCGTGGCTGTAATAGAGGGTAATGTCACTTTAAGACATGTGATACTTTACAGAGGAGGGATGTATTGAAACAGACTACTGCTACTTACAGCACCAGCACCGTATAGCAGCCTGGCTCCTACATTTTGCTGCCTTACTCTGCCCCGAATGCACTGGAGTGGGGATGGTCCGTCATTAACTATAAACTGATTCTCATCAGGAAACTGCACATTATCTCACCATCACTTCAAAGGTCTCGTCAGGCAGAGGTGACGCCAGGAGATGATTTAAAGGTGAAAATGACAAGGTTTCCACCCCTCAAACCTTGGCTCCTTTTCTGACAATACAGTCTGAATGAACCCTATGTCTTCTTTACTGTGGAAATAGCATCGGAAGAGAAAAATATATTTTTTAATCCTGATAAAGAAGATTACTGGGAAGCTCTTTTTTAAAAATCTCGAATTGTGGCACAGATGGATTTTAGAAAGTGTTAGAGCTTTCCAATGAACACTAATAGAGTACTCTGCTCTTGGCTGGATTTTTCAGGTAAGAAGCCTCTTTAAGGATTTAAGATTCAGAAAGCAGATTTGTAACCTATTCAGTCATATCTAGGGAACTATGTAAGGCTGGATGCATTATTTGGGGGAAACACTGATTAACATAAGGACAACCTCTTGGTAAGACAGCGAGCAGTAAGAGCAAGATGCGGGAACCTTGGAAGTAAAGCTGAGAATTAAAGAAAGTTAAATGGAAAGAAGGAAAATATTGCAAACATCAAGTCACAGAAATCTTTTGAGTGCTAAGATCTATGTGGGTGAAGAAATGAGCAAGAGAAAGCAGAGTCACTGAAAAACTGTTGAGTTTTGATTGTGGTAAGCTTTTTTCAAGTTTAGATGAATTTCCAGTGCATTTTAACTGAAATTCTCAAGCAGTCAACGCATGCCACAGTCACCTCTGTTTTGTCGTTCTATAATTTGCAGAGTATTTTGAAAAGGCCCCCAAATGCATTCATTTCAGGATTCACAGGAGGGGTGTTGCTATTTATCTCTATTGAAGAGAATGTATCTATATTATGCTGATAGTTCT
The DNA here is from genome assembly GCF_041296265.1 of Equus caballus. Taxonomy (NCBI): domain Eukaryota; kingdom Metazoa; phylum Chordata; class Mammalia; order Perissodactyla; family Equidae; genus Equus; species Equus caballus. Next base: position 33,046,225 of record NC_091699.1, on the reverse strand, counting down.
GAAGACAATCAGGCTAAATCTGCTGTATACAAAAGTAAACAGTGGGCAGTGAAACTAATTATAAAGTAAGTGGTCCATCTGAATCACAGACTGGTGCATGAAAGGCACCATGCTGTTGAAAATAATGTTTTCCTACTTTGCACTTAATTATGGTTGTCACCATTTGCCTATTACAGTCCCAAAACCCTTCTTAAAGTCTACGTCTCTCTCCTAAAACCCATAAATTATCCTGTATTATGCCTGTATACATATATATACAATGTATATTTTTGCCTTCTGAACATCACAGTTTTTGAAAGAATACCAATTTCCATGAATAAAGAAGCCACACTGGGAGGTCACTAGCAGCTTTTAAACGTACAGTTGAAATACCTGAAGTGTATGATTTGACAGTGGAAATTAAAAGAAGGAAGAAACAGTCTTGGTTCCAAAGCTCTCTCTGTGAAAGAGAAAAGCATATACTTAACTGGATTCTTGTATAGAAAATGCTTCCATATCACTGGCTGACTAAGGACGATGTTTCAAGTTTGATTAATTTGGCAATATGAAATGCAGCATAAGGTGTTGTTTAAAAAATTGGACTATACGTAGCACAGTTGAGCCTTTGTAGCTCCTAAGATCCTTATGGGTGCAGAGAAGACTGTGAAAGTTTCAGCGCCTAAGAGGTGTATGTTCATCCATAAATACATACACCACCTGTATATGCATATTCATCAACCCTGTACAACAAATGCCACAATGGGATCTTAGGAGGCAAAGCAATATTGTAAATTATGGCTCGCTCTAGGAAAGCAGCCTAGATCTTGCATCTGAAACTCATTCTGGCTGAAGACAATTCCTTCTGGTTTTAAGTCCAGCCCAAAAGACCGGTTCTATCAGGAGATTACAACATGCCTCTGAGAAATGATTACTTAGTTTAGAAGACAGCATACTGATTAAAAATTCATGACTGTAGAATTAAAAAAAAAAGAATCCACTCTTTCCTTTCAGGCTTATGTCAGACTTGCAATGAAGTTAGAATGAACAGGAGTATGCAGCTTTTCAATGCCTGGAATAACTATGGCTTAAAGATCATTGTGTAAAACAGGATGTTTAGTCAGGATACATGTTTCAAACTGCCTAACTGATCGTCAAAAACTTTCATTTATTTTTATATTTTGGCAATCCTTGGAGTTTGGTTTTGCAGAATTTCAAAAATGAATTCATGATCTCCTGGAGCGTGCCTTCCCTCAATCTCACTTCACGGCGTGACCTCTGCTGGGTCATTAATTCCAGCCAGCAAAGTAGCAGAGGGACATGACGTCTGAGACCCCCTTTCTCTTGCCAGTGGGACTGACTGAGCTGGGGGCTTGAAGCTGGCGGTAATCCTTCCTGTCTAATGTTCTCTTTAGAGAATGGCAATGGTCTCTGCGATGTCCTGGGTCCTGTATTTGTGGATAAGTGCTTGTGCAATGCTGCTCTGCCATGGATCCCTTCAGCACACTTTCCAGCAGCACCACCTGCACCGACCAGGTAAGTCCGGAGCTGGCTCCACTGCAGCCTCCTGTCTTACTGCTGTCTCCTTAACAGATGGTTGAAGGCAAGTGACAGAAAGTGCTACAGTGTGGGCAGCTTCCCTCTGAATTCCAAGACGTATTGTTGGTTGGATGCTTTGGGGAAATGGGGGATACTAAAATGCCTTGGAGGTGTTTCTATTAACTTCTCATAAAAGGTCATTTTCTCTGAGTCCCCTCACCACCTTGCACAGACCTTAAAAGGTTTTTTGGTTTTGGATGCTTTGGCCAATTGCAAAATATTCTGCAAAAGGTGGGATAACTTTCAAGATGAGGATTTTTTTAGGGACGCAAAATATGATCTTTGCACCTAATAAAATAATATGTGTATGTTCCTGGGAGGCATTTTTATCTAGTGTAGATCCCATAATCTCCGTGTGTATGTGGCTAAGGATTTTGTGGGGATGTTGGTGCCAAAATTAACTTTGGAGGTAGTTTGTCAGTGAAAAAGAAATTAAAAAGTAACTTACTATTTCTTGTCTGGTTTAATCTTTCTCCTTTTCCCCTTCCTTCACTCTCTGTTCTTCTAGTATGGTCGGTGGCTTTTTTTTTTTCCTCTCTCTCTCTCTCTCGCCAGTATGAGGGACAAGTTCCTTTATCTTGATTTTTTTCATATTGAATTTTGAGTTCCTGACGCATTTTGCTTTCTTCGTTTTTCTGTTCAAAGTCTATTTCGTCCCCTTCCATGGCCTCACGCTTCAGTCTGGATTTTTCTTTCCTTCTTTGCCCCTCCAGCTTTCTCATTACTGTCCCCCAGCTTGATTGTCCTTACCCGCCCTGGTTCCCGGAAAGATTTCCTTCCATTTTCTGTTTAGCTTCAGCCTTTGCATCCGTTTACTCCACCCTCCACCTTCATCCACCCGACTCTCCACCTCCCCCTCCCATCCGACCGCCAAGTTCGGGCTCTGGGGACCAGTTGCGCTCCCAAGCTTCCGATCCTCGCTTCTCCAGTGCTCCCAGCCCCTCCATACCCCTCTCCAAATCCATTCCTGGCCTCCTCCCATGCGCTGGCTTCCTCCAGCTGCGCGGTCCAGCCTTTCCCTGGCTGCGCAGCCGGCCTGGGCACCGATCCTGGGCTCTTCCGCACAGTCCTCCAGAAGCACCTCCCAGGGCGCTGCTTGCTGCCTCCAGGGGTTCTGCTTCCCGGCTCGGGGCAGGATCCAAAGAGCACGGGCGCAGCCCGGGGTCCTCCTGCGCGTCCGCACCAGGCTGTAGTCGAGCGCATCAGCTTGCTGCTTGCTAGAGCCTGGGTCGCCCCTGGAGGAGAGGCGTGTGGAGGGGCTGAGTTTGGGGCAGAGGCTGGGGGCTACCTCTGGACCCCTGCCACCCTCGTTCCCCACGCCCTGGGTTGGGGAGGGAAGGCGAGGGGGCGCTGGTGCCCCTGCAGGTGGGCGTGGGAACCGCTCTGCCGCTGCTGTGCATTTGTGTTTCTGCCTTGTGTGTCCTGAGCCTGGAGCGCGCACCGCCGGACTCCCCCAGGCTTCAGTGCGGGGGCGGAGGAAAAACAAACGTGGGTTCTGGAAGCCCCACGTTACCTCCAATAGGTTAATCACCAATCTGTTTGGCAAAAATGCCTTTGACATGTTAAATAATCATACAAGTAATACGGGGAATCTGCAGTCACTGTAATACTTAATAAGAAAAGATAACAAAAATAACTATTGTGAGTGTTTTAGGCACGCTCCCAAGGTTAATACACATTGTTTGGCTTAATCCTTATACAAGTAGGAGTAAACCCCCTTACCCCCATTGCCCTGAGGGATTGGGTGACTGGTTTGAGACCACGCAGCCATTATCTGCCATTGGAAGTCTGTCCCAAAGAGGACATAATGTCTCCCGGTGCACAGAATAATCGTACCAAGTAGGCTCTTTGGGGAGGTGTGAGCTCTGTCGCGTAATTCGTGAAAACTTTTAAGTTATATGAATACATGGACTCCTTTGAACTGCAAACCCATTCCGAAAGGTAGCGGCTATGGCAGCACGTGGTGATGGCAGAGCTCAGGACTGGGCATCTGCTGTCACTTAACATTAGTGATGTGACCTTGGGCAAGTCACTTTTCTTCTCTGAGCTCAATTTCCCATTTAGGGACATTGTGGGGGTAGTAAATAAAATAACCTTCGTGAAAGTGCTTTGAAAAATGTAAAGCTTTTCATAAATATCAGGAATTACTGACATCGCCACTTAATAAACTATAATCGTTCATGTCAGAGATGTTGAATGAATGAAGTTTTGCTTATACAGAGCTAATAATCCGTAGGGTCAGGACAAAAATGTTGTTTTTATTCTTGCTGTTGTTTTTTTAACTATGTGGTACTTGGCTGGAATATGCCCCCAAATGCTATGTGCCTTATTTTGTGCTCTATGCTTATAGTCATGAAAAACAGTGCAGTTTGCAATGACCTTTCACCTAGACTATCTCTATTCATCAGTTAATATATGAGATTTTTTTTGGTGGAGGATTATGGCTATGATATTAGTAATAAGTAAACTCATGTCTTTATGAGGCTTATTATCAACATATTATAGTTTTAAACTGAGAGACACATCACTAGGTTCCAACTGAAATTAGACTCAATGTTTGTTTTTTCCGTTGTCTACCTCTAGAAATTGCTTATTATCACCAATGTATGGGTGATCTCTGCGTCAGGTACCCCAAGAAACTGCAGCAATGAAACCAATTTCAACCCCAAGTGCTTATATGTTTCAAACTCATTTCAGATTCGTTGATGAAATTAAGAAACTATAAATACTCCTTTCTAGATGCAGAAAGATCAAAATGATATTAAACCAAAAGTCTAACAGTTCTATGTAATACGTTTATTCAACTTTCTTGGGTTTTCAACAATAGCTGCCAAGATTAAAGCGATAGATCTTGGACCTAGCAATATTCTAGATTCTTTCAGTCAGGAATACAATCAACTTTAATACCATCTTCTGTTTTGATTTTAAGAGTAAATATATGCTTTTTTTGATGAGAGTTGTGACGTCTCCCCTTGTGGGTCTTAAATCTTCAGGGACACTAATGAAATGTGTATGAAAACAAGAGAGAAATCAGGGCCAGTTATCTGTGACAATCCACCCCTAAATGAGCAAATAAATAAATAAATAGCTGGATAAATGAGCAAAAAGGAAAAAAAAAATCTCATTTTCTCAAATCCGTTAAAACAAGTGACATGATGAGAAAAAATGAGACACCAGCAGACCCCGAGCTTTGCCACATTTGCCTAAGCTTGAAAAATCGCCTCTTTCATAAAGCAGGAGCAGGCAGACACTGCATGCATACCAAGTATCCAGCAAATGTGAAAAATGACAAATCTTTCACTCAGAGCCCTGAATGAAAGGAGATCGAAGGCCTTACAGCTGCCTCCTCACCTGCTTAGGAACGGCTGGCCCCCTCTCGCCAGCCTCTTACAGGCACTTCGCCATCCCCTATACAGGAAGATTGATGGTGTTCCCATCCCAAACAGCCAATTTCAGTCTCTCAAGAAATAATCCACTACACTGACAGATGAGTGGAATTTGACGCGATGTTCCCTGTGTTCGTTCTGTGCCGCACCTGGATGGCACCAGTCAGCCAGGGTCCTTTAGGGGAAATGGTTAGAGATTTGGGCCAATTTCTGCTGTCAAAACATGAAATCCGGACAATGTTTTTGGGAGGCCGTGAATGTGTAAGCCGTCGTCTCAATGCAGTGGGTTTGTACACAAACAGAATGAGAATATGTTAACTAGAAAACTGACTGATTTTAATGTATTCCCCTGCAGTCCCTGAGTACTCCCTATTTTTCATATTTATAGTATTAGGAATGCACCATTTATTTTCAGTTACTCACTAGTTAAGGAAGATTAAAACAGTCAATCAAATGAAAGTGAATTTTAAAATTACACAAATGAGTAAAATGTGCTATAGATTAACAGATTTTTAATATCAATAATTTAATACTTGGCTAAATCAAGTTTTTATTTTGGGAATGATGTAGGAAATTACCAGAACAACTTGAAGAATACTTGTGCCTTTTTAAATCTATATACAGTAAAGCTATAAGGAGGACACAATTTAAAAAAGACAAACTAAACAATGAAAACTCAAAAGTGGTGTTCCATTGTTTCAGGGAATTCAAATAGACAACTTCAACACTTTATAAATCAGTTGTTGTGTAACAGGTAAAAAAGGATGAGTGATTTGCTAAATTTAACTTAGGATTAGTTTTTTTTTCCCTTCATGGATATATGAATCATGACAGCAATTTTAATTGTTACTTAATTTTGAGGGTGTGGGTGTGGGGTGGGGGTGTCCTTGAAACTTAATAAAATATGGATCATTTCAAAATACTTTAGTGAAAAAAGATCCTTGAGATTCTTTAGTAATTTAAAATTATATAGATAGATTACATGAGACAAGAAGTTATAAGTGCCTAATAAATCATTTATTCTTGAGTCACTGCTATTTTATTGACAGGGGTGTATGGAAATGATACATGAAAAGATCACTCTGAATAGAATTATCTATGTAACTTAGACTGATTTAAAGCTATATTAAGCAAACTATATATTTAGAGGTATTCATTTATGACTTTATTATTATATACTGAACATCATTATCCATTTTAAGGTGTGGTATTTTTAATTAAAATATTAAAAAGCATTCTTGTGTGCCTTATACTTACTTTTACCTTATTGTTCAATATTGCTTTATTGAAAACTACTTGAAGAATATGCATTAGAATACCAAGGTATGCTACAATAAAAGATTGTTTTATAATTGTAATATAAAAGAAATAGTGAGAACAACAGTGGTTGCGTATTGGCTTTTTAAGAATGCCTACCAGTACTAGGTTGCTAAGTGTAGTGAATTGGCCTAAGGATTAGAGCAGACAGGTTGTTATTTGGTGTAAGCTGGTGCTAGGGATAATCCATTGATCATCTGATTGATAATATTGACTTCATCCCAGAGTCAGAGCATGCTATGGACATTTGGTAAGACCCCAAAATATCAAAACCAAGTAGAGATGCAAGTAAATATTTTCCATTGATTCCATGGACTTATAAGAGAATTATTACAATGCTATATAAATACTGTTACTTATGTGAGCTCAACCCTATGGCCTCAATTTGTCGTTTGGGAAAATAGATGTTATACCATAGTGTAAGCAAATATTTAGAAGTGGCACAAGTGAACATTAGCCTTTAATTGTTGATTTCTTAAAATTCATTGAAGAGAACTTGAACTTTTAAAAACTCTTCCAATTTTACACTATATAAAAATCTCAAAGCTTGAGCGTATAAATTGGTACACCAGGTTTTGAAAGTCATTTGGCAATATCTCCCAAAATGTAAAAGTGTAAGACCTGACACAATTCCTGTTGTAGACACTTATTCTAAGAAAATGACTGGACAGGTGTGAAAAGATGTATGTTAAGATTTAGTCATTGCAACAGTAACTTTAATGGCAAAAAATTAGAAGGGAATTTCATCTCCATCAAAAGGGGACCAGTAAAAAAGATCATGGTACATCTGCACAATGGGATTCAATGTAGCTATTGCAAAGGTTGAGATATGTTCATATGTGTACTATTGTGGAAAAACGTCCCTGATACGCTGCTGAGTAAAGAAAACAAGGGATAGAATGCTCAGCTTCAAAATAATTTTGGAGAAAAAAATATTTGCACATGCATAAAAAATGTCAGAAAGGATATATGAACATTCTTTATACAGTGTTAGTTCAAACTAGTAGGAGGACTGGAATAATTTAGAGTTTTTATTTCACATAATTCTGTATTTTTTGGATTTGTTTTAGTATGGGTGTCTATTGCTTTTTAATAAAAAGCTCAAAATATTGGTTATAGGGAGTTTTATGACAAAATTAGAAATATATCAAACAACATTTCCAGTTTAAGGAAAAAGAAGGAAGTATAGGGAGGAAAATACCATGAGGCCCCTTTCTTTCTCAGAGCCTTAATCCAATAAAATGTCTAGGCTAGCATTTCCCAGCTCACAAAACACTGTCCCCTCAAGATGCTCCTTGGAAAAAAGCTATTGACTGTTGGGGTAGCACTCGCTGCATGATATGTTCGCCTCTTGGAGATCTGCAGTGCATGTAGGTGTATGAAAGTTCCAGAAAGATTTGCAGATAGGAAATCTGATTGTGTGTAATTCAAATTTTGCAAACATTTTTTTATTTGGTCGACATCTATAGTGCCTGTTCATATCACATGTGCTGAGAAGTATGGGCCAAGATAATTCTGGAATCCTGTGCTATTCATCTGTTTATCTCCCACTTCTAGTAAGGAACTTGACATATAATAGGTGTTCAGAAAATATTTGTGAAATTATTAAGGAAAGAAGGAATGACTGTTCTGGTGGAATCTTAAACTCTCCCTCATTTGTTACTATTTGTGTGTGAGTATGTGTGCGAGTGTTCGTGTGTGCGTATGAATGGATGCATGTGTGTCTGTTTGTGTGTTTAGGAGATAGTTCAAATGGAGAATAACATAAACATTAAATTGCCAGCATAACATACACATGTGAGTATTTGCGTATCTGCGCAACCTCTTTGAGCCGATGTTTGACTTTATTCTATATTTGGTAGCTATTCCATTAATCAAAACAATCCAAAGAATATACTTACAACTGTAGTAAAAAATTAAATCTCTAAAATTTTCAGTCATGGTATGAATTTTTTTTCCCTAGAGATTTAAAAAATATTATCGTTTTAGTCTTGAGGGAATGAAAAACTTCACTTAGCAAATAGGGAAAGGCCTTTTGCTTTCAAATCTTGGTATCAAAAGGCAAATTCACTTCATCTTTGTTGCAAGGAGAAAATAACACCAGATAAGCAATTTTTACTTTCTTTGGGGTAAAGACAAGATGAATTATTATGTTAACAATTTGCATAAACCAATCATGTTCTCCAAATATAATGTCCTCAAAGTACTTAGGGAACCTGTCGGTCCACTATTTCTTTTCTGTCTCTGATTTTATGTAATAGAGATCCATAGAAAGAAAAGAGAAATGATATTATCTAAGATTTTCTCTCAGAAGATGGCTAGATATTCTGAGTGATCTGCCTACTTATTAAGTGGATTCTTCCTCCATTTAGTGAAGGAGTCAAACCAAACCTCACCCTGAGTCTGGAAGGGAGGAAAGCTTCCTACACCCCCAGCCTCAATTCTGCTACTGCACCCTTACCAGATCTTCTTTTCTAGGCGTGCTTCCACTTTACCCAAGAATTAATCCAAGCTAACTGGGTCTGTATATGTCCAAAGGATTTTTCTGATTTCCCACTTGGATGAAGAGTGGGCAGATTGAGTTGCATGCTTTGAAGTGAATACAGAATGCCAGCTGCTAGATTAAGATGAGCTACCCCACAGTGAGGGGAAAAGCACTTCAATGCTCTTGAAATTGACAACACATCCTGGATCTGGGTCAGCAGACCAGCAGGTCCTCCTTCCCACTGAATAAATGCTGTGTAGGTATTCAATAATATTTTCTGATCAACTACGTCAGAACTTTATATCCTTTAATAATGCAAATACTGGTGGGAAAGCTCCATGTTAAGCCTTTTTTATATGAAATGTTGATGAGGAAAGAGCACCAGAGCACAGGTAGGACACCAGAGCTTTCAGGATCTCACTTAAGTTGTCAATTGCAAGGCCACAGATGAGAGCAGTGGAAGGAATCGATGATTTTCATATTGTGCCCAGCAGCTCCAAGGAGGCAATCCCTGCATTCCACAAACAGTTAAGTATATTCTGCCAAATAATAAAGTTTTATGCTGCCTGATGATCTGGTCATTGATTTTATCCATTTGATAGAGCAAGATTCAGTGTAGAATCACCTCTGTATATTTTTAAAAGCCTTCTGCTAAAACTATTTGCAAACTTTCCGGATGATTTCATAGATGGACAAGGCAAATGCCTTCACAGACCAGACAGTTCACAAAAATGAGTGGGCCAGCATGGGGGCCAGATATTACAAAATGCTGAAAACTGTGATGACTAAAGAGCATATGTACATCCAGAGGGCACAACACATCCTTAGCTACCCCCGAGATGGGCTCAATGTGACCAGATCATCCAATGGTACAAGGCAAGCCAGAAACCTAGAATTTTATGTGTAAGTTCATTATCCTTTAAATGTCAGATGGGCCAAGTGAAACTTGACTCAGGACTATATTCCACCTGCAGGATGTCGTGTGTGACCTCAGACAAGATTATCTCCAGCTCCAATATTTTATGATTCCTAATGAGTTTATCAAATTCTTTAATGCAAGCAAGGTAGAGAGAGGCAGAAGGCAGTGGGGCCAAAAGGGGAATTTCTATGCACATGTCCCTTGACCTGCTTTAAAATTATGCCCATGGTTTAGTTCGATCCTGGGTTATACCCAATATGCTAGAACGCTGAGTGTCTCTGAGCCTTTTGTAAGCAGCTAGCTGCTGTCACTGGAGGGCTGATAGAGAGCATTTATATAACGAAGCCAAAGGCCTGGACAGAGGTCTCATTTGAATCACAGGTAAATGTCAATTAACTTTCCTTTAGATTAACGTTAGGGAGAAAGAGTAATCTGTAAATGTAATAAAACAGAGGGCAGCATCAGGCAGCATGGTGATGCCTATATAAAACACTTAATTTAATACTTTATTGAAGTTCTCAAAATCTAGTCTGCAGTTCACTGGTGGGCTATAAATTTATCTCCAGACCCAAAAGTTTTTTTGCAACTGTTGTTCTTTTGGGCAAGTGATTTAAGATTTCGAGTGCATTCATTTTATATGTGATACTTACTAGTATACTTATTAGTCTTAGGTTGCTTATTAGTATACCAGTGAGTTATCATTCTGCTAGAATGACATGTAACTAAGGTTTACTGAGCTGCCTTGATTTAGTATTCCACTAAGAAAACAGGCTGCCAGCTCTTGGAAACATTGCGAAATGCCTGCATGCAAATAATTAGAATTCATGCAATTTTGGGAAGGGTAATTTGTTATCAGAGTATCTTGAGTGTTTTAGTTGTTAGTGATTTTCACTTGCTGTGGTCCTTGCTTTTTAATTATAAATTAGTGTTGGTTTACTTTCATCATTATCAATTAAGTTCGCTGTGGGCTGTTTCATTAACCCTATAGTCTGTAATGATGCATCTTTGCATATTTTGGATTTTAAATTTGCTAAAGACTAGACTTTAAGAGATTCCTGAGTTGTGGTCCAGAAATGATTCATCTATATCTTTATTGTAAAACATGTACATGTAGTCACCCTCAAACTTATTTGTATGGTGACACTTGTATAGTGACATCATTTATATACTGCTTGTGAACCAATGCAACATAATTCTCAAGATAGGTAACATTTTTGGTTTATTTTTACATCCATAGGGCATCACTTCATAATATATGAGCATGTTAATAGGCTCATCTTATTTTATAAAAATAATTAGTGATTCATAAATGTATTTTTCCAAGTATTTGTTACCTAAGTATTTTTCCAGTGGAAACAGGTAGGAATTGGAATTTCACCACCTCAGTGTGCTGTGGTCAGGAAAGTTTGAACACCTCTATTTTATGAAGAAATTCTAACTGGAGGCCAGCTCCTCGTAGAACTCTGAATTTGAAAATACGTGACATAGCAAAAAATAAAAATAAAGTCATTTTTTTGAAATGAAATGGTAAGACATAAGACAGGAGAATGTGCCATTTGGAATCTTTCCAGATGAGGTCTTATTTAGTTGAATTGTTTTTGTAGCTCCTTAAATCTCTTTATCTGATGAAAATGCAAGATGCCATGCACTGGACATGTGCTTGAGAAACTAGGTCACTGGGTGAACATTTGTAGGGCAACATTTTTGACAGCTACTCCCAGGATTGTTTAGAAGTAAGGGCAGATTTATGGCATACATGCTGCCAATCTCCAGCCCTCTATCTATCACAGGCCTAGGTAATCAATCACAGTGAATGTTCCCACAGAGCCTAGATGTGATTTCAGAATCTTTTTCAATCCTTCTCCAGGCACCGCCTATCAGTTGATTGACACTGGCACGCAAGTTGAGAGTCTTTAACCATCTCTGATGCGGGGTAATTGACTGACCATCTGCAGAACACTCTCCTATCCAAAAAATGCATGCCATGAAGTAGTTCATCAAAAAAATAGAAGAGTGAACCAAAATGTAATTAAATCCAATTTAAATTTAGAAAGCCACACATATGTAGTAACTACTGTTTAAGATAGTGGAGCTTTAGACAATTCCATTGACTTCTAAGAATTGTAAAACTTTCTTTTTATTACCTCTAGGAATTTTTGATTCCTTTCCCCATTCTTCTCTAACTCTATGTCTATGATGCAAAGCTGCTTGTGATATAAGCTCTAACCAGATAGGGTGCTCTGTGATCATAAAGCACAAAGCAATTCATTCTGAGCAGAGAAGATTTGGGAAGCCCTCATGAAGGGGGGCGATTTTGTGTTGGGCTTTGAATGTTGGGGAGCAAGTTAGCTAGTAGGAAAACATCAACGGTGGCCTGTTCAACCAAAGGAACAGAACAAGTAAAGATTTAGAGGCAGGTAAGGGGGATAAGGTGGAGCGATGACCCTAAACTAGTTGGAGAAACTCTGTACAGCAGTCTGCCTTATCTGCGGGGGCTGTGTTCCGAGATCCCCAGGGGATGCCTGAAACGGCAGATAGTACTGAACCCTATCTATACTATGTTTTTTCCCATATATACATACTTATGATAAAGCTTAATTTATCACTTAGGCACAGTAAGAGATTAACAACAGTAACTAATAATAAACTAGAACAATTATAACAATATACTGTAATAAAAGTTACTGTAGATCTTAGAAACCTCAGCATATGCTTTTCTTTTCTTATTAAGTCGAGGACTTTCACCTTTTCACTTAAAGGAAGCACTTTATGGCTTCTCTTTGGCGTATCCAAATTGCCAGCATCACTACTCTTGCGCTTTGAAGCCGTTAAGAAGTAAAATAAAGATTTCTCGAACACAAGCACTGCGATACCGTTCAATCTAACTACCAAGATGGCTATGAAGTGACTAATGGGTGGATGGCATATATAGCATGGATCCGCTGGACCAAGGGATGATTCAAGTTGGGGGGAGGGTGACACGGGATTGGGGACAGGATGACTGAGCAGACCAGCATGAGGTTTGCTACTCAGAATGGCAGGCAATTTAAAACTTCTGAATTGTTTATTTCTGAAATTTTCCATTTAATATTTTTCAGGTCTTGGTTGACTGTGGGTAGCTGAAAACTGCGGAAAGTGAAACTGTAGATAAGGGCAGACTACTGTATTATTCTAATTAAAGAGAAAGTAAGACTTTTTTTCTTTGTTACTGTTTCATAATCTAAGGCTGCCTTATCAATGTACACTGATGATCACAGGTGGAAGGCTAGGTGAGATGGAAGAAAGGAGCCCCAGGATCCACAATTTGAGTCTCTATGGAAAGCGTGTCAGTTAATTAACAAAAATGCAGCATCTGTACTCTGGCCAGACTCTCTGAGTCCCAAGAAGCCTTTCACAACTTTGAATTATTGTTACCTTTGTGTAATAAAAGACAAAATATGTCATTACTGTTGTTTTTAAAAGTCTAGTTATTATATTAGAGGCAACTGCATATATCTAAATCAAAACCTAAGGATAGTCATTTTTATTGCTAACATAGAACAAATTGAATATGTGTTATTCAACAAATGTTTATTGATCACCTACGAGGTGCAGAGAACTATACTTCCACGTTAATAATAGCGAGGTCCCTTTATTATAATCAGTGGTTTAACACTTCTTTCCCCTCCAGCTTGCAAGCTTTGTGAGGGTGGGGAACCCAGCAGTCTAGCAATGACTGAAACAGTGTCTGGCACGTGGTGGGGACCAAATAAATACTTGATGAATGAATGATCTGAAGCATTTGATGTTTCATTGAAGCCTCATGATAACCTTATGAGGTAGAACATCTTTCCATTTTACCCATAAAGAATATCTTAAAGAATAAATTAGGCGATTTGTTCAAGTTCATCCGGCTCAGGAGGACAAGTTGGGAATTTCGTTGGCCTCTGAATAAGGGCTCAGTTTATTGACTCTTTACTGTGTGTAGGCCCTGAGATGGGCTGTTCCTCATGATATGACATTTGATCTGATACCACAACCCTACATGGTCAGTTCTGTGATCCTCCTTCTACAAAACCCTGCAAAATGTGGATAACAATGATAAAGCTGAGAGGAAAACTTAGGGTGTGCATCAACTCAGTCAGGTGCTCTTTCCATCAAAACCAACACTGCTTTTAGGAATATCAGCAAGCTAGTCTTCGTGAAATTAAATTACAAAACAAATTTCTATATTGAGGGGCATTGTTCTGCATTAGCAGGCAACTGTGTCTTGGACTTGGCTATATCATGCAATAATTTTGAGTACTGCGGCTGAGTAATGCTTTAGTCTTAATTTCGCTGTGCAAACAGGCCTGGCTGAGAATATCTTTTCTTTGCTTATTGGATTAACAGCACCTCATTTTCCAGTATTTTTTATAGGGTTATTGTCTCCCGATAAATTCTTTTAGACTTTGGAGACCCGTTTTGTGCTTCAGGTAGGGAAGCAGCAGCATAGGATAAATCTACATTTATTAGACTTAGTCTTAGTGTAGATTTTCTGTTTTACTTAAAATGAAGTTATAAATCATTCACACTGGAAAGGAGTTCTCTAACTGCAGTTTAACTTTTTGTTAAGACTTTTTGGCATTAATCATGTTAAGACTTTATAAATTCTCTAGAATATTGTAAAGTGGGCTGACCTTTCTGGTAAGGGGTTTGCAGCAGTGTCTTTTTGCTAAAATATGGAATTTGCTATCTTTCCAATAAAATTTGCTAGACTCACAGGCCAATAACACGTCATGTAGAACTTGCTTATATAATCAGACCTGAAGTCTCCCTTTCAAATCCCTCTCATCATCAAAGTAAATACTTTCCTCTGTTCCAAAATATCCTCATGGCCAGTGATGACAAATTTGTGACACACAGCCCACTCTTTGACGATGCCATTGTAGATATTGCTAATCAATATGGAACTCTTTGTACCTGAACCTGGATTCAATCTCTGTATCTTCCCAAGTATGGTGCTCCAGTTATTGAGTTGTTAAAGGAGATAGGAATGGTTTCAAAAACAACCACAATAGCCACCTCCAGAACCATTATCCTCACCACCTACACTGTCACATACTGTGTGAAGTGCCTTACATGGACTTACCCCTTTAATTTTGAGATGAAACATGTTGTCCATTCTTGACCTAGGCTGTTCTTACATGTAACTGAATTCTTTCCTCCAGGTGGGTCATGTTATTCATTTAAAAATAATGTTTTAAATGATTAAGCAAGCTAATACATGCAAAGTACTTAGATTGGTTCCTGGAACAGGCTAAGCACACACCATACGTGTAGCATATACATGCATCTTTGAGAATTAGGTGAAGGTTGACTTGCTTGCAGGTTGTTTACCTGACCTCACTCTCTTTGCCACCAGTGACTCTTGGCTAAAGTAGCTGTAGGGATAGGAGCAAGCTTAGTGGTCACACCCCAGCTCTATCATTATCATGCTATTAGCAAACCAGGAGTTCACATGCCAGTTCTATCATTATTGCGTTATTAGTTCTAAGTGTGGGCAAGCCAGTGTAATTCTCCCTGCCTCTCCCATAAAACGGGGATTCCTGTTTATAAAATCCCCACTTTGCAGGCTTTAATAAGGCATAGAGATGATGTCTGTTCTACATCTGCCATCCAGTAGGTGTCCAATCATGGCATCTTGTTATATTGTTATGTAAATATATGAATGGCAAAGAAAAGATGGTATAGAAGGAATGTTTGATACTAACACATGCACCCATAATATTTTATTGTGTAAAAAAGGATGCATATAGAAATTTTACAACTTGGACTTATTTACTCACTTATCTCACTGAGGCGTCTGATAATAAAATCCATGTACTCAGCACAGGCAAAAGATAGGAATTTCATGGCTAATCTCTGCTCTGGAATACGTAATGGTTAGTCATGATTCTGAGTCAATATGAACAGTCAATACTTACAGTATCCTTCCTTCCAATAGCGTGTTGTATATGTAATTACTGATGGAGGTGCTCTATTCAATGTTTGGTAGAGTCTGTATGACGTCAAATAATAGGAAAGTTTGGTTAATTAATTTAAACCTCTGGCCAATAACTTGTTAATGGGAAAGCATCCAGAAGTCAGCATTGGTGCTTTGTGGTTCTCAGAATGGATTATAACTCTATTATAACACTATTACAAGAGCCACTAGTCAACTGAAACCTTATACCATTTAGCCATACTTCCTCAGGTGTTTTTTCTTTTCATTAACTGTGCTGTCCTTACAATAACCCACCCATTGCCTTTTATCATAGGACCCAAGTACTAAAGGAAGAAACCCAGGTATATACTGATAAACGCATTAGTACCTAAATGTCTGTGGGTCTCATCCCAGGGTACCATCTTTGTGTACTCTTATGTGTACCCCATATTTTCTACTCTGAATACAAAAATGATATCTTTGTGTATTAAGGATTGCCTGAGTATCACGGTGTCTGTTATTTTGAGCCTGAGCAAAAACAACAAAAAATGAGGTGCCAATGGTCAGGTTTTTATGTTTTAAGACTCTAGGGGAATTTGAGTGAGCATGAGAAAATAACCTATACAGTTAGAAGCATGGATTAAAGATATTATAAGATGGTGATAAATTTGCAATTAGTATTTCAGAGTCTCTTAAGAACCATACTCAAAAGGCAAGAGCTCTCTCCTGAAGAGGTCAAAGCCTTCTAGAAGCCTTGCTGAGTTATTTGATAAAACTTTATTATCTCTTTTTTACTGTTCTCATTAACATACTTCAAAAATGTTGTTAAGTATTTCTGGCAAGCAGAGCAGCAGAGTAATTTTACAGTAGTGTAAAGATTTATTAATTATAATCTTTTCATGAGTCTATTTATATTCAGTTGTGACATTAATAGGTTGCCAAAACAAACTAGAGTTAATTGTATTTAATTAAATTGTTGAAAACAAGTAAGGGTAGTTTATTATTATTGTAAGCAAAAAGCTCTATTGATGTACTTGTTTGTGTGAATAAGATCTGGTGTAAAGTTCTTTCTACTGGGTATGGTATTATTCATCAACAGAAAGCAATATAAAAATGCTAATTCAAGAGAGTTGTCATTATAATAGAACATTTGGAGGTGGAAGCTTCACAGAGTATTTGTAATCTTATAACCAGTGTTAGGTTAATATAGTGGGGTTCCTGCTAAGACAGATGTGCCTGTCTCCCTACTATTCCCTTGAGGAGCTCCAAGTCTGTCTATCTATCCCCTCTTCCTTCCTTGGAGGGGTTATTTGGTCAGGGGAAGTGTCTAAAATATGGGTCAGGCTCCCATGAAAACAATGCTTCAAATGGGACCTGAAAAAATAAGAAAGGCCATTCTAAGAATTAGGCACGGAATTTGGGCAGCAAGGAATTCTAGGCAGAGATAACAGCATTATGAAGGTCTGGAGGCAGAAAGGAAGATACATTAGAAGAATCTGAAGATCAGAAGATCAGGAAAAAGGTCCTCCTTTATCTTGAAGACAGCAGGAGACAAAGGCTGGAAGCTGACTTTGAAAGAAAAGATTTAATTTAGTACACCTCCACCTCCATTGTATCTTAGATTTTATATACATTAAACATGGATTTTTGAAAAAGTACTTACTATGTGCCTGGCATTGTACAAAGAATTCCATATTATTTCATTAATCCTTCCACTGACCACTGTGAGGCAGCCACTCTTGTTCTCTTCTTTCTACGAATGAGGTTCGGAGAGTTTAAATAACTTTCTCAATGGCACAGCTAATAGGTGGTAAAGCCAGGATTTGATCTAGGGTAATCTGGTTCCAGATGCCATGCTCTTAATGATTATTATACTGAAATTCTTTGCCTCTGCCAGTATCACTAGTTTTAATTGTGATGGACAGTATTAAGATGGAAATAAATTCACTTCAGAATAGGCTAGGTGACGCTCTGGTAACCAATTGCCTCCAAATCTCAATGGTTTGAGGCAATAAAAGTTGTTTCCTGCTCATGCTACTGTCTGCTGTGGTTGGCTGGAGGCCAGGCTCCCTGTTATCTTGAATCCAGAATTAGGAGCAGCAAATATTTGAAATAGTAGTGTGCATCAAAGCAGAAAAAAGAGTTTGAAGGTAACATTAGCAAATAAATACTTCAGCTTGGAAGTGACACATGTCACTTCTGGTCATGACTCAGTGGCCATACCTGGACAAATGGCTCAACCCAATGGCAAGGGGCCACAAAGTGCAATCCTACCTTGTGCCCAGAAGGCAGATAGCGGGAGATACTTGGTGAACAGCATTCATGGCAACCATCCAATGCCTTAGTGGTTAGGAAATGAGATTTTCTTTGTTACAGTATTCTTCCATCCTCAGACATCCAAGCTTAGATATCTTAGCTTGTTTCAGTATTTGGATAAGGCTCCAGACACTTCAGTCACTTGGTCTATAAAGAAGAGGATAATTGAGCTAGTGAATCCAAAAAACCAAAGCAAAGCAAAGCAAAACAAAACACAATGTGACACCAAGTATCAGTTTTGTTTTCACATAGCTGACTTCTGAATGAATGGGTGTCACAGGCCCAACTCCTCATTTGAGTGAATGTGAAGCAGACCTTTGAGGTGGTGGGAATTCCTGCCCTTTTCTCCATTGAGTCTCTTTCCCATAAAACACATCTAAGGCTCTTGCATGCTCACTCTCTCCTTCCCTCCCTCCACCTTCTCATTTGTGTGAATCTAATCTGTGGACTGATTCTCAGCTTTAAGAAGAGTTGCTGCCTGGGAATAAAAGGTCAAAGCATTCCATGCTACACTATCTGGGATGTTGTTGTTTGCTTTAGGTGAAACTTTTATAGGGCATATTTAGTAAGTAGGTGATATTTTTATATTATCCTAGGCACTTTTTATTCTTATTTTCATTTTCAGAACTGTATCTGTTTCTAGTTGGCAGGCAGAGAAATCAGTTATGGATCAAATGCACCCATTTGTCATGGATTAATGCATATAAATGCTTTGATGACAGCAGGACACAAAGGCTTGGAAGGGTGGATGCTGACTTTGGAAGAAAGAAATTAATGAAGCTAGGAAAGCAGTGATAGCAGAGAACATTGCAATTTTAGGTGCTAAATGACTTATTTTCAAACCCTAGGAGTATGATAATATTATTCCTCTCCCCTTTCCTTTAATTAAGTGTTCTTATAATCCATAGTGACCTCAGCTGAAGAAAAGCTGTCTTAGGGAGAGTTAGGCTTCCTGAAAGCTGTTATTTAACCAACAGGGTTTTTCCTTATTAGCTAAAAAATTCTCTGTTCTTGGGCAGGAAAAGCTGTAATTCACAACTGTGAGGCTAAAGGAAGAGAAGAAAAAAATAGGAAGACTAGCTTAGTCTGTCAACACTTCTGTCACAAATGTCATTAGCAAGTGTTGCTTTTCCATGGATGGTTCTGGAAGGCAACACTCACATATTAGGTTTGGTTTTGTGAAACTTGGCTTTAATATCTGACCTCCCACATCTTAGAGGTGAAATAAGGCTGAGGCAATTATTTTGTCAAGATTTTAAAGGGCTCTCTAGACTGCCTCTTTGGTACGTGCGTGTGCACACATGCTCCACCATACCCTGTTAAGATACTTAAAAATCATACTTAGGTAGCTTAAGAGTTAGAAATTTCTTTGGAAATCATCTAGACCAAGCTTTCATCAGACGCTTACTTCATTTGCCTCAAAACATCCCCGGCCAAATGGTTGTTGATTCACCAGTTGGGTCCTCCAACATGTTGCTTTGGGGCACGCTGACACTGGACCCCTTTCTTTGGCCTAGGTAAAATTCTTTTAATGGTAAAACTGCTTTGCCCCTGCCTCCAAAACTCTTCCATCCAAAGTTTTCTTCCTCTCAGTTAATGGTTATTCTATCTTTCCCATTCTTCACATCAAAAACCTTGGCCTTGCCTGCAACTCTCTTCTTTCTCTTGCATTTCATATTTAATCTATCAGCAAAATTATTTTTTCCTAACTTTAGACTATATCCAGACTCCAATCTCTTCTCACCACCTCCACTGCTCCTTCCTTGGGCCAAGCCACGATTCCCTCTGAGTTGAATTATTGCAGAAACCTATGGGGGGCTCTCCGGCTTCCACCTTTGCCCCCTACAGTCTATTCTCCACACAGCAGGCAGAATGGTACGGTGAAAAAGTCAGTCACGTCACTCATCTGTCCAAAACCTCCACGGTTTCATATTTCTCTCAGGGTAAGGATCAAAATCCTTACAACGGCCCTGCACAATGCCTCCTCTCCTTGCCCCCATTATCTCTGTGACAGCTTCTTCTACTCCCTTCTTTGCTCACCCTTCTACATCCACACTGGCCTCCTTGCTGTCCGTTCAAAGACAGACACAATTCCATGTGTGTTGGCTCTTGCTCTGCCTAGAAAGCTCTTCTCCAGATATCTGCATCCTCAGTCCTTCAAGTCTCTGCTCAGATATTGCCTCTTCTCTGAGAGAGGTCTCACCTGACCACTTTATTGATTTTTAATTTCGCGTTCCTCCCGGCACTTCACATCTCCCCTTTATCCTGCTCTACTTTTTGCAGCAGCATTTGTTGCCTTTTAACATACTCTATCATTCACTTGTTTATTAACTTTATTATTTGTCTCTGCCCATTAGAATGTAAGTTGCACAACGGCAGAGATTTTTGCCAGTTTTGGTCTCTGATGTATCACAGGGTACAAAGAAGGGTCTTAAGGAGTATTTATTGACTAAATGAATGAATAAATAAAAGAGAAACTTTAGGACCTCATGAGATAGAGACCATTCCTTCTACTCCTCATCAAATGTTATATAATAAATATGTAATCATATATTCCCCTCACAGAACTTCAGCCCTTGGCTGAAAATGAGATTCTTTCCTAGCTTCAGTGATCCTGGCCTCCCGCCCGAACTGGCATGACTCAGTTGACCATGGGAGTGAGCATAGGGGTTGGCCTGAAGCCCATAGCCCATGGCCAAACCTTGTGACAATAACTTGAGGAGATAAGAACTTTTATCATGCCAGTTTTTCAGATAGGGAAATAGAACCTTAGACAGGTTAAGTAATTTGCCCAGTGTCAAACAGCTAGCAATGACAGAGCTAGGGTTCAAACTATGGCAGTCTGAATCTACAGTCTATGCTCCTAACTACTGTCCCAACTCTTACTTGTGTGTACCTTGTTTCTGGAAAGGGGTACACAGTTATCTTGGGATGTCACTTTTCAGGAAAAAGAACAATATTCTCAAATCCTGTAGAAGCCACTTTCCTGAGTTTCTTCTAAGACATGAGAAGTTTATTACCTTTGTGGTAGCCTATTTCAATACCGGATAGCTGAAATTATTAGATTTCTCCCCCTATGATACTTAGCAGAATCCTCGGGAAGGACATCTGGATTGTTTTTAATTTTGTGGCAGGTTACAGAGCAAGCTCAATGTGTCTTCCATAGAGGAGCCATTTAGATGTAAAGACAGTGTGTTTCTCCTAGGTCATCCCTTTTCCAGGCTAATTGATTGTTATGTGAAAAAGTGTAGCTGTGGGCCAGGACAGGACTATCACTTGCAGAACCCCGATTTTTATTTAAACAGCCCAAGGTCACAATAGCTGTTTTGGCAGCTCTGCCACCCTGCCAACTCAGATTGAGTTTATCATCAATGAAACCCCCCAGGTCTCTTTCACACATGCCACAGTGAAGGAACATCTCCTCATGTCTCTGTTTTCACAGCTGGCTATTTGGACCCAAGTGTGGACTTTAAATTCGCCCCTGTTACTTTCTATCTTGTTAGATTTCAACCTTCATTTCATCTTATTGGAGACTTTCAAATATCTAATTCTTTCATCTAATATATTAACCAGACTTTCCAGCTTAATGTTTTTGAATGACTAGAGAAATCCAGAAGTTAACTATTAAAATATTAATTCCTAAACATGAAGTGAGCACGACCATGTGCCAGCAATGGTGGTAGCATGCCAACATTTCATCATTTTGTGAATTCAAGCAGGTTTTTGAGCTGCTTCTTACATATGTGGCTGAAGAAATAGAAATTCCAGGAAAAATATTACTTGGGAAGATAAATAATATCTGATAGTTTATTCTAGAGCAGTGAGGTACAGTTGAAATATAATGAGAGCGACATGTGTAGTTTAAATTGTTCTAGTAGCTACATTTTAAAAAGTTTAAAAAAAACAGATAAAATTAATTTTAAGAATATTGTCAACCCAACATATCCAAAATATTACTTTATTTGTTTCCTGTGGCTACTGTAACAAGTTACCACGAACTGCGTGGCTTAAAACAATAGAAATTTATTCTCTTATAGCTCTGGAGACCAGAAGTTCAAAATCAAGGTGTAAGCAGGGCCACACTGCCTCTGGAGCTGGGGGCAAGTTTCTTCTCTGCCTTTTCCATCTTCTCATGGCTGTTGATGTTCTTTGACTTGTGGCCGTGTCCCTCCAATCTCTGCTTCAGTAGTCGCATTTCTTCCTCCTCGTCTGCCAAATCTCTCTCGGCTTCACTCTTAAAAGGACACTTGTCATTGGAATTAGAACCCACCTGGATAATCCAGAATAAATGCCTCCTCTCAAGATTCTTAATCACATTTGTTTTGCCAGGTATATTATTCATACATAATACACAATGCTATTCACTCGTTTACCACATAAGGTAATAGTCATAGATTCTGGGGATAAGGACAGGGACATATCTTTTGGGGAACCACCATTCAGCCCCTTACAATGATCGTGCTCAAATAAATCAACATAAAGGATTGTTAATGAGATATTTTACATTCTTTTTTAGTGTACTAAGTCTTTGAAATCTGGTGTGCATTTTATACTTACAGCACATCTCAATTCAGACACTAAACTTTCATTGGAAATGCTTGATTTGTATTTAGAATTTATAAAGTTTGAAATTGAAAAAATTGATTCACATACTCAAGTTGTTCCAAACATATTTAAAGTTTTCTAATGAAAAATCAAATATTAGTTTTAAGGTTTAAATTAAATAAAGAAAATTTAAAATTCATTTCCTTGGTCTCACTAGCCACATTTTAAGTGCTCAAAAGCCACTTGTAGCTAGTGGCTACTGTATTGTACAATGCAGTCCTAGAATTTACTTTATTAAATATATATTATGATACACAATAACTGGTGTATTCTGTTATACAATGCTGACTTAACTTTAAGTAGTGTTAAGTTTTGTCATTTACTCTACAAGTATTTTTGATTACCTACTGTGTGTCAGGACCTCGTAATATTGTAAGAAACAGGATAGACAAGATCCTTGTCTCGTGGGGTTTTCTGTCTGAACTCATGTTGGTTTTCTCACCTTGCCCATGTCCCGATTGTCAGAAGTTGGGATGGGATGATAGATAAAGAAACCAATGGAAAAATACATCTGAAAATGTTTTGCTAAGAAGCCAGTTTAGTCTAAAGAGATCCTGTGCTCAGCACCTTGGTGGAACTTTGTTTTCAACTTTTCATCAAGCCTGATCTGAATGCCCTTTAAAGTTCCCCTAATTAACTTCTTTTCAGGACGTTAACTTGATGTTTTGTAAGATGAAGAAATAAGAGAATATACTTAAAATGTCAAGAGAATGAATATAACTGGAAATAAAATGGATAGCATTATTAATAATGGCAAACAGTAATGTCACATCAGTAAAACAAGTTATAAAGATGAAACAAGTTCATGCTATTTTTTTGACCAGCAAACAACTTAATGGGGTTTTAAGCTATTTATCTTTTATATAGTGCATCTTACCTGAGAGGTTTCCCAAATAAGATGCTGATTGTTTGGTCCTAATGGCAATCCATGGTTGAAATGTACCCTTCTTAGGAAGAGAAAGGATGTCCCCTTTTTAGTGGTTTTAAAAAGACCACAAGTCAGCTCGTATATTACATTACAAGAACTTAGATTCGATACCAGACAGAATTGCATCAACAAAAGATATTGTGGCTTTTGAGTTGATCAGGCTACTAAAACATGTTGCTACCATTTGGCTGGCGTGCATCAATTCCAAACTTTGGAATTATTTCCTATCTCAACTCAGAAGTTCCTATCCAGAATCAATCCCCAGCAAATTGTAAGGAAAAAATGCCTATTTAAGAGTAGAAATGCACAGCTGGGAATATTTTAATATAATCATTATTAGAAAAGGAGAAATATTCAGTATGGATTGGGGCCTGGAATTATCCATATTGAGAGATGAATGTTAAAGGAATTTTCCTGTGGGATGGCTGGTGATCAATTTTCTGTCCTACCTGGCTTCCGATTTCATCCCTCCAACGTTGATGTGGTGCTGTGCTAACTATTAGGTGCTGGAAGAGAAGAAGAGTAAAAGTAGATCTCATCACCAAAAGTTCTCATGATGTAGTAGGCGATGCCTGAAGAATGAATGATCATATCAGGCTGGGAGAAGTAAGTGCTGGATAAAGGCATGAGGAGGAAGAAAGAACGATTCTAGCCTAGATTTGGGGAAGACCTCATTCGTTAAGTAGATGGCAGAGGTGTGGGCCTAGAGGAAAGATGACAGTGATCATTTCCATTTGTCAACCTGTTCCTAATTGGCAGGTTTGTCATAAATCCCAAAGCCTGGTGTAGAGTGACCAGCAATTAAAAAGGGTAGTGAATAAATGAAACAAGTGATTGAAAAAGTTTTATTTAAAAAACATTTTAGCTTCATTGTGTAGACATCCATTCCCAATAATGCAGAGCTATACTATTTTTGTCAGAGGGTTAGTTTCAATGACTTGTAGCTTCTGTTATATTTCCCGTGGCCTCTATTTTCAGTTCTATTATGAATACTGCTTGAGTCATATCCCATTGTGATAAACCGAGTCAGAATCTAGGAGACACGATTTTCATAGTTAATCTCTAAATTATACCTATTTAAATCTTCTTATAGGTTTTCATTCTCTAAGCTGCAGGGTTTATTTACTTATTTACTTATTGGACACACTAAAAATTGAATCTTGGTATTTTTCTCTTCTCTGAGATTTCATCGTGTTTTTAACCTTAAGCCTCCTGCAGGTACCATCCTGTCTTTTCAGACTGTTTTTGGGTTTGAGCAGACTCATCTTTGCAGAACAAAGAGCTTATCTGGTCTGTGTCTGAGGTTTACTAGTTGAAGCTGTCAAAATACTCTTGTATTTTTATAGTGCTCTAGAGAGTAGACAAATCTTCTCTCTAGATGAGCGAGTGCACTAAAATACAGAGAGGAAACATGCAAGATGATATGCTAAAATTATAAATGACGGCATATTTAGTCTACTATTGTTTTGATCTCTTGTCCCTTATCTCCTCCTTCCCTCTGTCCCTCATCCCATATCATTTGTAGACATCTAGCTCGCATCCAAAAACCCATCTCGTCTTCTTAACACATCCAAAAGAAATACCAGCCTGATGGCAGAAGTTTTAGAAAGTAACATAGACTTTTGCTGACGGTCTCTTGAAGAGGTAATACAAAGGGAATTACACCTTATAACGTGGAGTGAGACTTTGCTGAAATCCTCCTTTTCAGCCCAGTCCTCCAAGCAGATGCCTGTGTCTTTGTCCAAGTTTTTCCAAACCCCAAACAACTCCTCTCCCAGCCACCTGGCTCCGCTTCCCCCTTTACTCCTTCCTCCCTTCTCTTGCCTCTGCTCTTCCCCTTCCAGACTCCTCTGTCTGTTTCCTTCAGGGGAACTCCAAGCCATTTCTCAAGTACTGAAATCTGTTCCGCTTGAGCCTAACATTTCCGCCATCCTGCCCAGTAAAACAAAGGCTCTCCCTTAGGCCCCACATACCTAAGAACATGGGAGAATGTTAATACTTGGAAATTAATCATGTGTCATTGTTAGGCTTCCTCCTTCACCTCCTCACCTTTGCTCCTTCTCTCTTCTCCTCCCAATTCTTCATTCCCTTCCCTTCTCTTCTTATGTGTAATAGCCTTTCATTCCTCCCAAAATTAAGTCAGGGAAAAAATATTTATATAAACATACAGTTGATGAAAAATATATGTGCTTAATAGTCATTTAGGAAGGTAATGCCTAGTTGTGAAACACTTTTACAATAATGAAAAAGTGGCTAAATTGCCTTCAATTTTCAACAAAAATAGGTAACATTTCTTGTAATTTTCCACATTTTTCCGTTGACCTAGTTGCTCTTTGATTGTATGAAAGTGGAGACTCATACATTTTTCTGTGTCTGAGCTTTCATACTCACTTCCTTTTCTGCCAAGCTGCTCCACTGTTCCAATCTTCACCTTCTCTCGGTCCTCACAGTTGGGGACTGTATTTTTACTTTCAACACCTGACATATCTAGAACAATCTATCTGGCATTCATTCATCTTTATATCTTTCTTTTAGGAGTATTGGATTACTAGGGGTTTCTTTTTTAGGTTTGTGTTTTTGCATGTGTGTTCTTAAAGGCATTCACAATGCAAGTATTTAGCTTCTGACGTTGATACTGACTTTGCATTAT